>NC_037670.1:22148321-22748321 GCF_003255815.1 Theropithecus gelada
GGCGGGCGGCGGGCGGCGGGCGGGCGGCGGCCCCCGGGCAGGTGCCGAGCGGCGAGCGGAGCCGGGCCGGGCGGAGCGCAGGGGGCAAGGCCGGCGCGTCGCTCGCGGGAGGCCGGGGAGCGGCAGGGGCATGTGGATACTGGCTCTCTCCTTGTTCCAGAGCTTCGCGAATGGTGAGCCTTTCGGTTTGTGATGAATTTCATTCCTTATCATTGACCCGGGGGGCGGGGGATGGCATTGGATGCATGGGTAAAGTCTTCTTTCTTTTTCCTCTTCATCTGTGTTTAAATTTTCGTGCTTTTATTTATTTTTTAAATATTATATTTGTTTTTTCGGGGAGGAGAGGTGGCAATGGAGAGGCCGGGGAGAAATTGCTCTGTAATCATTGGAAGGCGCTTACCTAGCCAAGTGACAGCTCAGAGCCTAACTCCAATACTAGAGAGCTGCCTCATTCAGAATAAACCAGGTCTGGTGACAGAAGGAGAGACAGGAAGATCGCCACTTTGAATATTACAACCTGGGAAAGGGATATGACATTCCAAGTGCACGCAGGTGGAGGGGTCAATGAGGAACATCTCCCTTCAGATTCAGTGCTTTTTGAGATTTTTCAAACACGTAATTTCATGCTAGTACAATGTATCTCCAGCACCAAGGAGGGCTTTAAGAAAGATCTGTCCTTCTGTGCACCCTGTGCTGCTTCATGCTCCTCACAGTCGTTTATGTAAAAATATGCACTGATAAGCATTACATCATCTGAAATGTTGACAAATTAAAAAAAAAAAAAGAAACACCTGTATAGTAGTAAAAATGAAATCAGTGAATATTGTAAATAGCATTTCTTTCCTCATGCCCAGCCAATATTATATTTTGAAATGATTTCTTCCTGGGTATTTAGAAAGCTATTGCTCTTGACTGAGTCAGACCCAATTAGTAAGTGTGACTGCACCTTAGGCTGTCTGTCACCACGTAAATATGAACTTACATGTATGAATGGCTTCCTCTCTTGTGGGAACCAGAGGAAACTGTCATCATTTGACATCGCCTGGGAGTAGCTACAGCTTAAATTCCCATTTCAAATTTTGAAACACACATCTGCATAAAATGTATAACCTGCTGACAGTTGAAATTAAACCATTAAGCAGAATCCCCTAGCCAGAAGAGAGGAGAGAGAGAGAGAAAGAGAGAGGAGGGAGGGAGGAAGGGAGAGAGAGAGAGAGAGAGAGGGAGGGAAAAGAAGAAGAGAAGGTAAAGGAAGAGAAGAGAGGAAATCTGGCCCTTGTGAGAAAATACGAGAAGCAAAGGGGAGGCTCTGAGATTTTCCTGGAAGATACACAGGGAAGCTCTGCGTGTTGGCTGCAAGGCAGTGCATTTTCTTTACCTACCTAGACAGTACCTAAAGAATCAACATACCAACAGGCCAGAAGAAATGCATGAACACTGTCAATTTTTTTAAAAAAATGGTGACTACGAAAAGGTGGAGTTGAAAGAAGGTGGTATCAAAATGAACATGAAGATGATACTTTCTCTCCAATATAACCTAAAGCAAAGTGTTTGAAACTTTCATTTTGAGATTTCCTAGCAGGAAAGAATTGCAACAAGTTCTGACAAGACACCCATCTTTCCCAGAGGGCACTGTACCTGTCCTGTGTCCTCCTGGGAATTTCCCTTCGGGGACAGATCTGCTTAGGGAACATGTGGAGATGTGTTGGGGAAGTCAGCCCTTTCTGCTCTTCCGTTAATGCAACCTGCTAAGAAATGTACAGATGCCTACAGAGGTGTTCCAAAGACACAGAGCCTTGACAGCCTGTTTCACCTGTCAGGGAGGACCTTTCTGAACTCCTTGGAAAGGCCTGGGTTATAAGATGAAACAAAATTTGCACCCCACTGGGAAGTGTGTGTTTCAGGATGACGAAAGAGGCTGTGCTGGTTGTCATCAGCGTAATTTACAGTGTAAGCATTTTGTATGACAAAATGGTATGGAAGAATTTATGATACTGATACAGAGTGTTAGCCTCTGATAGACAGATGCTGTATATGTGTGTGACTTTTTTCTGAATTAGCATTTCATAACTAAAATAAACAATCATAGAAATAATTATATATGTTAATACAATTATAGAAAACTTCAAATATTCTTCAATATGAAAAATACATGCAAAAATTATGTAGGTGCTCATATAGTGAGTTCTGTATTATTTCAAGACTTTTAAAATCAACTGATAATCACCATTATTACTGTAATAAATATAGGTAGATGCCACACTATTAGACATAAACAGCAAACACAAATGAATATTTTACATTACTGTATTATGTATTCTGATCCAATCTAGCAGAACGCTATGGAACTATCTTGTATAAAAATGCCCCTCTCTTTATATGATCAAGCATGAAAAAATAAAAAGCCTGACTGTAAAGCTTTAGGATCTTTGAAGGGGGAGGGGAAATCAGCTTTAAACAGTTTTCTAAGGCATGGTGTTCATTACATACTGGGGAAAGGATCATAAAATATATAGACATGTTGAAATAAGAGTCCAGTTTGGAACTATGCCTGTTCGTAAGGCCATATTTCAAAAATATAAGAGTGAATGCTTTCTACCTATCTGAATTAAATTTTAAAAAATGGAGAAGTATTTTTGTCAACAACTGTCATAGTTTGTTATACCTCAATTTTGAAAAATTTCTGAATGTGTGTGGTAAAAGATTGATGAATTCTATTACCTAAACTGATTATTGCTAGGCCTCAGGCATCAAAATGCCTGACATGATAACTTTTTTTTTCATTTGTAAAAGATTATGCAGTTTAATATTTGGGACTGTTAGAAAAAGCCCACAATACATCTGCATTTTAACAGTAGATGACAACATTTTTCTTATTGATGTGTCGGAAGTACAGTTATTTCTTAGTAAAAGTATGATTGCTAGACAGGCTGCAGACAGTATTTTTGGAAAAAAAAAAAAAAAGAAGAAGTCATTGACCAGGCCTTTAATGGGTTAAACCCTTAAATGAATGACCTCACCTGATAAGGTGCAGTAGTCGTGTTTTAAAGCAATTTGTTCTGCAATGTTCTGGAAATACACGCGAGCTTCTGTTACAGTGCAAGACGCCAAGGTACACGTATGTGCAGACACTCACCCACACACGTCCCTCAGTGTCTTCTCAGCAAAGCTTCCTACTGCATTGTGTTTCATCACCATTTCTGCTGGTTTTAACCCCAGAGCACATTCTAGTTTAAAATTATTGCTAAAAGCAGAGCCGGGCCTTCAGACAAGCAGAATGATAAAGAATCAGATTTATTATATATAATATATTTTTGCTAGTATCCTGGCATCTCTGTTTTTACACACATACACACACACAGACACACAGACTCACACACATGCATTCCTGACATCATCTTTTCCTGTGCCGAGAGATTTTGAGCTCTACTGCATCCGCTTTCATGGGACCTGAGCATCGTGGAGATTAGAGAGGGTGGGGTGATGGGAGTAAGAAGGTGCTCATTAAAGAGAAGGTGAGTATGCAGCACCTTTGAGCTTCATCCATTCACTTGATAGGAAATTACAGAGCACACACTTGCTATTTTATTTAATTAGAAGCAGACCTTTGTAAATACAAATGCACCTTAAGGACTTTGAAGGTGATTTTTATTTAATTCACATAAATGTGTGTAAGGAAAAAATGTTATCAGGTGAACAATTTCAGGGCTGCCTCCCCTTCCCTTTCTACCCCATCTTTATTAAGCAGATTAAAAATCTATCCATAATCTCAGGGTTTACCTAAAATTCCTAGGCCTTTTAACTTAAGCTGCATGCCCCTCCAAGATGCCCTCTGTAGGAAAACAAAACACCACGCAGACCTTTAATAAATGCCAGTGGATCCTTTTCCACTTTTTGACTCTCTCCTTTGTCACTTTGGTGTGACCATGGTTTGCTGCCTCAGGGGATCAGTGAGTCATGGGGGCTGAACCCACGCAATAAGGCATTTTGGTAGGAGAACTAATTCTGACTAAAATATTTGCCAATTTTAATCCCCAATTCCTGGACCTCCAGGTAGCTGGCAAGGTATTTTATCTTAGATGTGTCTGGGGTAAGGGGCATGGAGTATTTTGACAAGAGACTCAATTCAATGCGTATTAAAACTTGATTGAGAGAGAGAGAGAAAGAGGGAGGAGGTCACTTTATAAAGAAAGACCTGTGAACACTAGATTGGAAATTTATGTTTGCAAAAGAAAATGATGGGTTTCTCAAGTGGGTGCATTTACAAAATCTGTGGCATCCAGGTTTCATAAAATTAGCTGAATTCTACGGGCAAGATTATGCATGTGACTCATAAATAATTACTAGGTAGTGAAAAAGAATGTATTTTGCATTAGGCATTGCATTCCATAGTATTTCAGAAACGAGCACTTCGATTTCCCTGGTTTCCATGCGTGGCCCACCTCACCAGAGCAGGGCAGGCACCCAGGGGTGTGCCCACACAAACGAGCACGTCTGGGCATTTCTTGGCTGCTGCACTGTAGTGCACGCTGGGCCTTGGTGCCCGCACCCTCGGCCTGGGAGATAGGGAGGTGGTGCTACCTGCATGCCGATTGTGTCCCCGCCATAGGACACTAGTGGGCGGCAAACCTCACAAGACTCTTGCAGCCAGCCTTCAGCAGAGCCAGCAAACCCAGCAGCCGCCGAGGGAGGACTGCTCCATGCAGATGGTCAGGGGCTTTCTTCTGAAGACGCCATCCCACGCTGTCTCAAGTTCAGTGCGCCCAAACTCGCGTGTCGTAGAGTTCGTCTAACAGGAACTGTGCAAAGGCAACCGCAGGTCAGGCGGAGTCCGGCAGCCTTTGTTTTGAACTGTACAGCGGAGGAACATGTTCACAGCAATATCTAGAAACCCAGAAGGTGCCCAGAAAGGAAACAGAGGTGTTGCATCGGGTAGCGGGCCCGCAGAAGGGTGCATTTGCACCCGCTTTCCAAAGCCGCAAGGGAGCCCCGGCTTGGCGCGCGCCTCGGAGGTGGCAGCTCCGGGAGCAGCTCTGCGCCTGATTGGCTGACCTTCCAATGTCATTCCAGGAGCCGCCGCTTCTCCTGCTGATGGTGACAGGGGTGATGCTGACGTGCCCGCTCCTCCGCAGTCCATCAATCTCCGCAGGCAAGGCTCCGGGACCGGGAGCCCCCTTCCCTCTCCCCCAGGCCCACTGGAAAACACCTGTTCCCCTGGACTGGGGGGTTAACGCTTCATGTTCCAAAGACCTGGGCACAAAAATGCTCATCTTATCTCTCCCCACCCCTCCCCCCCAACTATATTTATGTTCTTTTCTTCAATGTTGTGAAAATGCAAGAAAATTCAAAGTTGCATTTCCCTTACCGAATCTATGGGTTAAGATAAGGCAGTGGGAGTGGAAGATTCCAGCAGCCCCACGGAGTATCCACTATGTCGTTCTGAATTCAAAGGGTGGAGCACACGGATGTTTTCTGCAGGTGACGCAAGGTCTGTCAAGGTGGCAGGAGGGAAGCAGGGACAGGATTTTGGTTTGGAGGTCAGACAGCTTCTGACCAGGACATTCAAAAAGGTTGAGTTTCAGAGATCTACCCCTGAAAAATCAATTCCCTCGATATTATCCTTTTTCTTAAAATCTTGGCTGTTGCCTTGATGGTGTCTATGGTAATCGTTAACCCTGCATTTAGGTAATGCTGATTTGACTAGTGACTACCTCTCGTGATCACTAGATAGACAGGAGCCTCCACAGTCTGAGTGGGTGTGAAGCTTGAGCATGTCCTTAGCAAAGAGCACAGCACATGGTATGGAGTGGTGGAAATAGATGATGTTCCTTATGGAATGAAAGGATGAAGTGACAGGCAGAGCCTTTCTCCCCTCCTTAACTCACCTGCCTCCCTCCCATCCACCTCTCTCTTCTGCCTCTAGCTGATTGGCTTCCTATCCTAGTTTTCTTTGCTGGCCTTGCCCTTCTGGTCCCCATCTTGAAATCTGATGGCTAAACCATTGGGCTCTTTTGCTACCCACCTTTTTCTGTCGTAGTGACTCAATCACGGTGAAAAATGTTTATTTTCCAGAAATGCCTGTGGCTTGGGGCATTTTCTTCTCTTTTCAAAAACAGATTCACGTTTCGAGTATCTGATGGGACTTTATCACTGTTGCACAACAGCTATATAATTGCTTTAGGTGCTCTTCCTGCCGTGCAGTGGGTCAAGTGTCACAGACAGTAACTTCATCCATGAGCTGGACCCCTTGTTCTCAAGTGTATGCTGCTAAATGGCATGATTTAAAATTCCTATACAATGTTTATTGCCCTGTCGCATTTTGAAAGCCAGCCAGAAACATCCAACCGACATTTAGGTTCCCCCCGCCTCAGCTCCTGGGAATTCATTTCTTCATCAAAGAGCCACGCAGGACATCAAAACGAGCTTAGTTTCTCAGGCCTTAATCATCTTTAAAAAGTCATACTGCTGTTTTCTTAAGCATCTCATGGATTTATGGTTTTTTGTCATTATCTTTATTCTTATTTTGCAGATTCAAATATGACAGTTGGTATCTTCATGAAAGTAACATGAGAGGATAGGTTTTAATCATTGTTAAGGTTGATTTTTGTCCAAATATAAAAATCAAATGAAGTGTCTTATAGCTTATGGTATTTATCAGCTTTTGGTTTTTGGAGATCTCTATTTGTTCTATGTGATCAACGCTGAATTTTTAAAAAATCATGCAACTGGATTAATTTTTGGTCTTTAAGCCCCCTGGATTATGTAAATGTATATTATGGTTTAACAGAGAGGGATGAATGGGATTGAGAAGATATATGTCAAGATAAGAAGAAGGAAAGAGGCTACTACACAGAGAGATGGAATGACAGGGATTAATGAATCTTGCCTGTATCCCTAGTTATTTATTTATTTTTTTACTGAGAAGACAGTGAGTAAGATTTAAGAGTGAGCAAGCAGTCCTATTTATAGAAAGCTGTTTTTAAGTGCAGCCGCAAAGACAGTGAAAGAAAGAATTGAAAATGCAAGAGATCACCTCCATACTAAATGCTAGCTTCCCCTAACGTCCCAGCTCTGTACAGCATTTTGTAGGAGAGAGAGAAAAAAAAGCATACCAACCCTTGCAGAAATATTATGAAATCTCTTTGGACTCTCTGCAGAATATTCTAGAAATGCTCTCAGTCTTTGAATCTATGTTAGGCTTGGGAAGCTGGGGGTGAGGAAGCAATATATACATTATCTGGAAACAGCTTTAGATCTGAACAAAAGACTGGAGGTGAAGGGAGGACATTAAACTTGCAGCACTGCTACAAATATTTCTTCTGTAATAAGTCTTGCCTTTCTTAAAGATGTTTCACAGCAGGATAGTAGGAGGGTGAAATCTGCATACATGTTTAGAGTAAAGCAATTACTGAGGGAAGAGTTCAAATGTAGGATCCTGTGATTATCACAAGTCCCTTCTTGTTAACCTGTTCTCAAACTCTTGGGTTTTAAATTGCAAGATAGGAAGTCCTTATTTGTCAGTCTGTATGGGGCAGACAATATCACCCCAGGCATTGTGATTGACACAAATGTTATTGGACAAGGGAAAAAGAATGCCACATGCTCTGAGAAATGAAATAGTCTTTTTAAGATTCCATATATAAGTGAGATCATGGATTTTGTGTGTGTGTCTGGCATATATCACTTAGCTAATGTCTCCCAGCTTTCTTAAGTATATACAATTTAACATTAAAAAAAAAGAAATGAAATAGTCTTCCTTTCTAGGACTGTATTTGTTTCTTATAGCATTCTGGGTTTACTGGTTCCAAGTGGGCTTTAGGTTTTATTAATAGTAGAATCGTTGAATTTGTATGCAAATACTGCTGATTTGCAGGTTGGAAATCTGGACAAAAGTCAGGTCCTGACCTGCCCTAGAAGATGATGCTGTGGAAAGTGTTTGCCTTTTGTCTTATAAAGAACCATCTGTAAAATGGATCATTTTGTCGCTAGTCTCTCCAGACTATGAGATTGGCATTTTGATAAGGTGATGGAAAGAAATTTGAACTATTTAATTACTGATTTTGATTCATACAAGTCTTGACTCTTTAATATTAAAAGGAAGAAATACGAAACAGTTTTAAGTCTGGTTTTACACAAAATCTGCATTTTTTTCCCACTGAAAATAATACAGTAAAAGCCAGTGTATACTTCTTTCTAAATAGCCTTTCTCATTATTGGATGCTTCTGCAAAACAACAGTATGGTGATACCCCCCTCAGTGATGACCTTGATGACCTTAGGGTCCCAAAGTGGCTTCAGCATTATCATGGAGTCACCACAATGATCAGGTTGAAGCTAGTGTTAGGACCAGTGTGAGTGGGTCACAGGGGCAAAGGGGAGCTGTTGGGAGGTAGCCAATGCCGTGCACCGAAGATCCATCCATGCCACTTCAGGTGGGTGATTGCAGTGGACTCTCATACCATTGATTACTCTTCCTCATATTGAGTAAAGCATTTATTGTTCTCCTGAGCATGAACTGCTGGACGATGGGAACATTTCTGATTGTATCATAAGAGAAAGACAAAGTAGAAAGATAATTAGAACTGCTGCAATTCTATCTGTATTTTGATTTTATTTCTTATTTTAAATACAAAAGACTGAGCTGTATTTCCTATATAATAAGGAAACTTCTTACTTTCAGGAAATATACTTTCTCATGAGAGAAACTCAAGATTCAATTATTTTCACAGTAGCCCCACTATGGTGTGATTTGATCTTGGGTTCCATAGAAATATGGAAAATCCAAGTCCTGATCTGCTTAATTGCCATGTTCATTTTTTAATCTTGGCTGTAGAGCATTTTTAATAACTGATACGTAGCTAGCAGGGTAGAAATAACAATGCTTTGGAATATTACTTGATTACTTGTGAGATTTTAGGAATGAGCTGAAGACACCCAACAATGACAACGATGGCCTCTACCAGCAGCACAGGCACCATAGAGAAGGCACCATGGCTACTTATCACTCCTGCCAGCTGTAGTTCTTGTCAGTTCCTGCAAAGGCTAGTCATTTGTCTATTTCGTTGGCTAGTGGAAAGGAAATGCACAAGAAATGTGGAATGCTGTCTAAGGGACAGAATCCTTCCTTCACAAGTTGTTTGAGTTGGCAGCCCAAGTTAGCAACCTCTATCCGGGGCCTTGACGTGACAGCAGAATGTGGGTAGGATGATTAATTACCAGATGCGTGTGTGTACCTATTACGACTCACGCAAATCTATAGCTATTAAATCCTTGGTGGCTACTGTTTTAGAATAGGCTTGATTGAATATTTGTGTAGAAATCTGGGTAGAACAATTTTGACCTCGAGGTGATCTAGGTATTTGTTTTGGGTAAGGAACTCTCATCCATGGGTGGTTTATCTGTGTCTTGGGGGATCTCACATCATCAGCCTTTATTATTCACAGGCACGAGAGGCCCCACATTCTCCCCTATACCTCTACCGCCCCGTCGCTGAGGATGGGAGGGTAAGAATATGCTGTAGGCTTCTGTGGGATTAGAAGCTTGGAGGCAGTGGAGGCAAATGTTTATGGGAAGATTGAATATGGAGGAACAGGCTGTGCCAGCCCCATAGCCACACATCCCCTCCATCCCTACATCAGGATAAGAGGAAGACCACAGTCTGCTGACACTTGAAGCTGAATATTAGTATCTCTGTATCTGGGCCTTCCCAGGTAGGGATCGAGGACACCGGTTCTCAACACCCTGGAGTTCTGGGTCCAGGAGAATGGAGAAAGAAGATATGGAAGTTTCCTGAAATGCATTTCCTCTCATTAGCCTCCTATTGGAAATTCTGATGCCAGCATTCTGGGGAATGGGCCGTAGTCTTGAGAACTCCCCAGGTGTTTCTAATCCCATGTGACTTTGTCATCTTTTTCCCACCACCACTAGGGTCTCCCAAGTTATAGTTTACATGTTTGTTATGTCGTCTTCCAGCTCTGATACCAGAGAATTTGATTCTGTAGCCTTGGTGTATGCACGGCCTATGAATTTGCGTTATGAACACATACCTTTGCCTGTTCTGATCCACATGAACCATAATTCACCTTTGCAAAACACACACTTGCAAAGAAGCTACCCAAACAGTAGCTAGGACGTTGACCCAGTAAAGTTCCAAGTACCTCTCGATGAACTGTTGGAGAACTCTGTATTGTGTGGTAATTTATTGGGAATGTCTGTATACAGGGTTAGGGCTTCACTGATCACCTTAAGATCTGGGCATATTTCAGGATAATTGGTGCTGGGGGTTAGTAACAAGAAAGACTCTTGAGTAGAGGTGTATGTAATCCTGCCAGAGGCACTCCCAAGGTGGATGCTAGCAGCTTGCGAATCATCTGTGTATTAATATCTATCTCTTTGTGCCATTTTTTCTTCCTATTTTAGCGTATTTGATATTCAGGTTTATAAATGCTTGTGCTTTGCTTATGGTGTTGATTCCATTGTATTTCTCACATTGGTACCTTCTTCAATAGCAGCTGGAGTCCTAGCAGAGAAGCCCTTTGAAACCTACGTGTAACCATGAGGCTCCAAGCAAGAGATCCATAGTGGGAAACCATTTGGGTGACTCTATTGAACAAGTTTAAGGGATGAGCTAGGATGAGATGAGACACGGCAGGAGAGTGGATCTGTTTGCAGCTAGAGGTTTCGCTTTGATGCTGCCCTGGGATGCTGCACATGCCTTTGTCCAGGGCACAAGCTCATTCCAGAGCCAGATCTAAAGGGCTCTGGGTCATTTGCTCTGTTGGATTTTCTTGGCTTTCTTTTAGGTAAATAATCACAAGTTGACTGTATTTATCATACAAAGCATATGTCATTATGCTAAGTTGTCAGAAAAAAGAGAGAAACTGGCATATAAGGGCATATGTGCATTTTAGACCTTGTTACATATATGACAAAATTGAGGGCAGTTATTGGTGGCAGATTAATTTTTTCAAAACATTGTGTCCTTGATTTTTGCACTAAAATAGACTCAAATGTGTGCTGGAGAGAGGCCTAAATTCAGAACCTTAAAAATATCTTTTTGTGTCCTGAGATCTTATTTTAGATAATATTAAAAATAACTTCCCCTTCTAGGCATCTTAAACAAGTTTGATGTTATAATCCTTTGGTGATTTTATTGTGTTTCACTATAGAAATTACCTTTTAGAGTGGCTGTTTTGAAATTTAGCTTTAGAAGGAAATGGTATAAAAGCCATTGTAGGCTGAATAAATGTGAATTCTGCTTACTCATCACTACAGGAATTAGGGTAGACTGTTTCTTTGCAGTAATAGTTTCCTATACTCATGTTCCTTTAAAAGGGGGTGGGCGCATTATATTAAGAAGTCACAAGCTCTGACAGGGGAATTGCAGAGGAAGATTTCAGTTTAAAATAGCTCACAATTCCTCTCTGATTTGGAGTTTTCACAACCTACATGGTATAGCACAGACTGTTCTCTTTTAAATTTTGTAGTAGAGTAGGTCAATCTTTTCCCATCTCTCCGCCACAGAAAGGGCATAAATATTTCCATCATCAGATTTAATAACCTGCATTAGACTCATGAGTAATTGTAAGTGGTGAAACACTTTCTTTATTAAAAAAAGTAAAAATGAGAGATAGTGTGACTCAGTGTTATTATTAGAACAAATCACCTTAATCCATAGAAAATATTTCTTTCGTACAGTAATAAGTGTTGAGTATTTTTCCCTGGGGTTTCTAGCATCTCTTGATAAGAATAAATATGATTAGGTCCAGCCTGACTGGTGGCCAAGGCAAGTTAAGGTTGTGCAATGAATTGATTATCGTGGAGATCCATTTGCAAGAAATGGAGGAGCAGTCTGCATTTCGCCTCTCTCCGTCTTGTTCACCTTTCTCTCTCCCTCTTTAGAAACTGGGAGCAAATATCGGAGCGTCCATGTGCTCAGTGAGAGTGGAGGGAGAAAGCTGTATTTCCCTGGGGCGTCTGGAGGCCTTCTCTGGATTTATTCGTTTCCAAAGTCACTGGTGGTTTGCTCCCTCATGGGTAGGTGGAAGACACTGCTGTGATCTCACGCCTGCTCAGGGCACATTGAAGTCTGGAACCAAGGGTTAGAGTTCTTTGAGCCTGTGAGTTTCCCCATTCAGAGGTGCTCCTGGAAGTGTCTCTCTCAAGATCTTTGATGGAGGAGGCTGGTATTTAATTATTTTTTTCTGAAGTGCAGAGGCATAGGCATTAAGGGTTATTGTAAAGCTTTAAATAGATCCATGAGAAATAAGGTAAATCCATGGAACTGGGCAACTATTATTATTATTATTATTATTATTATTATTATTATTACTACTACTACTACTTTGAGACGGAATCTCGCTCTGTCGCCCAGGCTGGGGTGCAGTGGCGCAATCTCGGCTCACTGCAAGCTCCGCCTCCCGGGTTCACGCCATTCTCCTGCCTCAGCCTCCCCAGTAGCTGGGACTACAGGTGCCTGCCACCTCGCCCGGCTAATTTTTTGTATTTTTAGTAGAGACGGGTTTCACTGTGTTAGCCAGGATGGTCTCGATCTCCTGACCTCGTGATCCGCTCACCTCGGCCTCCCAAACTGGGCAACTATTATTTTAGGCTCATTGTTTTTTGGCAGATGGAAATAAAAAGACTCCTCCCCCTATTTTTATGACTTGGTTACTTTTACAAGAAGTATGCGCCGGACAAATTGTGTTCTTCAGTGGTTCTTAACGGAGGGCAATTTTGCACCCACAGAGGACAGTGAGCAATGTCTGGAGACATTTTTGGTTGTCACACCTCTGGTTGGAGGTTGCTACTGGCATCTGGAGGGGACACTCACTGTAAGATGCTCAACACCCTGCAATGCACAGGACAGCTCCCCACGACAGAGAATGATCCAGTTCAACATATTAATTGTGCCAAGGTTGAGAACCCTGACTTAAATAGCTCAGAGTCTAGTTACTGTAACATCAGTACTGCATTTTCTCCATGGATTTTAGAGCAGTCCTGGAGAGAAAGGAGGAAGGAAAATGGGAATCTCAGTTGCAATTCCTTTGGCTGCTAAAACCATGGCTGGTGATGCTTGTCATTGATTAACTTTATTTGCTATTTTCTTCCTTTTTTTAATGAAGAAAGGGAAGCCAAATCTGTGTTGCCTCTTTTGTCATTAAGAACATGGATGCTCAGGGTGTTCCTGGGTTTCTCCAGCCATTTCTCCCTCAAGCAATTATGCTAATTAGTGTTTGATCAGATGATTAAATTATAATGTGATTAATCCTGTGTGCTAACCACTCTGAATGCATTTTCTCTCGCTTGGTTGCCCTGTGCCCGAAGCACCCTTTGCTGCGGCTGGCGGAGGCCTGTTTTTCCCGTGGATGTGGATTTCTGTTTTCAAAGCACTGCAAATTCTCTTTGTTGCCTGGTAAAAGGGAGAGGGGATATTTTTGTAACCTGTTCTCTCAGGCAAAGGCTGGACTGGAGAGGCCTCTGGGAAATATTGAAACCCTAGTTAGAAAGCACTAATGATCTGAAGATATTAGATGTGGAGAAACGCTTGAAGAGGAGAGAGCGTCTGTGTGCACAGACAGCTGTAGTGGCTCCAAAGTCCATGGAGTCTTTTTCTCTGAGAGAGTTTTTGCTGTTTGCCTTCCTTTCCCTCCTGAGTGTCGCCTGAGTCTCTGCCTCTTGTGTATGTGGTGGCTCTGGGAGGGGTGTTCTCTGTTTATTTCAGGTTTATATTTCCTTAAAAAGGCATGCCATCATTTGGTTTTGTTTTCTGATAACACGGCTTAGGTTTGCTTTCGCATGCTGTGTACTTTGGGTGATTTTTTGAGGCTTGTTAATTTACAATGTTGACGAAATGCTTCCTAATGTAATAAAACTGGGACTGTGTAGGAAAGAATGTGAGTAGAAAATATCGATGGTAGTGTTGCCATCGATGGGTTTCTCCTCTAAGGCTGCAGATTACCATGGCTCATTGTGTAGTTTGATGAGCTTAGCAGTGATTGAATTTTTCCTTGCGCCCTATCACTTTTTCTCCCTTTATATTAGCATAACGGGGTAGTCTGGATACAAGAAATAGGAGCATGTAGAATATGTATAGTTTTTTAAATCAAAATTTGCATGTGTTTTGATCTGGCTGGAACTCATATCCTCTTGCGTTCAAGAGCAGGCCACACAATGATACCATATATCACCATTCCAACCCCTGGGCCACAAGAATTACTCAGAGAGAGAGTAAATATCTGCATAGATTGTCACATACCCCTTCAAATATTGTGTAATCTCCTTCATAGAAATTAAAATCTCTTGGTTTTCTTTGAAGAAAGAAATTCTCCTTGTAATTGTTTCCCTAAAAAAGAATGAGGGTCAAAGGAAACATGTATGTACTGGGCATCTAAAGTGTGTGGATGCTTGAGTTAACCATATGATTTGCACTCATTATGTTTTTAGCTACAATAGTAATGATCATAAAAACAATAGCTTGAATTTATGATTTGTTACTAGACGTGAGTATGTTGTTATCACCATCGTAAAGAAGGCAGGGTTAGTGTGCTCATGGTCACACACTTGTTGAATGACAGAATGAGGCCTACGCCTCTGTTCATTCTCAGTCAAATGGGTATTTTTAATTTCAGTTTTACAGACTGTGAAACCAGGGTTTGGAAATGTTGACTGTCAGGCCCTGGTCAGGTAGGAACTGTGATTTGAGAACAGCACTTTCAGCCCAGGTTGTCTGGTGTCACAGTCTTTAAATCTTCTCCCAAATAAAGCCCCATTCCTTCATTTGAAGTTTTCAAGCTGAAAATGATTATGTTAAATTTTCTTTAAAGAGTTGTTTTGGGAAAGTGAAAGATCGGTTTTTAAAAAATCGGTGTATAAATGGAAAATTCATTTACTTTTCCATGTCAGCCAATTCGCTTCCTTAAGTTAGGTACGTAAGAGACAGGTTAATTAACTTTTACCCACTTCAGAGGTGCAACTATTTGATGAGATTGCATTCTGTTGGGAAGAGTAAAATTGGAGACCAGATGACAGTTATATTACATTCGTATTACAGGATAGGATCTTTCCCCAACGCTCAAGTTTAAATCATGCATCTGTTTTTAAGTACACCATATTTCATTTGTCCTGAACTGACTACCAATTTTCTCAGTGCCAAAATATCAGAATCAAAATATTTTTGAAATTGCTAATTAGAGGCTGAAGTTGTGAGTTTTGTATCAGTTTGGGCTTTTCCACAAAAACACCCAAATTCGTTTTGTTAGTAAGAGTCTGAATCTTATTGAAGCTGAATCATTGTACCGGAAGTGTCCACGGGACATGCGTCTTAAAGTTTAGAAAATACTGCCTAGACCTTCTCACACATTCAGCTTGACTGAAAGCTGAGTGATAAATAAGAATAAGGTATGCCTGTGTATGCCTGTGTGTGTGTACATACCTGTGCCATGCTATGGTGATATTGCTCTTGCACACTGAGTTAAGGTTCAAACCAGCTACTCATATGTGATATATGTCCCCTGAGAAAGGAAATTTGCCTTCTGTGGAGTGTGTCCATTGTCTAAATGTGATGAAAATAGCCCAGTTCTCTCAGAGCTCAGAGCTTCCCTCGGCTGCTGGCTGCAAGGTGGTGGAACTCGGTTTATTGCCTGGGTGGCCCCTCTGCAGGATACACTGCATGGTGCTGGTTGGAACACTGCTCTAATGAAGCCACCACCTGGGTCCACCAGTTGGTCCCCTATCGTGACGATTGCCTTCATCCTGTCCAATCAGCCACCTCACAAACCTTGGCCAGGGATCCCATGGAGAGTCTGACTACAGAGAAATTTAAAGATATTTGGCTTCTTGTCTGTGGCCTAAGCGACCTGAATTTCATACTATGACAATACTCATAGAATCACCTTTTTTTTGAGTGGTGAATGAACTTATTTATAATAATTGCTAATATTTATTGAGCTCTTATTGTGTGCCAGGAACTGTGCTAAGTGCTTTATTTTACCATCCCATTTAATTGACAAACAAGTCTTTGAGGTGCTTATTGGTATTATTTCCACTTTACACTTGCGGAAATTCAAGGCTTACAAAGGTGAATGCCTTTCCTAAAGAAGGCATATATCCAGCCAGGGGTGGAAGCAGGATTTGAACTTGGGCAGTCTAATTCCACAACTCCTGCACTTGACTTCCAGGCTGTCTTCCTGGATGAATGAGCCCCAGATAGGTCAGCTGGTTTCTGAGTGCACATAGTATTTAGAGTGGTGATATAGTTTGGATATTTTTCCCTGCCCAAATCTTGTGTCCAGTTGTATTCCCAGTGCTGGAGGTGGGGCCTGGTGGGAGTTGTTTGGATCATGGCTTTGCACCATCCCTAAGGAGGGATCCTTCATGACTTGGCGCTGTCTTCATGGTAGGGAGTTCTCTCAAGATCTGATCATCTAAAAGTGTGTGGCACCTTCCCCACCTACTCCCTGTCTGTCTTGTTCCTGCTTTCACCCTGTGACCTGCCTGCTCCCCTCTCATCTTCCCCCATGAGTGTAAGCTTCCTAAGGCTTCCGTAGAAGCTGGGAAGATGCCAGCACCAGGCTTCCTGTAATGCCTGTAGAACTGTGAGCCAATGAAGCCTCTTTTCTTTACAAATTACCCTGTCTCTGGTATTTCTTTATAGCCTAACACAAATGGCCATGCTTATCTGGAAAACTGGAAATGTAAGTTATGTGGAGAGTTAAGATGAGCCAGATAGCAAACCTGGCTTTCTTAAGTTTTTCTGAAGGAAGATGCAGGAAAAAATGTGGCAATATGGGAATAATTTTGAAGTCTCAGGGTTGGTTTGTTTGCATCCCAGCATTTCTGGAATCTCTGCTCATTCATCATCTCAATCATCCAACATTGCCAAGCACTCGTGGCCTCTCCCATGCAGCTGATCACCTGGTCACCTCCACTTCCCAACATGCAGCATGTGTTACCCATCTTTTCATACCCATTTCTCTGGTATTTGGATAAAAAATTAAACCCTCCAAATTTCAGCGGACAACACTAGGCGACCACCACCTGTCTGCAGTGATCTCGATACCATCGTGGCTCTGTCTCTTGACAGCTGACTGCAACTCCACCTGGCTTTTCCTCTGACCTATTTCATCAGGTGCTCACACCTACTCTGAATTCCCGTGTCTCAGAGACTATAGACTTTGTGATATACCGGATTATACTGCCCCCGCCTGCCTGCCACTGCATCAGAGCAGCTGCACTTGACCAAGGAGCTCTCGCCGCACACACTGTGCTCTGATAGGTCTCATTATGCATGACCACAAACCTCGAGTGGGCTCTTAGCTCTGCCCTCAATCTCACTTCACTGCCCTAGTTGCTTTCTGTGTCTGTGGGAAGACTACTTCACACCTTTCTCACCTCCCCAAACCTCAAACTCTCCTTCCTTTCCCAGACTCTGAGTCAATAACTTCATATTAAATCATATGACAAAACCAGAAAAAAATCATACTGAGAAATCAGAAGAATCAAGTGAATACTTGGACCAGTCCCTGCTCTCCAACACACACCCACACACTCAGTTTTTCATGCGCTCAGTGTCCACTCCTGTTTTTATTGCCTCCCTCTCACCTCACTGATGAGGGGGGAGTCAGTTATAGCGGTGGTTGAACACATGACCCTGGGCAGATAAAATTGACAGCAGTGTTTCATTCAAGTATTCCCACAGCCCAGGGGAGGAGGACAGGGCAGGCCATACAGAGTGAACTAGCAGGGGCTGCGGGAAGCAGGCCTTGTAGTAACAAGAAGGGGTGGTGGCTAGGTGCTCACACCTGTAATCCCAGCACTTCGGGAGGCCGAGGCAGGTGGATCACCTGAGGTCAGGAGTTTGAGACCAGCCTGGCCAACATGGTGAAACCCCGTGTATACTAAAAATATACAAAAATTAGCTAGGCGTGGTAGCACGTGCCTGTAGTCCCAGCTACTTGGGAGGCTGAGGCAGGAGAATCGCTTGAACTCAGGAGGCAGAGGTTGCAGTGAGCCAAGATTGTGCCACTGCATCCCAGCCAGGGTGACAGAGTGAGACTGTCTCAAAAAAAGAGAAGAGGGTGGGGTGTCCCCCGGTTCCTGAGGGAGAATGTGATTGGCTTATTTGGCTGATTCCACAGGCTGATGGGAAACTGAAGCCCACTACTCATGGATAAGCAGGCACTGTGCCTGGTCCCTATGAGCGGAATGCCATTTGGCTAGGGGACTTTATCCCTGAGAGCACATGGGTCGGGGAGAACTAGCAGGTAAGCCCTTTGAGGCTCTTCTGAATTTACCCAGTTCACGGAACCTTAATTTCGGGTCCCATACCAGACCCGTATACATGACCTTCCCTCCTGTAGCCATGGAAGCCCTGGCCTTGCTCCTGTTGAAAGCTGAAACCTCCATTCATGTCCAGAATACCACATCTCCCAACTGCTTAAAGACTTTGTCCGTGCATTTATTTTTATTTATTTATTTTTATAGAAACAGGGTCTCACTGTGTTGCCCAGGCTGGTCTTGAACTCCTGGGCTCAAGCAATCCTCCTGCCTCAGCCTCCCAAAGTGCTGCAGTTATAGGTGTGAGCCGCTGCATCAGTCCTGCCCTTACATTTATCTCACCCTCAACTTCCACTTCTTCCAGCTCAGCAAACAACACTCTGTTATCTGTTGCCTCTACTGCTATAAAACATTCTTACAACCACCACCTCCCATCTCGCCACCACTCTCTTCTCCCATCCAATTCCTCTGATACTTTTTAATAGTAAAACTACTGGAAAGAGTTGAGTATAATAGTGCTGCTCAAACTAACTGTGCTGAAGGATCAGTTTTTCATTTTCCAATCTGTTGCAGATTGATGTGAGGTCCTTACAGGACTTGCCTCAAACACAGCTTATTGCGCATGCTTCTTACCACATGAGTTCAACAATACGCAAAGTTGTCTGTACCTCCCTTCCTGAGAATGGAGCCCACTGATCACACCCTTGAATGTTGCAGCAATATCTCAGTTTCTGTGCTTGTCTCACTGCCGATGAGATAAAAGCAGCTGGTCTGTGCATGCACACTTCGAGTAGAGCTGTTTCAACTCACCTGACACCCTCATCTTTCAGTCTCTGTTGTCACACACTGGTCAGCGTCTTCTTCACCACTCCATTGAATCTGCTTTTGTCAATGAAGCCAATGACTTCCACATTTCTAGTCTTTCTTTCCCTCCCTCCCTCCCTCCCTCTCTCTCTCTCTCTCTTTTTTTTTTTCTTTCTTTCTTTCTTTCCCTTTCTTTCTGTCTGTCTGTCTTTCTTTCTTTCTTTCTTTCTTTCTTTCTTTCTTTCTTTCTTTCTTTCTTTCTTTCTTTCTTTCTTTCCTCCTTCCTCCCTCCTCCCTTCTTCCCTTCCCTTCCCTTCTCCTTTCCTTCCCCTTCCCTTCTCCTTCCCTTCTCCTTTCTTCCTTCCCCTTCCTTTCCCTTCCCCTTCCCCTCCCTCCCTCCCTCCCTTCTTTCCTTCCTTCCTTCCTTCCTTCCTTCCTTCCTTCCTTCCTTCTCTTCTCTTCTCTTCTCTTCTCTTCTCTTCTCTTCTCTTCTCTTCTCTTCTCTTCTCTTCTCTTCTCTTCTCTTCTCTTCTCTTCTCTTTCGACATGGTCTGACTCTGTGACACAGGCTGGCATGCAGTGGTGCAATCACAGTTCACCATGACCTCAAACTCCTGGGCTCAAGTGATCCTCCTACCTCAGTCTCCCGAGTAGCTGGACTACAGTTGCTGCACCACCATGCCCAGCTAATTTTTTAATTTTTGCAGAGATGGGGGTCTGTTTATGTTGTCCAGGCTGGTCTCAAACTCCTTGAATAAAGCAATCTTCCTGCCTTGGCCTCCAAAAGTGCTAAGATTGCAGGCATGAGTCACCACACATGGCCCATGTTTCTAGATTTCCTCATGTTCACTCTCTCAGCAGCTGTGACACAACAGATCACACTTCCCTTCCTGAAACACCGTCACCTAGACCATGCACACCACACTCTCTGGGTTTCCTTCTGCCTCACTGGCTTCTCCTTCTCAGTGTCTTTGGCGAGCTTCTTCCCTCTAATCAGACTAAATGTTTCAGCCCATTCCAGGGATTAATTCTTACCCCTCTCTTCTCCTCTCCTTTCCTCTCTGCTTCCTTTCCCTTCCCTTCCTCTCTATACTTCCTCTCTATATAAATTAATTTAGGTCGAAGCATTAAATGCCCTCCATATGCTGATGACTTCCATATTCATATCTCTATCCGCGATTTCTTCTCTGAGCTCAAATCCAGATCCTAAAATCCAGCTGCCTACTCAACATCCCTTTACAAAAGTCACAGGCATCTCAACATTTAAACTCTCTGAAGCAGAACTTCTGGATTTTTCTCCCTGTACCCGCTTCTATCTCACATTTTGGTCATTCAAATTGAGCATCACTCACTGCACAGAACAGAAATCTCAGAGTCATCCTTAATTCCTCTCTGTCCTTCACATCTTATATTCAAACCACCGGCATGTCCTAGTGATGCTACTTTAAGAATCTGACCATTTCTTCTACCTTTACTTCCCTTCATGCTGTGTTCTCCTTTTTGCCTGGACTATTACGATAATCTGCCAACTCACAGCTGAACTTCCACCCAGTAGCCAAGGGATCTCCTCAAAATACAAAGCAGATCACATCACTCCTCCTTCCAAAGCCTCTCCCTTCATCTCTAAAAGAAATACAGCATTGCCTACACCTAAAAGCCTTTCCACGGCCTGGCTTGGGCTGGCCCACCACACCCCCTCCACAGAGCCACGCTGGCCACCTGGACATTTCTCCAGCTTTCTGAGCTGGTCCTCTCCTCAGCAGCCTTGCACTGGCTGCGTGTTCTGCCTGGAATGCTCTACCCTGGGCCTTTTCCTGCCCCACTTCTTCACTTCCATCAGTTCTCTGTCCAAATATCACCACCTAAGAGAGGCCTCCCTGATCACCTGATCTAAAACAAAGCGGCCTCCTTGATTGCTCAGTTTCTCCTTGCCATGCTTCAGGTTTCTTTGTAGAAGTCAGAGTACTTAAAATCATATACTTAAAAGTTTATCATCTGTCTGTCCCAACTGGGGAAGTCCACATTTGTCTACTGTGCTCACCTAGAAGAGTGACTGACAGGCTGCAGGTGCCCGGTAAGTAGTTACTGATTGAATAATTAAACCAATGAATGTTGTCTAAACCAATGTATAGCTCTTAAGGACTTGATGTCATTGCTGTCTCTTCAATTCTACTTTATTTATTTGTCTTTCTGATGGAATGACAGTATATCTCTGTGTGACAATAGTTTCTGCATTTGAAAGATCTGCATTTGTATTTTAATTAAAAGATCAACAAGCATTATGCCCTAGAATTCTCAACTCTCACACACCCATATAAGGATATAACAATAAAACCCCTTAAAAAAAATCTTTGTTGACTACCAATGTAATTTCTGATATGTTGTATATACTTTGAGGAAAACAAAGTTGTTTGGTTCAAAATTTACTGAAAATGTTTACTGAGGCCGGGCACCGTCTCTCATGCCTGTAATCCCAGCACTTTGGGAGGCCAAGGTGGGTGCATTGCCTGAGGTGGAGAGTTTGAGACCGGCCTGGCCAGCATGGTAAAACCCCATCTCTACTAAAAATACAAAAATTAGTCAGGCGTGGTGGCAGGCACCTGTAATTCCAGCTGCTCAGGAAACTGAGGTAGGAGAATCACTTGAACCCGGGAAGCGGAGGTTGCAGTGAGCTGAGACTGTGCGATTGCAGTCCAGCCTGGGCAACAGAGCGAGACTCCATCGAAAGAAAGAAAGAGAGAGAGAGAGAGAGAGAGAGAGAAAGAAAGAAAGAAGCGGGGGGAGGGGGGAGGAGAGGGGAGGGAGGGGAGGGGAAAGGGGAGGGGAGAGGAGGGAATGTTTACTGAACAGCTATGTATACTTAACTGTAATATCCAAGAAAGCAGGGATTTTGTTTTGCCCATTGTAGTATCTTCAGTTCTTAGAACAAGGACTGACACATACGTTGCTCCCTCCATATTTGTTGAATAAATAAATGAGAAAAAAACACTGTGTTAAGGACTGTGCAAGAAACAAAACAACTTCCTCTTTTCTGGGTCATGGCAAAGTCTCCAGGACAATAGGACATGCTCAGAACTTCAAAAAGGTTGTACACAATCGCGACCACCATGTCGGACATACAGAGAAAGCGCTGCCGTGTTTATGGAAACAGAAAACAACTTCTGATTGGCCTATTTAAAAAGGGCTTCAAAAAGAAGGGGATTTCAAAACTTCACTTTTAAGGTTGTTTATGCTTTTGACTGGGAAATGGGGGCAGTGAAAAAATTGGCAGGAGAAAAGAGGAAAAGGAGGGATGTCCCTGGGTGTGGAGAGAGAGACACTAAATTCCATTAAGTTTCTGTGCAAAGTCATGGTGGAAGACACATCTAACAATGGGATAGGGGCTGGGCAAGGTGTTTCATGCCTGTAATCCCAGCACTTTGACGCGGCCAAGGCGGGAAGATTGCTTGAGCCCAGGAGTTTGAGACCAGCCTGGACAATGTGGTCAGACCCAATCTCTGCAAAAATACTTTTAAAAAAGTTAGCTGGGGATGGTGGCATGCCTTTGTGGTCCCAGCTACTGAGGAGGCTGAGGTGGGAGAACTGCTTGAACCTGGGAGGTTGAGGTTGCAGAGAACCATGTTTGTGCCACTGCACTCCAGCCTGGGTGACAGAAGCGAGGTCCTGTCTCAAAAAAAAAAAAAAAAAAAAATTCAATAATAACAATGGGATAGGGAGCAGATTGTGGAAGGATTTGAATTCAAATTTAGATGGAATTGAATTGAAGATTCGTGTGTTAAAATGATCATCTCCATTTGAGCAATCAGTGCATTATTTTGGTTGCAGCACGGAGGAGACATTGGAGAGCAGAGATGATTGGTGGAAGGGTGGCCAAGCAAAGCCTACTTCCACGGTGCTGGAGTGAGATGATCTGCCCCTAGGACTGGCTGGGTACTGACCGAGGTGGGAGGCTGCAGGGGGAGAGGGAGCCCAATGGGGATGATCCAAGCATGACTGCTGATAAAGTCAGGTCTAGATTATCCCCATGGCAGTGCCTCAAAATGTGAGTTTACTGTTAAACTAAAGGTGTGGATAGGTTTTATAGCCTTGTGTGTTTACTGCCAATACTGCCTAGTTGATTTTTTTTTCTTTTGAGATTCTATGAAATTTGCCTGTCTGCAAACTATGTGCCAGAAGGGAGTCACTGACAGGGATTTTAAAACACCTGATGAGAATTATTCTATAATTTTATCACATAGTAACCCAAGAGATGCTGAAATATGACTGCATTGCAATACGTGTGGATCAGAGGGCACATCCTGAAGGGGTAAATCAGCTTAAATGAACTAATAACTGACAAGTTTAATTGCTTCTTGCTTTTGTATTTCTCTTGAAATTAAAGTACACAAAAATGTAATATTGACAGAGTGAATTTGGGTGAGGTTTCACTGTGGCAGTCATCGTCTATTATTTTACAGATCATTGGGCTCAATTTTGGTTCCTGTTAGTATAAAGCTATTTGGGTTCTATAATAAGTAGAAAATGAAGGGTTCAGGACAGGTATAAATACTTACATTTTTTGTTACGTAGTATAACTTAGTATCACCCGTATATCCATTTTCCCTCATTCATACACTGAAAAATTTTAAGTTTAAAAATGTGTTCCATGTTGTGAGTTTTGAAAGTCTTGAACAAGTTGACTTGAGATTTATAGGATTCAACTTAGTATAATTTTAGCTTCAGAATAATTTACAATTCATTTCATATTTCACATCTGTGGCCTTGCTTTTTGGTTGAGCAACTTACTGGGTTTCTTTTATGGTTTATCTTTTTCTGGCCTCCTTGTCTGTCTTCCTTTCTCTCTTCATCTTGCACACTTATACACACACACACACACACACACTCTGAATGTATGTATGCTAAGATTAAGCATTCTTTCTTTTTTGGGGGGTAGTGCTGGGGATGTTGGTATCTCGCTCTGTCACCCTGGCTGGAGTGCAATGGCGCAATTTCAGCTCACTGCAACCTCTGCCTCCCAGGTTCAAGCGATTCTCCTGTCTCAGCCTCCCAAGTTGCTGGAATTACAAGCATGAACCACCAAGCCCGGCTAATTTTTGTATTTGTAGTAGAGATGGGGTTTTGCCATGTTGGTCAAGCTGGTCTTGAACTCTCTACCTCAAGTGATCCACCCGCATCGGCCTCCCAAAGTGCTGAGATTGCAGGCGTGAGCCACTGTGCCAGGCCAAAGTATTATTTCTTATAAGAAGTTTATGTTTACATTCTTTGCTTTTCTACTTATGGAAAAAGTTATAGTTAAAAACTGAAAATAAAGAGAAATAGGGTTTACATATTGTATAGACCCATCTCAGCATGATACAGATTGTGAGGAATTGGCACTATCTAAGCAGGCCAGTCATGATATAGAATGCTACTAATGTTATTAATGACCGAACATGAAATCAGTGTAAACTCACCAATGGCCTTTCTTAGAAGGAGAGCATTAATAAACCTGAAAATATTTATTGTGCTTATTTTATGTCCATTGGGAATATGGAATAAGATAAGAACAGTATAAATATGTTTCTTAGTTGGCCATTTCATTAGGAAATTATGACATAGATAAGTACAAAGTAACAAAATCTTTAAAAAAAAAAACAGAGGTAATATAAGCTAGTAAAACAAGGAGAAAAACTGAGTAATCCAATTTAGTTAGATTATAAAATGAGCTGCTGGTCATTCAAAGAATAATTTTTT
This sequence comes from Theropithecus gelada, assembly GCF_003255815.1. NCBI lineage: Eukaryota > Metazoa > Chordata > Mammalia > Primates > Cercopithecidae > Theropithecus > Theropithecus gelada. The sequence continues at coordinate 22,173,134 of NC_037670.1, forward strand.
TGTTTTTTCTTGAGACAAGGTCTCACTCTGTCAGCCAGGCTGGAGTGCAGTGGCACATCTTGGCTCACTGCAACCCCTGCCTCGCGGGTTCAAGTGATTCTTCCACCTCAGCCTCCCAAGTAGCTGGGACTACAGGTATGTGCCACCAGCTTATTTTTGTATTTTTAATAGAGACAGGGTTTCACCATGTTGGCTAGGCTGGTGTCAAACTCCTGACCTCAACTGATCTGCCCTCCTCGGCCTCCCAAAGTGCTGGGATTACAGGCATGAGCCACTGTGCCTGGTCTTTTTTTTTTTTTTTTAACTTTTATTTTAAGTTCAGGGATACATGTGCAGATTTGTTGCACGGATAAATTTGTGTCATGGAGGTTTGTTGTACAGATTATTTCATCATCCAGGTGTTAAGCTAGTATACATTAGTTATTTTTCCTGATCCTCTCCTTCCTCCCACTTTCCACCCTTCGATAGGCCCCAGTGTGTGTTGTTCCTCTCTATGTGTCCATGTGTTCTCATCATTTAGCTCCCATTTGAAAGTGATGACATGTAGTAGGTATTTGGTTTTCTGTTCCTGCACTGGTTTGCTAAGGATCATGATCTCCAGCTCCAAAGACATGGAAACAACCTAAATGCCCACCAGTGATAGACTAGATGAAGAAAAATGTGGTACATACATACCGTGGAATACTATGCAACCATAAAAAGGAACAAGATCATATTCTTTTCAGGGACATGGATGGAGCTAAAAATGTTAAATATAAACACAGAGGAGGGAGGAAGCTTTGTGAACTGTAGTTGGGGAGGGCTTCACGGAAGGGAAGCTGTTGCCACAGAATCCTAGGGAACATGGATCAGTGCTGTCCAGCAGTTTGAGAAATAGGCTAGGCGTTGACACCACTGCTGTGGGGTGTGTGTGTGTGTGCCTATGCGTGCGTGCACATAAATCTAGAGACTGGATGGATCTGAAGGAGGCTGAAGAGCAAACTCCAGGCTGCAGTGAGAAGCTTTCAAGGACTCTCAGAGCAAAGCTGTGTGCAACAGAGCCAAAAGATAAAATGAAAAATGTCCTGACTCTTAAGTTGTGAAAAGTCAAAAAAGACAATTTGACAAACTCAAAGCAGTGAAGATGATTCAAGAAATTCGAGTGTGTATATATATATCTATGAAGATAGATGTATATATCTATATATGTGAAGATAGATATATATATATCTATATATGTGAAGAGATATATATATATGTATATCTGTGAAACCCTCCCCAACTACAGTTCATATATATATATATATATATATATATATATATATATATATATATGTGTGTGTGTGTGTGTATATATGTGTCTGGATATCTGATGTCTGGTTTGGGTACAAAAAACCTACTGTAGTAGATTATTGATAATATATTTTAAGGCACTTTACTAAGTTAAAAGCATAATAAACTATAATCTATTATTGTGCTCTACAGAAGTTATTGCTTAATGAGGAAATTAAGGTTAACATTCAAATCTGTGAGGTTCTGAGGTTTAAGTGGGCATAAATCTTGAATGGAGTTAGGCTCAGGGCCATGCTGGGTGATTCATCCAAATTCACTCACTCTTGATTTTGTTTTTGTTTTTTTTTTCTTTGAATTTTTACATGGCTATAGAATTCAACCATAAGAAATTTTTTTTCTGAGATATATATTTATGACCCTAATTAAAAAAATATTTTATTTTACTTTAAGTTCTGGGATACATGTGCAGAATGTACAGGTTTGTTACATAGGTATACACGTGCCATGGTGGTTTGCTGCACTTATCAACCCATCATCTAGGTTGTAAGCCCCATATGCATTAGGTCTTTGTCCTAATGCTCTTCCCCACCTTGCCCCCACCCCCTGACAGGTGCTGGTGTGTGATGTTCCCCTCCCTGTGTCCATGTGTTCTCGTTGTTCAACTTCCACTTATGAGTGAGAACCTGCAGTGTTTGGTTTTCTGTTCCTGGGTTAGTTTCCTGAGAATGATGGTTTCCAGCTTCATCCATGTCCCTGCAAAGGACATGAACTCATTCTTTTTTTACGGCTGCATAGTATTCCGTGGTATATATGTGCCACATTTTCTTTACCCAGTCTATCATTGATGGGCATTTGGGTTGTTTCCAAGTCTTTGCTATTTTGAATAGTGCTGTAATAAACATATGTGTACATGTGTCTTTATAGCAGAATTATTTACAATCCTCTGGATCTATACCCAGTAATGGGATTGCTGGGCCTGACCCTAATTTTTTTACCCAAGAGCTTTTTATAGTTCTTGTCACATGCAGGGGACCTTTATTTATATATCCCTATACACAGTATTTTTCTCCATAAATTGTCAACTTCCTGCCTTATCCCATTCCTGATGATGATATCCTGCTCTTGAGACGTAAGGCCCCAGAGCCCTAGAACCATCATCAGTTAGACATGGAAGGACCTTTGTTAATCACCTGTCAAAATCTTCTATTTGAAAGATAAGAGGGGAGTGAGGATCAAAGATGTAAACTGACTTCTTTAATGAGGCACAATATGAGTTGGATGGAGCTGGAATGCAAACCAAGCCGGCCTATCTCTCAGCTCTAGATAGTTTCCATCATGGCCAACATATTAATGAGAAGAATGTTGGAAGAAATGAGAAATTCACATATAAGCCAATGCAGATCAATATATCCATGCTAGATTGTATGATCTATCACAACAGCTTGGACCACGATGATCTCGTTGGTTGACTGAGATGGGCTTTTTTTACACTAGAAATTTGTGAGGATTAGTAATTACATGGCATTAGCACTATGTTCCTAAATTTATGGCTCGACGAATGCTAAGTATGCAATTGGGAGCGTATACACAACCATTATGTGTTTGGCCCTTGTTGTTTTCTCTGAGACTCAACATCTTATAGGGTGAAAATCCAATAATGTGTTTTGATGACACAGACTGCCCCCACTGTCTGGGGAAGGTTCACATGGGGCCGAAAAGCTCCCCTGCCTGGGTGCAGCCCAGCACAGTGCCGTGGTTTGAGGCAATCTGTGTTCAATTATGGTAAAATGTTAAATTAGCTGAAAGAGAATTTTTCTGGTCACTTGAGTCTGCCTTTTGGACTCCATTAATCATTCAATCATTAAATCATTTAAATTAACCCCTTCTAACCAGTCCTAAAATAATCAGCTTTCTGTTCCGTGTTATTCCTCAGTTGGGTTTTCTTGGGCAGATAGCCCTGGGCCCCAGTGAAGAATCCAGCATGCCTTAGGTGCTCAGTGTTGAGCAAAGGGGTGGATGGCTGTTGTGTAAATGGGCTCCGTGTAGGGCTTATTAGACCTCAAATCCTGGTTTCTTGTCATACTTTAACAGGAAATGCTACATTTGTACTTCAGATCTAAATTTTATTTTAAATCCAGAAAAAGCTCTTTTTATATAAAATAATTATGTGGTTATTTTAAGGTAACAATGTCTCATTCCAAAGACCATCTCTTTCCTTTTTTGGTTCAGCTGTGTTTTAGATATTATCTAAATTTAGTCGTTCTCTTAGATTTTATCACATCTTCAAAAAATGCTATTTTAGAGTAAAGAGTATTTTTAATTGTTCTCTTGTTCTTAACCTCAGTGTCCACGGAGGTTTGGAGAAGAAGCAACATATATGAAGCTGAAAATTGATTTCTAAACCTTCAATTAACTTTGGCTTCCCAAAAGCAAATGTTTAAGCATGGGATAACTATCTTATGTGACTTTGTCTTTTTTTTGTTTTGTTCCTTTTTTTTTTTTTTTTGAGGCGGAGTCTCGCTGTGTCACCCAGGCTGGGGTGCAGTGGCGCAATCTCGGCTCACTGCAAGCTCCGCCTACCGGGTTCACGTCATTCTCCTGCCTCAGCCTCCCAAGTAGCTGGGACTACAGGCGCCCGCCACCACGCCCGGCTAATTTTTTGTATTTTTAGTAGAGATGGGGTTTCACCGTGTTAGCCAGGGTGGTCTCGATCTCCTGACCTCGTGATCTGTCTGCCTCGGCCTCCCAAAGTGCTGGGATTCCTGGCCAGCTTTGTCATTTTTTTTTTAAAAAAAGGAAAACAACACATCGCGGGGCCATGGCGGGGGTGCCTCCATCCAGCCAGCGTTGCAGGGACAGGTGAATGTCCCTTTACCACATCGAGGCCCAAGGAGCTTTCATCACCGGGAGCTTCTTGAAGTGATGAACCATGCAGTGTTATATTCCTTTTACCTTCTACTCTCTCATATAAATGATGACAAATTGCCTAGCTGTAAATTTGAAAGTCCCTAAATGGCATTTTTGTCAAAGCCTTTAGAACAAAATGCTTACTCGGAGAGATTTTTAAATCTTGGGAGACGGGACGGTGGGGAGCAGGCCTAATTACTATGCATCATGACACAATGCATTATGCATCACGCTTGCTTTTCTGCTTTTTAAACACTTGTTGTGGATGATGAAACTAATTTAAATGGACAAACAGGGCGCTCTTCTGCACATTACTCCTGTGATGTCATATTCTTCTTCCAGGGGATTTCATCGCTGCTTCCCTTGGAAGTCCCCCAGACATGCACATTTTAATAAGACACTTTAATAATTAGCTTAGAGATAATTGTCAGTCAAGGGAAAATAACCTTTTATCATAGGTGCCTTGAAAGTGGCATGTTCCAGAGAAGAAACAAGCGATCTGATTTGCACTTAAGCTTGCTTCCCTTTCCCTCCTGGCATTTCTGTGGAATAAAATACTACAAACGGGGGAGAGTGTAAAAAAAGGCAAAGTGTGGGTGTGGAAGGGGAAGCCGGAGCTGTCAAATTGTTAAGACAAATGGGGCTTAGAGAATCCTAATTAAACCTGAAATTGCTTAGAAACAGGAAGTATGTATTCCTAATTGTTGGCACTAAAAAAAAAAAAATCTAATTTACTGCATATCTTTAAATAAGAATAACCCATTATTTGGTTGAATGAGAATTCAATCCTTACCTATTGAAGAGGTGAATGGCGTGATTTTAAAGGCTATGAAATTCACCTCCAAAGTTCAGCATCAGCTCTAGAGAATTTCAAGAAAGAGCGAGCTTGAAGCTATGTGTAGAATGTTTTTTATTTTTTTTTCTCCTAGGTGTATTCTAGTTTTATTTTGGGAAAATTTTAGTCTATTGAGACCCTTAGAAATATTACTTGGGTCTCTAAAAAATAAATATGGGCATATAGTCTCAAGACTCAACAGAAAATAGATTCATTTTGAAGACAAGCCAACAGTTTTGCTTAATAAGAAAAAAAATGTATCCCCTAAGGCGAGGACTTTAGTTCCTGGGAGGATGTGAAGGATCTCTATTGCAGATCACAGCACTGTTGCTTCCTCCTGTTATTGTACCTTTTGATGCAGAGGATCAACCACCCCCTTTTTATTTATTTTATTTTTTTAATTGAGACAGAGTCTTGCTCTTGTCACCCAGGCTGGAGTGCAGTGGCGCGATCTTGGCTCACTGCAACCTCCACCTCCTGGATTCAAGCAGTTCTCCTGCTTCAGCCTCCTGAGTAGCTGGGACTACAGGCGCACACCACCACACCTGGTTAATTTTTGTATTTTTAGTAGAGACGGGGTGTCACTGTATTGGCCAGGGTGGTCTCGAACTCCTGACCTTGTGATCAGCCTGCCTCGACCTCCCAAGGTCACCCTCTCTTTTTATTTGGGGATAGGAAGGGCATCTAGCATCCCGACCTCTCAAATTCATTATCACATGGTGCAGGACAGAACTAAGGACAAATCAGGACCCTTTCTGAGCCTTCGCTCAAGCTTCAAATCACACTTCTTCTCTTTTGTGCAACACTCTGACTTTCATTTATTTAAAAAACACATTTAACATGTTACCCCACTTTTTAGAAACTCCTTTTGCTGTTTTGACATTGTTTCTGTAGCAGACAGGAAAGGGCAATAGACTGGAATCAGGAACTGTGGATTCTGCCTGTGGTTGCATCTCTGACTTTGGGATCTCAGGGATGTCAGCCACATTGCCTTATCTATGGTGACAGCCACAATGGTGACAGGTGGAATGATGATGGCTGCAAACTTATTGAGCACTTTCTAAATGCCAGGTACTGTGTAGGATCTTTCATCATCACATTTCATTCTCACTGTAGTCCTTTCACCCTTTACAGATGAGGGAACTGAGTCACAGAAAGGTTGAGAACATTGATGAAGGTCACTAGAGGTGTGTGTTCAGTTTGGATACAGATCACCTGACTTCAAGAACAGTATGATAACCCAAATCCCTAAACTCGTATTTCCTATCCTGTCTACCTCACAAAATTATTGTAAACAACAAAGCAAATGGCCATAACTTAGGGAAAATACTTTGAAAACAAGGAAACACACCCTGGGTGTGTGTGACACTTCTATTATTATCACTTTCTCAGGATGTCATTTGGAAAACGGACATAATCACAGTTGCCCTAGAAGAAAGTGGTGCTCGTTAGGTGGAAGAGATTTGATTAGTGGTGGAAAATTTTGTCTTTTAATTTTTCCAACAGAGGGTTGGTGCCAGCTTTATCCTGGGAGATAAAGGGACCTACATTTGCTTATATTTGCTGGCTAGGTTCTTGTGTCTATGTGAGGGGCAGCCTGCCTTTGAGGTATTATCTGTGTCAGCCCAGGCTGTGGACTTAGGGATGGAGGCTGCCGGTAGAAACAAATGAGCTTTGTTTAGGGGGAAAATAGCCTTATCTTGTGGCAGTCTGTCCCTTCCTATTTGTTCTGAGAAAATGACCAAGTGATAGGCCCTTCATCATGTACAAACACTGTTTAGGTTGGGGTTACTTTTTTTCTTTTTTTTTTTTTTGGCAACTGGAAATAACAAAATGGCAGTGAAGGTTGAGAATGACCTCTCATTCAGCCCCTATAATGTCAGCTGTCACTGCCTACATCACTGGGCTGCAGCATTTCAGCATCTCTTTCTGAAGCAGATCGGATCATGCCTAGAAGATTTGATGTGTGGCTCTTCTCAGGCTCTTTTCTCCACTTGTTTTTATTTTGAAATTGTAAATTGCCATCACATTTTCAAACACTGCAATCACCTCACAAATTGCTGTTTTTCGTGAATAAGAATACGAGATCAATAGCCTTCTCAATATTTTCCTTTACCATGAGGTAATCGAAGGTCAGTACATAAAGCTCCTGACATTTCAGTTATCTGGTCTACCTCCTGTTAACTGGATTACCTACTTGCCTCTTGTGGTTGGTCCTGGTGTTTTTATTTCTGCATCTACAATTGTCAGGGCGTGGTTCCAAGTCAATCACATCTGCAGGTCAGCCTCTCATCTTCGTTTTCCATTATATCCTTTTCCCGCTCTTCTTCATGATTAACTAAAATCCCTTGACATCAGTGATCTATGTATTTGTCAGTGTTGCTGCTAAGGCTTTAGCATCGCCACAATAGAGACAGACAGCTCCCTTCCTCATCAATCCATGTGTTTATGTGAGCATTTAAAATAGCTATTAGATGTAACTTAGACAAAGCAGTATTTCTTTTGTCACAGCACATCTTTTCAAGAGAGATTTTGCACTTCTCACTTTGGTCCTTTCTCTAGTACGCTAAGGTGTGGGACATCCACACAGATTGTTCTTACATTTTTAATGACAACAATAGTAAGCAATTAAGAATGTTAGTTTGAGATTAAATATTGAAAAACATCACTAAAAGGTTTACAAAAGGTGCAACTGGACTTGTGCAGAGCCAGAGAGTCTGCATGGTTCTGCAGTTCTTCATGCACAGGGGAATTACACAGTTGGCACATCCCAGCCCATGCTGGAGGCCACAAATACAGCTATTGTTTAGTATGCTCCAGTTGCATTTTGGTCACGTGTGCTTATATTAATGCCTTTGCTTTCTGCTTCCTCTTGGTTATTATGTGGTTGCTTGGCTGCAGCAGTGAATTCCAGCTGCATTGATGACCACTGGAAAACTGCAAGAGATCAAAAGATTCAGGGAATCAAGCCTGCCTCATACCCCTCTTAAAGCTGGAAATTAACTCCAAAAGAAACCCTCAAAACTGACCGGGCACGGTGGCTCACACCTATAATCCTAGCACTTTGAGAGGTTGAGACGGGTGGATCACTAGGTCAGAAGTTCAAGACCAGCCTGGCCAAGATGGTGAAACTCCGTCTCTACTAAAAATACAAAAATTAGCCAGGTGTGGTGGTGGGCACCTGTAATCCCTGCTATTCAGGAGGCTGAGGCAGAGAATTGCTTGAACTTGGGAGGTGGAGGTTGCAGTGAGCCGAGATTGTGCCACTGCACTCCAACCTGGGTGACAGAGTGAGACTCCATCTCAACCAAAAAAAAATAAATAAAGAAAGAAACCCTCAAAACTATACAAATATATGGAGATTAAATAATCTGCTGTTGAATAATCATTAGGTTAACAATGAAATCAAGATGGAAATTTAAAAATTCTTTGAACCGAATGATGATAGTGACACAACTTACCAAAACCACTGAGATAGAGCAAAAGCAGTGCGAAGAGGGAAGTTCACAGCATTAAATGCTGACATCCCAAAGCCTGAAAGAGCCAAATAGGCAATCTAAGGTCAGACCTCAAGGAACTAGAGAAACTAGAACAAATCAAACCCAAATAATACCCCTGTCTTCGTATACCACAGTTATTTAGATTAATGAACATATGTGTGGTCTCATAGGTTCTCTTGCCCAACCATGGTTTTTAGGTCAAAGAGATGTGGGTTCAAATCCAGTCAACTCTTCCCTAGCCTTTTATGGAATGAAGTGGTGTTTGTTTGTGCTGTTTTCAATCATCATCTCTATTATAGTCTTTAGGATATATTAGGCTGCATTTTTATGCACATAAACATTTTGTATTTCTCCTCATATTTCAAAGCCAGAGTTCTCTGAGGACATGTCGAAACCCACTTACTCATGTCTCTGCCTATACTCACTCAACACCTGGTGAATTTCAGTCTGCCATTCCTTTCACTAAAACAGTTTCCTCCAAGATCACCAGTGACATCCGTATTGTTGAATTCAGCAGGCAATTTTCAATCCTCACAGCAGTTTCCAACACTGGTGACCAAAATCTCTTTGTTGAAACAATCTCGTGCTTTGGCTTCCAACTTCTCACTTTTTCCTGCCTTCTTTTATTTTTCTAGTCTCTGTATCAACTGGGTCATGCATGACTTTTAAGTGAATTCCTTAAAGTTCAAACCAAGGGTCTCCTCCATCTTTATTCTATATCATCTTCTAGAATGATAAATGCATGCCCGTAACTTTCTATTTCCTACTCTACTTTGAACTTCAGACCTATATGTTGAATTGTCTGGACATATCCACTTTGAACTCTCAAAGTTGCTTCTAAAGCTAATAATCCTAACCAAGTTCCATCTTCTCCCTCTGTGGCCCACAAACGGCCATACCATGAGAGTGTGGGTAGTCATGGTTCACATGTATCCAAAAAGAGAGCACAGGTAATGGAAGGGAATTTAGGTGGTTTGGGAGCCATGGTGTGATTGCTTGGTGAGAGCTGTGGCTCAGGGGTCATTGTCTGCATGCCGGGCACAGTGCGACACTAGAATTCATGGACTCCCAAGCTGAAGATACGAGTGCTGGGTTATCTGGGAAGACTTCCTTCAGACACTGGTGTGATGGTGCTGTCATTGACCTGAGTACCTGCATGGAAGGGGAGAACGTATTCTTGCTAAGACTGGATATTTGAGATGTGGCAGTTTGTGAGGTCAGATGGTAACGATTTCTGTCTCTCAGTTGATTTGCTATATGTCTCTGATTCGATTCTGTTTCTCTGGTTATATCTGTTATATTCCTGCTCTTCTTCAGCTTGGCTGTTTCGTTATATCTAAGGAATACTTCACTCTTCACTTACTCAGTGGTATTTTCCCTGCAAATCTCAAAGCCTTTTCCTGATCTGTTGTTTATCTCTTGTAAGCAAACTCTTCTACTCTCCAATACCAGGAAGATGGGAGATGAAGAAGAAACATCCTCTTTTTGCTGAAGAAAGGATGCTTCAATTGGAGAACATAGTGAGAGTGAATCACAATCTAAAGACACCAAGAAGTGAGAAAGGCCAGAACAGACACTAAAGTTGACTTCCAGTGGTCCCAGGTGCCTATCCCCTATGGGACCCCGTGGGTCTTCAACACAATCTGCTCATCCTGGCTCAGCCCACAGAGAGGTTCTGTGGGAGATAAAGATTTCTCAGAAAACCAAAATGAGAAAGAAAGACCAGGCCTGGAAAGTGACCCAAAGCTGAACTAACTGTTCTCTCAGCCTCCAGGTCACCCATGAGGATTTCTCCTTTCTGTCTGCATCAGCCTTTGTTCTCTCTCTGCAGACTACCTTTATCTGCTTCTCCAGCATGGACCACCTGGTTCTGCTGCTCCAGGGCCCCCTTCCCAATTTCCGGTGGAAAGAATCTGACTCCATGTCTGCCCATTGATGGGTGAATGTTAAAACTCTTTATAAGATACGTTCTTTTCAAGAATTCATGTTGGTGAACTTGTGAGAATTATTAAATCAATTAAAATTCAACAAGCATCAAGTATTTGGTAGGTTATCAAGTACTTGACTGAGTCAAGTCAGGATTTAATCTCGACAGGTAAAAGCTTAAAAAGGAAGCAATCATTTGAATTAATGTTTGAAATGCAGAGCCACAGATACTAATTTGGGGGTTCTGGCTAATATGTAATACCCTCAAAAAGTCTGTTTGTATTTAAATATCACATGGAGGCTCTGTTTCTTCCTCCTTGACTCTGCACGCTGTAGCATGAAAGTGATGACTTGAACTCTCTGTCTTCTCTGGTAGAAGCCCACTGGAAAGGACATGGGAATCCCTGACTAGGGACACACTTAGCCTTCCCATATTATTTGATGACAGTCTGTGCCAGGGCCTCCATTAATTTAACTGAATGAAACATCCCTATCTGGGGTTTCAATAGCACTTCACTGAGTGTCTCCTATACAATGTCCCCATCATGGTATAGCCTCTCATTGCAAGCTTACAATGACCCCAAGTGAAAAAAATTATTTTTATAACTATAATATATTTTTTTAAGAGACAGGGTCTTGCTCTGTTCTCCAGGCTGGAGTACAGTGGCACTATCATGGTTCATTGCAGCCTTGAACTCCCAGGCTCAAGCAATCCTCCATCCTCAGCCTCCTGAGTAGCTGGGAGTACAGGCACACACCACCATGCCTGGATAGTTTTTTAATTTTTATTTTGTAGAGATAGGATCTTGCTATGTTTCCCAGACTGGTCTTTAACTCTCAGGCTCAAGCAATCCTCCTACCTTAGCCTCTTGGGTAGCTGGCACTACAGGTGTGTGCCACTGCATCCAGCTAAGAAAATTTTCATTATTATCTCAGCTGTGCAAGTGAGAAAACTGAAATCCAGGGAGGTTAGAGGTGGGGCAGCTAATTACTGATTGGCCTAGGATCCCAACCCAGATCTCTCTGACTCCAAAGCCTAAATGCTGTACCCAACCTTCTCATGTTCCTGGTTTACCAAACCACCCATCAGGAACAGACTGGGAACCTACTGGGTTAAGGAGAACTTCTAATAAATTCATCTCTTTTTACATGACGTCTCTCCCCCTTTTCAGCAAATTTCTGGAGTAGAAGCAATTTGCATTCTTCTAAGATAATTTGCTTTCCCCTGAAGATTACTGCATGCTCCTTCCTGTGCAGACCTCAGGGTGCAACGTTCTCGCTCCTCGGGAACTTCTGAGAGGGTGACTAGCAGATTTGGATCAGGGTGAAGGCTATGTTTGAACAATGTTGTTCTACAAGGAGATGCACAGTAACATTTAGGCTACAATGAAAAGAAGCTCCAGCCCTCTTCTTTGTCTGCAAGTTCAGCCATGTGGGCTGTAATCTCACAGTTTCAGCAGAGGGGCCTGCTGCCTCTGGCCTTACTGGGCAGCAGGTGGTGGGGATGGCTGTTCCTTCTGGAGCGGCGCTGTCATCTCGCCGGAAATCAGGAGGGAATGGGGCAATGCACTGCTGATGTTTTTCTCCTGAAGACTCGCTTGCTGGGTCTGTAGCTAAATGTCTTGTCTCATTTTCACAGCCACGTCATCGCCCTTTTCCTAGTGCTCGTGAGTGAGTCACGTGCAAAGGCCATCTGGGAGGAAGGGTTCTGTTAAACCTTTATTTAAAGCATCATTTTGATGTCCTGGGAAATGCACCTACCCACTGGAGTTCAATTCACCAAATAATTATTAAATGATCATTGTAGGCAGGGGGCTTGCTGTGAATATAACAAAGATGAAAATGCCACTTGACAGAAGCATGACGTCTCCTAGAGGACCCAGATCCAAGTGAAGCAACTCAGTCCAAGGAAAGGTCTACGCGACAGTTTACAAGGCTCAGTTTCTTAGCCACTTACCTACTTTTGAAATGCATTCTTATATTTTTAACGTCTTTATTGAGTGACAATTTACATAGCATAGGACTCACTTACTTTAACTGTGTGATTCTCTGATTCTTAACAAGTTCACAGAGTTATACAACTATCACCCTTTTAGAACTACCCCCAAAATATCTCTCATGCCTATTGGAAGTCACTTTGCATCCCTGTTCTTAAGCCCCAGCCGCAGTCAACAGTTTCTCTCTACTTTATAGACTGGCTTTTCCTCAAATTAGGATCTGCTTCTGGAGAACTCACACCAAGACACTGCCCCTTGTCCAGTCTTATGAGCTACCAGTCTGTCCTGGGACATGGTAGCAGCTGCTGTCTTGCCTTTATCGTGGTGGTGGCTGTGCTGCCCTGGGGAACCCTGGAAATTCTGCTATCAATCCCAGCAGGTCAGAGCCAGATGGATGTTCTGGTCTCATCTCATTGGATTAGACCCTTGTCCTGCCCTAACAGTCAGGACGAGGGTCTAATCCAATGAGGAGGGGCATCAAAGATTGTTCAAGAACAATCAGATTGACCATGGGAATGGGTCAGTGCTGAGCATGTAGGATAGTCTCTGGGGTAGAAGTTAGAGGCTAGACGCAGGTTGAGGAGCCTGTAACTGATGGTCCAGGAGGATTATGTCACCTTACAAGGCAGAGAGTGTCAGCTCATCTCCAAATGGCATTTGCCTTTGGGATGATTCCAGCCCACACTGAATAGCAGGTCCATGTGTGATCTGCAAAGTCTTCTTCAACTTTAACATTATGAGAATGGGCCTGGGCATGGTGGCACATGCCTGTAAGCACAGCACTTTAGGAAGGCAAGGTGGGAGGATTGCTTGAGCCCAGAGTTCGAGACCTGCCTGAGTGACATGGTGAAATCCTGTCTCTACAAAAAGTAAAAAAAATTAGGTAGGTATGGTGGTGGTGCACCTGTAGTCTCAGCAACTGGGGAGGCTAAGGCAAGAGGAACACTTGAGCCCAGGAGATCGAGGCTGCAGTGTGCTGTGATCATGCCACTGCACTGCAGCCCGGGTCACAGAGAGAGACTATATCTCAAAAAACAAAACAAAACAAAACAAAACAAAACAAAAGGATGGTTGTATTAACCTGAGGCCTACTTAGAATCTCAAGGACCTTTCTCTCTCTCCTCATCTCCTGCCAGAGCTTGACCACTCTGCACTTTTATTACTTCTCTGTTCTACTTGCAAGATGGCTTCTTTTCATTTTTTTTTTTGCGACCTTTGCGTCTGTATGTTGTCAGCAATCTTCAGTGGGCATTTTTGGGCCTATTGGTTTTCTTGAGGTCCAGCGAGTAGAGATGTTGACTGATACAAGGACAGTGGAGTCCCCTCATTACTTCAATAATTTTAATAGGGAGGATTAATGTCTTAGGTTAATTCCAGGGAGACAAATGCTGAGATTATTTGCATGCAGAACATTTGGGAGAGAATGCTCCCATAAACAATGCTTGTGAGGAAATGAAGCAATAAGAATTAGAAGAGAGGAGAAGTTTCACTGAGAGGAAGCTGTTGTCAGGGCCTTAGCTGGCTCTTTGAGGAACATTGAAGCTGGATGGTCATTCAGACTTGTCCCAAATTGAGTTGGGTTCCAGCAACACCCATTGACCAGTCATTGGATGAATGATGTCTCTGGGGAGGAGGCTTCTTTGGTTGACGTCATAGAAGGACTCAGCTCTGAATTCTTTGCAAGCAACACACTCAGCAAATGAGAAGATGTGTACCTAGGCCCAGAAGTAGGAATCTGGGCAGCAGACCACAGTTTCTACTATAGACAACAAAAGCCACACAGTGAATGAGCCAAAAGGCACTATGGTTCATGAACTATAATATACCTCCCAATAATATGCTATAATATGTAAAAATACCCCTTGGATAGATAAGAGAAGAAGGTGGATAGAAATTCAGGCTTTTGTCCCTTTTCACCACTTCCCAACCCTCTTCCCTTTTTCTCTCTTCTCTTGTCTCCTGTCAGAGCTTGACCACTCTCTGGTTCTAACTGCACTTTTATTACTTCTCTGTCCCACTTGAAAGGTGGCTTCTTTTTATGTTGTTGTGACCTTTGGGTCTTTATATTGTCAGTTGCTATAAATGAATAAAGGCTTTTTCCTTCTTAGTGTGTTGGTGAAGAACTAGGAGTATTGCACTCACTGATCAGGAGGGAACAGGTCTAGGGAGTGCATAGAAGCTTTCCAAGAGGAGTGGACAGGAAGCCTGTCCTCCCCGTCACCCCCCACCCCCATCCCGCCCCACTTCCTGCGAAGGCAGGAGGACCATGAACCTGCAGTTTGGGTGATGGCAGTTAAGGGGCAATCAAAAGGCCAGGCATGGGAACTGGTTCCTTAGTGTCCATCCAAAGCCCCAAGAGGCTGACCTGGAAGGATGCAGTGTGAGAAGCCATGTGTGGATCACAAGTTTAAGGACATAGATGTTTTCCTTACAGAAACAGAATTTGAACACCATATAGTTAGGTGGTCAGCCAGCAACAGAGTTCAATAACAATAAACCCCTAATGAAATATTTATAATGTTTTTCCTTATATTACCTTTCTCCTATGAAACACTCATTTATTTATTTATTCTACTTTAAGTTCTAGGGTACATGTGCAGAACGTGCAGGGTTGCTACATAGGTATACACATGCCATATTGGTTTGCTGCACCCATCAACCCATCGTCTACATTAGGTATTTCTCCTAATGTTACACCTTCCCTAGCCCCTCACCCCCTGATAGACCCCGGTGTGTGGTGTTCCCCTTCCCATGTCCGTGTGTTCTCATTGTTCAACTGCCACCTATGAGTGAGAACATGTGGTGTTTGGTTTTCTGTTCTTGTGTTAGTTTGCTGAGAATGATGGTTTCCAGCTTCATCCATGTCCCTGCAAAGGACATGAACTCATCCTTTTATATGGCTGCATAGTATTCCATGGTATATATGTGCCACATTTTCTTTATCCAGTCTATCATTGATGGGCATATGGGTGGGTTCCAAGTCTTTGCTATTGTGAACAGTGCCTCAATAAACATATGGAGACACTAATTTCTTAGGGTGATGAAACTAATAGAAATACAGCCATTGAATATATTTGTACATATTTAAGCATTCACAATTTTTTCAGACCTCATAACTGTCAAAATGAAGGGTGAATTTTGAGTACCTCTAGGATTTGGAAATAAATTATGTCACTTTTTACCTACGGTCATTCAAAGATGCTTGTGTAGCAACTCTACATTTGTAATGTAAGAGCTAGAATGGAACTTTAAAATATCATCAGATCTCTGTCAGGTAACTTCACAGAAATGAGCTTATTGGTCAACACATGCCTTGTTTTGCATCTACAGGGGTACAGGCGCTGGGAGAATCAGGGCACCACAGACCTGGCTCCCCCTCTGGTGGAGCTGATAGTAAAGCAATCACGTCAATAATGGCAGCATTTTACAGCATAGTAGAATGCAACAGCAAAGTAGAATGCACAACAGCAAAGTAGAAAGCACTTTGGAAGGCCATAGTGGGGATGTAATCTAGCTTGTGGGCCAGGCAGGAAAGAAGGGCTAGCATCATAGTGAGAAGGCTTCCAGGGATAGTAAATCGTGATGTGCTGAAGGATCTGAGAAGAGTCCAGCAGGGCTGAGGTGTAGCGGGCAAGGGTATCGCAGTAAATCCCCAACAGGAAACAGATGGCAGGCTCATCTTAGAAAACATTGTGTTTAGGCTGGGCTCGGTGGCTCACATCTGTAATCCCAGCACTTTGGGAGGCCGAGGCGGGCAGATCACAAGGTGAGGAGATCGAGACCATCCTGGCTAACATGGTGAAACCCTGTCTCTACTAAAAATACAAAAAGTTAGCCAGGCATGGTGGCGGGCTCCTGTAGTCCCAGCTACTTGGGAGGCTGAGGCAGGAGAATGGCGTGAATCCGGGAGGCAGAGCTTGCAGTGAGCCAAAATTGCACCACTGCACTCCAGCCTGGGCAACAGAGCAAGACTCTGTCTCAAAAAAAAAAAGAAAAAAAAAGAAAAAAAAAAGAGAAAGAAAACATTGTGTTTAATAAAGGGACCATTTACTATGGTATGGGCTGAGTGTCAGGACAACAGGCTAGATGGTATAGGGCTGAGCTGTGTGATGACGGACTTGCCACCATCCTTAGGCCTGGAGGGGTCAAGGGATCATGGCATAGTTCCCAGAACCTGGAAGGGGAAGGAAACTTTGGTTGACAGATGGAACAAGCTAAGTAGATTCACTGGGGAGCGAGCCAAGGGAATGAATCACCGAGTTTACTTTCCTACTGCCCTCCAGTCTCCTGTCGGGACCCCTGTGGCCCTGAACACACCAAAAGTCAGAGGGCATGGAATCTCACTGATGTCGTGATTACTGTTCAGCTGCATGGGCCAGAAGGCAGGGTGGAGGGGGAATGAACAAACAGAAGGACCCTTACAAAGAGAGAGAGGGAGGGGGAAAGAGAGACAGACATACAAGAGAGAGGTAAGAAAGTTGGCAGTGGCCAGATTTTAAGAGCTACTTGGCTCATACTAAGGATTAAGGTTTACTTGGAAGTCATTGGGCAGTCATCAGTGTGATCAGATTATTATTAAGAAGAGAAGTAGCAGAATGGAGGGTGGATTTGAGAGGAGCAAGGGTGGATTCTAGAAGGCCATTTGGGAGGTCATGACAGTTCCCTAGGAGTTGGGGGAAAGTGAGCCAATTTGAGAATATTAGAAGAGTCTCGTTCAGATGGCTGAGTGGATGTGCCTTCCACTGATTTAGGAAACATTAGCATTAGACCAGTTATGGGGGTGGGGAAGGAGAAAGCTTAAATGCAGGTGTGATCATGGTCAGTATAAATGCCTCTGTTTAAACGCCTCTGAATACTGTTGGGTGGGTACTGTGTAGCAGCAGGAAGTTAAGTCTGGAGCTCAGTAGATAGTCCTGGATCGAGGGGAGTGTTGACTTGTAGATGGGAATTTGAGCAATGGATGTGGTAGAGGTCTCTAAAGAGCACAGATAGCATGAAAAGATACCAGAGGCCTAGGACGGAATCCCTAAAAATGCCAACATTTCAGGATTGTGCAGAGACAGATGACTGAGTAAAGAAGACTGAGAAGGAACAGATAAATAGTTGAAAACCAAGTGGGCAGGGTGGGAGGCAGGTTAGAGTGAGTTGCAAAGTGGCTCAGAAATGAGAAAATGGAAACCTAGGGGCTCTCATCTTCTCCAGGAAGGTGTGCTGGGAATGGGGAGTCAGGAGAGAGGCCAGCAGGCAGAGGGTGGTAGGAGCAGAGAGAGCCCTGCTGGGAAGGGAGGACTTGAGCCTATCTAAATGGTGACCAGAGTCAGTGGAGAGGCAATGGTGATTGAGAGGACAAGGGTTCAGGAGGAACAGCGTAATCATCAGTTTGGAATGCGGAAGCCAAGCCTAGCATCCTGCAGAGCATGCATTTTGGGTTTCTATGAGCCTCTGGAAAAACATCCTTCTGTGCTTCAATTTAAAGGAAGGTGCATGGACTCTGGGCTCCCCTGATTCTGAACCACAGTCCATCGGCAAGGCCATGTCCACATTCAGGGCTCCAGGAAACCTCCCCTATCCCTGTGGACAGGACTGGAGGAGTGGCCTTATACTGAACAGGTCACTGTCTGCATGCTAACCTAAGTGAGGGAAGAGTGGATTGGACCCTGGAGTGTTTACAGAGTTGGTGGTGATGGAGGGGTGGTTTAAAGGAGTTTTAGCTATTTGCCCCCTTTCTTTATTAAGCAGAAGGGAAGATTGGCTTCTGAGAGTAAAGAGTCTGAGGCTTGAGTAGGTTAGAGAAAGTGAAATGGTATTTTGTAGAGCAGAAGAGGGGACGCTCCTTAGAGACATTGAAGGACCATTTAGGCTGATGACTGCAAATTTATTGTGACGAAAATCTTCCCAGCTCTGGGATTTTCCCCAACAACACTCAACAGTCCAGATACAGGTATAAAGGTGTTTTTTTCCCCATTCTTCCCTTCCTCTTTTCCTTTCTTTCTAATCTATCCAAATTGGAGTTCATTACCCACAGATTCTATACATAAGTGTCAGTATATTCTATATATACTAAAGTCTGTAGAGTCTAGTAATTCCTAACTCACCAACCTACTACGAGGTTTAACAATAATAGAATCACAAATATGTCACCTTTCTAAATTATTAACTTCAGAAGAGAAAGAGAAGAGGGAGTCTGGGGGCCTGAGATCAATGACTAGAGGGTTTTGCAGTGCTAAAACATCACACGATTGATCAGACCTATTATGGCTCTTTCACTTTTATGAACATTTTGTTTTGTTTTAACAGAATTTGAGTCACCCCATAGGTGGTTTTAGTGGTCCTTCCCTAGGTGTTTTCTCAGACTTGAGGTGGGTGATGGGGTGGCATATATGTGCTCACACGGCAGAGTGGAGTTCTCATCATTTCACTGCCTTCTTGGCAGAGAGAGGCAATGAGAACGTCAAAGGCATTATTTGCATTTGTAAAGCAAAAGCCAGTGATCACATCTGTATCTACCATATGGCAGATGTTCCATAATTATTTTGAAAAACATACGAGACTTCAGCTGTGCAGCACTTATTGGAGACTTGAGGAAAGAAATTAAGGGGCAGGAAATTTAGGGACGAGTATTATTTTCCTCTTGGAAACTGACTTCTCTGACTTACCCTAAATTTAGTACTTCCAAAGAGAATAATAGATTTTCATCATTGTAAAATATCAGCAAAAACAGACCAAAGTGCTGCCGTAAGGAAAGGAATTCTGTCAGTGGTACCTTGCCTGTCTAGTTGTGAGGTGTGGTCAGCTGCATAATGCTGCCACTTCCCCAGGATGTCCATGTCTGTCTTAGTCTGCTTTCTGTTGCTTGTAACAGAATTCTAGAAATGTGTAATTGGTAAAGAAAAGGAATATAGTTCTTACTGTTATGGAGGCTAACAAGTCCAGAGTCAAAGGGCCACATCTGATGAAGGTCTGCTTGCTGGTGAGGACCCTTTGCAGAGGGTCCTCTGAGACCCAGGCCCGGGCCATCGCATGGTGAAAGGCTGAGTGTGCTGCTGAGTTTGTCTCTTTCTCCTCTTATGAAGCCACGAATGCCACTGCTGTGATAACCCATGAATCCATGAATGGATTAGTCCAATTGTGAGGGCTATGCCCTCATGACCAAATCACCTTTTAAAGGCCCCACCTCTCAATACTGCCACATTGGGGATTAAGTTTCAACATTAGTTTCAGAGGGAGTAAACATTGATATCATAGACTTTTGCCCCTGGCCCCCAAAATGCATGTCCTTCTCACATACAAATATATGCAAGCCATCCCCATAATCCCAAAGTCTTAACTTATTCCCACACCAACTCAAAAGTCTAAAGTCCAGAGTCTCATCTGTGAGGCTGTGAAATCAAAATGGGTTATCTACTTTCAAGGTACGTAGAAAGACTTGCAGGTTTCTATTTTCAAAGTGATAAATAGGCAAAAAGAAAGGCATAGCCCTTTTTTTCAAAAAGAAAGGCACTAGTCCCAACCAAGTCTGAAACCTAGCAGGGCATACATTAATTGTAAAGCTTGAGAGTGATCTCCTTTGACTCCACCTTAGCCTCCGAGACAATGGGGTGGAAGTTGGGCCCCCAAGGCCTCAAGCAGTCCTGTCCCTGTGGCTTTGCTTGGTGTAGCCCATGCAGCTACTTCTATGTGCTAGAGTCTGGTGCCTGAAGCTGTCCAAGGTGGGCGTTGCGTGCTACTGGTGACTCCACAGTTTTGGGATCCTGGCAAAGGTCCTGCCTCCATGGTTCCATGAGACATTACCCTGGTAAGGACTCTGCAGCAGCTGTGACCCTACAGTTACACACAGCATTGCTCTAGTGGAAGCTCTTTGTGGTGGCAACCCTGCTGTGACAGGTCCCTGCCTGGGCCCCCAGGCTTTTGATGACATCCTTGGAAATCTGGGTGGAAGCTGCCAATCCTCTACAACTCTTGCTTTCTTCAAAGTTGCAGAATTAGCACCACATGTGTGCTGCCAAGAGCCTGCAGAATTAGCGCTACGTGTATACTGACACGTGTATACCCTCCAGAGCTGTGCCACAAGCCATACCTAGGGCCTCTTAAGCCTAACTAGGGCAGCTGTGGAGCACTGTTCTGGGGTGCAGGAAACAGAGTCCTGTGGTGGCCCTGGGCACCGAGCCTATGGAGGGTGCCCTTGGTCTATCTCCTGGAAGCATTCTGCCCTCTTAGGCTTCTGGGCCTATGATGAGAGAGGCAGCCTCAAGATCTTTAAAATGCCTTCAGGATCTCTTTTTTCTGCTATCTTGAGGAAAAGTACCTGGCTCCCTTCTATTCATACTAGTATGTTTAGCAAATGGTCTCTGAGCTACACCCTTGATTTTTCTCTCCTGAACGCACTTAGTCACTTTTCACTTGTCCAGGATGAGAGCTTTTCAAATTTTTCTGTTCTGTTTCTCTTTTAATTATAAATTATGTTTTTAAATTATTCCTTTGGTCCCAAATATCAGCATAAGCAGCCAAAAGTAACCGTGTGGCTCCTTTTGTATTTTCCTTAGAAATGCCTTGTGTCAGACCAAGGCATGGGGATCACAAGGTTAGGAGTTCGAGACCAGCCTGGCCAACATGGTGAAACCCTGTCTCTACTAAAGATACAGAAAATTAGCCAGGCATAGTGGCGGGCACCTATAATTCCAGCTACTCGGGAGGCTGAGGCAGGAGAATCACTTGAAACCAGAAGGCAGAGGTTACAGTGAGCCGCGATCATGCCACTGCACTCCAGCCTGGATGAAAGAAACTCCATCTTAAAAGCAAACAAACAAACAAACAAAAAACAAGAAGAAAGAAAGAGGAGTTCGAGATCAGCCTGACCAACATGGTGAAACCCCGTCTCTACTAAAAATACAAAAATTAGCTGGGTGTGGCCTGTAATCCCAGCTACTCAGGAGGCTGAGGCAGGAGAATCACTTGAACCTGGGAGGTGGAAGTGAACTGAGATTGTGCCACTGTTCTACAGCCTGGGCAACAGAGTAAGACTTGGGGAAAAATAAAAAAGAAGAGAAAAAAGAAAGAAAGAAAGGAAGAAATAAGAAAGCAAAGAAAAGAAAAAAGAAAAGACATGCATTGTGTCAGATATCCTAGTTCATCATTCTTAAGTTTGGCCTTCCATAAAGCCCTTGGACAGGGACATGCTTCAACCAAATTATTTGCCAATTTATAGGAAGAATGACCTTTACTCAAAGTTTCAATACCTTGTTTTTCAGTTCTATCTGAGATGAGATCTCATCAGAACGGCCTTTACTGTCCATATCTCTATTAGCATTCTGGTCACCACCATTTAACCAATTCCTAAGGAGTTACAAACTTCCCTTAGTTTTCCTGCCTTCTAAGCCCTCACCAGAATCCAGGCTTTTTCTAGACTCCTCCCTCGGCTTCCATATTCTGCCCATTACCCAGTTCCAAAGCCACTTCCACATTTTTAGGTGTCCATTATCATCAACACCCCACTACTGGTACCAATTTTCTGTCTTAGTTCATATTACTTATAACAGAATGCCTGAAACTGGATAATATATAAAGAAAAATAATTTATTTCTTACAGTTATGGAGGTTGCAAAGTCCAAGGTCAAGAGGCCACATTTTGGTGAAGGTCCTTTTGCTAATGGGGGACTCTGTAAAGTCCTGAGGTGGTGCAGGGAATTACATGGTGAGGAAGCTGAGTTATTGTTCAAGTCTCTCTTTTTCCTCTTATAAATCCACTAATGTCACTCCTGTGATAATTTATTAATCCATTGACTTGTTAATCTATTAATCAATAAATGGATTACCTCTTAAAAGTCCACATTTCAATATTGCCACATTGGGGATTAAGTTTCACCATGAGTTTCAGAGGGGACAAACATTCAAATCAAAGCAGTGTACTATCTCCAAAATCTGTAAATGCTACCTGATATAGCAAAATGAATTTTGCAGGTGTATTTAAATTTAGGCTCTTGAGATTGGAAGATTATTTTGGATTAACTATTAAGCCTAATGTAATCACAGGAATCTTTAAAAGAGAAAGGCAGGAGATGAGAAGGATAGTAAAAGATGTGATGATGGAGTAAGAGGTTGGAATGATGTGTCTCTCATAAGCCAAGGAATTCAAGAGGTCTTTACAAGCCGAAAAAGACTTTACAAGCTGGAAAAAGCTTTACAAGCTGAAAAAGAGAAATCAGATATTCCCCATGTTCCTTCAGAGGGAGTGCAGCCCTGTTTATATCTTGACTTTAGTTCTGTGAAATTAAACTTGAACGTCTGTCCTCCAGAATTGTAAGAAAATAAATCTACATTGTTTAAAGCCACCAAACTTGGGGTAATTTGTTATAGTGACAATAAGAATCTAATACTGTAGAATAATTTGCTGTGATTTTTTTTTTCTCTGAGTTTCACCAATCAGCTCTTCCAATGTATTTTCATTATTGCTTTTCCTGCATAGGGAAGGTAATGGGAGCAATAAATTTGACTTAATGTGTTAGCTCTCAATTTACCTATTGGCAATATAGATTCAAATTAGAGAGGAAGCATCATCTACCCCAAAGCCCCAGCAATCTGGTTCTTTTAACTCATTTCACTCCCAGGTATTTTGGTAAGAGAGTCACTGATGTTACTTAAAACCAGGCTCTCAATTAAAAAATAAAATTTTCTTTTTGGTCCAAGCTCTCTCTTTACATGCCTCAACACCATCCTTTGCCCACAAACGTAACTGTTGATATCTAAAAATGTCTTTGTAGGGTTATAACATTTTTACAAAAGTCAGTAGCTTTATTTTAGAAGTAAAACATTTTAATGGCTTAGGCTATAGTGTTATAGTATTGGGGATGGAATTTTCCTGTTTTTATGGTAAACATTTATCTGAATTGCTCTAATTTTAATATATTTTTAATTTTGTATGATCTTTATTTTATTTTTAATTGAAGAGCAATATATACTGAATGAGTAAAGTTTGTAAAACACTTGAAACACACAAAACAGCAACTCTTGTAGTTCTACAATGTAGAGAGATACCGTTAAAAGTCTGGTATGTCTTTTATTAAACATTTACACTTAGGCGATTGTTTTATTCTTTTTTTACTGCTTCATGAACATTTTCTTCACATCAGTAGATCTTCTTCCCTATTACACTTATAATGACAACATCCTAGTTTATCATATGTATCTGCTACTATTAGCTGATCCTCTACTGTAGATTCAGGTTATTCCTTAAATATTGTTATTGCCTATTCATGTGCTTTGCCCATTTCTTTCTTGGTGTGTTATTTGAAAAATAGGTTTGCAAGCTTTTATAAATGCTTGGCTTATTAATTTTTAAAAGATATGTATAATCTTCAAAGGTCATTATTTGCCTTTTAATTTTGTTTATGGTGAGCTTTATTGATATATAAGCATTAATCAATTTCATGTAATCTGAACTACTTGGCATTTTCATTTTGGGTATGTCTGTGATGATTTGTATTCTTTTTTTTTTACAGATAGATTTTCTTTCATCTTGATGGTATACTGGATTTTAACTCTTTTCTTCTTTTAGATCAAATGCATATTTCCTTCTTTGTGGTGGAGCAGTGGTGTTTTTAGTCCTTAACTAACCACTTAGTTTATTCTGTATTAAGAACATTTTTTTCCCACTTAGTGTATTTTTGACCCTCAATCTGCTGGCTAACTTGATAGTCTGATTCATCTTAAAGCAGCTCCAGGCTGAATTCGATTATAAACATCAGGATAGTATTACTATGTGATTCTGTAAATATGCACATACATTGTGAGTTAAATACCTAAAAAAAAAAAAAAAAAGATTTCTTTCTATCAAGGTAGAGAAAAAAGAAGCTGAATAAGCTCTGGACTTCTGGAATGTCTCCATTCAGCTCTTTCTCTGCTTATGTTCCAAACAATTGCATAAAAGCAATCCCAAACAAATGTTTATAGCGGCTGCAGTCTGAAATACTGATAATGAATTCTACATAACAAGTTACACTCTTTCCCCTGGCTGTTTGCATTTAAAATGTACATTTTGCAGTAATTTTGATGACTTCATTTTGAAGCAGCTCTTAACAGACATTTTGGAAACGTCTCATGTCATGAATTTATTCATAAACAAGCCTGTCAAAAACCTTAGTGTTCACTGGGGAGAATGTGTCTCAAATGCATGAGTGGTTGTTCTACCTACATCATCCACCATCTTGAAATATCATTATTCATTTCCATTACTTCTTGGATGTTCTGGTTCACTGCTACTGGGTTTCAGGACAGTGTGGAGAAGAGACCATGACATTGAGTTACCAGCTAAGCAGCATCCGTAAGTGCTATATTCTTCCCTTAATTATGATGATAACTTGCGTTTAGGAAGTTGTGATGTTTACTGTTATGGTTAATGGTCAATGTCACTCATCAAAAGGGTGATAAGCCAATAATGGGATCTTGGAACAGGGAAGTCAAGATAAGCACAATGTGTCATTTTTTACCTACATGTGTACAGTCCTTAATGAGGACTAATAGGCCCTAATGTTTATTTGTTCAATGAACAAGCCATTGGATTGTGAACAAGAGGTCAGCATGGCTAGCAATGAAGTGTAAGCTGCTCTATCAAAGGGCGATATTTAGTGACTAGAGCAAGTCCTAGAATGTTTTACAGTAAACCATCATAGTTACAACACACCGTTTCTACCCCTCTGATCTCCAAGAGACAAGGAAAATAAGTGGATACTCTTGTCTTTCCAATCTGGGAATTAGAATTGGAAGTGGATGCTTTTTTTTCATTTCTAATTCATAGCTCTTTGATCTTGATTATTCATGAAGCATATGCGTCCATGACCATGTGTTAAATCAGCACTTATCATACTTTATTGTGACATTCATTCCTGGGAATTTTATTAAAATGCAGATTCTTGGGTGGGAGCCGAGAGTCTGCATTTCTAACCAGCTGCCAAGTGTTGCTCATACTGTTTCTGGTCCATGGACCATACTTTGAGTAGCTGACTGATTCCAACTTATAGGATAGAGACAGCAGAACCTGCCTACATAGGGTTAGAACCTTGTCTCATAATAGTGCATGTGTGCTTAGTGAGGCAGGAGAGTAACATGGATAAACGCGCAGGTTCTGGGTGTGAATTCTACCTCACTTTTGCTAAGCTTTGTGTCGTGCCAGTCAACCCAATAGTCTCTGCAATCAATGACAACAAAGATTTATTTTGTGCTCACATTACATGTTAGACTGATAGTTGTCCACAAGTCTGCAAATTCTGGGAACCACTTAACAGACAGCCTTCTCTGGAACATGACATTTTACCCTCATCTGTCAGGAACCTACAATGACTAAAACTTCTGCTCGGATCTGCCTATGTCATGTCCACTCACATGCTATTGGCCTGAGTGAGGAACATGGCCAAGCCTGTGTCAGTGAGGCAGGGAAGTAGACTCCTTCCACGTACAGCGTGTATAGACACACGGCCCCCTGCAGGAAAGGGAGTGAACAGTTGGGACAAGAACACACTTCCATTGTGGCTTAGTAGCTATGTATTCTTGTTATTTTCACAGGATTGTTTTGAGGCTTGAGTAAACCAAAATGGATAGTACATTGTACCTACATGACACTTAGGAGAAGCTCAATAAATGCCTGTAATTATAATTGCTTTTGTTTTTGTTCTTATACTTCAGCCTAGTCCTCACTGCACAGTTGCTGTGCCTTTGAGGTTGAGAAAAGTCCTTCTCCCTGCCTTTCATGATACATGAAACATACTGAGGCCCACTAAATACCAAACAATCAGATCACCTGAGGCACCCGCAGTTAAAGAAAACTGGATTACTACATGATGAGTTATTTCCAAATAATTTTAGGCATTGAGTGACTTCTTCCTGGCCATCATATTTTCTGAGTTTTTGACTTGAGTTTCAGATCACTTGATTTACCCTGATTATTCTCTGAATTTGTTTTATGGCCTGTTCTTGGGTTGTTTATTCTACAGATGTGTACTGAGCATCCAGTGAAAGTCAGCTGTTGTGTGAGGAGCAAAGATTCCCATAAAGTGTGGTTACTATTGAGTGAAAATTCGTGAGTACATTCTACATAGAAGCCCTCATTCACTGTTATCTAATTGCCAGGCAGAGCTGGATGAGGGTACAAAGGTGAAATCCAGCCTAAATTAATAGGAGTCTGGGAAGCTTCAGCATATTTAGTCAGCCAAAGGGAATCATTATAGCTTATGAATAGTGCAGGAATATGACCTTGGATTTGGAAAAAAAAATTGTAGGTAGTATGTGTAAGTTGTTGGAGCCTCTGCCATTGGGCACTTGGTGGAGTGAGATGATAGAGCCAGAGCATGGTGTAGTGAATGGGATATGCATGTGTGTGTGAGAGGAAAATAACCAGTGGCTGCATAGCTCTGAAGATTATCAGTCCAAGCAATTGTGGACAGGCAATGAGTTTATGCGAGGGAGGAGGTAATGCATTCCACTGGGGCCAAGAGTTTGTGTTGTGAATGGTATAACAAGAGAGAGATATTGGAAAAAGGGGTTCAAATAATTTTCAGACCAGTTATCCAGGTCAACTGGTTGATGATCCATGACACAGTGCATGTTAAAGGCCTATCAATCTTATTGTGTAAAAGGAATGTAGACCAAGGGATACGTAGTCACTAAATGCTGAAGGTTGAGATCTTTGTTAATGCAATGGTTCACTTTATTAAGAGGTACTTTTTTTTTCAATTTGACTAAGAACAGGCATGCTCTACTCATAACACACTTGTTTTTGGAGCAGTGTGACACACTTGTTTTTGGTGCAGTATATTGCAAAACAAAGTTACTGTGTTAAATTTAACTGTGATTTAAACTGATGTTACCTGAGTCTCCAAAGACCAATGAAACACAAGTGGGATGGAAAAAGCAGCCACTTCTGTTGTTGCCAAATGATAGAAAAGATTTGAAAAATCAAATGCATCGGGTTAGCCTCACTGTACAGCAAGGAAAAAAATGAATTAATTATAAATAAGATGAATAAATAATTTAAATATATCACTTATTGCTTCTTTATTGCTTAACGGTTGAAAAATTGTTTCAATTAGAAACTTAAACTCAATTTGATAGATGACGAAGAGTGTGCAGCTCAAGATAAATGTAAATCCCTTTGTGATATAAAAATTTGATTTTGCAGTATGAGCTCTATTAAAAAGAAATTAATAATCTCTAGAAAAAGAAGGCAGTGCCAGGAAAGGTTGGCCTTTTCCCACAGAATATTGCTTTTTAAGAGGAAAAATCAATAGGCTTATTATAGAGATAATTTTTTAAAAAAATCAAAAACGCAAAATACTAACCACCAACCCCACAAACAACAAAACTAATAAGCATTTGTTTCTCTGGATTTCATATTAAAATCATGGAGTAGGTTTGTGTGCTTCTATTTCACATGATTTTAATTTTTGTCTAAGCCCAATGAAATGCTTCATTCTCTCTTTGAGTTTGTTGGCATCATAAAAAATAGCAGAACAGGCTGGGCATGGTGGCTTATGCCTGTAATCCCAGCACTTTGGGAGATCGAGGCGGGTGAATCACCTGAGGTCAGGAGATCGAGAGATTGAGACCAGCCTGGCCAACATAGTAGAACCCCATCTCTACTAAAAATACAAAAATTAGCCAGGCCTGGTGGTACAGGCCTGTAATCCCAGCTACCTGGGAGGCTGAGGCAGGAGAATCGCTGGAACTCAGGAGGCAGAGGCTGCAGTGAGCCGAGATCGCACCACTGTAGTCTAGCCTGGGGGACAGAGTGAGAGTCTGTCTCAAAAAATAAAAAAAAAAAAAATACCAGAACAATTTCGTATTTTTTGTACCTAAAAAGCAAGGGATTTATGTATCTGAAGTCACAATGGACCTTACCCAAGACAAGAGTATCCTGGAAAGTTGCTTTGATTCCTATGCCATCATGTTCTAATGCTGCAAAACCCTCCCTCCCCATTCTTGGCAGATATGGCTAATTAATGA
Organism: Theropithecus gelada; assembly: GCF_003255815.1. NCBI lineage: Eukaryota > Metazoa > Chordata > Mammalia > Primates > Cercopithecidae > Theropithecus > Theropithecus gelada. The sequence goes on from NC_037670.1 coordinate 22,201,561, forward strand.
GATCATGATCTTTTGTATGTCCAGTCTAGACCTCAGAATCCCTCCCATCACAGGCCTCCAGCCAGCCACTTCTTGGCACGTGGTATGAAACCTACTGCCCATCTGTCCCAGCAGCTGAAGGACTAAGAGTTCGATAACATTTTATCTGGCACATTAACAATTTGCCTGATTTCTTAACTACATGCAAACATCTATAACCTTATGTTTTAGTTTAGTCTGCAGAAATGAGTTCTTTCTATTATGTATAGAAAAAAAGCAAATGTCTCAGGAAATTATGTGGCCTGTGCATTTTACCTTTTGGACCTAAATATACACCTAAGAACTAAATGTGGCCTGAGAATCAGCTCCCCTCCCCCACCTCAAATCCATAACAAATTGAACACTCATCATCCATCAAAAAGCAAACACAAAATAAGAAAACACCAGCTGGGCCACAAATGCCAGTCCAGGCAGCTTTCAATTAACATTCAGAGCTGTCAGAAACTCTACAGCAAGGGTAGAAAACGGATGGTCTCAGCCCACAGATGTCTTGCTTGGCCAGAAGGAGTTTTATTTCTTTATTCTGGCCCTATGTGGGTCCCCTCCTCTCCAGGTATCATAGGCTTCTGTACTGCCCCATTCTCTTTATCCCAGTGACGTCTGAAGACCCCTGACTTTGTGATTCCTGATGACTGAATTCTGTCTTTCCTCATTTGCAGTCACATATCTGTTCATCACTCTTTTATGGACTGAATCATGCTCCTCCAGAATTCATATGCTGAAGCTGTAAACTCCTAATGTGACTGTATTTGGAGATAGGGTCTTTAGAGAAGTATCTAAGTTAAAACGGGGATATTGGGGTGGTCCCTAATTCCATGTAAGACTGGTATTTAAGAAGAGGAGATGGCTGGGCATGGTGGCTCATGCCTGTAATCCCAGCACTTCGGGAGGCTGAGGCAGGTGGATCACCTGAGGTCAGGAGTTCAAGATCAGCCTGGCCAACACGGTGAAACCCCATCTCTACTAAAAATACAAAAAGTTAGCCAGGTGTGGTGGTGCATGCCTGGAGTCCCACCTACTCAGGAGGCTGAGGCAGGAGAATTGCTTGAACCTGGGAAGTTGAGGTTGCAGTGAGCCGATATGGTGCCACTGCACTCCAGACCAGGCAACGGAGCGAGACTCTGTCTCAAAAAAAAAAAAAAAAAAAAAAAAAAAAAAAGAAGAGGAGATTAGGACCCTGGGATACAAAGAGGGATAGCCATGTGGAGACATGGGGAGGAAGATGACCGTATGTAAATCTCAGGAAAAAACCTACCCTCCAAACAACATGATCTCTAACTTCTAGCCTCCAGAACTGTGAAAGCAGATTTCTGTTGCTAAGATCCGGAGTCTGTGGTCTTTCGCTGTGGCAGCCCAGACCAACTAAGACCCCATCTCTAGTCCTGAAATCGTGAGGAAGCAGCACTCCCTAAGTCAATCTACAGTCAGTGAGCTGCAGGGAAATGGACTGCAATGCTGTGATTCATGGCCTGGGTCCCAACGTTGGGATGAAGACAATCAGGAGAGTCGCTTTGATTTATTGTTCCAACAATTATGAAGCCTCTTAGGAACAGGACAAGAGAGTATTTGACGGTATCTTGACTCTAAGAACTATAATGACATCTTTTAAAATTCCATTATTCTATTTACAATATAACTAGCAATACTAAGACAATGTAAGTGAATATTATCAGTGTTGCATCCTTTATTAGAGCTTCTTGGAAGATAGACGTAAACACATCCTGCCATCCAGCTGTGTCCACATGAGGGCTTGGAGAGGTTTTTGCTTCAGCAGCCAGTCAGTACCGAGCATATTTATTTTCCTTTTCTTTTCTTTCTTTTTTTTTTGAGACGAAGTCTTGCTCTGTCTCCCAGGCTGGAGTACCTCCATCTCCCGGGTTCAAGCGATTCTCCTGCTTCAGCCTTCTGAGTAGCTGGGATTACAGGCAGGTGCCACTTGCCTAGCTAATTTTTTTAATTTTTTTTTATTTTTATTTTTAGTAGAGATGGGGTTTCACCATGCTGGCCAGGCTCGTCTTGAACTCCTGACCTCAGGTGAACCACTCGCCTTGGCTTCCCAAAGTGCTAGGATTATAAGTGTGAGCTACCACACCCGGCCTATTGAGCGTATTTCTATGAAGACATTTTCCCTGTTCCATGAAGTATCAACTGTGCATTCTGGGTGGGATAACAAATCTGAGTGGAATACTTATTATTTATTTGTTATATGGTTCCTAGAACATGTTACAAATTCTTATTTATTTGTTGTGCTGTATGCTATAGCATCCCAAACATCTGTGATGCTGTGTTACACTAGAGACAACATTCTCACGCTTGCATGCACACTCACACATACACATGCACACACACACCCTCATACACACAATTACTCCCTCCAAAAGTCAATCAGCCAGTCATTTATACAGCTTCATCCCGTAGAGGGTTCTTTAAATTTCAAGCCCATGAAAGGATGGTAACTTCTCAAAGCAATTTCCTTGCAGAGGGCAAAACAAGCTGTTAGAATGAGTATAGGTTCTATTAAGGTTAAGATAAAGTAAACTCTACTCAGGGCCTATAAGGAAAAGCTAACTATGAGAAGCTTGAGAAAGATAAACGTTTGTGTGGCCAACATGGCGAAACCCCATCTCTTCTAAAAATACAAAAATTAACTGGGTGTGATGGAGCGCGCCTGTAATCCCAGCTACTCGGGAGGCTGAGGTAGAATTGTTTGAACCTGTGAGGTAGAGGTTGCAGTGAGCTGAGATTGTGCCACTGCACTCCAGCCTGGGTGACAGGGCAAGACTCCATCTCAGAAAAAAAAAAAAGAAAAAAAAAAACCCCAAAAATGAAAAGAAAGATAAATGTTTGCATCCTAGGGGCCAAAAGGTGTCCAGCTCCTGTGAGCTCCGGATAGTGGCTTGTAAACCTCTGATATTAGAAAGGATAAGAAATAATCCGTTTCTGTACTGAGCCTTAAAAAAGAAGACTCAACCCTAGTTAGGAAATGTAAACAAGACCTATTTCTGCTAAATTGGTGAAGCCACCAATCAGAGCCATATAGACTGTGTGTGGTCAGGCTTCCCACCACTGACTTCATGACTCCTAATGGTAGAATTCTGTCCTGAGAGGCTGAGAATGAACATCTAACTTTAAGAAATACAGCAGAAAAATCAATCTACTCCTTGTGTCATGTGTGACGTTTTAATTACCTAGGCAGTGTATCAGGACATAATGAAGCAGCTGCTATGATTATATAATTTTGTCCCAATTATTTACAAAGTTACTCAGCTACTGAAACATCTCATTGTCATATCTAGCATGCTTAGGTTCTAGAGCAGGTGTTAAGCCTGATTTACTGGCCAACTCAGAAAATTATTCCGTGGCTGTCACTTTTGCTTTGGAGCCAAAAGATTAAAATTTAAGTTATTCTCTAAAAGTGTGATTTTATTTTTAATCTTGGTTGTCTTCTTCTGGCTATCAGCTATCTTTCCTTGTCGTCTTGAAGGTCTCAGTGTTTCTCTGGTTTCATTCTCTGTCTTTTTGGTGTTATCAGACTCTGCTGTATCAGCACCCGTCCAACAGGTGAGTGTGCAATATTCTCTGATTCTCCCAGAGGATAAGATGAAGCATTTATAGTAAAATGCTTTCCACAGACCCCTAGTAACACTTTTTTTCCAAGCATAATGAGTACCAACTATGTACCAGGCAATGAGATAAAAAATGCATATTTATTTCTAGTAGAAATTCCAAAATTAGATTCTGATTGCTAAGTAGAAAACAATTCTTTTAAAGGCTTCCTCTTAAATTGTGGTTGCTGAAATCCATAAAACAGTGTAAAAAGGGTCAATTGTTAAATTAATCTTTGTGATTGATTATTGCTGTCCTTGCAACAATCTGGTTTAAGTTAGAAGTTGCACTGTGCCTTTAGTTTTAAATCATCACAGAATCCCTTCCATGTGCTTTTACAGAAAAGAGATTATGATATTTTAAAAGAAATTCACATGGAACATTGTCTAGGGAGGTAGATATATTGTGTGGGTCTAAATGGATGAATTTACAGGATGCTGGAACTTGGAGAAAGTGGTCAAAAATAGCTATCCCTGCAAGTTACCTAACATTACTACCTTGAGGCCAGGGAAGTTGGAGATAAGAATGAGTGATTCCAAATCAAAAGCAGATGGAAGAAAGGGACCTACATGGATAAGAGATGCATGAGTTTCTACTGAGGAGGCCTTGCTTATGTTCCCATTGTGACGGGGACTGCTGAGATACAGTGCTTCCTCTAGTGAAGCTATAAAACAAAAGTTATTTTTCTCACTAAAAAAAAAAAGTTACACTTTAACCCAAAGGAGAACCAAATTTACTTACAAACAAAACAAATAAGGTTAGACAGGGTCACATCCCCATGGCTTGAATTTGTATAATGTACTTTTAGATTAAAAAGAAATGTGTGCTGATGAATTGTTCATTTTTATTCAGAACACAGATATCTAGTTTCAGAAAAGAAGTGTAGATCTACTTGAGTCATAATGTTTTCTTATTGAATAACATGCATTCATTTCAGAACTAAATGCATTTAGTTTATTGGGAATATTGAAGTAATTCTTGGAAGAGGGCAAGGAAGTGGACAGCATGTTTTATTCCGGTGTTGATTTGCTTGGATGTTCCACAGACTGTCCAAGCTTTTTGTAGGTCAGAGAAACATTCTTAACCCGGGGCCAACTTTGACACCCAGCAGATACCTTCAATCCTCTTTATCTATCGTAATGATACCTTCAATTCTCTTTATCTATCATAGTGTCTGTTTCTCTGTGGTCTCTTTTAGTACTTCAAGTTTGCTATTAATGATGATTTGAAACTCATTTCCTCGGTGTACAATTGGGGGAGAAGTAGAGAAGATTTATGTCACAGTCTCATTTTATCCCTATATTTTGCGGGTCTGACCTCGAATTCTGATCCTTATACTCTCTTAAGTTTATACATGGATAGAATGTTGTATTAGAATGTACTTACAATGGTGGCCATTATTGAGTGCATATTAATTATGGTTTGAGCTTATAATTAATTGACTTCATGATTGTAAATGTGAAGGGCCTGGTATTACACTGAACTGCTTCTTAGCACAAAGTAGGAACTCAACATATATGAGTGGAATGGATGAATAAAAGTGAGTATAAATAAATCATGACTGCTAAGATGAACCACTGTTCGACTGTAAACAATGCAAGATAACCCAAGCGTTTTGACATTATGAGGGAGGTGCATCTTTTCTTGAGAAATGGTGTGAGACATTAAGTCAGGGGCCTGATATGAGGAAGTGGTAGATTCATTTGTACCAGCTGTTGAGTGACAATAAGAGATTACAGAAGTCCAGTGTGCCTAGACTAGGCCACATGTGATTTTTATGGTAAATCTGATAGTGGCATGCCAATTAGGACCCATCATTCGGCGAGATGTAACTGATCTCTCAGGTCTGGAAAAAAACCTTAAACTGTTTTGTGCTCTTCTGAGTGGCTAGTATGCAAGCCACACATTTAGGATGGACATCACTTTTGAGGGTGTTTCTGCCCCTGAGTAGGGGCCTAACCCATTGTGGCAAATTTTGTGTTTTTGTGAAATACTCTCCCAGCCTGTATTTCATGGACTAGTCCTAGGTGATCTTCGCAAAACAGAAAAAAGCTGTGTCCGTGTTCAGTGATTCAATGTATTTAGAAAATTGCCATAAGTTTCAAATTGAGCCCTTGGGCTTTGGAATCAGGCAGGGCCGGGTTTCCAGTTGGCAAATTTGCAAACTGTGTCATCTTGGGAGAGTAATTCAGTCTCTTTGAGTTTCAGATTCGTAATATGAAAAATAGGAACAATAACACCTAATTTTGGTGTCTGACTGATGATTAAATAGGATTCCATGTCCATATTCATATTTAAGCAATTTTAGTGTGTAGCCTATAGTAACTATACTAAAAATATTAGTGATTACTACCATTATTATAATTAGTATTGGTTTCTTTCTCTTGGGTATTTAAAACAGACACAAGAAACTCTGAAGAATCCCATGGTGAAGAAGTCACTGACTTGCTTTAACCAGCAGTTTCTCACTCTATTTGACCGAAGGTCTTGCTTTTTTACTTAGCATGAAGATGCCATGTCCCCTGCAGCACCCTTTGAGAAAACATGTAAGTGCACTCCTTCTTAAAATTCAGTGTCCTTACACGTCTCCTGGGTGTCTTGTTAAACTGAAGATTCTGATTGATTAGGTCCAGGTGGGCTCAAGACTGTTTCTAAAAAGCTCTCATGTGCTGCTGATGCTCCTGGTTCATGGACCTCATTATAGGTAGCAAGGACTGGGAGCCCATGACTATGGTACCTGCATGCCTGAAGTTTATATGTGGATGATTTTTGTTTTTGAGATAGAGTTTCACTCTTGTTGTCCAGGCTGGAGTGCAATGGCACGATCTCAGCTCATCACAACCTCTGCCTCCCGGGCTCAAGCAATTCTCCTGCCTCAGCCTCTGGAGTAGCTGGGATTACAGGCATGAGCCACCACGCCTGGCTAATTTTTTATTTTTAGTAGAGACGGGGTTTCTGCATGTTGGTCAGGCTGGTCTTGAACTCCCGACCTCAGGTGATCCGCCTGCCTCGGCCTCCCAAAGTTCTGGGATTACAGGCATGAGCACTGCACCCAGCCAGATGATTTATTTTAGATGAGATAATTGCATATCAGCATTAGGGACAAAATACCATCTCAGTGGAAGGTGATAATAGGAATATGTGTAAAGGAAATAAATTAGTAGTCTACCATTTTATGTGGATCTGTCTCTACCCCTCTGGACTGTAAATTTTCTGAGGAGGCAGATGTGTTGGTTTCCTCACTACTCTATCCCAATGCCCATGGTTTTTCTTGGCATTGCATAGACAGATCAATACATATTTAATGACTGACTGAATGAATAAATGAATGAAGGACAGGACACTGAGTCTTTTCGTCCTAGGAGTCTCCTTACCTGCCACATCCCAGAGGTTAATGGGAAGCCATACTGTAGTAACTGAAAGATATGTACAAGATTAGGATTTAGGCAGCATATGAAAGCCTTACTTTTATGCTTTATTGACAGTATTCTCTATTTTTTGTTAAAAGTCTGTACTACTATTCTTCTGATAAGTGTACTGGTCAGCGAGGCCTTCCTGCCCTTATTTTAGGAAACTTCAGGAGCACCTGTTCCATGGAGGGACCACAAAGACAGTTTTCCATCACAATAATTCCACAATGAGCTCAAGGAAGGGTGCAAGGATGGATTCAGTAACTTCTCTTGCAGCCCCTGAAGCTCTCTACAAGGGAGTATTTTCTCATTAGTGTTATCACAGCTCCTGAAGGACAATAGACAGTCAACTGAGTAGGTCCTCAAATGAGATTTCTCACAGATTTGCTCATCAGTATGGTACAGGTTCATAGCTTTGAATCTCACCAAAAATAGTTTATGTTTGTGGCTCAATGCAAATTACTTTGTTCACATCTAAATTTATTTCCATTTTATTTGTATTGGTCTCTACTTCTAAAAAGCTTTTAGTGCAGAATTGTCTAGTTGACTTGAAAGTTATCTTTCTGTGCATTTAGACTTTATGAATTAGAAGGCTAAATGGTATATTTTAAATGGATATGAAAATCAAATTAATAAAATAGGCCATGATCTGGCTTTGTTTAGAATGAATATTGTCTCAGTTCATTTGGGCTACTATAACAGAATATAAGTCCTGTGTGGTTTTCAAAACCAACATTTCCCCACCACAGTACTGGAGGCTGAAAGCCTAAAGCACCAGAAGGTTCCGCATCTGGTTAGGGCCTGCTTCCTGGTTCGTAGATGGTCATCCTCTCCCTGTATTTTCTCATGGTGGAAAGGAAGCAAGAGCACTCTCTGGAGTCTGTTCTATCAGGGTACTAATCCCATTCCTGAGGGCTTCCATGAATTAATCACCTCCCAAAGGCTCCACCTCTGAATAACATCGCATTGGGGGTTAGGATATCAACAGTGAACTTTGGGGAGGCACAGATGTTCAGCCCATAACAAATGTATTTGTGCAAAGGTGATTCTAATAAATGTTGATTTGTTTCTACATATTAATCCAAAGCATGTTGTATTAGTCTGTTTTCACGCTGCTGATAAAGACATACCTGAGACTGGGTAATTTATAAGGAAAAAGAGGTTTAATAGACTCATAGTTCCATGTGGCTGGGGAGGCCTCACAATCTTGGTGGAAGTTGAAAGGCACGTCTTACATGGCAGCAGGCAAGAAAGAATCAGAGCCTAGCGAAAGGGGAAACCCCTTATAAAGCCATCAGATCTTGTGAGACTTATTCACCACCATGAGAACAGTATAGGGGAAACCGCCCCCATGTTTCAGTTACCTCCCACTGGGTTTCTCCCATAACACATGGGGATTATTACAATTCAAGGTGAGATTTGGGTGGGGACACAGAGCAGAACCATATCACATGTTTTTGTATATTCTCTAATAAATGAATAATAAATACTTATCAATACATAAAAATTATATATAGTCTTGTATATATTTATAAATAAAATAATAAAAGATGAGTTACTTTAAAAATTTGCTTTAAAAAAATTTTTTCTTTTAAAATATTTTCTTTTCTCCAAAAACACTGCATACTTATTAGATTATATACAGAAGCAAATTTGACCTTTCCAATTTTTTAAAGGTCTGTATGTGAGGAAAGAGAAGAATGAGATTTTTTAGGCTACTGTGAGATATGCTCCCAGAGTTCTTTAAGAAGCAATGGATTCTTCAAATTGAGCACCCTTAAAGCATCACAGTCATTTGCCTTCAACAACGCAGTGCTCATGGACATATGAAAGACATTTTAATGCAGTTTCACATGTGACAAGTTACAAGTGTCTTCCAAGAGTTTCACCACACTGGTGCTGTCCACTCCGTTGCTTGGGATTCGGTGCAGAGATTTTTGAGAGGTGTGGGCCTTTTCGTCTTTATGTGTCACATGACTCCACAGATGCCTTTCCTGTGTCGCCCATGGCAGATATTACTTTCCCAATTAAAGTCCTTTCAAAGAATGACTTTTTTCCAAAAGTGGAACTGAGGCCTTTTAGTGATTTGTTATTTCTGACGCACACATACATGTGCATGCACACACACACGCATGTGCACACACACATGCAGATAGTAGTAGGTTTAAAGCTACACATTCCACATCAATTTCTCCCCACCTCTGGCTTCCAAGTGCATGGTTTGGTATTGCTGCCTGTGTTACTGCAGGTTATTGCTGCAGTGCCATGTGCTGGTGCTGATCAACACTGAACAGCAGTGCCCACACCTCATCTATTGTAAATCAGTGCCAGCTTTAGGGTAAACTGCCTTTCTGGAGTGAGAACCGGAACCTGCTAATGTTGCTATGTAACAGTCTCAGCAATGTCTGACTTTTTGGAATGTTGCTATTGAATTGGCATTATCCAATGTCCACTTTTACAGTCTCCTTTCTCTCTTTTCTTTCCCTTCTCTCTTTATAATGCTAGAATATTTGCTAGCCGAGATTGTGCCACTACACTCCAGCCTGGGTGACAGGGTGAGACTCCATCTCAAAAAAAAAAAAAAAAAAAAAAAGGTACAAAATGTTACTATTGAGTTATTTTTAAAACACTAATAGTAATTCAAGAGATACATGTTAAACATCTTGTTTTGATTTTGCAGAATTTAACTAAATCAGTTGCCTGAAATATGGCCACAGAAATATTCTAGCATTATAAAGAGAGAAGGGAAAGAATTAGAAGCATTATAAAGAATTTGCTAGAATATAATGCTAGAAAGCATTATAAAGAATTTGGTTGCATTTTTTGTCTCAAGGATGAAGAAAAATACCAATAAATACCACCAGCAACCTCCTTGGCGGTTCAGGACATGGCTCCATAATCTGAACTTCCCTCCTATGTTTCCTGAAGGTAGAGGATGTAATCCCTATGTGATCAGCCTCAGGGCAGTCATGTTAAAGTGTGACCTACCTGAATTCTCAACTAAAATTTACCATACAAAAATAAGTGGAAGGTCACTTGCATGATGGAGAAGCAATTCTTAATAAGACAATTATTTATTTAATAAGTACAGACTGAATCCCAGCTATGTACAAAGCAGAAAGTGTTTTTATTATTTGTTTTATATTTTATTTATTTATTTTTGAGACAGGGTCTCACTGTGTGGACCAGGCTGGAGTGCAGTGGTGTGATCATGCCTTCCTGCAACCTCGACCTCCTGTACTCAAATGATCCTTCCACGTCAGCCTCCTGAGTAGCTGAGTCTACAGGCTCATGCCACCATGCCCTGGCTAATTTTTTGCATTCTTTGTATAGATGGGACTTCACTGCCCAGGCTAGTCTCGAACTTCTGGGCTCAAGCGATCCTCCCGCCTTGGCCTCCCAATGTGCTGGGATTTCAGGCGTGAGCCACTGTGCCCAACCAGGAGGTAATTTTAAAACTCACAAGGCACACTTCCTTTCTGTGAGAAGTTTATGATTTAGGATGAAAACTAAGATGCTTAGGCTAATAATTAAAATGAAAGCCCATTACTGATTCAAAGTAAAACAGAAGTTAAGAAAGGCAGAGGCCACTTCTCGTCAGTTGGTTAGGAAATAGTTGCTGGACGTGGTACCACTGGTGTTGGGCTTGGAGAGGGGCTTAATTTCTGGCAGGACTGGAAGAGAAGGTATTTCAAGTAGAGGAAAATGGGAAGAGGATGCAGTAGCTTAACCATTTAATAATGAAACCTGGTGCAGTTTGGCTACAGAATGTTAAGTAGGACATAGCTGAGATCTGTTGAGAAGCAATAATGGCCTGAGTTAGGGTGGTTTCTATGGAAATGCAAAGAAAAGTTAATTAGCTCACAATGTGAGCTTAGTACATTCATCTCTCTGTATATGTTGGGGCTTGGTTTCAGGACCCCCAACTATGCCAAAATCCAGGCATACTCAAGTTCAGAAGTCAGCCCTATAGAACCTGCATATATAAAAAACATGTACTTCAGTTTTCCATCCCTCAAATACTGCATTTTCAAGCTGCATTTGTTTGAAAACAAATCTGTGTCTAAGTGACTCGTGCACTTCAAGTCCACATTGTTCAGGGAGTCAATTGTATGTACATTGGAAGAGTGATTGCAGTAATTAATGCTATCTACTAATCTGATGTTCTGCCAGTCTGTATGTTGGAAAGTAAACACATGGCAAAATTAAAAAGGTACAAAATGGGCCAGGCGCGGTGGCTCATGCCTGTAATCCCAGCACTTTGGGAGGCCAAGGTGGGCAGATCGCTTGAGGCCAGGAGTTCGAGATCAGCCTGGACAACATGGTGAAACCCCATCTCTACTAAAAATACAAAAATTAGCCAGCCATGGTGGCACACTCCTATACTCCCAGCTGCTCTGGAGGCTGAGGTGGGAGAATTGTTTGATCCCAGGAGGCGGAGGTTTCAGTCAGCCGAGATTGTGCCACTGCACTCCAGCTTGGGAGACAGAGTGAGACTCCATCTAAAAAAAAATAAAAAAAAAAAAGTTACTATTGAGTTATTTTAGTTATTTTTAAAACACTAATAATAATTCAAGAGATACATGTTAAACATCTTGTTTTGATTTTGTAAAATTTAACTAAATCAATTGCCTGAAATATGGCCACAGAAATATTCTAGCATTATACTGTATTTAGTGTACATAAACAATTCAAGTACTAGTCTGCTAGGGTCCCATAACAAAGTACCTCAGACTAGGTGGCTTCAACAACAGAAATTTATTTTCTTACAAATCTGGAAGCTGGATTTCTGACATCAAGGTGTCAGCAGAGCTGGTTTCTCCTGAGGCCTCTCTCTGTGTGTCTTTATAGGCCCACCCCTCTGCATGTTCCTGCATCCTCATTTCCTCTTTTTGTGAGGACACCAGTCAGATTGGACCAGGACCCACCCATATGACTTCGTTTTACCTTAAAATACCTCTTTAAAGACCCTATCTCCAAACACAGTCACATTCTGAGCTACTGGGGATTAGAAATTCAACACATGAATTTTGTGGGGACACATTTCAGCCAGTAACACTCCACACATTTGACTTTTCATTGCCTGAAATGTTAAGACAGAAAAATTAATCATTGTTATGAGGAAGCAATTAGACTAATGGATCTTAAATATTATGACTTTGAACTGTGTTTGTTGAGTTCGAAACAATCATTTTGGGGTAAAATATTTTCTGTGGAAGCCATAGTCTGAATATGAGTATCTGGAATTTATTCTCTACTTTAAGGCAACACATTTGCTCCCTTTTTTGGAATCATGGAAGGGATCCCTTTACTTGTCAATTAGTATTTTCTCCTCTGATGGAACTCTTACAGGGCCACAGGCTATAAGGAACAAATCAGTCTCCTTTTGGTCCCCATCAGAGGTCCTGGCCTGGTTATCCATCTCCAACCTGCTTTGGATCGACCGTTCGGTAGTGATTAATTGCTACCAACTATTTCCTTGTGGTTACTCTGGGGAAGGTGGTTCCTTACTGAAGAGTCTTGTGAATACTGTACATAGTCAAACTAAGTTGTTTTAAACTCAAGTCATGTGTTTGGATTTTTCTTCCTTCTCCTTTTCTTCAAGTCCTCTCTGCTGTTTAATCTTTCTTCAGAGAGAGAGAGAGAGTGAGAGAGAGAGAGAGAGATCCACTGTGTGTCTCTTGTTTACCCCTGCACATTAATGTTTGAAGGTGGAAGCCAATGTTTTGCTTTTTGCAAGGGTAAAGGAGCATTTTCTGAGCTCAGTATTTTCCAGGAAGGAAAGCCATCCACCCAAAGGATTGTAAAATAGAACACTCTACTCTTTGTTATAGTTTGTGTTAGTCCATTCTCATGCTGCTATCAGGGTATACCCAAGACTGGGTATTTTATAAAGGCCTGTTACCCAGTTCCAAAGGCACTTTCACATTTCCAGGTATCTTTATAGCAGTAGCCCACTCTACTGGTACCAATTTATCGTGGTAGTCTATTTCATACTGCCATGAAGAAATACCTGAAACTGAGTAATTTATAAAGAAAAGAGGTTTAATAGATTCCACATGGCTGGGGAGGCCTCACAATCATGGTGGAAGGTGAAGGAGGAGCAAAGGTATGTCTTACATGGCAGCAGGCACAAGAGAGTATGCAGGGGAACTGCCCTTTATAAAACCATCAGATCTCCTGAGACTTATTCACTATCACAAGAACAGCATGGGAAAAACCTGCCCCTGTGATTCAGTTACCTCCCATTGAGTCCCTTCCATGACACGTAGGGCTTATGGGAGCTACAATTCAAGATGAGATTTGGGTAGGGACACAGCTAAATCATATCACTTTGTTTCCTCTAGGCAACCCAAATGGTGAAAGAGGGAAGATAAATCACTTGCCCACACTCACACAGGAAATTGGTAGAAAATCTGGTCATTTCATCTACTTCTACTTTGCTATTTCTACAACTCTGTTGGGTGAATGTGTGTATTTGATATAAATGATGCATAATGCAAATGTGAACCTAGGCCTCTGACTTCTTACATAATAAATGCAGAGGGCTGAGGGAAGACATTTGGATGTCCTCCCAGGCCTCACTCTGTGGAGAATTAAACAGTATTCCATAATTATGCAGTGAACGGGCCCAAGCTGGACTTGAGGTGGATGACAGGTAGCAGCTGTGACCAGAACATGCTTAGATCATTCTGTGTTCAAATTTAAGAGTCACTGCAATAATGACCATCCAAAATTACTCAGTAGACATTGCAGCATGGTGACAGACAGCAGAGACCGCGCAGCCAACATGTCTGTGTGCAAATCCTGGTGCTATCGCTGAGGAGCTTGGTGACTTTGGGAAAATTTCAGGATCTCGCTGCATCAGGTCCTCCATCTGTAAAATGAAGTTTTTAATAAAAATACTGTTATGGGGCTATCATGATGATTAAATGGGTAAATATACAAAATGCTTAAAACAGGACTTGGCACACTGTAAGAGCTACATAAATGTTGGCTGTTATTATGGATGTCTGTTGGCATAATGCCTCACCTTGATGCTTCAGACTTTCTAGAATATTCCAGTGCTCACATGTGGAGCATGGACTAGGTCGATTCCTATCAACGTTTCTTGACCAGTGAGGACCACCTTTTGAGATTTTATGCCCTACAGCTAATGCATCTTTGTCACTAGTCTACTCAACTGAGTCTGCACACTTTGGAAATTGGTATCTTTAGCCTTTGTTGGAATAAACATGGCAGGGCAGATATTTTAAAAATTAAAATAATGCAATCAGAGCTCAGTTCTCACTTTGTGTGAATATTCACATGCTTATTAAGTTTAGCTAACATTTCAGAGTAATTAACTTGAAGATGAGATCTGGGGTATGATGGCAGAGTAAGGCTGGGTCACAGAACACCCTGTCCCTACATATTAATGTTTGAAGAAAAAAAACACATCAAAATGTACATGGGCAGAAACTAACAACCAGGCAGGAGATAATGGTCCTAAAAAAGTGGGTCTTCAGTAGAACCCCAAGGAGAAGCAGGCAATCTCAGGATATAACTCCTGACCCCAGTCTTCACTCCTGCCCCAAGCAGTAGGGCCAGGTAATTTGAATGAACAAAGTTTTTAAAAACTTTAGGAACTGCCCCCACCCTGCTAAATTTAGAGAGAAGCAGACTGATGGAGGGTAGAAGTACCAGACACAACAAATAAAAACACAGAATGCCACAATACATTTGAATTTCAGATAAGCAATGAATCCTTCTTTTCTCTTTAAAAGTATTTTCCAAATATTACATGGGATGTTGTATTAGTTTCCTGTGCCGCTATGACAAAGTGCCACAGACGTGTGGCCTAATCAGCATTTATTGTCTTACAGTTACACGGGCTCAAAGTCCAAGGTCAAAGTGTCAGGGATTTTGTTTCTCCTGAGACCTCTCGCCTTGTCTTGTAAATGGCTTCTCCTCCCTGTGTCCTCACAAGCTCGTCCCTCTGCATGGGTCTGTGTCCTCCTGTCCTCTTCTTAGAAGGACATCAGTCAGGTTGAATTAGGTCCCACTCATGGGACCTCACTTTACTTTAATTAAAGGTTCTATCTCTAAATACAGTAACATTCTGAAGTACTGGGGAATTAGGACTTCAACATATGAATACTGAGAATGGGGTCAAGTTCAGAGCTTCAACATGAATACTGAGAATGGGGTCAAGTTCAGCTCACAAGCGGTGGTAAAATACAGCCAACCAAGATATAATCCAAAGGAACTCAGGAATGGAGCAGCAAGAATAAAACAACAAAAACAAACTGCTGGTGAGCTTTCAAAGCTACACAGATGCAGACTTATGATTATAAAATATAGATGATATTAAACACAGAAATGTGGAATAATATGTCTTAAACTGGGGATGAGGAGGAATGAAGAAAGGTAGATACTGGAGTAAAGAAATATGGCTAGAAATCACTAAACTAAGCAATGAAATTTTAATTATTATATACAATTGTATATGTACTACCAGAAAAACTAAGTCTAACCAAAAACTTCAAAATTCCTAAAATGAAAATAGAACAACATTATTCTATGCATATCAGTATTTTATGGGAGATGAAGAAAGGTAAACTTATGTTTAATTGGAAACATCCAGTAGGTGGAAGAGTTGAGATGTGAGCCATTATCCAGTCCAGTTGGGAGAAGGCAGGAGAATTTTATTTAAAAAAAATCATTAGGCTGATTCATGCCTATTATTCAAATTATCTTAGATGCAAAGCCAGTTGAATAGCATAGGAGAAAGTCTAGAAATACGTTCAAATATATGTGGGGATTTATTACCTGATGAAGGTGGCTCAGTTAGGTGAGGGAGAGGTGAATCTTCCAGGAATACAGCTGGGGCAACTAATTATTGTTTAGAAAAAAAAAATGAAGCTAAATCTCCACCTTACTTCCTACTGCGAAATGAACTATGAAGAAATAAATATTTATGTTTAAAATGTGGACCAAAAAAGTAGAAAAAATGTTTAAATTAAAAAAAATATATTGCAGTAGGGAAGGTCTCCTTAGACATGACAAAAATCTCGAAGAGTATAGTTTTCTGGTAGTTTTTATTTAGATACAGTTTTCTGGTAATTTTTATTTAGATACAGTTTTCTGGTAGTAACATTTATAATTGTATATAATATAAAGTCAAAAATGCAGAATTTTGGATGGTTTTAATAATATATCATTACATATACTAAATAACTAATTTTCTTCTCTTTTATTTATTTATTTATTTATTTATTTATTTATTTTTTTGAGACGGAGTCTCGCTCTGTCGCCCAGGCTGGAGTACAGTGGCCGGATCTCAGCTCACTGCAAGCTCCGCCTCCCGGGTTTATGCCATTCTCCTGCCTCAGCCTCCCGAGTAGCTGGGACTACAGGCGCCCGCCACCTCGCCCGGCTAGTTTTTTGTATTTTTTAGTAGAGACGGGGTTTCACCGTGTTAGCCAGGATGGTCTCGATCTCCTGACCTCGTGATCCGCCCGTCTCGGCCTCCCAAAGTGCTGGGATTACAGGCGTGAGCCACCGCGCCCGGCCTCTTCTCTTTTAAAGAACACTTAAAGTGAATAAGATAACAATGAATAACCCAGTAGTAAAATGAGCGAAACGTATAAACAGGCGGATACTTAAAATGAAATGTCCAGTTGCTATTTACAAATGTGCTTGATTTGTCTTATGGTCAAATAATTGCAAATCATAAGAACAATGCCATGCCATGTTTCATCTACCAAACTGGCAAAAATGGGAATTAGGAACTGTATTTGTGTGGATATAGGAACAGGCCTGTCCCTTCCCGCTTCTGGTGGCAATGATGATTGGAATAACCTTGAAAGAGGTGACATCTGTCAAAATTCAAAATGGAAAGACCCCACCATGTCCTCTGCTTGGAATTTCCTCTGTGATATTCTCACACAAGATATATTGTAGCAATATTAATAATGCTAAAAAAGAGGAATTAAGTGTATGATAACTCCCATAAAAGATAATATCACACTGCCATTAGAATGAATGGTTAGACCTATGGGCATTGACATGAAACGATAGATTATCAAATGGCAAAAATGAGGTGCATAGCATCCTACATATTTTAATCTTATTTGTGCACCTCTAATGTATATAATATACATTATATATGTTTATGTACCTATATCTTTTTCATCTGGAAGAATTAATATTAAATTGTTACCTTTGATTTCTTCTGTTTGTACTTGAAGTTGAGAGCATAAAAATAACATTTTTACTTTATCCCTTTTTGTACTTTCTGTACTTCTTCTTTTTTTTTTTTTTTTGAGACAGAGTCTCACTGTGTCGCCCAGGCTGGAGTGCAGTGGTGCGATCTTGGCTCACTGCAAGCTCCACCTCCTGGGTTCGTGCCATTCTCCTGCCTCAGTGTCCCGAGTAGCTGGGACTACAGGTGCCTGCTACCATGCCCAGCTAATTTTTTTGTATTTTTAGTAGAGACAGGGTTTCACCATGTTAGCTAGGATGGTCTCGATCTCCTGACCTTTTGATCCACCTGCCTCAGCCTCCCAAAGTGCTGGGATTACAGGTGTGAGCCACCGCGCCCGGTCCCTTTTCTGTACTTCTAAGAGCATTTTACTAGGAACCATCATAGTGGTGCATGCCTGTAGTCCTAGGTACCCAGGAGGCTGAGGTGGAATTGCTGGAGTTCAGGAGTTCAAGGCCAGCCTGGGCAACATAACAAGACCCTGTCTCTAAATAATAATAATAATAAACACAAATTCTAAAAAAACTTGAACACGTTTTACTATGAGCACTGAAAAACTAAATCATTAGTTTCTAGAAATTGAGTAAATAAATTGTAATAGCTGCTAATAAGAAGTTTAGGCGTGTTTAGGACAACACTAGCCTAGAATAAATAGCTTCTGGGAGGAAGACATTCCTAGGTGTCTGGGATGCCTGGGTAAGAAAGCATGTGTCTCTTAAAGGCTCTATTTCTTTGTTAATTCTCTTTAGAATTCTCCCCAGTAGTGCTTCAGTGACCTTGTGGAGTCTAAAAGTTACATCCCTCTCCTGTAGCTGAAGACAAGGACTCAGGAGATTTCATTTCACTAGGATGCTCTAAGTTTTCTTTTGAATGATGGGCCCACATCTTTGTTGAACTTCCCCCACTTGATTGTGCAGACATTATCCCTTCAATAGTATCTCAACGTGTAGTCAACCCTGTGTCTGAATGGAAGCTCTTGAGTGTCCTCATATCATAGAGCCATAAGTTTGATGGAGTTTTCTGTCAAAGATTTTCTCAAATTTTCACCTCATATTGCAACTCTAGCTTGGATGAAGAACCTTCAGATTTGTGTGCACCAATGGCCTCTTCTATCCCACTTGACAATGTCTAAAAGCCATTGCAGCCATTCAATATTGGCTCACATATCCCAGATGCTGAAGTGCTGAATGAGAGACTGAGGCAAGTTTTACAGCTGGAGTGAAAGGTTATTATAAAGTTTTAGTGCAGTAATGAAAGGAAGTACCCTTGGAAGAGGGTCAAGAGGGAGACTTAAGAGATTCAAGTGCCCAGTTTGTGTAAGTACAATTTTCCTTGTTAAAAATTACTATGAGCTGTCGGGGTCTGGTGTCTCACACCTGTATGTAATCCCAGCACTTTGGGAGGCTGAGGCGGGCAAATCACTTGAGGTCAGGAGTTCGAAACCAACCTGGCCAATGTGGCAAAACGTCATCTCTACTAAAAATACAAAAATTAGCTGGGCGTGGTGGCACATGCCTGTAATCCCAGCTGCCTGGGAGGCTGAGACAGGAGAATCACTTGAACCTGGGAGGTGGAGGTTGCAGAGAGCCAAGATCACGTCACTGTACTCCAGCCTGGGCGACAGAGCCAGACTCTGTCTCAGGAAAAAAAAAAAAAAAAAAAAAAAAAAAAATTATGAGCTAGTCACTACCAGTATTGTTATTCCCAAAATAAGAATGAGTTAGTAATCAGTAGAGTCGAAATTTAGTATTACACGAGGTAGAAAGTCTATCAGATGACAATTTTTAGTTTGAGCAGTTGTGGCAAGGATTAATTAGAACAAAATTAATTCCTGCTTGTAATGATTGATTCATCCTAGCATGCCACTGCATGCTTATTTTTCTCTACTCCCTAGTTTCTTATAATATTTTTAGTTCATAAATAGGATAACGGGATATACACACACATACATATACACACACACATTTGGAAATAGGTGAGGCACAAAATTATAAATGGTAAGTAAAATACTGAAACCCAAGTCACCTTTATGAAGTCTAGGTGGCCAAGAGGTTGCATGTCAGTTTCTAGAGCTTCATCATGCCAGTAGGCAGGTGGTGGTCCCTTAGCTTCTGGTAGAAAGAACATGGGCTCTGGAACTTTGTTTGGAAAGAACACGAGCTTCAGCACAACTTGCGTTTAAAGCCAGATTCTGCTACTCACAAGCTGTGTGACTTGTCTGGCTCTGCTTTCTTGACATTCAAATGGAGACGATGACATCTACATCTGCGATTGTTATAATTGAGAAGATGCATATAGAAAGCCCTAGGCTCCTAACCTGCTTATAAAGGTGAGATCCTACATGGTGTGAATGAGGACACGCTTCTAAGTTTGATCTGTACATCAGGTGTCTGTCTTTTCCTTCCCATGTATATAGGTGTATATATAAATCTTAGTTATCTTTTTTAAAGAAAACCTAAGCTCCTTACCATCTGGTTTCTGCACACCTTCCTTACCCCACCCAGCCCTCTGCTCACTATACAGCAACCACATGGCATTTTTCTATTCCTTGGTGATACCCAGGTAATTCCACTTCAGGCTCTTTACATTGCCATCCATTTGCCAGGGAGGCTGTCCCTCCAGGTCACTCAAGTCCTGGCTAAGGGCCCTTCACTGACTATGTATTCTGAAATCACTTCCCATCAACTCACGTATTTTATTTTCCTCTTAACTTTTTATCATATAAAATTATTTGTTGATTTGCTTTTTATACCATTTGTCTTCCTCCCCTTTCCCCACTGGAACAGCAGATCCATGAGGACAGCAGCTTCGCCTCTCTCGATCCCAGCTACTTGGGAGGCTGAGACTGGAGAATCGCTTGAACCTGGGAGGCGGAGGTTGCAGTGAGCTGAGATTGTGCCACTTGCACTCCAGCCTGGGTGACAGAGTAAGACTCTGTCTCAAAAACAAACAAACAAACAAACAAAACTTGCATGCTCCTGTTATTTTCTTTACTTCTATATTTTATTTTTTAACCCAGATACTAGGTATTATTTTATTATTAGCTTATTCAGATGTTATTTCTTTGGATTTCCTTACAGTTTTATAATTTCATTTGTTGATTCTTACTTGGATCCCCAACCGTCTTTTTAAGGTCGTGTTCCTTTTTCTTGAAGTATATCCTTTAGAATTTCCTTTATTTCAGGGTTCTTTGGGGTATACCCTCTCAGTTTTTGTTATCTTTAGCCATCCTTGTTTTATCTTATTCGTAAAAGAGTATTTGGCTGGGCACACAATTCTGTACTGACTGTATATTTTCCCTTTGTACTTTGAAGGTTAAATATTGTTATCTTCTAGCTTTCATTGTGCTGTTGGAAAGTCTGAAGTCATTTAAATTATTTCCTTTTTGTAGGCCCCTTTAAGATCTCCTCTTTGTTTTTGCTGTTCTGTAATTTTATCAAAGTGTGTTTAGACACAAATTTCTTTTTATGTATTCTGATTTTATTTATGTTAGTATATTGTACTTTTGGGATTTTTAATATACATTTTCTGATAGTTCTAAAATTGTATGTTTTTTAAATGATTCTCTTTTATGTTCCTGAGATTCCAGTTAGTTATATATTTAGTCTTCTCATTCTATTTTTTATTTATCTTAGTGTCTCTTTCACATTCTTCATCACTATTCTATTTTTGTCTTACAAATAGATTATCTCCTGGAATTCTTAATGATGATGATTATTATTATTTTGGTTTTCTCCCATTTTCTGAATTGTGTTTCATCCAAAGTTTGTATTTTTGTATTTGTTGCCTTGGTCTTCCTCCTTCATGTTGCAAGCATTCCTTGAATATCAGATGGATGTTGATTTCCATTTATATTAAAGATTGAGCAGATAGGAAGGAAACTTATGAAAGTGGGCAGGGCTTATGGAATAGTCTTTGTTGCTTTATGATGTGCTGTTGTCTGAAGGTTTGCAGCTCCCACCAAATTTATATGTTGTAACCTAATCCCCAATGTGATGGTAGTAAAAGGTGCAATCTTTGAGAGGTGATTAGGTCGTAAGTGTGGAGCTCTCATCAGTGGAATTCAAGCCCTTATAAAAGAAGCTCAAGGGAGCTCATTGGTCCCTTCCATCATCTAGGCACACAGCATGTAGGCACTAACTATGAGCAATGAACCCTCAGCAGACACTGAACCTGCCAGTGCCTTGATCTTAGACTTCTCGGCCTCCGGAACTGTGAAGAGTACATGTTGTTTATAAGTCATCCAGTCTATGGTATTTTTATGAAAGCAGCCCAGCAGACTAAGATATGGTGAGAGAGAGCTGTGCTTCAGAATCTGCTGACATGTTTTGGTTGCTGACAGCTTTTTCTGTTTTCTTTGCCATAATGATTTTTACTCTTTTCTTAGCTCATTACTCTTACTTTAAGGAAGCTTAAAGGGAGTATCAATAGCTCATTCTACCATCTTGAATTAAAAGCCACATGTAATTTTTTAAGAACACTCTCACTATAGTAATCTCTAGCTTGAAGTATGCTCATTGCTGCCCATTGCTCATAGAACAAAGACCAGGATCCTTACGTTGGTCCCCAAGGCCCTGAACAGCCTTCTCCCCAGAGAATTTCCACCTTCACCTTAAATCATGCTCCATCTGGCTTTCTGTGCTCTTTTCTCTTCTGCTAGTGCACAGTGATTCCTCCTGTCTAAGGATGTGCACACATCATACGCTCTCTGTCTGCGGGGCCATTCTCCTTCCTCTGGCCCTCTCAACCTCTGCTCTACAACTCCAACCTCATAATAGATCAATTTACCCTCTTGTATTATCTCACAGCATCACAGATCATCTTTGTAGTACTTATCAAAGTTGTGATTTTTCTTTCATTTCTATGACTATTCGATTAAATCTGTCTCATCCACAAATAAAAGTGGGCAGCTGCTTATAGTCTCGAAAGACACAGTGTAGAACACCATAATCTCAAATGTTGAAATCCTAGAAAGTCAAAATTTACAAAGTCTAAAATCCTGAAAATCACAACACCAAAAGATCAAATCCCAAAATTATAATTCTGGAAGAAAATGATATGAAAATTATGTTAGAGATATATTTTTAAAGGGGGACTTATTTGGGAAACATAAAAACATCATAGAGAAACATCCTAGGCCACTTTACACAGTAAAATAGGCAATAATAACCTAGATATTTTTGCAAGCGTAAACATTCAGGTATACTAATGATAGTCACATGAGCATAACAGCAACAGACAACACATATTCATAAAGAAACAGGCTAAAAAGGGAAATGTATAAATTCACATCACTATGGTTGGTAATTGTGTGCACCCAGCTTTCTAACTACAGTCATCTGAAATACCATGATGAACAACCTTAGTCTTTTGACGAGTCAATCAAAAACTGCAAAGGTTCGCCACTGCATATGCAATTGTCCAAAGAGCCAAGATCTCCAGAAATTGCATCTTTCACAAATTCAAATGTACAAAAAGGCTGTCTCTTCATTTACTGAGGAAGTTCCAATGTTTGTACTTTGAGAACCAGGGATGCTGACGATGTGTCTCTCATTCCAAGGTTGAAAACCTCAGGACCCTGGGAGCTGCTGGTATAAGTTCCTGGAGTCCAAAGGTTGGCGAACCTAGAGTTCTGATGTCCAAGGCAGCAGAAGAAACATCTGTCCCAGCTCTCAGAGAGAGGGATCTGTACTTCAGAATCTGTTGTAATCTTTTTTTTTTGCTGACAGCTTTTTCCAATTTGCCTTCTGTTTTTGTTCTTTCCTGGTGTCCAGCCAATTGGATGGTGCACCTGACAACATGGAAGGCAAATCTTCCTCACTTAGTCACCCAAATTCATACGGTAACCTCCTCTGGAAATACCCCTCACAGACACACCCAAAATAATACTTTACCAGGTTTCTAGGTATTCCTTAATTTCTTAACACCTAACATTAAGTCCACTGGTCACCACATTAAGTCACCACTGGTCAGCGTGGGTAACTTGGCACCCATATTCCTCTCCTTAAACCATGCTTAATAACAAGATGGCTAATTCTGCCTAACATGATGCAACTCTCTTGTGATAGTGATTTTCAAGATTTTAGATATTAGGGATTTTAAGTTTTAGGGATTTCAATCTTTCAGGATTTCAATTTTTGGGATCATGGCATTTGTGATTGTGTCTTTTGGGATTATGATCCAAACCCAACAAGGGGTCAGATTGGATTTGAAAATGAGCAAAATTATTATGTAAAAATTATTATAATTATATGATATATAATTATTACATAATAATTTTGCTCATTTTCATTCCCTAGTCTCTAGGTAGGGAATGAATGCATAATTGAATGAGAGATGAATAATAGCAATAAAGGACCTTGGATGGTCTATCTCAGGCTATTTTTTGAGGATATTCAGGAGATCTTTGTTGAATCTGTTCCATGATCATGGTAAGATGTTTAAGCTGAATCTCAGACTCACCGAGATAGAAGTAAGACTAAGTGATGATGAATGTGGCTTCCAGTATGAACATGACTTATTTCTGTCTAATAATGTTTTACATTTGTACAGAACTTTAGGCTTTTTAATATAGTTTCACATATTCAGATGAATTTTGTCTTCATATTTTTATGGGACATTTTGTTGGTTCATTTTGATGAATTGGAATAAGACTGACTCACATCTCTGCAGGTTATGAGATGCATTTAGAAATGAGGATGCTAGGATCATCAGCCACATGGCCAGGCATCAAAGAAGAAAAGGAACTGTCACTCATATGTACCTTTTGGCAAGTGGAGCCTGGAAGGCTGTTGGGGCTCCCAGGCAGTCTGGAGCCCATGCTGTCCCATTGCTCCTTCACGTACAATCCATGGAGCTTCACTCGACCATTAACTTCACTCAGTTCGATTCCCAGCACACCAGCCTCTGTCTATGTCTCTGTCACTTCACTTTCCACTACGAATTATACTTATTCTTCCCCTCTGTCACTTCTATGCTCTTTCACTCTACATCTTTTATTAAAATCTCAGGAAAAAAGAAAAAGATTGGTCTTAGGGCAAAGCTCTCACAGTAACCAAGTCACAGGCCGCCCGTCCTGTATGATGCGGTGTGCAAAGCACTGTTGTCTTAAAGTGCTCTGGAAGCTCCCTTCTGACTGTCGGACAGCATCTCAGCTGGCACTTCCCCTTGTTCTCAGTGGGGAAGCTTCAACCCAATTTCAGCTTCCCGTGAGACCAATATCTTCCTTCTTCACGGTTGGGGGGATGCTTCTGAACCCAGCTTCTATTGTGTCTTCAAGGCTCCCATATTCTGGGGATCTGGACTTTCCAAACAGCTGCTTCAAATAGCTGTCATCTAAACTCATCCTGCCTGGTGCCCCAGTAGCTGGATTATTCCCTTGCTTACAAGATTGCTCTCACACTTGCCTTGTTTAAAGGGCAGGCAGCCTAGCAGAGGGGAACTTCCCCTAGAATTCATAGCCCATCACGGTATCTCGACCCAAATGCGTTTCTATGGCATCAGAGGGAAAATTAGGCTTTCTTTTGCTTACCTTGACTTGTGGGCACTTTGCTGAAATGTTGGTGTAGTGGGTTGAACAGTGTTTCCCAAACATTCCTGTTCTCCTGGTACCTCAGAGTCTGACCCTTATTTTGAAGTAGAGTGTTTGCGGATGTAATTAAGTTAGGATCTGGAGATGAGATCAGCCTGGACTTAGGATAAGCCCCAAATCCAAGGACTGATGTCCTTCTGAGAGAAAAGATGGAAATTTAGACATGAAGACACGGGAGAAGAAGGCTCCCTGTGAAGACGGAGGTAGAAATTGGAGTTGTGTGTCTACAAGCCAAAGTATGCCAAAGATTGCTGGCAGATACCAGAAGCTAAGAGAGGCATGGGAATTAACCCTGCCTACGTCTCAATTGTGGACCAAATTTCTATTGTTTAAAGCAACAAGGCGTGTGGAAGTTTGTTATGGCAGCCCTCAGAAACGTAAACAGCTGGGTTTCCTAGAAGCAGAACCTGAGAAGGGGGTTCTCGTTCAAAGGACTGATGAAGGATTGGGGAACAAGGGTTGGGTGGGGAGTTGCGTTAAGTCAGGGATGTGGTTTCAGCTGGGGACTGGCCTCTGACCTCACAGGCTGGCTCTGGCGCACAGAGCGCCCTGCAGGATGTGATCCACCTGTGGCAATAGGGCCAATGCTTTGACCTGGTCAGCCAGTTACTGACTGTGTGCTGCCAGGAGTGAGCAAGGCCTCAGCAGGAGCTGCTTTTTATTTGACAGAAGACAGCTTTCCGGGCCAGGGTCCACCACCGCCGCGATCATGGCAAGTGTTACTTTTTAAGGCACATCCTGTGAAGTTATGGAATTCATTACGGGCCCTGGTCCATGATGGTGGCAGCCACGAGAGGATGTGCTTTGCGTAAGTAACACCCACAGAGGGAACTGCGTTGCACAGTACAGCAGATGCCCACCATTCTGACAGTTATCTGCATTTGGGAAGGGGGGGGTTGTATGATACAGAGAGGAACAGGGAATTTGGCTGGGTAGGCCACTGAACCAAGAGAGGCAGTTGGACGTGGGCAGGGCTCCTGCTGAGGGGACTAAGACAGTTCCTAAAACTGCCTGAGCTCTATGCAGCACCACCCACAGCAGGGGGTACAGGACACAGGTCTGACATGCCTGTAACTGAAAGAGATAGGCAATAGCCTTTAAATCAGGCTGGGCACAGTGGCTTATGCCTATAATCCCAGCACTTTGGGAGGCCAAGACAAGTGGATCACCTGAGGTCAGGAGTTTGAGACCAGCCTGGCCAACATGGTGAAACCCCGTCTCTACTAAAAGTGCAAAAATTAGCCAGTCATGGTGGTGGGCTCCTATAATCACAGATACTCAGGAAGTTGAGGCAGGAGAATCGCTTGAACCTGGGAGGTGGAGGTTGCAATGAGCCAAGATCACACCATTACACTCCAGCCTGGGGAGAAAGAGCAAAACTCCATCTCAAAAAGAAAAAAAAAATCACTTTTTAAAAACTATTACTAGCAAAACATTTAAAAACAGAAGCTAGAAATATAATTTATGTTGACACAATAGCACATTTTACCAGTCTTTATTATGAAAGTTCTGTGTCAATTCCCATCTCTCCTTGAAGTTATCAGCATGTGTAGCAAAAGTGAATATGTTTCATGGCCTCTTTCCCATGAACATAGTCACATTTTATGAAATAAAATTCACGTAAAGATTACATCATAAACTCCAGTCTCCATTTCCCCCCTCCACTGTATGCAACATATGCATGTTCTCTGAAAATAAAATGTGCGTATTAAATTAACTGGCTATTTTAGGTTGAGTTCCCAGTGTACCTATTTGGAATGCCTTTCCAAGTCAAAAACAGGTTTTGAGGCTGTAACAATAGCATCACAAATAAATTGGATTCAGAGTTTTACCTGAAGTAATTGGGAGTAAAAAAGGAATTGTTCAAGTTTCCCCATTATATCTTCATACTTCCTTTCGCTGGCTCTTGATTTACTTAGAGATGCAGTTAAGATGGAAATGAGCCATGCCTAGAGGGATGGAGAAGGCAGAGTGAGTGAGTTCTGGTGTTGCTTTTATGAACCACACAAGTGCTCCTTGCAGAAACCTGGGCTGGAAGCCTTCCCCCATGTAGGTGAGGAGAGGAGAAATTGCTCACAGTCCGAAGGAACAGCGTGCATGAGAACACATTTTCAAGGGGTTCTGCTTTCAAAACTGCACATTTTGGGAAAAATGTAAAAGGTGCTTTGAGATAACCTTCGCTCGTGTTTATTCCCAATACTCCCTCCTCTGTCCCTTTCACTCATCACAGCTCAGAACTGCGTTAGGACAGCAGCCTGAAGAGGAACCCAGGCCTTCCTTGTAGGACACCCAGCCCGTAGCCTGCTCAATGAAAATGCTTGGTAAAATGAGCAACGTGGTTCTATGCTAATGAAATCTCGTGCCCCTGAGCGGCTTTCTGTTCCTCGTGTGGGCTGGGTGGCCTCTCTCCCACTACACAAAGCCTACACCTCTCCACCCTGCCCAGCCCTGTTTCTTGGTTGAGTTTGACTCTGCAGCTGCTCTTGGGCATGTCCTGGAGTCCACCAGCCTGGGGTTGCTATGCCGTGTCCATGCTGCCTCGTGTTTACCATGATCCCCTTGGCTGCTTTCTTCCTTTTATTCTAAATTTCCTGGAAGTTTCCAGAAGAAAAGACTGCCCAACTTCTCCTCACCTTGGCACCCTTTCTACTTCTTCTGTTTTTGCATTTTACTTTTACTTTCAATGTGCCTCTGCATCCATTTAGTAACAACTAAAAAGTTTTGCTAATTAGGTTATGACTGTCTTAGGGTTTGATGCTCTGTTCTTCTTCTTACCGGCCACATGGTTAGGGTTGCCTACCTAATTTTTCTGTGCCTCAGTCTTTTTCATCTGGAAGATAAGGATCCCATAATAACATTCACCTCCTGTAGGGTTGTTGTGAGAATTAAGTGAGTTTTCGCACACAAAAGGTTTAGAGCCGCATTGGCCATTTGCAGGTGCTGAGTGTTAGCTGTAATTTCTTTTTCTACACCCCCAACTGTTCTGAAAAGACGGCAAGGGCTGTGAGCCCTGACTTGGCCGTAGCAGTAATTTGACAACACTGCATTCTGATTCCATGGAAAAAACTCAAATAACTCTTACAGATGAGTTTCAAAGTCAACACAAGATCACTACAGTACTCTACGGTTCCAGACTTGGGTGGAGTATTGGTGCCTAAGTTGGCCTATTTCGTAGCCATTGGAGGTGTGAGTCTCGTGGCACTACTTCAAGACTTTGATCCTAAGATGTCAATAGAGAAAATATTGAAAAGTTGAGAAACTGATTCTGAATTTGGTTTTTATATTTTGATAAAAATGAAGAGAAACTAAAAGAATTTAAGGAGACCAGTCTTTTAAGAAATGTTCAAGTCAACTTTTTTGTCTAGGGAAGAAATGAAGACCGGTTATACAGCAACTCCCTTTTGTTTTTAGGAAGATAACTGGATATAATTTTGAGAATGTTCGTTGGTTTTATCTTGGGGAAGAGTTCAGTGTTATTGTTAAAGAAAAAAGATGACCTTTGATAAGGCAGTAAGGTAGACTTTTTTTCAGAGCCATGGAGATCCTGCGGTGGCATTTTGAAGTAGGTGAGAGAGATTGGGCTCAATTCCAGATATAACAAGAACAAATGGGAGTTTATAGCCAAATAGTGACGTGGGGATCAGTGGATGGAATATTACTTACAGGAGACATCAAGGGTAAGGAGCATTCTGGCTACATCACCTGAACAAGATTCTTGCTGAACACAGGCCAGGGTGATCAGACATAACCACCTGGGGGATGGTGGAGGAGGAGAAACCTGATCAGATACCCAGGATGGCCAAACTAAGCAGGATTCCTGCTAAAACTGGAGAATGCAGAGACAAAAAATGCTCCAAAGTCAGGGCTTAGTTGAGAAGAGCTTAGAGAGGGGCCTGCCTACAGTCTGGTCAGGGAAAGAGTCCATCATGATACACAGTTGAGCACAAGACTCTTGGGGGATGCTATGAGATCCACCTCTCCAGGGATGGTTAATAGAGGACTGGTTTGGATTTGGGACTCTCTGAAAGGGCTCTCACCGGGAAGACAGCAGGATACTGACAACACCCACCTGGGTCTGCCACAGCATGCAGGCCTCATCTCCTTCTCCCCATGGGTGCAGCATGGCTGGCCAGCTTTGAGGTTGAGGTCATCTATGAGTCTCTGGCCAGAGCTCCCACATTCCCTAAGTGGAAAATGAAGTCTGAGAATTTTCTGTGCTGCACCATCTTTGCTAGAATACTTGACTCAGGACCAACTATTAAGAATACGTTATGAGAGAACAAATAGTATATCACAGAGATGTAAGTGTCAATCCTTGTTCTGGAATGTTCCGTGCAGTGGGGATTCAGCACAGATCATGGCCACTTATAGCCTTGAGAGTGAGAGCAGAGGCCTGGGGAAGGGCCCTGGTGAGCCTTTCAGGTCTAGACTGTAGTGGATTAATAGGAGCAGACATCCCCAGCCACCCTCTAGAGACAGTTCTAATAGTTTAGTCACCAAACTACTTCACCCTGACATCAAAGGATGTCTTCAATATGCATCTCTTTGATAATCTCCCCTCTTGGGTGAATTTCAGCCTCTCAAGTGGGCCTCCACCTTCCTTTTCAAAGAAAGTAGTTTGTTTTTTCCTCTTCTTCTATAAGATCTTCCATGCCCCTATGCTATATCCAGGGTTTGGTACTCAACTTCTGTTCCCAGTAACAACTGGCTTTTGTTTCTGACTTTCACTACAATTACAATCAACGCAAGCTTTGGGAAGCCTGCTTTTACCCTGAAGCACTTCCACATCAGGAGGTCCGAGCCCAGAGGTGCTCCTTACAGCAGGTGGATTGCTGCACTACCAGGGAAAGGCCATCCTGTGATGTTCACCAAAACTAACAAACACCTGGAAAGGGAAGTTGTGTTTAATGAAAATAAACAAGCTGGTTTTATTCATTATACCCAAAATATTAGCCATCTCTAGTCTTTTCCTCACAGGTTATGGCCTGCAGGAATTACTGGGAGGGGTTAGAGAAGAATGCTTTCCGTTAGTGAAATACAAGCTGTAAATTGTGGGGAGCATCGGAGGAGAAAATGCACAAAAATCACTTGGAAACTTGCATTAGCAGGCAGGACAGATAGGTTCTGATGCTTTTCCCAGAATTATCACACTGCAGCCCTTCGGGGTGGGGGGGTGTCACCATAAGGTAATGAGGCAGGTGGGAAGGCCACCTGTCTTGGCTCAGAGTCACTGGGGTGCCATCTGGGTGCAATTCAGGCAGGGGGGTGACTGACCACCTGTCCTGGCTCAGAGCCACTGGGGTGCAATCTGGGTGCAATTCAAGCAGCGGGTGAACATGTTTCCTTTAGTGAAGTTATAGCCTATGCTATGTGAAAAGCCTGGATGGTTCCCTAAAATTGACTTTAATGTTGTTTGCCTGTATTAATCAGCTTTAGAGTGTTTTATAAGTAGTTTTCCAGTTAATCACATTCATTATTCTTGATTTTTTTCTTTTTGTCCCTGTCACTGAACTTTTGCATATGTAGACAAAGTAAAATGCTGTATATCTCATAGTGAAACCGTGTAACACGCACACATGCACACATACAGAAAGAGAGGATGGTGAGCTGCGTACCAATGATCATAATTAGTCTGACTAAACTGGCAATGTCAAACTACTGTGGGTTCTACCTCTCAAAGATCCTGAATGTCAGAGGTGACACCATCCGTGGAAATGGTAATTCATCCTGTCAACTAGCTGTGATGCCCAGGACCAAATGTTAGCAAGGCTGGGATTAATAGCAAGTGATCATTTGCGTCTGGCATTCAACTGGGAACTGCTGTGAGATGCTCCCATCCTGGGGTCTCTGTTCTAAATACTTTGCAGGAAGGTTCATTCTTGAATATAAATAGCACACATGGTCTTTGCATTTTGCCTCCCATTCTAGCTGGAGAAGCTTATTTTGTATGTTATCCTAAAGGTCAACCTTCTCATGCTAAAAAAGAAAATGGGCATCAGGCAAAGGTGCAGGGAGCATCGAGGATGCTCAGTACAGCAGCTGGTGGTTGTCCTGTAACTGCTTCGTGCTTGTCTGTGTGTTTTGCCTAAAGGGATGTGGGCCCAAAGTTACTGCCAGGATCTGTCTGTGCCCTAGTTTTGCCCAATTCTCACGTCACCAATTCTACGACCCTTATTTCAGGCTGAATAGTTTTTCATGTGAGACCCACTACTGGAGGAAGGCAGCCGTGCTTACTTACTCTAGTAGGAAAAGAAAGGCTGGTTTTCTTAGAGTGAAACTGTTTAAAATCTTACCTCTTATTTTTGCAAACACATCCCTCCCACAGTGCTCCTAACACGTTTTAGTTGACAATTAAATGTCTTTGTGAATTAGTGTTTTTGTTCCCTGTTTCACATTTCCCCTACCCATAAGGCTTACGTATTTCCCATAAAGCAAAGTACCTTTCTTTTAAAACAAAGACCATGAAATTAAGAAAGGTTTTTTTGGGTGGACGTGGTAACTCATAGCCTGTAATCCCACCACTTTGGGAGACCAAGGCGGTCTCACCTGAGGTCGGGAGTTCGAGATCAGCCTGGCCAACATGGTGAAACCCCGTCTCTACTAAAAATACAAAAATTAGCCAGGCATGGTGACGTGCACCTGTAATTCCAGCTACTTGGGAAGCTGAGGCAGGAGAATCACTTGAACCCAGGAGGCGGAGGTTGCAGTGAGCCAAGACTGTGCCGCTGTGGTCCAGACTGAACAACAGAGAGACCCTGCCTAAAAAAAAATATATATTATTTTTTGGTATTGTTTTGTCTTTTTAAAAACATTAGTGATGGTGAAATTGTCAGTTGGGTAAGGCTTTCCAGGCTGTGTTTTCTCCATTTGATGCTCTTCCAGCAATCACTTTCTTTCAGTAAAAATCTCAGGGGAAAATAATGTGAAATAACTACTTTGTAAATGATACCAAACCTAAGTGTTAATGTTCAGTATTGATACTGAATGTCTCTCAGCATTTTAGTTAGTTATGTGTGATCGTCCCTTAGGTTTAAGAGTGTCATATATCAGCTATTCTGTTAAGGATGTATATTTAATTCTTTGAAAAAAAATATGTATACCGAATACATACAAAATTGAAAGGCTCTGTTTTGTATTTTTATATATGGGGAAAATAGGGAGAATTTAAATTTATTTTGTAATCGGGTCCTAACAGTTCATTATTTTTAATAAGTAGCAATCTTACCAGCAGTGCTTTCCCACCATAGATTTAATTAGTCTTTCTTCCACCCCCACCCCTTTTGCTAGTTGACGGAGCTGAGAGGAGGGAAACGGCCGCAATTTGAAACCTTGTTAGAAATTTATGAAGTGCTAAAATGTTTTATTCCCAGAGGCTGGCTTGCCAGCTGTCACGAGCTCCCTGCCTGCCTCCACGGCTGTGATAGCAGGGGTAGGAGGGAGGCTGCCAGAGCTGCACAGGCTGGGGAAATGCTGCTCCCGTCAGCAGTGCAGGGCGGAGGTGAGCTCCTCATTCCCCTGCAGCTGACCAGCCACGTGTGAGACGAAAATCCAGGGGATCTGGAGCGGGCATCAGAGGCCCTTTGTGGCTGTTAATAACAGGCACTGATCACTGATCATGCAATGAGAGATCAGCTTTGGGTATGGAAATTAAAATGAATAAACACCCATTCTGTTGGTGGCCTCAAACAGATAATTGGCCCGTTCCTAGCAAAAATGTCCCTGAACTAATTTCTTCTGGAGGAAACACCTTCTCACAAATGTTACCAGGTGTGAAGGATGTTCTTCCCGGGGTCGTAGCCTACCTGCAGTGACTCACTGTGCCCCCATCCTTCCCCCGTTGCTTCTATGATGCCTGGAATGTGCCTCTCAGGAAACAAAGTTAAAAAACATTTTTTTTTTTTTTAGTCCTTGAATGGGAATATCGCTTGCACACCATGGTCATAGATACTCTGGAGAATAAACAATTCATAATAAAGGTACAAATCACCCACATTAGATGCTGGACTGGAAGAAAAGCTAAATCTGGCATGATGGAGACCAGGAGGCCCCACGGAAGCAGAGGAGTAGAAGGAGGAGGAGGAAGTGGGCAAGACCAGGGCCAGGGTCTGGGCCAGGCAGTGCCTTCATGATCTGCCTCCAAGTGGGCAGTAATTAGGCATGAGAGAAGAGAGAAGGGACCCCATAAATCTTTATGGTAATGACATTGGTTAGGAAAGTATGCCCTCAGCACCCTCTCCTACCTCCTCTGCCCCTCCAAAGAATTATAGTAAATACTGCTGGTTCCACAGATCTTTCTGACAAGTTCTTTTTTTTTTCTGTGATACATGTGCAGAATGCAGGTTTGTTACATAGATATACATGTGCCATGGTGGTTTGTTGCACCTATCAACCCATCATCTCGGTTTTAAGCCCTGCACACATTGGGCATTTTTCCTAATGCTCTCCCTCCCTTTGCCCCCCAATCCCCTGACAGGCCCCGGTGTGTGATATTCCCCTCTCTGTGCCCCTGTGTTCTCATTGTTCAACTCCCACTTAGAGTGAGAACATGTGGTGTTTGGTTTTCTGTTCCTGTGTTAGTTTGCTGAGGATGATGGTTTCCAACTTCATCCATGTCCTTGCAAAGGATACAAACTCATACATTTTTATGGCTGCATAGTATTCCATGGTGTTTATGTGCCACATTTTCTTTATCCAGTCTATCATTGATGGGCATTTGGGTTGGTTCCAAGTCTTTGCTAATGTAAATAGTACAGCAGTAAACATACATGTGCATGTGTCTTTATAGCAGAATGATTTCTAATCCTTTGGGTATATACCCATTAATGGGATTGCTGGGTCAAATGGTATTTCTGGTTCTAGATCCTTGAGGAATCGCCACACTGTCTTCTGTAATGGTTGAACTAATTTACACTCCCACCAACAGTGTGAAAGCATTCCTATTTCTCTGCATCCTAACCAGCATCTGTTGTTTCCAGACTTTTTAATGATCACATTCTAACTGGCTTGAGATGGCATCTCATTGTGGTTTTGATTTGCATTTCTCTAATGACCAGTGATGATGAGCTTTTTTTCATGTTTTTTTGGCTGCATAAATATCTTTTGAGAAGTGTCTATTCATATCCTTCACCCACCTTTTGATGGGGTTGTTTTTTCTTGTAAATTTGTTTAAGTTCTTTGTAGATCCTGGATATTAGCCCTTTGTCAGATGGATAGATTGCAAAAAATTTCTCCCATTCTGTAGGTTGCCTGTTCACTCTGATAATAGTTTCTTTTATAGAGCTGAAGCTCTTCAGTTTAATTAGATTCCATTTGTCAATTTTGGCTTTTGTTGCCATTGCTTTTGGTGTTTTAGTCATGAAGTCTTTGCCCATGCCTATGTCCTGAATGGTATTGCCTAGGTTTTCTTCTAGGATTTTTATGGTTTTAGGTTTTATGTTTAAGTCTTTAATCCATCTTGAGTTAATTTTTTATATAAGGTGTAAGAAAGGGGTCCAGTTTCAGTTTTCTGCATATGGCTAGCCAGTTTTCCCAGCACCATTTATTAAATAGGGAATCCTTTCCCCATTGCTTTTTCTTGCCAGGTTTTCCAAAGATCAGATGGTTGTAGATGTGTGGTGTTATTTCTGAGGCCTCTGTTCTGTTCCATTGGTCTGTGTATCTGTTTTGGTACCAGAACCATGCTGTTTTTGTTACGGTAGCCTTGTGGTATATTTTGAAGTCAGGTAGCATGATGCCTCCAGCTTTGTTCTTTTTGCTTAGAATTCTATTGGCTATATAGCCTCTTTTTTGGTTCCATATGAAATTTAAAGTAGTTTTCTGTAGTTTGGTGAAGAAAGTCAATGTTAGCTTGATGGGAATAGCATTGAATCTATAAATTACTTTGGGCAGTGTTGCCATTTTCACGATATTGATTCTTCTTGTCCATGAGCATGGAATGTTTTTCCATTTGTTGGTGTCCTCTCTTACTTCTTTGAGCAGTGGTTTGTAGTTCTCCTTGAAGAGGTCTTATCGCCTCCCTTGTAAGTTGTATTCCCAGGTATTTTATTCTCTTTGTAGCAATTGTGAATGGGAGTTTACTCATGATTTATCTCTCTGCTTGTCTATTGTTGGTGTATAGGAGTGCTTGTGATTTTTGCACATTGGTTTTGTATCCTGAGACTTTGTTGAAGTTGTTTATCAACTTAAGGAGTTTTTGGGCTGAGACGATGGGGTTTTCTAAATATACAATCATGTCATCTGCAAACAGAGACAATCTGACTTCCTCTCTTCCTATTTGAATGCCCTTTATTTATTTCTCTTGCTTGACTGCTCGGGCCAGAACTTCCAATACTATATTGAATAGCAGTGGTGAGAGAGGGCATTCTTGTCTTGTGCCAGTTTTCAAAGGGAATGCTTACAGCTTTTGCCCATTCAGTATGATATTGGCTATGGGTTTGTCATAAATAGCTCTTATTATTTGGAGATATGTTCCATCAAGGCCTAGTTTATTGAGAGATTTTAGCATGAAGGTGTTTTGAATTTTATCAAAGTCCTTTTCTGCATCTATTGAGATAATCATGTGGTTTTTGTCATTGATTCTGTTTATGGAATAGATTACAGTTATTAATTTGCGTATGTTGAATCAGCCTTGCATCCCAGGGATGAGGCCGACTTGATCATGATGGATAAGGTTTCTGTTGTGCTGCTGGATTCGACTTGCCAGTATTTTACTGGGGATTTTTGCATCGATGTTCATCAGGGATATTGGCCTGAAATTTTCTTTTCTTGTTGTGTCTTTATCGGGGTTTGGTATCAGGATGATGCTGGCCTCACAAAGTGAGTTAGGGAGGAGTCCCTCTTTTTCTATTGTTTGGAATAGTTTCAGAAGGAATGGTATCAGCTCCTCTTTGTACCTCTGGTAGAATTTGGCTGTGAATCCGTCTGGTCCTGGGCTTTTTTTGGTTGATAGACTATTGATTACTGCCTCAATTTCAGAACTTGTTATTGGTCTGTTCAGGGATTCACCTTCTTCCTGGTTTAGTCTTGGGAGGGTGTATGTGTCCAGGAATTTACCCATTTCTTCCAGACTTTCTAGTTTATATGTGTAGAGGTTTTTATAATATTCTCTGATGGTAGTTTGTATTTCTGTGGGATCAGTGGTGATATCCCCTTTATCATTTTTATTGTGTCTATTTGATTCTCCTCTCTTCGTTATTAGTCTATCTAATAGTCTATTTTGTTAATCTTTTCAAAAAACCAGCTCCTGGATTCATAATATTTTGAAGGTGTTTTCATGTGTCTATCTCCTTCAGTTCTGCTCTGGTCTTAGTTATTTCTTGTCTTCTGCTAGGTTTTGAATTTATTTGCTCTTGCTTCTCTAGTTTTTTAAATTGTGACGTTAGGGTATCGATTTTGCATCTTTACCACTTTCTGATGTGGGCATTTAGTGCTATAAATTTCCCTCTAAATACTGCCTTAGCTGTGTTCCTGAGATTCTGATACATTGGATCTTTGTTCTCATGGGTTTCAAATAACTTGGTTATTTCTGCCTTAACTTTTTTATTTACCCAGTAGTCATTCAGGAGCAGCCTGTTCGGTTTGCGTGTAGTTGTGCGGTTTTGATGCTCTGCATGTTTAGAGAAACTTCTCTAGTAATGAACTATAGAAATGATCCCTGAAAGAATTCTTCTGATAAGTCCTTTTTTAAAAAAAGTAAATGTAGCAGAATGCTCTCTAATTGGGAGCTTTCCTCTCTGTGGTAATTTGTTAGGGCTGTTAATAAAGCATCACGAACTGAGAGGCTAGAACAAGAGAAGTTTGCTGTGACTTGCAGTTCTGAAGGCTCCAAGTTCAAGATCTAAGGTGTCAACAGGGTTGTTTTTTGTTTTTTTGTTTTTTTCTGAGAGCTGTGAGGGAAGGATTTGTTCCAGGCCTCTGTCCTTGGCTGGTGGATGTCTTTATTCATGATCACATGATGTTCTCCCTGTAGTGCACATCTGTGTTCAAATATAAGATGAGAGAGGGAGGGGTGGAGGAGAGAGAAAAAGAGCGGGGGGCGGGGGAGAGAGAGAGAGAGACAGAGACAGAGATGCTATGTTGTTGGCTTTGAAAATAGAGGGGTGGCGGGGGGGCCATGAACCAGGGAATACATGTAGATTCTAGAAGCCAGAAAAGATAAGGAAACAGACTCTCTCCTAAAAACATTTGATAACAGGTACCAAGCTGGGAGACTTGGAGCAGACAAGAGCTGTACTTAGGTTTAGCAAAACTGCGTCTTCGTGATGAACCAGACTCAAGGATGATAAAGTCCACTACTTGGAAGGACCATGGATGCAGCCTCGGGTTTAACTTGAAGTCATTCGCTGAGTTCAGATGCCAGACTGGCTCTTTCCATAAGGACTTGCCTGGTTAGGTGGGGGTAGAAATTCAACAGTGACTCTTGCATTCCAGGAGAGGGAAGGCAAAGAGCCAAACTCCAAGTTGTGCTTTGGGAATGTTGTGATTATAAGTAAGTGCATCAGCTCCAGGCTCCACAGTGTCACATGTACACACTATGGGGACTGATCATGTTGAATCTCAGTGAGGTGTCTTGGGGATCCTGTCCCAGCTGGGAAGGTGAAGGGATGTATTAGAAAGAAGGCTTGGGGCCAGGTGCAGAAGCGGGAAGATTCTGGAGGCCAGGCACAGTCCATGAGCTGTAGCCAGAGACCTGGCATGAGAATCATATCTAACTTCCCAGAAAAACAGGACAGCCAAGCCAGGCATCAGTCAGTGATCACAGGAGGAGAGATTTGCAGAAAAGCAAAATTCCTCTACCTGGGTGGCAAAATGCCACAGCTGCTGAGGCTTCCTTGACTCTTGCCTGCTTGAAAGTGGCAAAGCAGTGACTGCTGGTGGCTATGAGTGCTTGTTAAATGGCCCATTCTTATTCCTTGACTGGCCTGTGCCTAGGACCTCTGCAGTTGGACAGAAAGAAAGAACAGTGTCTCTAGGGTAAGGCAGGTGAGAATCAAACACAAATTCCACTCTGTATGACCTGTGGCTCCCGTGCACACTAACGTCACCTCTCTCAGCCTCAGTTTCATAATGTGAAAAACAGGAGGAATTCTGAAATGTTTGAAGCAGGTGTGAAGCAAGGGCCAATTGAAACAATAAATGTGAACGTGGCCGGGCGTGGTGGCTCACATCTGTAATTCCAGCACTTTGGGAGGCCAAAGTGGGCAGATCATGAGGTCAAGAGATTGAGACAATCCTGGCCAACATGGCGAAACCCTGTCTCTCTGTACTAAAAAAAATAAAAATAAAAATAAAATTTCAAAAATTAGCTGGGTGTGGTGGCATGCACCTGTAGTCCCAGCTACTCGGGAGGCTGAGGCTGAAGAATTGCTTGAACCTGGGGGGCGGAGATTGCAGTGAGCCAAGATCACGCCACTGCATTCCAGCCTGGTGACAGAGCGAGACTTCGTCTCATAAATAAATAAATGTGAACGTATCCGGTTCAGCTCCTGATTCCTCATGGAGGCAGGAAGATGAATGCCCTTCTCGTCACCTCCCCCTTTTGATGTGTGGAGGGCGATGGCTGGATTTTCATCTGGGACAGTGATGGAGAGAGAAGCTGGCAGTGAGGAAGGAAAAGGAGGGAAGCAAAGACTGGCACCCTAGGCTGTGTAATGACTGCTGCCAGGGGCAGGCTCATGGGATGATGGCAGGAGGGATGGGGAGCTGGCTTTGAAGTTCTGGACTGATGCCAGAGTGGTTCTCATGCTCCTTTAGCAAGTACTCTGAGGCTAGCCCCAGCAACCAACCCAACAAATTGAGGGCAGCACAGAAGAGTCTGGACAGACCGCTCCCTGCCATATCTATGTGCATAATCAGCCTGCAGGTGCACCTTGACTGGGGGGCAGAGAGGCAGGTCAGCCGGCAGGCTGCCCCCAGGGATATGGGTATTTATCCATGATCAGAAGGGCACAAGGGAGTCACGTGCACTTTAAAGATCATTCAGTTGGTTTTTTTATTCAGGCTTAAAAAGATGTAATCCAACCTGAAAAGATTCCAGGGGCAATGAGGAATTCAGAGTAGAGCTGGCTACCAGGTGACCACAATGCTTGGAGCATTTGGGGGCAGGGAAGAGTCGCGATGCGTGGGGTCATGGAGAGTGGCGGGAGTGGGATGGGCACTCAGGATAGGCTTGGAGCACGTGGGAGGCTGGGAGCCTGGGGACTGTGGAATCCAACCTGGAATCCTCTTGGATGGTCTGGGAGACTCAATGCCAAGAGATGGGACAGGATGGGGCTAAGAGCAAAGGCCCCAGGCTGGGAGGAGCTGTGTGTCCCTTCTCTCTACCCTTCTCTCCCTCTTCTCTTTGCCCCTCCTCGCTACCCCATTTCACACCCCTTCCAGGCAGCCTTGTGCAGTCTAGATCCCTCTACTCTAAGGATTGTCACAATCACACTTATGTTCTTTGTTTATGATGATCTATTAATGAGAATAAATGTTTGGTTGTGGGTCAGATAAAGGGCTAAAAATCAAAAGTTATCCTTAACATCTTTAAGATGCTATAGTGTATCATCTGTCAGGGCACGAGGGTCTTCATTAGGCCCGCTAAAGAATCCCATTTCTCTTGAACCAAGAGTGTCTTGATTGGGAGGAAGACAAGACCATTTGGGGTGTGAAGTTTTGGGGTAGAGGCCCTTTTAGGAGCCAGGTTAGCTTCCAGCTTCCCCAAGGAACCAAGCTGCCTCCCCTCATCCTCGCCTAAGCAAGCAGCTGATGACGAAACCAGAGTTGGCCTGAGGGATTCAAAGGAAAACCATAAATAGACCCTCAAAATAAGAAAATGTAACTAAAATTCTTTCCACTTTATGCCAGAAATCACCACATCTCCTGTCCTCTGTATCTCAGTTTTAGGTCTTTATTTTGTGTTCCTCTTTCTTTTTCCCAGTCCCTTTTTCTGCATTTCTCAGGATATATATTAATGTCCTAGGACAGCCATAACAAAGTGCCAGACATTGGGTGGCCTGAAACAGAAGGAATTTATTGTGTCATAGTTCTAGAGGCCAGAAGTCTGAAGTCAAGGTGTGGGCACGGTGATCTCCCTCTGAGGCTCTGCTTCACATCTGTCTGTGGCTGCCTTCTCAGTCCCTGTCATCGTATCCATCATACCGAGTTCTCCCTGTGGGTCTGTCTCTGCCTCTCTGGGTCTTTGTCCAGATTTTCCTCTTCTTTATTTGTTTATTTATTTTTAATTTTTTTATTATACTTTAAGTTCTAGGGTACATGTGCACAATGGGCAGGTTTGTTACATATGTATACATGTGCCATGTTGGTGTGCTGCACCCATTAACTCGTCATTTACCTTAGATATATCTCCTAATGCCATCCCTCCCCTCTCCCCCCACCCCACGACAGGCCCCGGTGTGTGATGTCCCCCTTCCTGTGTCCAAGTGTTCTCATTGTTCAAATCCCACCTATGAGTGACAACATGCGGTGTTTGGTTTTCTGTTCTTGCGATAGTTTGCTGAGAATGATGGTTTCCAGCTGCATCCATGTCCCTACAAAGGACATTAACTCATCCTTTTTTATGGCTGCATAGTATTCCATGGTGTATATGTGCCACATTTTCTTAATCCAGTCTGTCATTGATGGACATTTGGGTTGGTTCCAAGTCTTTGCTATTGTGAATAGTGCCGCAATAAACATAAGCGTGCGTGTGTCTTTATAGCAGCATATAAGGGTACCAGTCATTGAATTAGAGATCATTGTAATCCAGTAGGACCTCATCTTAATTTGATGGCATCCACAAAGTTCTTATTTCCAAATAAGGTCACATCCATGGGTACTGGGTGTTAGGAGTGGAACTTATCTTTTAGGGGGACAAAATTCTGTCCACTGTGATGGATATATGTGTTTTCTCCCACATGAAACAGTATTCCATACATAGGATTCAGTCAAGATTTGATGCCGAAACTTACTGGCCCAAAGTGGCAAACATTTATGATTTCTTATGATTCTGTGGGGGCAGCTGTGCAGCTCTTCTAGTAAGGAGAGGTTCTCTCTTGACTCTCTTACGTGTCTAGGCTTCAAATGGGATGGCAGGCATGACTGGGCCTCAGCACATGCTCTTTACCCTCTGGTGGACTAGCCCAGCCTAGTGCTCAGGTGGTGGACCCATGTCCCAGCAAGCCACAATGCTCATGCCCTTCCCAACTGCTTGCATCACATCTGGCAATATTCCTGTGACTAAAGCAAGTTGCATGGCCAGCTCCAGATTCAAGGAGTAGAGAAGTCGGGGGAGCAGCCAAGGCACATTGCACAGGACATGCATGAGGAATGAGAGAATTTATTGCAGCCATTTTTGCAAATAGTCTACCATGGAAGCTGAGTGACATGACCTTTCATACATGCAGAAGAGTAACAATATATGCACATGAGCATTTGATGGGCAATCTTCCTTACAGACTGAATTGTAAATATTGACTTGGGAGTTATATTGCCTGGCTTGCAATACTACCTCCAAGACATGCAAACTGTATGACCTTTGACCAACCTTTCTGTGCCTCAGCTTCCTCATTTATAAAATAAGATTAATAATACCTCCCTCCTATGGCTGTGAGTTGTAGGATATAAGAAGTAAAATATGAAGTGTTTAGTACAGTGTATTAGTTTATTCTTGCATTGCCGTAAAGAAATACGTGGGCCAGGCGTGGTGGCTCATGCCTGTAATCCCAGCGCTTTGGGAGGCCGAGATGGATGGATCACTTGAGGTCAGAAACTCAAGACAAGCCTGACCAACATGATGAAACCCCTTCTGTACTAAAAATACAAAAATTAGCTGGGCATTGTGGCAGGAGCCTGTAATCCCAGCTACTCAGGAGGCTGAGGCAGGAGAATCACTTGCCCCTGAGAGGCAGAGATTGCAGTGAACTGAGATCATGACATTGCACTCCAGCCAAGGCGGCAGAGCAAGACTCCAACTCAAACAAACAAAAGAGACTGGGTAATTTATAAAGAAAAAGGGTTTAATTGGCTCATGGTTCTGTAGGCTGTACGAGAAGCATGATACTGGCATGTGCTCAGCTTCTGGGGAGGCCGCAGGAAGCTTAGAATCATGGCAGAAGGCAAAGAGGGAGCAGGCAGCTCCTATGGCCAGAGCAGGAGGAAGAGAGGGGGGAGGTGCCACAAACTTTCAAATAAACTCGTTTCAAAACGAGTATCTCATTTTGCTCTTAAATTCACATCAAGAAACTTTGGAATCCCCTACACAACTCACCTACAGTGTGGGGGGCCGGGGTGCTAACTCAGTCCTGCTCTCTGCCTTATCTTTTTATTCCACCATTTTCACTCTGCTGTGGCCTCTCAGGGTAGGGGAGACCTTCCCTTTCCTTTTCTCCACCCCTGTCAATCCAGAGTTTCTATCATCTCAAACCACAACCACCCTCAAAGCTAAGATGCCTCTCAAGAACCTAGGCAACATCTTTTTAAAAAATTTTTTAAAATGTTTATTTTATTTTTGGCAGATGGGGACAGAGTCTTGCTATGTCACCTAGGCTGGAGTGCAATGGCGTGATCTCAGCTCACTGCACCCTCTGCCTCCTGGGTTCAAGTGATTCTACTGCCTCAGTCTCCCAAGTAACTGGATTTATAAGCATGCAACACCATGCCCAGCTAATTTTTGTATTTTTAGTAGAGACAGTGTTTCACCATGTTGGCCAGGCTGGTCTTGAACTCCTGACCTTGTGATCCACCCACCTCCACCTCCCAAAGTGCTGGGATTACAGGCATGAGCCACCATGACTGGCCCCCAGGCAACATCTTAACCTCATCCTTATCCCCTAAATCTCTCCATGTCCTGCCCACTGCGTCATCTCCCTTCCTCTTGCGTGTTGTAGAAACTCTGTCCTGAGTCATATTCTGAGTCTTCTCCACACCATGTCTTGTGGCAAAACTCCATCAGACCTCCAAGCCTTGCTCTCCCTTAATACAGAAGGAGGCTTCGGGAATTTAGAAAACCCTTTTCCCTCTCAATTGTCCTATAAATCCAGACTTACAAATTGAATGCTTACCACAGACTCGAGAAACAAATCAGAAACTCAGAGCAAAACCAAGTCTATTTTAGGCTGCGTCTGTCTTTGAAGCAATGGTTGCCATCAACTTGGTGTGTGAAGGAGACACAGGACAATTAAGAAACAAAAATGACTGGTGGTGTCGCAGGTGCTGTTGGTGCCTGCCTGGATCCTCTCACCTCCTTGCCATTTCCTGGCAGCACTTCTAGCTGCCCAGTAGCAACACTTCACTTAAGCACTCTCTTTGGCAGGTGAAAGTGCCTGAGATGGACTCCTGAGAGCAGCTATAGCCAGTGACAGCCAGAGTTGGTGATGTAAACCTCAGCTAGCTAGGCTTTCAGGAAGAGTAACTGAGGCAGGGTCCTGCTCTGGTTCTCAGTGTCTCCAAGAGATGAAGCTGCCGTTTCGCATAGTGGTGACTTGCTATAATGTGCGCTTCATTGACCATCTTCCTCTTATTGTTCACTTGCCTCCTTTCCTGCCTGTGTTTCTTGAAACCAACTACTTCAAATAAACTACTTTCTCTTGAATCCCTGTCTCAGTCTTCTTCTGGGGGATTCTGAAGGTAGAGACATTCAATATGTCAAAAGTGTTGCACCTGTTGTGTGTTTTAGGGGAATAATGATGAGCAGAAAACAGAAAGGAGACTGTCATAGTGGTACTGGGCATGGGGGAAGAAGAGCAGGTGCTGGTAAAATCAGGAGGACTCGAATAGTGGCAGAGCTGGCGGAAACACAGAGGATGGGTCCGAGGGTCTGGTGGGCTGTTGCTCCCTGCTCTCTCGTGTGGAGTCTGAGCACGAGAGGAGGAGCTGGCCTGATGACAAGAAGACCTCACTGCTGTTTCTTGCGATTTTTGTCACTGTCATGTTCATAGGTTCACTGCCCGTAGCAACGGAAAGAAATGTCAAACGCTTGCACAACCCCCTTCAATTTGTAGATGAAAACTGGAAGTGTGGACAGGTTAAGTGGAAGCTCAAGGTCATAAAGCCAGCCAGCTGCAGAACCTTGCACTGTAACGGTGACAAAGCCCCCAGCTCCACTCCAGGTGCAGTTCAGATTTTTGTTTGTCTTCATTCGTTCTATGAAACTTCAGTTTTTGCTTTTTACTTCTCGACTCTTCTAATTGTCCTTTGTATGTCTATTAGGTGTGGGTTCCCCGTTAGGCTGATCTATAGCGTAATTTCTACAATAGGGAAGGGAGCTAAATAGGACATTTAAGATGACTGTACTTATCTAAAGGTTGTTTAAAAGCAATTACTACCATTAGTTTGAAGTGCTACCTCTGGCTACTCTGAGAGTAATGTGCACCCAACAATCCAATTAGTTTGGAAATGGATTCGTCTATTGCTTACCAATGTGTGTGGTTTAAATTCAGTGTAATACAGGTCTAAAGATGTGTCCGTTTTATCTATTGACCCTTTGTATAGATGTGTTGCTTCATCTTTCCGTAGATAATATACTCACTACCTTCTCCCATACTAAATGTTTCTTCATTACAAATTGATTTCCTAAACTATGATTGATGATGTTTCAGTTTCATTGTCTTTATTAAATGATTGTAATTCTTTCTTTAGTTTTAAGGATTTCCATTTTGTGTCACCACGTTGGACTAACCATGGACAACCAGATTTTCCATGGAATGAAGTCATTTTCTGGGAATTAACAGACCGAGGAATACCTCCTGATATACTAAATTGGAGGAATCCTTGCAGATATTCTCCTCAAACATGTATTAAGTAAATAAAACAGTATGTTCATGAAGCACCTCTGGGGTACCAGAAGCACAGAT
Organism: Theropithecus gelada; assembly: GCF_003255815.1. Lineage (NCBI taxonomy): Eukaryota > Metazoa > Chordata > Mammalia > Primates > Cercopithecidae > Theropithecus > Theropithecus gelada. Next base: position 22,246,285 of record NC_037670.1, read on the forward strand.
AAGCTGGTATCCAAAATGGAGCAAGTCTGGCATTGAGGTGATAGAAGAAGAAGGCTGGGCTCCCTGAGCTCTGTCACGTGGTGGAGGCTGAGGGGCCTGTTGTGTAGATTCAGGTGCAGACCACGTGACAGGGTGTAAGTCCATATCTTCTCCCATTGCCTCACATCTATTTCATCCATTCATTCATTCAACAAATGCTTATTTGTGTCTATTATGTAAATGTTTCTAAGGATATACTAGTGAACAAAACATTTGCCTTTCCTCCTTGCTTCCCTCTTTCCTTCTTTCCTTCTCCGCTTCTCTCCTTCTTTCCTTCCTTTTGTAATTCCTTACTTCCAGCTTTTTAAAATTGAGCTTTATTTTCAGGGCTTCGTTTGAATATCTGCATTCTTATCCAGTTTTAGAACACTATTTGTGTTGTTGTTCTTGTTGGATGGGGTCTTGCTCTGATGCCCAGGCTGGAGTACAGTGATGCAGTCATGACTCACTGTGACCTCAAACTCCTGAGCTCAGGTGCTCCTCCTGCCTCAGCCTTCTCAGTGTCTAGGATTACAAACACGAGTCCCTGCACCCAATCTGTAAAAGTATTTTTAAAATAACTGCATATTTTGTCACATACTGCCTCAAATCTTGTTGGTCCTGTTGCCAAATTGTCAACTATTGGTGGAGACACAGGTCAATTTCTTAAGGAAAAACATTAAACGTGGTCCCTGCCTCTTGATGCAGCATTTGGCTGCAGGAATATGTGTGGATTCCATGCCACAGGGAGGGCCCCACCTCATTAAGCCAACCTAGGAGAGGGCCCCAGCTGTGCTCAGTCAGGAGGAAGAGCTGAGGTGGCTTTGGAGAAAAGGAGAGGGTACAGCAGAAAGGAAACGTCCACTCTTGGCAGAGTCTTAGGGAGCCTTCTCTGCTTTCTGGATACAAACCTTCACACTAGAATAAAACCATGTGGCTTATGCAGTTAATTGGTAGATTATTATGACCATGTACAAAGTGCTGTCAGGAATGCAAAAGAAGAGATGACCTGCACTTTATTCTTGTTTTGACTCTTCTTGGAATTTTGTCCATTGGGATGAGTTTTGCCATCCAGTTGGGCTATAGAGCTAACAACGAATAGTGTGAATTTGCTGCACAGTGAGCTGGTAATGCAGCAGATAAACAGAACAGAGGCATCAGATCAGTGGCAGAGGAGATGGGGATGGGGTCATTTATATCATGAATATTGGATTACAAGGAGGTGATGCACTCTGCTATGCTTCAATGATTTTTTTAAATGTCACTTTGTCTTTTTTGTCTTTTAAAAATGCAACTTAAATTTTTTTTACACAAACAATATAAACATGAATAGAACCCCACTTAAGAAACAGAAGAGTGTCCTTGAAAAGGCCCCTGTGTGCTCCTCTCCAGTCACGTCTCCACCCCATCCCACAGGAGGAACCCCGTCTCCTGAACTCCTTGTTAACTGATCCTCAATGTTCTTTGTAGTTGTACCACATGTTTGTAGCCTTAAGTAATATTTTGCTAAGATGTGCATGCTCTTGAACTTTATGTAATTAGAATCACAGAGGAAGAGTTCTTCTGGGACTAGCTTTGTTCTCAACATTATTGCTTTGAGATTTATCCATGATGATGTGTGTAGTTTGTTCATTTATTCAACAAATAAATTTTCGAGGCAAATACTGAGTGCCACACATGGTTTCTGGCTGCTAGGGATACAGCGTGAACAAAACAGAAGCCTTCATCTTAAGGTGGCTTTATTCTAGTGGGTGGGGGAGAGCAATGCATCAGATAAATGAATATGTAGACTAGTGGATTGTAATTAGTGCAAAGAACAAAACTGAAGCAGTGAAGAAGAGTAATTTTAAGGGAGACGTGGAGTTTCAGATAGGCTAGAGTGGGTCTCGCTGAGAAGGGGCACTTGAGTGAAAACCTAAATGAAGTGATAGAGTCTTAGGGATGTCAGCGGGGGTGGAAGAAGGTTTTTCAGGCAGAGCAAATGGCAAACACCAAGGCCTGCAGCAGCCTGTGTGACAAGAGCAGGGTTAGCAAGGGAGGCATAGGAAGGGGAGATGGGGACAGAGAGGATGTCGGAGGTTTTTGAACAGGATGGTGCAATATGACTTACGTTTTAACAAGATTTATCTGGCTATTGTGTTGAGCGTAGAGCTGAAGGGGAATGGGGACTGGAGCAAGGGCTCCAGGTGGGAGTCATTTTAGTCATTCTAACGAGAGATGGTGTGGACATGGGGAAAGGGGCAGCATGCTGGGTACATCATAAAGGCTGGATGTAGGATTTTCTGATGGGTTGGATTTGTGGTGACAGAAAAAGTGAGAATCAAGGACTGTAGCCTGAGCAGTTAGAATGGCAGAGGGACTGCTCATTGAGATACGGAAACAGAGAAGGCAGGGAAGGAAGATCAGGGGCTCAGTAAGAAGAATGTTGGGTTTCTGATGCAAATTCCACATCCTGGTGCAGATGTGAGCAGGCAGTTGGGTGTAGAAGTTTGGAGTTTAGATAAGAGGTCTGGGTGAGCAATGGAAGTTTTGGAGCTGCCAGCCTGGAGATAATACCAAAAACCTTCAGAATGAGTGAGATCAAAGGGAGAAAGGGAGTGAGTACAAAGAGACCGGGAGAGAAAGAAGGTCCAGGGACTGTGTGCTGGGATACTTCAAAACGTAGAAATCGGGAAGTAGGAACCAGCAACAGAGACTTAGAAAAAGCAGCAAGAAACTTCCTATGAGAGGGAAACCAGGCATGATCAATAGTATCAGTTATCACTGCTACAGCAAAACACAGGCCACTGGTGACTACAAGAGCATGTTCAGTGGAGTGGAGGGGACAAAAGCCAGCTTAAAATGAGAGACTAGGAGGCTGAGGCAGAAAGTGGAGCCAATGAGGTCAGGCATGGTGGCTCACGCCTGTAATCCCAGCACTTTGGGAGGCTGAGACGGGTGGATCACCTGAGGTTGGGAGTTTGAGACCAGCCTGGCCAACATGGTGAAATCCCATCTCTACTGAAAATATAAAAATTAGCTGGGTGTGGTGGCAGGTACCTGTAATCCCAGCTATTTGGGAAGCTGAGGCAGGAGAATCACTTGAACCCAGGGGGTGGAGGTTCCAGTGAGCTGAGATCACACCACTGCACTCTAGCCTGGGCAACATGTCTCAAAAAAAAAAAAAAAAAAAAAAAAAAAAGTGTATCCAATGAAGGATTAGAGGGGAGAGGCTAGGTGGGAGAAATAACAAGGTTTCAGACAGTTACATGCTGCCCTTTATTCATTCCTCTGTAGATGCACATTTAAGTCAATTCCATCTCTCAGCTACTGTGAATAGCGCTGGAGTAAACATCGAGTGCAAACATCCCTTCAACACACTGATTTCATTTCCTTTAATATATCCAGTAATGGGACTGCTAGATCATATGGTATTTCTATTTTTACATTTTTGAGGATCTTTCATGCCGCTTTCCATAATGGGCATACTTACATTCTCACCAGCAGTGTGTAAGGGCTCCTTTTCTCCACATCCTCACCAACATTTGTTACATTTTTTTTTTGTATTTTTGATAACCATTCTAACTGAGGTGAAGTGATATCTCATTGTGGTTTTGTTTTGCATTTCCCCGATGATTAGTGATGTTGAGCATTTTTTCATATACTTGTTGGCCATTTGTATGTCTTCTTTTGAAAAATATCTATTCAGGTCTTTTGTCCATTTTTAAATTTAATTATTTGCTTTTTTGATATTGAGTTCCTTATATATTCTAGATATTAATCCCTTGTCAGATGCATAGTGCACAAATAGTTTTTTTTTTTCCCATTCTGTAAGTTGTCTCTTCAATCTGTTGATTGTTTCCTTTGCTGTGCAAAAGATTTTTAATTCGATATAATTCCATTTGTCTATTTTTGCTCTTGTTGTCTGTGCTTTTGAGGTTTTATTTAAAAAATCCTTGCCCCATTCCATGAAGCATTTCCTCTATGTTTTCTTCTAGCAGTTTCATAGTTAGGGTCCTAACACTTAAGCTTCTAATCTTTTTTGAGTTGATTTTCGAATATGGAGATAGTGATCTAGTTACATTGTTCTGCATGTGGCTATCCAGTTTCCGAGAACCGTTTATTGAGGATACTGTCCTTTCCCCAGTGAGTACTTTTGGCACCTTTGTTGAAAATCATTTGGATATAAATACATATATTTATTTCTAGGTTCTCTATTTTGTCACATTCATCCATGTATCTGTTTTTATGCCAGTGTCATCCTGTTTTGGTTACTATAGCTCTGCAGTATATTTTCATCAGATAGAGTGATGCCTGCAGCTTTGTTCTCTTTCCTGAGGATTGCTTTAGCTATCCAGGATCTTTTGCATTTCCATATGAATTTTAGGATTGTTTTTTCTATTGCAGTGAAGAATGTCATTGAGATTTTGATAGAGATTGCATTAAATCTGTAGATCACTTTGGATAATATGTATATTTTTACACCATTAATTATTTCAATCCATGAACATGGAATATCTTTCTTATTTTTTTTTTTTTGGTCCTCTTGGATTTCTTTCATCAGTGTTTTCTAGTTTTCATTGTAGGGATTTTTCACCTCCTTAGTTAAGTTTATTTATAGGTATTTTATTTATATCTTGTAACTGTTGTACATGGAATTACTTTTTCAATTTCAATTTCAAATAGTTTGCTATTGGCATATAGCAAACACTACAGATTTTTGTATGTTAATTTGGTATCCTGCAACTTTACCAAATTCATTTATTCTAATTTTTTTTTGGTAGAGTCTTTAGGCTTTTCTATACCTATCTATCTAACTATGATGATGATGTCTGCAAACAGGGAAAATTTGACTCCCTGTTTTCTTAATTTGGATGCCTTTTCTTTCTTTCCCTTGCCTAATTACTCTGGAATGAATCTTCAGTGCTATGTTGGACAAAAGTGGTGAAAGTGGGCATTTTTGTCTTGTTCTACATCTTAGAAATAAAGTTTTCAACTTTTTCCTGCTCAGTATGATGTTCTCTGTGGATATGTCCTATAGGGCCTTTATTAAATTGGGGTGTGTTGTTTTTTATACCCAATTTCTGGAGGATTTTTATCATGAAGGGATTGAATTTTATCAAATTTTTTTTCCAGCATCGATTGAATTATCATATGGATTTGGCCTTGATTCTGTTAATGTGGTAATATTATGTTTATTGATTTGTGTATATTGAATCATTCTTGCATCTCTGTGATGAATCCCACTTAATCATGGTGAATTATCTTTTTAAATGTATTATTGAATTCGGTTTGCTAGTATTTTCTTGAGGACTTTTTTTGCATCTGTGTTCATCAGGAATATTGGCCTATAGTTTCCTTTTTTGTTGTTTTCCGATTTGTGGATCAGGGTAGTGCTGGCCTCGTAGAATGAGTTTGGAAGTGTTCCCTCCTTGTCAATTTTTTGGAAGTATTGGTAGAATTCTTGTGAGAAAGATTAGTTGTAGACCTTCTTTAAATGTTTGGTAGAATTTATTAGTGAAAGCATTAAGTCCTGGGAGTTTTTTGAATGGGAGATTCTTTAGTATTGCTTCAATCTGGTCATTCATTATTGGTCTATTAAGGTTTACTATTTCTTCATGATTTAATCCTGGTAGGTTGTGTGTGTCCAAAATTTATTAATTTCTTCTAGATTTTCCAATCTCTTGGCATAAAGACATTTATAATAGTCTCTTATGGTCCTTTACATTTTTGTAGTATCAGTTATAATGTTTCATTTTCATCTCTGATTTTATTTGAGTGCTATCTCTTTTTCCTTAGTCTAGCTTAAGATTTGTTGTTTTCTTATTTAAACAAAAATCCCTCCTTGTTTTCTTGATCTTTTGTATTGTTTTAAGAACGTCTATTTTGTTTGTTTCTGCTCTGATTTTTGTTTTTTTCTCCCTTCTAATTTGGGGTTCAGTTTGTCCTTGTTTTTCTAAATTCTGGAGTTGTGACATTGGATTATTTATTTGAGATCTTTCTACATTTTTGATGTAGGCATTTATCACAATAAAATTCCCTCTTAGAACTGCTTTTGCTATATCCCATAGGTTTTGGTATATTGTGTGCATATTTTCATTTGCATCAATACATTTTTAAATTTTATCTTTAATTTCTTCATTGACCCTTTTGTTGCTGAGGAGCATGTTACTTAATTTCCATGAACTTTGAGTTTCCAATATTTCTTCTGTTACTGATTTTTAGTTTTATTCCATGGTGGTCAGAAAAGATACATACGATTTTGATTTTTAAAACATTTTTAAGATTTGTTTTGTGACTTTCATTATCTATCCTGGAGAGAATACCATGTCTTGTTGAGAAAAATGTGTATTCTGAATCTATTGGGTGGAAAGTTCTGTAAATGTTAGATTCATTTGATCTGGAGGGCTATTTAACTCCAGTGTTTCTTTGTTGGTTTTCTGTCTGGATAACCTTTCCATTGCAAAAAGTGGGGTTATTAAAATTCCCTACTCTTACCTTATAATAGTCAATCTAAAACCTTTTAGATCTATTAATGTTTTCCTTATGTATTTGAGAGTCCCAGTGTTGGGTGCATATATATTTACAATTGTAATGTTCTGCTTCTGTATCGATCCCTTTGTCATTATATAATGGTCTTTTTGTTTATTTTTACCATTCTTGACCTAAAGTCTGTTTTATCTGATATAAACATAGCTATTCCTGCTTTTTTTTTTTTTTTTGCTTCAATTTGTTTGGAATGTCTTTTTCCATGTCTTCGCTTTTAGTCTGTGCAGGTTTTTATAGATGAAGGATCTCTTGTAGACAGCATATAATTGGGCATTTAAAAAAATCTGTTCAGTCACTCTGTGTCTTTTAATTGGAGATTTAATTCATTTGCATTCAAGGTTATTATTGTTAGGTGGGGCTTTACTGCTACCATTTTGTTACTTGTTTTCTGGTTGTTTTATAGACCTTTCTACCTTGTTTCATCTCTTATTGTCTTCCTTAAGTGATTTTTTTTCTAGTAGCATATTTTGATTTAATGCTCTTTATTTTTAGTGTATCTATTATAAGTTTTTGCTTTGTAAATACCATGATGCTTAAAATCATGCTATAGTTAAAACAAGTTATCTTAAACTGGTAACAACTTAACTTTGACTGCAAATAAAAGCAAGAAAAACAAATCACATTTAACACCATCCCACACACATGCATTTTGATTTTTGATGTTTCAATTTACATCTTTTTATATTAACTCTTAACTAATTGTTGTAATTACTGTCTTTAATAATTGTTTCTTTAGTCTTCATACTTAAGATCCAAGTGGTATATGTTCCACAATTACAGTATTGTAGTATTCTAAATTTGTCTGTATTCTTTTACCAATGAATTTTATGCCTTTAGATCTTTTCTTGTTACAAATTAACATCCTTTTCTTTCAGATGAAGAGCTCTCGTTAGCATTTCTTGTAAGACAGATCTGATACTGATGAATTTCCTTAGCTTTTCCTTGTCTGGGAAAGTCTTTATCTCTCCATTGTGTTTGAAGGATACATTTTCCATGTGACTATTCTTGGCTGCAAGTTTCTTTCCCTTCAGCAATTTGAATATATCATCCCAATCTCTTCTGGCCTGCAGTGTATCTGTTGAGAAATCTGCTGAAAGTTGCACTGGGGCTCAAGTAAATGTGATATGTTTTCTTTCTCTTGCTGCTTTGAGTATTCTATATCTTTGATTTTTGATAATTTGATGATGATGTGCCTTGGTTAATTTCTCTTTGGGTTGAATTTGATTGGTGATCTCTGAGCTTTTTATACCTGGATACTGTCCTTTTTCTCCAGATTTAGGAATATCTTAGCCATTATTTCCTTAAACATGCTTTCTAGAACTTTTTCTCTCTCATCTCCCGGGGAACTACTATTATGTAGAGGTTAGTTTGCTTGATAGTATTTCATAATTCTCATAGGCCTTCTGCAATCTTTTTTACTTTTTTATTTTTCTCCTCTGATTGGGTAATTTTATATGTTCTGTCTTTGAGGTTGCAGGTTCTTTAGGTCTGCTATTGAAGATTTCTAATAAGCTTTTCATAAATTTCAATAAGTTCAGTTATTCTTTATTCCTAGAATTTCTATTTGAATTTTTAAAAAATTGTTTCTATTTACTTGTTAAGTTTCTCAAATTTTTTCAAAATTTCACTGCATTTTCTATCCATATTTCCTTGTGAGTCCCTGAAATTAGAGGATTATTCTGAATTCTTTGTCAGACATTTGATAGATATTTAATTCTTCTGGGTCCATTATTGGAGTTTTGTTGGTTTCTTTTGGTGTCATAATATTTCCTTGAGATTGTTTTTGGTGGTGTTGTTTTTATTTAACAGTTTTTTCATGTTTTATGATGATGCCTGCACATTTGGAGAAACAGCCACTCTTCCAGCTTTTGCTGGTGGTGTTAGTATTAGACCTCTACTACTTGATATTGGGACTTAATCAGTGCCCTGCCATTGTTTGCCAGCCTAGGAAACACTTATAGTGAGCACTGGAACTGAAACACTGGACTAGAACTAAATTGCTGCCCTACTCTTGTTTCCTGGTCTGGGAAAGACTTGAATAAGTACTGGAACTTAATTTCCAAACTCAGTGTTTTCCAGGTCAGGGGAAAACTCCACATGAGCACCTGAGCTTTGTGGGAAGTCTGGCCAGGGATTCAGACCTTCCTGCAGATCATGCTTCCTGCAGCACTATAGTGCTGGCCAGTCTCCTCAGTATGGCACCTGCATCCCTGCTGATTGGAGCTCCAAGATTCCAGCCTCAAGTGATCAGCACCCCCACTTTTTGTCCCCAATTCACCCCAGGTAGTTCAGTCTTCCTAGCTCTCCCAGTGGTTCCTGTGGGATGAGACCTGAGTGGGCTTCCCATGAAGATTCCCAGACTGTTAGGGGGATCAAACATCCACCTCCAATTCCATTTTTCCACCTTAGAAACCATGAGTCTGTGGCAATTCTCTGTCAGTGGCATTCTACAAGCCTAGAGAAGAGAGTGGCACAATCTGAAATGACCATTTTTCTTAGTTATTATGGTCTAGTGGGTTTCTCCACTTTTCCCCAAGTTCTGGTGAATTCCCGGTGATATTCTTGTCTTTTAATAGTTTCCAGTTGTATGTTTGTGGAGGAAATAATGCCAGGGTGTCTTCTATTCTGCAGTCTCGCTCATGTTACTCCTTCATAATTACTGTTACTTTTTATAGAATTGTATTTAGATCTATTGGTCAGTAGATTTGATTATAAGAAATTGTGACCTATATACCTCATGAGAACAAAGAAAAATTTTGAGACACGATAGGGAGAATTCCTTAGATCAAGGACTTGTGAAGGATCCTGAGAACTGTTGACCAGATAGAAACATGGTATCTGAATAACTCTCTTGTATCACAAAAAGTTTTTTAAAAGTATATTTTCTTTATCTCAAATTTTAATTTTTTAAAATATACATTTGTTTTTCCTTCTAGTATAAGGAGATCCTCGCTGCATGTTTTGGGGGTGTGAAATTTGACATCTCTAGCATGTTAACCTCTTGTATTATGTCAGAGTGGGAAATAAGCACAGAAAAATATAATTTATGGAGAACATTTTCTCATTTTCTGGGACCTTGTAAAGACCTTATTTGTTCCAGGTGACAGGCCCCAAGTGGGATAAAAGGCCATTATTGTGAGAAACGACAACTCAGATATAGCAAAGTTGTTGCCAGGAGTTGATGATGCAGAAACAATTTATTTTGGGCAAGATGGTATTGAATGGGGAGTCTATTAGTGGTATTTTACCATGTGAATTTCTATATGAACCGTGTCTGTGGGAGCACTGCTGCATTTATTTGTGGGATGGACTGCTTTTTGCTAGTTGCCATCAATAAAATCTGTTCTGTAGCTCTTCCAAGTGGTTGCTTCAGCCACTCTCTATTCAGGCCATAAAGATCATGAAATGAAAGCCTTCTGAGCTCCAATTAGAGTAGAATGTTATATCTCAACGCAGAAGCCTTCTTCAGTAAAGTAAGTGTAAATTTGTTTAGTGAAAAGTACCTTTTAGAAATTGTACTTTTGAGACAGAGACGTTCAAACTCTGACTATTGCTTACTAGGTGGGTGATTTAGGGGATACTGCTTAACTTTTTTGATAATTTTATTTCCTCATCTTTAAAAATAATGATGAAAATGTCAATTAAAAGGATGATGATGATATTGACAATAATGGCAATGATGATCACGACAATGAAGATGGCAATAATAGTAACAATGAATCTGGTGATGATGATGACAGTCTCACATAACTGTTGTAAGGATAGGACCTAATGCATGTGAAGTAGCCAGCACAGACCCTGGCCCACTAAAGGAAGATTGTTAAATTTCAGCTGCCCTTCACTGCTTTCCCTCTGTTTTCTGGATTTTCTACTCTGTTTTCTGGATTTTCTTTGTGTGTATGTAAGTGTATTAGTTTTATATTGCTGCTATAACAAATCATCACAAATGTGGTGGCTTAAAACAACATACATTTATTCTCTTATACCTCTGAAGGTCAGAAGTCCAAAATCAGTTTCACTGGATGAAAATCAGTGTGTCAGTAGGACCATGTCCTTTCAGAGTCTGTAGGAGAGAACCCATTCCCTTGGCTTCTTCAGCTCTACAGTGGTGCTCCTCATATTCCTTGGCTCCTGGCCCCTTTCTCCATCTTTAAAGAAATTCAATAAAGTTGCAGGATACAAAAATCAACATACAAAAATTAGTTGCATTTCTATGAGCTACACCAATAATGAGCTACCAGAAAAAGAAATTAGGAAATGAGCTACATTTCAATGGACTCCACCAATAATGAGCTTCCTGAAAAAGAAGTTAGGAAAACAATCCCATTTACAATAGCATCAAAAAGAATAAAATGCTTAGGAATAACCTTAAGTAGAGACCAAAGAATAGTATACTGAAAAATACAAAATATTGATGACAGAAATTAAAGAAGATACAACCAATTATAAAGACATCCTGTGTTCATGAATTAAAAGACTTAATATTGTTAAAAGGTCCATACAATCTAGGATGATATACAAATTCAATGCAATCCCTATTGCTATGGTGTCCCTTCCAAAATTCAGGTGTTGAAACCTAATGGTCAATGTGATAGTATTAAGATGTGGGGCATTTAAGAGCTGATTAGGTCATAAGGGCTCCTCCCCTTGTGAATGGGATTAAGACTCTTATAAAAGAGATTTCAGGCTGGGTGCAGTGGCTTGTGTCTTTAATCCCAGCATTTTGGGAGGCCAAGGTAGGAGGATTGCTTGACTCTAGGAGTTCAAGACCAGCCAAGGCAACATAATGAGACATCATCTCCATAAAAAATCAACAAAATTTAGCCAGGTGTATTCGTGCACAACTATAGTTCCAGCTACTAGGGAGGCTGAGGTAGGAGGATGGCTTGAGCCCAAGTGGTCAAGGCTGCAGTGAGCTACGATCATGCCACCATACTCAAGCCTGGGTGACAGAGTAAGATCCTGTTTCAAAAATAATAAAATGAAAGAGACTTTAAGCAGCATTCAGCTCACTGTCACTTCCACCTTCTGCCAGGTGAGGATACATTTCTCCCTTCCAGCAGATGCAGCAACAAGACACCATTATGGAAACAGCAGCCCTCACCAGACAACCAAACCTGCTGGCAACTTGATGTTGAACTTCCCAGATCTAGACCTGTGAGAAAATAAATTTCTATCGTTATAAATTATTCAATCTATAGTATTTTGTTACAGCAGCAAAAATTTGCTAATATATCTATCAAAATTCCATTGATGTTTCCCACAGAAATAGAAAAAATACTTTTAAGACTCACATAGAACCACAAAGGACCCTGGGTAGCCAAATCAATCTTGAGAATGAAGGAAAAAGTAGGGGGCATCCTACTTACTGATTTAAAAATATATTACAAAGTTATAGTAATGAAAACAGTATGCTACTGGCATAAAGACGGATGTACAGACCAATGGAACAGAATAGAGTGCTCAGAAATGAACCCACACCTGTATGGTCAGTTGCTCTTTGGCAAGCATGCCAAGAATGCACACTAGAGAAAACACAATCTCTTCAACAAATTGTTCTGGGAAAATTGGATATCCACATGCAAAAAATGAAATTAGACCCTTGTATCTAAGTCCATTTTGTGCTGCTATAAAGGAATACGTGAGACTGAATAACTTATAAAGAAAAGGGGTTTATTTAGCTTATGGTTCTGCAGGCTGAGAAGTTCAAGTGCATGGCTGTGGCTTCTGGTGAGGGTATTTGTGCCTTATCACAACATGGCAGAGAAGGTCAAATGGCAAGTGAACACATATGAAGAAGGGGAAACTGAGGAGCATCCTGGCTTTATAACAACCCACTCTTATGGGAACTAATCCAGTCTTGTGAGAGTTAATTCAGTCTCATGAGCACTAATTTAATCTCACAAGAGTGAGAACTCAATACTGCAAGAATAGCACCAAGCCATTCATGAGAGATCTGCCCCCATAACCCAAACCCCTGAGACCACCAGTAGGGTCCACCTCCCAGCACCACCACACTGAGGATCACATTTGACCATGAACTTTGGTGGGGACAAACCATATCCAAACAATAGCACCTTGTCTTACCTCACTCTCAAAACTAAACACAAAATAGATTAGATCTAAATGTAAGACCTGAAACTGTAAATTTCCTAGAAGAAAATACAGAGGAAAAGCTTCATGATATTGATCTTAGCAATAACTTCACAGATATGAGACCAAAAGCACAGACAACAAAATCAAAAATAGACAAATGGGACTACATTAAAATGCAAACACATTATATTGGTAACAGTTCATTATAAAAAAAGATAACAAAGGCTCAGCAAGGTCATATTCCAAATACTATCCCTCATTAATTAATACATGTAGTGGTTATGCATAGTGAAGTAATCAGAAATCAATTCACTGTCCTTAGTCCTGATGGGACCTCCTGTTAAGGATTTGGCAGTACCAGTGACAGAAGCTAAAGCTGCTTGGAATTTTATATTCTCCACCTTAAAATGCCAAGATTACCTTGGACTTCAACCTGAGATGTCACATGTGACTGTCCAGGTTGTACATAAAGATAAGAGTGCCCATTGAAGTTGGCCAGTGCACAACTTGTGTGACTGTACATGGTGGGCTTTTTCTGATACCCACCAGACTAAAAACTCTAGAAATGTGTGATCCATATCTATCTTGTATTCTCAGCACCTACTGCAGTTCTTGGCATACAGTAGACATTCTCATTTAAGGAAATGAAGGAATGAACATATGGGGATCGTTAATACAAGAACCACTAAGTAACGCCTCATCTGGTGTTACTCACATTGGTATACCCAGCTGCACATTAGAATCACCTGGAGGAGATTTTAAAAAATAAAAATCTCAGCCAAGATCCTATTGACAGACATTCTGATTTATTTCATCTGGATGAGGCTGCAGTATTACTTCTTTTTAAAGAACTATCCAGTTGAATCTACTCTGCAGCCAGGTAGCTAGAACCTGCTCGTCTAGAAGAGTGGTTCTCAGAATTCATGCATTAAATTTACCCAGTGGACTTGTTAAACACTCAGGTGACTTTTCTTACTCTTGTCACTCGGAGGTTGGGGGCTGAGATATTCCTTTTCTAGTAATCACTCAGGTAAGGTTGATGCTGTTGGTATGGGGAACCATGTTTTGAGAACTGCTGTTCGGGAAGACAGTAGAGAAGATAAGTTCAGTGTGCATAGGTGGAAAACAGTTGGTAGAGTGATTCTGGAGGAGCGCACGCCTGTTTATTTACATGTTTTATTAATATGTGGCTATGAAAGATATTAAGCACCCATTTGTGCATTTTAAATATATCATTGTATCCCTTCTGTCCAACAGCATTTCACTGTAGACGTTTTTAAGTGTCAGTGTTTTAGCTGAAAAACTAGAAAACCAAGGAGGTAAATCATTGCCCAAGCCAGACTTGATCTTTTCAGCATGTCAGAGTCTCATGCTTTAGAAAATCGGAGACCACCTTCACTATTTTGTGTTCCTCCTTTTTCTACATTTCTATTCAGTTTCTGCACTGACTTTAGATTAATCTTTCATAAGAGGGCCTTGGAGTTCTCATCTTTTTCCTGTGCCCCCACTAAATTCTGTGTAGCAGCCTTTGTCCTTCTGCATGCCACACAGTAGTTACCTAGCTAAGATATCGTCAGTCAGCTTGAGAGATTGTAAGCTGCCTAACCTAGAGTTGGAGGATAACACCAGTCTGAGATCTTCTGAGCTTAGTATCATTGTCAACTTCTTTTACTTCCACTAAAACCTTTGTAAATCACGGCAGATATATTTCAGAACTGTGCCACTTATCTCAATGCCTCCAGGCATTTCAAAGTAGTCATTTCACACTTGCCATCCTCCCTGTCCTTCTGAGTCCTCCTCTCAGCCCCAGTGTCGCTACCACCTCAAAGCCTATGGTTGTTAGCCTGCCTTGCTTGGGTCAAAGACCTTGACTCCTTCCAGATGGATCCTAAACTTCCCTTCCATCCACTTTATCTAAACTGAAATTGTACATTCTTGAAATACACAGCGGCACTCAACGAATGCTGAAAATTATATGATTAAAGTAATTTGCACTGAAATGTAAATGAGGCTTGATGCTCTGTGGAAGTTTTGAATTTTAAAGAGGAGCTTTTTATTCCCAATGGCCCTAATGTGTGGGAAACATATTGGGGGAGGGGGCACCTGGGGTCAGCAAATGCTGTGGACGATTCTCTGCCCTCTTTACCTGGGCTGCCCTTAGTTTGTCTGGCACAGACTGAATATATGGCCAAACTGTCTCCTCATCTCCCCTTAGCTTTGCAAAGTGGCTGCAGTGAAATCTGCCATACTTGGATTGGCACAGCTCAAAGCTAACTGTATTTGTAACTTCACATTTCAAATCTCAAAGAAGAATTCTGTACTAAATTTAGAGTACATTTCATTTGTGTCAAAATTTGCAGAGCACTGTCTTAGGCGCTTTCTAGCAGTCGCTTTAAAGGGTTGTCGGCTCCAGGCATTCTCTCTGCCCACATACAGGTGTTGTCACGCGTTCCCAGGTGAGGAGTTAGCAAGGGTTTGCTGTAGCTCTTGGTTTGAATATTGGCAAAAACAAAACAAAACAAAAAAACACCTACATCATCTAGAGGTGACCTTTCCCAAGGGACATTTCCACTTGTGATGATGGACTGAATATTGAAAATCATTTCTGGAAACTGTGAAGTGAAAGAAGGCACTGGCACTAAAGTGCCTGCCAGAATCAGGAGATTTTCTTTGCTTGGGGTGGGGGTTGGGGGGGGGGGAACAAAAACTAATTCTGTAAGTTTTAACTGATTTGGGGAAGTTAAAACTACAGTTTATCCCCAGGGTTATGGGCTGAACTGTACCCTTTAAAAAAATTATATGTTGAAGTCCTAACTCCCAGGACCTCCGAATGTGACTAGATTTGGAGATAGAGCCTTTCATGAGGTGATGAAGTTAAAATACTGTCATTAAGGTTGGCTCTAATGCAGTCTGACTGGCATCCTTAAGAAGAGATTAAGACGAAGACGCATACAGAGGGACAGCCCTGTGAAGACACAGGAAAGAGAGAGGCCCCAGGAAGAACCAATCCTACAGACACCTTGGTCCTGGACTTCCAGCGTCTAGGACTGTGAGAACTAAATTTCAGTTGTTTAAGCCACTCATCTGTGGTGCTTTGTTATGGCAGCCCCAGCAAATGAACACATTCAGATTAAATTCATAACAAGAAAGTTGTTGTCAAAGAATACATCCTTTTCCTGGACCAGCCTCTCTAGGGCTGCCCCTTCCCTGAACAGGTGGATTTCTCTGTCCAAGTCCTCAAGGGCACGACTGCCACCTCCGCCCTCCCAGCATTGCTGCAGAAAGTGCTCCTGCCATCGTCCTCTTGTCACCTGTCTAGGTTTGGTTGTCCTTGCTCTTTCCTCTTTGCGTATGGCTGAAATTAAGAATGGTGACAGAGACAAGACTATAATCCTCTCCTTTAGCCTCAGAGTGCAAATGACACAACATTAAAATCTGGAGAAAAGAAACATGATGATATATGGGAAGGACAGCCAGCTCTGTGAAAGCATCACTGGATGCTAGTGGAAACAGTGCTCTGTGAAAGCATCACTGGACGCTAGCAGGAATAGTGCTCTGTGAAAGCATCACTGGACGCTAGCGGGAATAGTGCTCTGTGAATGCATCACTGGACGCTAGCGGAAACAGTGCTCTGTGAAAGCATCACTGGATGCTAGCGGAAACAGTGCCCTCTGAAAGCATCACTGGATGCTAGCAGGAACAGTGCTCTGTGAAAGCATCACTGGATGCTAACAGAAACAGCGCACTTCCTACCAGAACTCATGCTCCCCCTTCTTCCTACAGGATTGGAGCTGAGAAGCAGCTGCCCAGACACAGGCTGTGGTTTCCATCCTCTCACCCCTTATGGGGGATTGTCCATGTGACCGATCCCTGCTGAGGGGTGGGCAGTTGAAGTGATGCCCCTTCCAGGCCTTGGTAGTGAGGCAGGAAGTGTGTTTCTCTGCATTTGCTGCTGTCTGATTCTAGGACTTTGCTTCTCCAAGTGTGGTCCCCTGACTGGCAGCATCAGCATCATTTGATTTGTGAGATGCACAAAACCTGGGGCCCATTCCTGACCTAAACTGAATCAGATTATCTGGAGTGGGGCCCCCGCAATCTGTCTTTGAACCATCACTCTAGGTGAATCTAATTGACCTCCACTTTGAGAAACACTGGGATAGAAGACATGAGAGGTCTCCAAAAGGCAAGAACCAAGGTTCCCAAATCGCTGTGTAGAGGAAGGGCAGCCACCAATCAAGAACACTGCCAGGGTTACCTACATGTGACTCCTAAGCAGGATGTAAATGCCTGTTAGCTTGGACCACTGCAATTCTGGGGTTTATTTATTACAACAGTTAGGATTGACCTTAATGAAGGGCGGAAGAAGATGCGATTAAAATTAAGATGACAGAACCAGCTCTGGGTCCCTGATGCAGCTCTTTCCCACCCTTTGCTTTAGGAAAAGAGCAAGAGTTAGAACTTCATGCATTGACGTGGTCTGCCTGCAACCTGTTGTGCATTTTAATGTAGTTACTTGGTAAAATTTTTAAAACCTCGTTCGGTAACTCCTCAGAAGCGAGAAGCTAATTGTTTTTCTGATGTAAAATATCAAGCAAATACAGTCAACCATTGCTACTTATGGGGAGGGTGTACATATCAGAGCAGACCCTTCTCTGTGCCATGACTGTGTTGTGAAGTGCATTTAACATGAATGAAACATACGCCTCCCATTAGTAGGAGCCACAGCATCCCTTGAAGGCTATCACTCCCCTGGAATGAGAGCTACCTCTCAGACTAAAGTGCAGTCAGAAAGGGAGACTTGAATGGGAGGATCGTTTTATTGACTCTGCCTTCAGAAAAGGAAGGTGGTTTCTGCATGACAGGAGGTAAGGCTGCACCTCACCTTTTATGGACTGGAAGACTGGGAGCCTGAACCCACTCAAGAGCCCCTTCTGAGGTCAGCCAGATGCTGGATGTGGCCAGGCTCTGGAAAGTCAGCAGAGAGTGAGATGCTCCTGCTGCCTGCAGAGATTGTGTCCCTCTCCCTTGTGGCTTAGTGCCATCAGCCCTATCATC
Organism: Theropithecus gelada; assembly: GCF_003255815.1. Lineage (NCBI taxonomy): Eukaryota > Metazoa > Chordata > Mammalia > Primates > Cercopithecidae > Theropithecus > Theropithecus gelada. The sequence goes on from NC_037670.1 coordinate 22,263,982, forward strand.
ACTTGATAGTCAGGACACATGAACCCAGAGAAGTTGCTGAGTTTTTTCGAGATGGAGTTTTGCTCTTTCACCTAGGCTGGAGTTAAGTGGTGCAATCTCGGCTCACTGCAACCTCTGCCCCCTGGGTTCAAGTGATTCTCCTGCCTCAGCCTCCCTAGTAGCTGGAATTATAGGTGCTTGCCACTATGCCCAGCTAATTTTTGTATTTTTGTAGTAGAGATGGGGTTTCACCATGTTGGCCAGGCTGGTATCGAATTCCTGTCCTCAGGTGATCCACCTGCTTCAGCCTCCCAAAGTGCTGGGATTACAGGCATGAGCCACTGCCTGGCCAGTTGCTGAGTTTTTAAAAGCAAACCTCTCCAGTAGCTGGGTAAAATGTTGATGTATTTCCTTATAAAGCTGTGTGTCTCTATTTTTTTTACATGCTTGTGATCCTATAATATACATCATTTCTGCCTTACAGTGAAATTAAAACCTGTCTTTTATTTTGTAACTAAGAGTCAGAATTCAAGAAATTCACTAGTAAAGCAATCCATTAGTAAAAATAAGAAATTAGAATAAAGGAAAATACTGTCTATTGTCCTAACTCCCATAATTCTAGAGTCTTCCTTACAGTATTTGTTCCGTAGCATAAACTTGCTTTCTGATTGAAATCACGACGTAACTGTAATTTTGCTTTCTGCTTAACATTTTATCTTAAGTACTTTCTATAGTATTTCATAGTCCTTTTAAATGTAATTTTTGATCCATAATATTCCATAAAACTAATGTTCCACAATAAATTATCTTCTTCTTGTGGAGTTAGTTATATAATTTTCAATTTTATAAGGGGTTTTTAAGTAAAATTAAAAAGAATAACTTGGTGCAAAAAAAAAAACCTATGCTATTTAAGATTGTAACTTCTGTATATGTTATAGAAGAAAGAAGCTTGGGCTTGACATTATGTGACATCACAGAAAGATATTTGGTCTTTGTCCCTGGTTCTTGACACACGAGCTCCTAAAACCCTTGAGATGTCCTGAATGGTAAATGTGAAGGAAGCCTCTTGTGTTCTAATGAGGTGGTTGGAGGCCCTAGATCCCTTCAGGATGGGGGCTGCTCACCAAAAAGACCAAGCCAAAATTAGAGAATTGGTCACAATTGGAGAAGACTCAGAATAAATCAATCCTGTGGATACTGTGATCTTGAACTTTTAACCCCCGGAACCATGACAACATATATTTCTGTTGTTTAAGCTGCCCATCCTGTGATATTTTGTTACAGCCCTAGCAAACTAATATACCCACCGCCCCCATGAGCTCACCCCCTGACTTTTGGAGAGAGAAGAGGGGCTGGAGGTTGAGTTCAGTGACCAATGACCAATGATGTAATCAATCATGCTTACGTAATGAAACCACCATAAAGCCCCCTAAATGATGGGCTGCAGAGGAGAGCTTCTGGGTGGGTAAACACCCTTGAGTGAAGAGAGGGTGATGGATCCAGGCAGGGAGTGGGGGCTCTTTGTCCTCCCTCTATACCTTGCCCTATGCATCTCTCCTCTCATTTGGCTATTTCTGAGTGACATCCTTTATTTGAAACCAATACTACTAAGTAAAGTGCTTTCCTGAGTTTTGTGAGCAGTTCTAGCAAATTATGAAAACTGAAAGGGGAGATTCATAGGATCCCCTTGACTTTGTATCCAAGTTGGACTGAAGTGTGGGTAGCCTGGGGACCAGCTACTTGCACCTGGCACCAGAAGGGAGGGCAATCTCGGGGGATGGAGCCCTTAAGCCGGGGATGGCGGGGTCTGCAGTACCTCTGGGTAGTGAGTGTCAGAATTGATCTGAAATGTAGGATATGCATTTGCTCTTCCAGAGATAATTGGTTGGTGTGAGAAAAAAGTCTGCTAATTTGGGATCAGAAATGCTGTAAATAAAAAATAGTGCACAATGCAACAGATTTGGGTTTGAATCATGACTCTGTCACTTTCTAGCTATGTGACCTTTGTGGTCTTTGATACATTGGTTAATATCTGTCCTCCTCCTGAAAATAGGACTAATTTCTACCCTATAAGGTGCTGGTGGTTGCTCTTTGAGGGTTAAAGGATGCAATGACATTTCAAGCCTCTTAGCACAATGTGTCTGGAATGTCGGTAAGTACTGCACAAATGGTAAATATTTGTAATATAAAATAGGGCCCCAAAAGTGGAAATACTGGGCAAGAGTTTACAGCCTTTTCTTGGGATCTTGATACCTATGGCCGACTTGCTTTCTAAAACATGCACACACTCATTTCAGATGAAAGCAAGTGCATTTTAAACACTGTGGCAGTTTGTAACGGTTCCTTAATTGCTGTAAATTGTATATGTTCCTTAACTAGTTGTATTTCCTCCTTGCTGCTTGCCTACTCATGTATCCTTTGAATGGAATTTAATTCAGTAAACACAAATAGTCATCTAGCTTGTATCAGTGCCATACTAGGTGTTAGAAATGCAAGGATAATAGGATGCAGTACTTACCTGTTTGGAACTTTAAATCAACTGGGGGAGAAAAACACGTGGATCAGCACCCTCAGTGTGATACATGCAAATAACACATATGTACAGGCAAAGAGAGCAGAGAGTAATGAATTCCTTTGCTAATTTATCTCTCAACGCTTTAGCAATTTTTTAAAATTCATTTGCGAGTAGTTGACCAATTTAAATGTCAAACCAACCAGCCTTTCTGTTTTGTGACAATAACAAGTCAAAATCCAAGATTCTCTTCTTACTTTGTCTACTCTCTTTTCTTGCAAAAGCACATTCACATTTGTCTACTTAAATATATGAGAACATTCAGAACCCAAGAAGGTGGATTGACAAAGCTGAGACTCGGTAGAGACTGCACGTATTAAACAAGCAGGAAAACAACACTCAGAGTCTACATTTTCATACACCATTGGTAGGGAAAAAGGGTATTAACTGAAAAGAAGGGTGTGGAAATCAAGTGTGAGCCAGCCGTATTGAAACTCTGGCTGGAACGGTGAGATGGAGGTCCCAGTTGAATTTTTCCTAAAAGGCTGCTTGGTAAACATTATCTGTAGATCTCTCCAACAATTGGATTTACATTCAAAGAAGCAGATTGAGGCTCACACTGTGAGAAGAAAGTGCGGTGATTTACACAGGTTGGATGGAAGGCCTTTGTGTCCTTTTTGTATGCATGGCTTGACTCTAAACTCTGGCCCTGTTGTCTCTTAAAGAGGCCTTTCTCAAAGTGGCTCTTGAATATTTTTAAAAGTATTTTTCAAGGCTCCCTGCATCCAAGCATGGCACCCATATGCTGTGGGTCCTTCTCTCCCTCTGGCCCACGAGTAACTTATCTGAGAGATGAGTTTGGGAAGAGGTAGCAGCGTGCCCCTTGTCTTCTCCTCCTGCTCGCCTCTTGTAGAGTAGCCCCACAGCTTGATCTCTGTAGATGCAGTTAAAGTGGAAAGCTTCAGGTGAAAATTCCCTTGGATTGGAGATCCTCAATGTCATCTTTTGACAACATTTAGCATTTCTTGGGGTGACTTGGATTTCCAGATGACCCCATGTCGCATCTAATGCACATCTAATTTAATCCTCACAGGGCTTACTCTGCTTATTATTAAGGACTGACATTTGTATAATTAAGTTAGGGCCCATCATCTATTTAAGATTCAAGAGTAAGTGATGTTGGGGTTTTAGAGATGCCAAGACACCCCAGCCCCCTGCCTATATCTGGAATCAATTAACAGAGAGAGAAAGATAAAGAGAGGGGTCAGGTGGAGATCAAATACCGTCTCTATGACAAAGTCTGAGCTTGACAATGTGGTGCTGATGGGTGACAGCAATGGCCTTGCTAATCCTAAACCCCAGAACCAAGCCAGGCCCCTGGAGCCCTTCCCTCAACCACAGGCAGGGTCTTGCTGCAACTTAACACAGGGAGAGTGGAGCAGAGCAGAGCAGAGCAGTGGGCATGGCCTCTGTGGTCAAGGAGGCTAGAGGGGAGAAGAAAAGGAGGTGGGTCACTTTCTCTTCCCAAACTCACCTCTCTGATAAGTCACTCGTGGGCTAGAGGGAGAGAAGGACCCACAGTCTGTTGGTGCTATGTTCGGATGCAAGGTTTCTCAGCAGCAGCGCTATTGACATTTTGGGTTGGATGGCTCTTCATTGGGAGGAACTGTCCCGCACACTGTAGGATGTTTGGCCACATCCCTGACCTCTATTCATTAGATGGCATAGCACTCCCCAAACCTCCCTCATGACAATCAACAGTATCCCCAAACATTGCCAATGTTCCCTAGGGTGGGGTGGGGGTGCAAAATTACCCCAGTGGAGTAATTCCACTTCTTCAACATAAAGTCTCTCCAAAAAGTAAAGACTGGGAGTAGGGAATTGAAACTGCAAAAGAAATTGCAGGCAGCAACCTCCTCAGTCCCATCAGTCAGTATCCAGCAGGCTCCTCTGTTCTTTCCAAGCTCCAGGTTCGTACGTCCCCTGGCCCTTGTCTCCAGCCTTCCTTCCTGTAAGTGCCTCTCCAGTGGGTTATTACGAGTGCAGCAACTACCTGGCCCTTTGCCCCTCCAGTGCCTGCATGCATGTCTGCACCCTCCCAGTGCCTGGCACAGTTTGCCATACCTGTGGCCTCTTTTGTATAGGTCAGAAAGGTAATGATTTTAGAGAAAGTTTCTCAGATATTGGAAGAAAAAATGGATGAGAGTATTTTCCCATATTAATCTTTAACTGTCACTGTAATTGCCTCAGATCACTTTGTGCATCGTCTGACCTGCCAATCACATGGATCTTACCCAGCACAGAAAAGCAGACACTCTGAAATAGTAGAAAAAATAGCAAGTGATCATCATATCCGTGGTGTTGGCTCCAAGCCCGGGACTCGCACAAAGTACCATTAAATGGTGATAATAGTCACATATATTGCTTTCTTCACATTTTGAGTCCTCTCAAAAAGTGTTTCATATTCATCATTTGTATGCATTTGTCTTGGATTCAGGCTACACTTTTCTAGTTTTATGATACAAGTAGCTAATTAGGACTAGTATAGGGGCAAAAGTAACTTATTTTGCAAAACATGCTCCTTGAAATTGCCTCAATAATTGCATGAGCTATTTTAGGAATCAGAGCTAATGTATGATTAATTAGAGGACCCTTGTCCACATCAGTCAGGCAAGGAGCCTCCAAGGAGATGAAGTTATTGAATCAATGTATCTACTCTAAGTCAGATACATGCGCATGAGAAGTATTTACGCATTCTTCTCATGATTTCATGATTCTTAATTGGAATGAGTTAGAGACTAGATGTTGCTGAGTCAACCTTCAAGGTTCTTGGCATCTCCAACAGACATCTCTAACACTCCTCGAAAACATTTCAATACGTTCAATGTTGGGCAGTTCTAATTGTTAGAATGTTCTACTTTACATGGTGGCAGCATCTGCCTCTCTTTAACTTCATTCTTAAAGGAAGGGAGGGTCCTAGGGCCATATAATAGATTTCATTCTCCTGCCCACAGCAGTCATTGCAGAATCTTAAGAATTCTATCATATTTGTCCCATATTATGGTCCCTGGTTCCTCCACCATCCTTGTTTCCCTCTGTTAGGGGCTGAATGATGTCCCCCCAAAACTCTTATGTTGAAGCCTTAACACCCTGACCTCAGAAGGTGACTATATGTGGAGATGGGGCTTTTAAGGAGGTAATTAAGTAGGCCAGGTGCGGTGGTTCATGCCTGTAATCCCAGCACTTTGGGAGGCCAAAGCAGGGGTATCACGAGGTCAGGAGTTTGAGACCAGCCTGGCCAACATGATGAAACCCCATCTCTACTAAAAATACAAAATTGGCCAGATGTGGTGGTGCACACCTGTAATCCCAGCTGCTCAGGAGGCTGAGGCAGGAGAATCGCTTGAACCCAAGAGGCAGAGGTTGCAGTGAGCCAAGATCACACCGTTGCACTCCAGCCTGGGTGAAAGAGCAAGACTCCATCTTGGGGGAAAAAGGTAATTAAGTTAAAATGTGGCCTCTAGGATGGACCTTAATTAAATATGATGGATATCCTTAAGAGGAAATTAGGACACACACAAAAAGGGGAATATAAACATACATCGAGAAGACACTTTCTACAAGCCAAGGAGAGAAGCCTCAGAACAAACCAACCCTGTGGATACTGCGAACTTGAACTTCTAACCTCCAGAACCATGAAAAAATATATTTTTGTTGTTTAAGCCACCTGGCTTATGGTATTTTGTTACAGCAGCCCTAGCAAACTAATACTCTCACTGCCCCATGAGCTATAGCCTCAACTTTCCCCTCCTTATCATGAGGACCATCATTGCACCTGCCTTGTGGGTTGATGGGGAATTCCATGAGATCATGCAGTGTGTGGCCTGGTATTTAGTGAAAGTGCTTCTTTTTAACATCATTCTCCTTATCACTCCTATCAGACTATCTGTGTTTAAGTGACTAATAAAAACATTAAATACAGCAGAGTTAATACTAGCCTAATTTTGTGTTACTTCAGAATCTGTAAGGTTGACTTTGACCCATTCCTAAATACTTCTTCAGAACAGTCATGCTTATGGCTCACATCCTGATTACCAAACCTTCCTTATGAAGCTCAGATTTGTTGCCTCTGACATTCTGGTTGACTGGCCTCATCCTTTAAAAGCATGAGAGAAACAATGAACAAATATGTAAATTATTTTGTTTTTAAATGCATAGAATTGGTCCAAATATGCAAGCATAAAAATAGTAGTGACTTGGGGTCATAGGTTTACTTTCTATGGGCTAAACATTTTTCTGATGGTAACAGGATCATTCTGTAATATTTTGTCACAGTTTCTGTTTTGGGTTTTAGTAATCATTGAGCAAGTTGCATGTGCTATATTGTTAATATTGTACTGTAGTTTTCCCAAAATATGCAAATACTCTAAATCTACTGATTTGAAATCTGGAGTATTGTGAGTCCCGGGTCTTGCTCCCACCCCCTCCTCTCTTGCAGTTTGTGTTGCCTTGGCAACAGTCTTACCAGCACATCACATCAGGTGGCCTCTTACAGAGACAGCATCATGGGCTGGACAGCGTGCCAGGCTTGTCCTGGGGCATCCTTGATAGATGGTATGGGCATTATTTCCTGCTTATCAAATCTTAGATGAGAACAGTTATGTTTTTACAGATAAGATTTGATTTTTATCAAACAGGGGAAAATGCTGTGACTGGCACTGTGTTCACACTGTCTCTTGGAAATATGTGATCCTGGGTCGGTTTAATTTAAAACATTCCAGTAATAACTTTCAGACGTTACAACTCAATTTTATTTTCAGAAGTCATCATGAAGGAAATATTTAAGAAGTCTCATTCCTCTAAGATTAAAAGCCAGCCACCCACCCCAACCCCAACCCTCCAGAAAAAATATGCCTCCAGGACATTTCTGCAAATGAAGTGTCAAGTCCAAATCAAGTCAAATTTCTAATGTGGAATAATGGACTCTATTTTATAACCTCCTGTGCCCTGGGGGCTGTTTAGGGCCCATTCCACAGCTGGTACATAATAGGTATATAAGGAAAGAGACCTGAGCGGCTAGGGGGTTCTGCTCGGTGAAGCCCAAGCCACATTTCATAGGTTCTGGGCTTATTAATGGTGTGTCTAGTTGTCTTGAGAATGTTCAACTCCAGTCTGTTATGAATACTTAATAGCAAGGAGAATGTGATTCTTCTCTTTTCAGAGAGGTTTCTGTGACTCGGCGAATTCATTCTAGTGTGATAGGCAAACTGTCAAAATTAATGAATTCCAACTGAGATTTGATTGTAGTGCGGTTGTAAATTAGCATTGATACCACAGTGTATGTTGAATGTGCTACATTTTCACCATGGATCTGGCCTAGAGGACGTCTCTGGAGGAAGTCGTTCTAAAAATCATGTTTTCTGGTTTGGTTTTTTTCCATTTTTGATCATAGTTTTAACTCTGGAAGAAGTATATGAAAGTAGGTCATTAAGATTTTCTAGAACACAACAAAAAAGAAACAGGAAATAAATGTTATAACGAAAGACATATTAGCAGTTTGTTTTGTTTTCGTGTGGCTCTGACTTAAGGATCTCATTACTGAACCTCAATCTATCTAAATGTTAAATGATTATAAAGGAACATGATTCCATTTATAAGGCTGTAGAGTGAGCTCCAAGGACTACACAGCATACCTAACCCAAGCACATCTTACTATGAGAATTTTAAATAATTATTCTGCAGCAGCGTTTAGCTCAATGGTGTTTTAAGGGGGGATGTGGACCTTTAAGGAGCTGGAAACAGAACTGTGTGTGACTGTCCTTTTTGTTCATGAGAGAGGGCAAGACTTTCTTCTCATTCTCGAAGGGGTCTGAGCCCAAGACACAGTCACTGCTTAACTGACAGCCTAGCACCAAATCCCAGCTCTGTTCCTCACGACAGAGTTCATGTTTGTATGGTTTCTCATCTCTGATATAAAAATAGCAGTAACAGCAGCCTGTGAGGTGTATTTTGAGGATTAAAATAAGGTTTTGTATTTAGAGTACTTAGCATAATCCTAGCGCATAACGTATATTCCATAAAAGCCGATTATTCAATCATACCAAGAACAGAAGCAATAGCTACAGCTTTAAACTAAATATAAAGTTTGATAATGCACTTGGTGGTATTTTCTTGGTAGACATGGGGCTAGCAACCCATGTCAGTGGAGACTGAAATATTGCCACGTGTGGACGAACCACAGCTAAGTGAGGGAGCACCCTTGGGCATCTTGGTGCTTTGCTGACCCACAATATGGAATTCTGGATAACTAATTTCCTTCTCTTCTCTAGAGCTCTGACTTCTCACCTAGCGCAGTCTGTGAAAATAAACATCTATAGGATTAAATGTGACAATAATGGGTGAAAATGCTTGGGAAGGGCCTAAGGTGCTGTGCAAATGGAAGGCGGCATTAAGAATCATTTATAGGGGCTGGGCAGGCCGAGGCAGGTGGATCATCTGAGGTCAGGAGTTTGAGACCAGCCTGGCCAACGTAGTAAAACTCTGTCTCTACTAAAAATACAAAAAATTAGCTGAGTGTGGTGGTGGGTGCCTGTAATCCCAGCTACTAGGGAGCTGAGGCAGGAGAATTGCTTAAACCTGGGAGGTGGAGGTTGCAGTGAGTCAAGATCGCGCCACTGCGCTCCAGCCTGGGCTACAAGAGCAAAACTTCGTCTCAAAAAAAAAAAAAAAAAAAAAAAAAATCATTTATAATGAATGTTTAATTTTAAAACACTATCTGTCATTGAGATTTATTTATTGATATTTAATTGAATTTAGCCTAACAGTCTTGTATTCAAGAAGTATTAAATATTTGTTGAGACTCTTTGCTACATGCTAGAAACTGTTGTAGGTATTGGGGATACATCAGGGAATAAAATCAACCAAAATATCTACTTTTTAGGGACCAAAATTTTAGGATAGGTTTAGAGGCAGACAGTCTAAGCAAGTATAACAAATAGGTAAATGATCCGGTGCACTAAAGATGCTGAAGGCCATGGGGAGAAAGTGCAGGCGTGGGGCGGAGAGGGCACTGCAGTAGTGGAGGTGCCATACCTTTACCAGGCAGGCAGAGCAAGCATCCCTGAGGGGGAGATGGCACAGCCAGGGCTGGAAAAGGTGAGGGAGTGAGCCCGGGAGTTTCTGTGAGTAGAGCATCCCCGGTGGAGGGAGAGCAGGTACAGAGACCCAGAGGTGGGAGCCTGCAGGGGTGGTCTAGAGAGGAGGCCAGTGTGGCTGGGGTGGGATCTCCAGGGGAGGGTGGTAGGAGGTGACATCAGAGAAGGAACAAGGAACAGTGAGGATGTATCCTGTAGGAAGATAGGGTTTTACCTGGAGAATGGGGCCCTTGAAAGCTCAGAACAGAGGCCAGAGATGCCCTGAGCTGTCTTAACTGGATCACTCTCGCTGATGGAGCTGATGGGTGAGTGTGTGTGTAGGGGGCCAGGGTAGAAGCAGAGAGACCCACTGGGCACTGGGGAGAGGTGATGGTGGATTGGACCAGGGAGGTGGCAGAGGAGATGGCACGAGGCAGATGCGGGGTATATTTGGAGGGTACAGATAAGGGACTTCTTGATGCTGTGAATGTAAGATATGACGAAAGCAGGGACCTGTACAGGCACCCACATGCTTGGGTTGAGCAACTGTTAAGAATGATGCTCTTTACTTCTTTGATTAAAACTCTCATATTTTAAGGATATTTTTGAGTGTACCTTATGTGACTCTTACTAATTTTTTTCTGAAGTACTAACAAATGTTCAGAAGAATCACATACATGAGGAGGAAGGCAAGAAAACTTCTTGAAGTTTTAAGAATACTGGTTCCCAGAACCGGGGTGTAGCTGAGTGGACAAGGAAATTAGGACAATAATTTAACCGGGGTTCCAATCAATGGATTTGTTAGAGTCTTGCATGTCTGAGACTCCTAAGTAAGCCTCTGTAGGCAGGATTTCCGCGTTGTGTGTTTTCCATCATTGAGAGCCTGTGGAGTGTCATTAGTCTCCAGCTGACTGATGTAGGTGAGAATGTCTTACTTTGTTTTTCATTGTTGATAACAGAATACCTGACACTGGTATTATAGAGAAATGATATATTTGTTTCCTACAGTTATGGAGGCTAAGAAGTCCAAGATGGAAGGGCCACATTTGGGGACTCAGAGAAGAGGGAACTGGGTATGCCAGCTCAGATGTCTCCTCCTCCTCTTATACAGTCTCCACTCCCACTTCCATGACAACCCACCACTAATCAATTAACCCATTACTCTATCAATCCATTCATGGATTGATCTATTCATGAGGGCAGAGCCTGCGTGACCCAGTAACCTCTCAGTACTGGCACGTTGGGGATTCAATTTCAACATGAGTTTGAGTTGGGGGCAAATATTCAAACCACAGCAGAGAACCGAGAATTTGTGCTGCGTCCACTTGGAAGGCACTGTTCTGCCTAGGGTTGGTTTGGGCTCCTTCTGATCATGATTGGAATCAGACGAACTCTCCAGAAACACATTCACTTACAGACTTTGCTTTCTGTGAGTATTTTATTTTCCTGTTAAAACTGCCTCTTCTAGTGTTCAGACCCATATTTTTAAGTTATCTTTTTACACCAAAATTCTTTTTTTTTTTTTTTTTTTTTTTTTTGAGACGGAGTCTTGCTCTGTGCCCCAGGCTGGAGTGCAGTGGCGCGATCTCGGCTCACTGCAAGCTCCGCCCCCCCCGGGTTCACGCCATTCTCCTGCCTCAGCCTCCGGAGTAGCTGGGACTACAGGCGCCCGCCACCTCGCCCGGCTAATTTTCTTGTATTTTTAGTAGAGACGGGGTTTCGCCGTGTTTGCCAGGATGGTCTCGATCTGCTGACCTCGTGATCCGCCCGTCTCGGCCTCCCAAAGTGCTGGGATTACAGGCTTGAGCCACCGCGCCCGGCCTACACCAAAATTCTTAATCTTCCAAGTTTAGATATGGATTTACCTTGATTTTATGGGCTATGAATGCCCTCTTCTTTTATCTTCTTCTATTTTATCTATATAATGATACTACCATTTGGAATTAGATCAATATTTATGATTTACCTTATTATGACTATGTAAATATTAGCTACAGCTGAGCTGCATAGTATATTATGAACACTTTTTCTTTCTATTATAGCTTTGTGTTTTCCCTACAATTAATAATCACTTGCTTCTTTGTTTACTTAGTTTTCACTGCATGTGTTACTAATTCATTCCCCAAATTCTCCAACAGGACTAAATACTCCTCTTAATACATTCAGATGCATTAGCGTGTTTGATTGTTTATTTTTTCCTGGAAACATCTCTCCAGGAGCCTTCTTTCTGCTTTAATCTGGACTGATGTCTGCTGTATGTTTGTTGTTTTGTTATCTTTCACAGTCATTCTGGAAATTCTTTCTGTTTCTCACCTATGGTGTGCCCTCTGTTTTCTGAATATCATATGTTCTTTCTTAGTTTACAACCTTTTAATTCATTTTTAATTGCTTTTTGAAGAAGGGTACATGAGAGGTCAAAATTTTGACTTTGCATTATCTAAAGTTGTCCTCGTTTACTTGTTTGATACTTTGAGTATGAAATTCTAGGTCAGTTATGCCTTGCTTTATAAATGGCTGCACTGAGGTCCAGAAAAGGCAGGGCCTTGGTCTCCACACTCCTAGGTCAGAACCTGACAGCAGGTTCCAACTACAGAGAACCCCAGCAATGATGGCACCTTTTCTCACAAAGAAATGCTTTTTCCACCTCCACAAAGGTCTGCCTCCAGTTAACATTTAAGTGTTGATTGCATTGTCCATTCAATCAGTGCTGTGTGAGCACACGGTGTACAAGTATGGCAATGCCCCCTTTGCTGCATTCAAGGTACAAATGTTTTAGCAATGAATAAAGTCACGTACACAAACAGTCTTTTGATATGCAAGGACACAAATACAAAAATGGATCAGGTGGTATGAATACAGGGGATGGTAAAGTCGGGTGAGTTTCATTCATGCAGTATTCCCCAATGTCCTCTGGGAAGATAGAGGAGAACCTCTTACTTGGAGCCCAGACAGGTTTTTTTTCCATCACTGCTTTGGAGACAGTAGGCATTGCTGATAAGAAAAGGCAATTGGACATCTACACTTTGTCACTGCTCCCTCATCCTGCCATAGAAGCTTCATTAAAATGGAAATAAAGGAATTTACACACACTCTAAGAACAAAGGGGAAGAGAGGTGAGATGCTGGCAGTCATGAGATGCCAATGACATTGGATTTAACATTGTGGAGAAAGCCAAAAGAATTCGTACTAGAGGAAGCCAGTGAGCCAGTCTCTCATTCCGAGCAAGCCCTGGAAAGGCTGGCAAATTCGAGGGACCAGATTAGACTGGAGTCAATCCTCAAAGAGTCTTTCCATTTTTTTTTTTTTTTTAAATGATCATCCCTCATGACTTAGGATGTATTTGCATTTATGAGAATGGTCATTTATTTCGTTTCTGAAACCTAAACCTGTGCATTACATGAAGAAAGAAATTACTTAAAACATTAGATTTCTGCAAGTCCTTAGGCCAGAGCAAAATGAAAAATGAAGCACTTCTGAACCTAGTGAAGTTCTAGCAAAAGAAAATAATGCTCAACCGTATATTAGTCAATGAGACTAAGAAGAATTTGTGTCTTTTTATCATTTCACTTCCGTGCTTTCACTTAATGCTGGAGTGAAAGGTTTAATTACTGAACTTGGATTTTACGTGTTTATGCTGAGGTATCACTGCAGTCTCTGGTTATAATTCATTTTCTTCTTTAATCATAGGAGAAATGATTCAGTTGACTTTGGTTATCGTCCTCCTCCCCTTCCCTTTATAATCTTATTTTATTGTTGCTTCACTGCTTTGTTTGTTGCTATTTCACACTGCCATGGTTTTGCACATTCAATTTTGTAATTTTTTTCCTCTCTCTCCAAATCTTTGCCTCTTAATCTGCAGAAAGCAATTCTGTTAACATTATTGTGATGTTATCTTTATTTCTCTGTTATTTCTGCTGATTTTCTTCATTTGTAATTCTTTACATAACTCTGCACTCTTTCTTCATTAACTGGTTCTATTCTTGTTCCCCAATTTTTATGCTTCCGAATCCTAAGGAGCGATTTACATCATTTTGGTTTCTTCATGTGCTTTACTGCCTGTGATCATAATGCTCACTGTGTCTTCTGCTTCTTCCAAATCACTAGCCACTTTCATGCCTTTTGAAACCCTTGAGCTTAAAATGTAAATGCTGGAACGTAGCAAACCACATACATATTATTCATTACAGAGTCTGTATTCCTCTCTGAAAATGTACGCTTAACCCCTAGCAATGTTAATGAGAGTGACTTTCATCCATCCGAAGGAATGGAGAGACTTTTATCTCTAAAACGAATTCCCTATACACGTATGGAAATAATTCTCTAGAAGGGGATTGCAAACAATACTCAGACATTTTCTGGGTAAAATACTAACTTATTTTTACTTTTGTTCTCCAGAGCTTTGTAAAACCCATAGCAAAAATCAGACTTTTTCCTTCTTGTTGCAAAATAAGTACAAATATTGGATAAAAAGAACATTCTTGTACAAAGTAGCTAAAATCTCAGAAGTATGTTCTTATAGCACCTCAGAAATTATTTTTGTCAGCCACTCATCCTTGTGGTCCCTTGATACCTATATAATGGAATTTAGATTATAATAGATGATGTATATAAAATGCAGATCAAGTGTTACTTCTTAAAAGGAATCTCTTTAGTTATATATAGTATGAAAAGCATAATATTTTTCTTTTAAACATTTATTTATGCATTCAATAAAAAATCTGAGGGCTTCTCTTATGTATTAGCCAGCACACCAGCTGTCTCTAAGAGTAAGATTGCATCATCTCGTATGAAGTGTGCTGCCCCTCTTCTAGATTGCGTTGTAGTGGAGTGCACATGCAAAATAGCTACGATAATAGCGATGACAATGTGATGCAAAAAGCTGAAAGGTAGGACGTCGTGTCTAGTATGAAAGGTAGAAGACCAGGAATAAATTCTAAGGAATTGGTGTTTAACTGACATTCAAAGAATGAATAGGAGCTAGTTGGATAAAGAAGGTGAAGTGTTCCAGCAATGAGCCTAGTACCAGTGCAGGCCCTGAGTTGGAAAGGGGACTGGGGACCTAGGACACTTGAGGAGACCAGCGTGGCCAGATGCTGGTGTATGACAGGTGTGAGATGACATTGAATTTTTTCTACTCACAGTTTATTAACCTCCAATATGCTTGAATGCAACTTAAATCTCAACAAAAAGCACTGATATGTTACCCTAATGGTAATTAGCACTAAAAAAAAAAAAAAAAAGACCCAGCGTTCAGTTCTCCTTTTGGATTTTATGTTTTTCACTTTAATTCCAGCAGATTTGCTTCATGTCCTTTGAAGCTCTTTTATTAGGTACATAGACATTTAGGATTGTTATGTCATCTTGATGAATTGACCACTTTATCATTAAGGAATAACCATCTGTCCCTAGTAATATTTCTTATCCTGAAATCTACTTTGATATTAATATAATCACTCCAACTTTCTTTGGAGTAGTGTTAACTTATATTTTTTCTATTGTTTTTTCACTTTTAGTCTAGCAGTTTCTTTATATCTATAATAGAACTTCTCCTGGATAGCGTATAGTTAGGTCTTGATTATTTAATCTGACAATGTTTTACTTTTAATTAGAGTGTTTAGGCAATTTATATTTAATGTGATTGTCAATTTGGTTTAATATAAATCTATCATCTTGCTAGTTGCTCCTTTTTTCTATCCTCTGTTCCTTTATTTTTCTCTTTCTTGCCTTCTTTTGGATTAGTGGAGTATTTTTTAAATGATCAATTTTATCTGCATTAAAGGATTAACATATAAGTTTTGTTTTTATTTTGCTTTGTAAGTGGTTGCTTTTAGAGTTTACAATGTCCATCTTCAAAGTAACATGGCTTACTTTAAAATAATATTATATCACTTACTTTATAGTAGAAGGACCTTACAACAATACATTTTTATTTCCTCCTTCCTCCTGCCTTTGTGCTAATATTGTTATTCATTTTTGTCTATATGTTACAAACTGCACAATGCATTATTATTGCTTTAACAGTAGTGTATCTTTTGATGATTTTTTAAAGTGAGAAAATATGATTTTATATTCACCCACATGCTTAACATTTTTATCATTCTTCGTTTCTTTATGAAGTCACAAATTTCCATCTGATATTATTTCTTTTCTTCCTGAAAGATTTTAACAATTTTTGCATTGCTAGTCTTCTGACAATGAATTCTCAGCTTTGGAATGTCTAGAAAGTTATTTTGTCTTTATGAAATTTTTTTCTGCATATAGAGCTTTAGGTTGACAGTTTTTCTTTCTTTTTTAAAAAAAATATGCTTCACATTTCTCAGTCCTTGTCTTCTGGTTCGCATTGTTTCTGATGAGAAGTCTGCTGTCATTCTTCTCTTTATTTCTCTAAATGTTACATGTATTTATTTTTTAATCTGGTTAAGTATTTTTCTTTGTGCTGAATTTGAACAATTTAATCGTGTCATGTTGTGGTTTTCTACGTGCTTCTGTTTGGTGTTTGTTGAACTTGATGGATAGTTGAGGTTCTAGTATTCATTAAAGTTTGCAACTTCTGTATATTAATTGTTCGATTTTTTTCTCTGTTTCTCATTTTCCTCCTAGAACTCCAACTATATGTATGTTAGGCCAAATGATATTGGCCCACATCTCACCAGTTTTGTGTTTATTGTTTTTAAGCCTTTTTACAATTTGTTTTTCTACTTGGGTAGTTTTAATTGCTCTGTTTTCTGGTTCATTGACAGTTTCTTCTGAAGGGTGTAATCTGCCATTAATCCTGTTTGTCTAATTTTCATTTCATATTTTACATTTTGAATTTCTAGAAGTTCCATTTGACTTTTATTTGCAGCTTGGCTGTTTGTGTTTTCTCCATTTCTCTCATCAGTGAGCTCTTCCTTTTTCCTACTGTCTTGTATGTATTGACAGAATATTTATAAAAGTGATGTTAATATCCATCCTGCAAATTCTATCATCTTTCATTTCTGTGTCTTTCTATGCAATAGTTTACTCCTAATAATACACCGTATTTCCCTTATTGTGCCCAATTTTTATTGAATGACATTGTAAATTTTATATTATTGATTGATTGTTTTCTATTAATTATTATCAAAGTTTTGTTGTGCAGTTGAATTACTTAGACTCAGTTTGTTCCCTTCTAGGATCACTTTTAAATTTTGTTATGATTAATTTGGCCCTTGCGGCTGTGTGATGCACTTCTGAGTACTCGATCTGATATTCCATTTATTAGAAGTTCTTTCTTCTTTTCCTGGTTGAAACATGAACTATTTTCTCCCCTATGTGAGCTTCACAGATTTTCACCCGCTTCTTTCTGGTGTTCCTTATCCAACCTTGGTAGTTTTCTTACACACATGCAAATATCAGCACACAGTTAAGGGCTCATCAATGGGAAGCTTCTTCGGCTCTCTGGAGCTCCCTCTCTATATAACTTCCTTCTTTCCGCTTTGTAAATTCTAGCAACCTTAGTCCCCTCAAGTGTCACACTTCGTCCCCCTAACCCCACAATGTAACCAAGTTTTATTTAAATTTCCTCCTTTTGGAATTATCTTAGAAACTCAGGAAGTAAGCTGGGGCACTCATAAGGTCTACTTTATTTGTTTCCTTGTTTCATGTTTTTTGTTGTTGTTGTTGTTGTTGTTCTGTACTGCCTGAGAGTTTAGTTAAGACATTGGGTAAATCCAGTTCTTGTTTCTGTGTTTTTGTTTGTTCGTTGTTTTATGGTGGATAGAGACAGAATTTCATATTTCTAAGTGATGACAGTTGCAACATCATTTCAGGGCTTGGGAGTAGATAGAATAATTGAAATATATTAAAGTTAAAGGCAAAATTGCTATAACATATGAGCACATTTTTATAACCTGACTTGGAACCACTTCGTAGAAGCCTGGAATGCTTTCCAAGTCATTATGAGCCCATCATTTAACTGATTTGTGATTGTCTGATCCAGATGACACTGAATTTCTAAGCATTTATCCAAATAAAAAACCATTTTGGAGCCTCAGAATCAGCTAAATGTTATGCTTTCTAGATATGTTTACCTGAGACTAAGTTATATTCCCTTTCATTTTGGAAGACCTTTACATAACCAGTTCATTTTAGTAAGCATACCCACTCACATATTCCTATGCAATCAATAAAGGTAATTAGAACCCAAATGGCATTTCCATTCAAAATGAATGTATCCAATTTGCAAATTCGATAGCCTGTTTTAGTTCTCATGTTTTCTGACCTCTCTGAAGCAATTGACAGTGTTGAAAACTGTTGGTTAACGTCCCAAAATGTCTTTTTGTTTCTAAGACACTACTCTCTAGGGTTTGAGCTACTGATCTCCTAATTTCCTATTTATCTCCTTCATGATTCTTTTCCAATTTCTTTAAACTCTTTAAATTTTTAATTGAAATGTTAAATACACGCAAATCACTGTGTACACATGCAGTGTGCCCAGCACCCAGATCAAGAAAAAGAACATAGCCTGCACCTTGTACACCACCTCATGCCCCTTTCCATTCTCTACACCTGACCCCACCCCCATGGGCAACCTTTATTCTCACTCTCAACATCATAGATTAGTTTTTCCTATTTTGATGTTTGATATAAATGGAACAATACAGTGTAAATCTCTTTGGTGTCTTTTTGCTTTTCTTCACCATTATAGCTGTGTGATTTATAATATTTTATGTGCAGATTATTCATTGTTATTGGTATGTAGGGATTCAACGTGCCAATATATCACAATATATCAGTTTTGTTATTGATTGGTATTTGGGAACTTTTCAGTTTGTGACTCTTACAACTAGTTGCTGCTGTAGATATTCCAGCATGGATTTTTTTGGTGAACATATGCATGTGCTTTTGTCATATAAATGCTTAGGAATGAAATTATTGAGTCACAGTGCACACATGTGTTCGCTTTAGTAGAGACTGATAATTTTCCACAATAACTTTACTGATTTACATTCCTACCTGCATTGTTTGAGGGTCTTGTTGCTCCACAGTCTTAAGACTCTGAATATATTCTGTCTTTTCCATTGTAGTTATTCTGGTGGATGTATAGTAGTACCCCATTGTACTTTTAATTTGCTTTTTCTTGATGACCAATGGCACTGAAGCACTTTTTAATGTGCTTATTGGCTATTTATATATTGGCCTTTGTGAAGTGACTGTTCACACCTTTTGTGCGTGTGTGTGTGTGTGTGTGTGTGTGTGTGTGTGTTGTTTTCTTTTCCTTTTTGGAGACAAGGTCTCACTGTGTTGCTCAGGCTGGAGTGCAGTGGTGCGATCTCGGCTCACTGCAACTTCTGATTCCCAGGCTCAAGCAATCCTCCCACCCCTGCCTCCTGAATAGCTGGGACTACAGGAGCATGCCACCATGCCCAGCTAATTTTTGGTTGAGAGAGGTCTTGCTATGTTGCCCAGGCTGGTCTTGAATTCCTGGCCTCAAGAGATCCACCTACCTTGGCCTGCAAAAGTGCTGGGATTACAGGCATGAGCTACTGCACCCAGCACTTTTGTCCATTTTTGTTGGACTATTTTTTTTTATATTAGTGTGTAGGAGTTCATTATGTATTTTGGGTACAAATCTTTGGTCAAATATTATTTTCCTACCTTATAAAGTACTACCTATCCCTGAAGATTTACTTCTGGTTTTTGTCTCTTCTTGTTCTTTACACCTGATATGGTTTGGCTGTGTCCCCACCCAAATCTCATCTTGAATTCCCACATGTTTTGGGAGGGACCCAGTGAGAGGTAATTGAATCATGGGGGTAGGTCATTCCTGTGCTGTTCTCATGATAGTGAGTGTCATGAGATCTGATGGTTATCATAAGGGGAAGTTTTCCTGCACAAGTTCTCTCTCTTTACCTGCTGCCAACCACGTAAGACGTGACTTGCTCCTCCTTGCCTTCCACCAGGATTGTGAGGCTTTCCCAGCCGTGTGGAACTATAAGTTCAATTAAATCCCTTTCTTTTGTAAATTGCCCAGTCTTGGGTATGTCTTTATTAGCAGTGTGAAAACAAACTGAGACAACACTTTTCTTGGAATATCTCACCCAGTGATAGACTTCCATTTCCCTGGCTGCCAAATCTGCCTCTAGGGTCTTGGACTCCTATTTCCAATTTGCTATTGGGTGGCCCAAGGGCAGTGCCCTCTTTACCTTAGTGAAACTGACATGTCGTTTCCTTTACCAACCAGCTCTGTCTTGTAGGCTCTCTTTGTAATGGTGTAATTGTGCAACTGGACATGCAAGCAATTACATGTGCCTCGTATTGACTTTTTTATTTTCTTCACTCTTATTGCTCCCACATCCCTGCCCACCAATGCTGGTAGGATCATATCAGACATATCTATAATTAGGCCTTTTTTCTCCCTTCACACCACCAATGCCCAGCTGGCCTAGACCTCCAGCAGAGAAGTCTAGCCAGACTTTCTGCCTGAAGTCTTCTCTCCCTGTCTACTCAGAGTTTACTTTCTCCAACTTCAGTCTGGGAAATTGATTGTTCTTTGTCAGGACTTTCAATGACTCCCTACTTTTTAAAATAGCTTATTAAAATATAATTTATATACCATAAAAAGAATCCACTTAAAGCATTCCGTTTAATGGTTTTTAGTATATTCACAGATACGGTGCCTTCACCACAGTCAATTTTAGCAGATTTTCATCACTTCAAAAGAAACCCTGCACCCTTTAGCTATCACCCTCCTATCCTGTCCCATTACCCCAGTCCTAACCATAGGTAAACCACTGATTGACTTTATGTCTCTACAGAGCTCCCTCTTCTGGACATTTCATATGAATGGAATCATATAGTATGTGGCCTTTTGTTACTGTAATCTAGGGTCATCCCCATTGTAGCTTGTGCCAGTGCTTCACTCCATTTTATTGCTGAGTGATATTCCGTTGTACGGCTAAGCCACATTTTGCTTACCTATTCTTCAGGGGATAGACACATAGGCTGTTTCCACCATTGGCTATTATACATAATGCTGCTTTAAACATTTGCACACAGTTTTGTGTGGACATATGTTTTCATTTCTCTTGGGTATGTGCCTAATTGTCCTTATTGTCTGCAGGGCTAAGCTCATGCTTTTTAGCTTGGCAACTGACACTCTTTACAATCTTGACTTTATAATCAGCACCTGGAAGGTAACCTCTTGCAGGTCAGTGCCCTTCCACACCTTGGTTATTAGTGTGTCTGCTGGTCTTGGCATAGTGCCAGATACATGATAGGTGCTGAAGAGTGTTTCTAAGATAAATGAATCTGAGGAACCTGTAGCTCCCTCTTCAAATCATGCAACACTTTTAAC
The DNA here is from genome assembly GCF_003255815.1 of Theropithecus gelada. Lineage (NCBI taxonomy): Eukaryota > Metazoa > Chordata > Mammalia > Primates > Cercopithecidae > Theropithecus > Theropithecus gelada. The sequence goes on from NC_037670.1 coordinate 22,284,923, forward strand.
TGTGCTTTGAATTTCCTGCTTCCCAGCACCTTTTTATTTCTCTCCTGACTGGGACAACTTAATGTCCTAATATTTTTTAAGACTTCTGCCTAGAATGTACTTTTCTTTCCTCCTCTGGAAAGTTGTTTCCATTTTTCCTAGGTCAGGTTAGTTTCTCTATCACTTATGCTCCTGTTGCATTTTGTGAATGTTTCTGTCACAACATTCAGCAAATAGAGTTATAATTTACCTCCCTACATGAACTATAGTACCTTTCAGACTAAAATTTCCTGGACAGTAGTACCAGGACTTGTTCTATCTTGCATTACTGGGTGCTTCCACAAGACCTGGTACCTAGTAGGTGCTCAATAAATATTATTACATCAGTGAATGCTTGTGTCATTGCCTACTGCAAATTCCTCCCACATCTCCTCTTTTTACCCTGCCCTGTGTGAATCTTAAGAAAAGCTAAAATATTGACTTATTTTCTTTTTGGTGTAACATTCTTCTCTATGTTTGTCACTGGAGCCTTGGTTATGCCATCTGTTACAGCGATGTAAAATATTGAGAAGTCTGCAACTGAAGAAACAGTTCTCCAAGGTCCCTCCCCTTAGCTCTGTTAGTGTTGGTACCCCAGGATTTTCAACCCTGAATTTCACAAGATTGTGCCGATTGTTTCATTTAGCTTTCTGTTCTGAACCCACAATTATTTTTTAGGAACTTTCACACTCACACACACACACACACACACACACACACACGATTCACATTAAGGTTGCCTCTGCCCTTACTGGAGGAAGCAAATGTTACTGTATTAAAGAGCAGGAGGCACTCTATAAAAAGAAGTGCTATTATTTAGGCAGATGGATGGTCCCTTAGATGGAAGAAACAAAAGCTGTTGGAATATAGTTTGGGTTTTCTTTTGCCTGTGGCCATATGATGTGTCTCTTAGAGAATGAGTTTATGTTACATTATTAAACCCAGTGGCATGAAGGAGAAAGACTAATGTAAGATTCTTTAAAAATATAAGGAGAAGTGACAGTAATCCCCTGTAGGTCGCTTATCTCTTTAACTACAAGGATTAAACATTTATTTATCATTTTTTTCCTGCAGTCATTTAAATAACTTCACAGGCTGGCTTGTGGAATGTGATTTTCAATAAGAAACTATACATTTAATTAAGCAATGTTTCTTGTATACATTTACATTTTTAAAGTCTTGCTATTCTTAACAAGACTGCTTTTAGGATACAAGAGGATAAATTCAAATATGACCAAATTTTGCTTAGTTCAAATTACCCACAGTCGGGTTGATAGAAGAATAATGTAGGGGAAAAAAAAAATAAAAGAATCCTGGTGGAATTAATTAGCCTTGAAGAGTGACAGTTACCTCATTCCTAACAATATGTTTGGGGTAATGTCAGTTTCTTAGAAAGCTCAAATGTAAAATTACAGTGCTACTATCAGCATTTTTATTTGAGTTGAAAACTGCCATGTTGAACTATTAACTATGCTTCTGATCTGAACCGATTTCTTAGTTAGCAATAATTTTCATATTCTGACTTATGAAGCATTGCTAAAGACTTTAGTTATGGTTGGGAGAGAAAACTATAAAACACTTATGACTTGATGAACACCCCTGCCTCTCTTCTCTGTGGGTAAGATCTATCACTTGTACAAAATGCATTTTTCTCTGCCACCTTTTGACGAATGGTGTTCACTGTGTTTCCCAGCTTAGCCATAGCCCCCATTGGCCCTGGAGGGCAAACTCTTGGTTTCTGCCAGCGATGGAGACCAAGAGAAAAAAGATGGATGATTCAAATAAGATACCTGGAGGATGCTAAATCTCATGGACACAGCTTCCCCTGGATCTGACTTTCCAGAATACAGGCAGGCATATAATGAAACTAGTATAGTGATGTGAAGAGGCCTCACCTATTCTTGTATGAGTGTCAAGAGTGAAACTTTTGTGAATTGTTGTCTTGGTTCATTTTCTGCTACTATAACAGAATACACAAACTGAGTAAATTATAAACAACAGAAGTTTATTTGGCTCATGGCTCTGGAGGCTGAGAAGTCCAAGGCCATCAGGTGAGGGTCATCCTGGGTGGAAGAATGGAAGACAGAAGCAAGTGCTCAGGATAGAAAGAAAATGGGGGCAGAATGTATTATTGTATAAGGAGCTGACTCCTGTGATCATGACATTAATCCATTTATGAGGGCTCTGCCTCTTATGAGTCACCTTTTTGAGGTCCCACCTCCCAATACCATTACCCTGGCAGTTAAATTTCAACATGAGTTTTGGCAGGAACATTCAAATTGTGGTATTCTGCCCTGGCCCCCCGAAACTTCTAACATACAAAATGCATTCATTTCATCCTGGTACCCCAAAAGTCTTAACTAATTCCAGCATCAATTTGAAAGTCCAAAGTCTCATCTAAATCAGATATGAATGAGACTTAGGCATGATTCATCTAGAGGCAGATTCCCTCCAGCCATGAGCTATGAATCAAAGCAAGCTATCTAATTCCAAAACTCAATGGTGAGACAGGCACAGGATGGACGTTCCCATTCCAAAAAGGAGAAAGAGGCAGGAAGAGGTGACAGGCTCCAAGGAAATCTAAAACCCAACAGAGAAAACAACCTTAAGTTTAAAGCTGGATAATAATCCCCTTTAATTCCATGTCCCTCACCCGGGGCACACTGGGATGGGTGTTGGGCCCCCAGGGCCTCAGGAAAAGCTGCCTTGATGGCTTTGTTGGGCTCTTGGGCTCAGTTCACCCAGAAGCTCTCATGGGTTGGAGTCTTGTGCCTTCAGCTCTCCCAGGCTGATGCTGTGTGCTGGTAGCTCTACAATTCTGGGGTCTCAGGGCCAGCCCCACTTCCATGACTCCACTAGGCATTACTCTAGTGGACAGTCTCTGCAGCAGCTCTGGCCCATTAGTTCTTCTCAGCACCGCCCTAATGGGGACTGTTTGTGCCAGCTCCCCCTCTAAAACAAGTCTCTGCCCAGGGCCCCAGGCTTTCTGGGAGGTCTTTGAAGTTTAGGTGGAGGAACCCATGCCCCACAGCTTTTGCATTCTGTGCACCTGCAGAATTAACACAACGTGAATGCCACCAAAGTTTACGACTAGTATCTTCCAGAGCAGCAGGTTAAACCAGGCCTGGGACCACCTGAGTCATGGCTGGGGCAGCTGAGGAATACTTTGTCACAATGCAGGGGACAGGTCCCGACACAGCTCGGGTAGCAAGCCATGGAGAGTGCCCAGGCGTAGTTATTAGATCATCTAGTTATTAGATTAATGTCTCCTCTGCCTCCCCCTACTTCTTCCTTTATTGGGACAATTTAAAGTTGGTGCTTAGTGTTTAAATGACTGGTTACATGACCATTTAGTTGCTTAACAAGACGTAGTGCTAAAATGCATGAGCTCATTTCACCATACCAGTTCTTGACCACCGCATGCCATTCTCATAACTTTCCAACAGTTCTTCCTAATGAAGTTCTTTCTAGGCTATAGTAGCCCAGGAATCTCATTACACTTACCCCACCTCATCCCCACACCAACATACTTATTGATATATTTACTAAATTTAAAGAATGAAGTTGTGCCACGTGCACTGTAAGGTGTATTTGTGCAAGGAGAGAGAGCAATCCCTCCCATCTCTCTTTAGTGAGGTTAGGGGTTAACCTTCTTGGTTTTACTAAATAGAAGTCTGCATTCCATATAGGCACACGAGAGCAAGTTTTCCTAATGTAACTGTGACTCAACACACATCTCAAGGCCTTGCAGGATTCTGTGTCATTGACCACTGTGTTTATACTGATAAACTTTTCTATAATTGAAACCTTTGGCCCTGGTGATATTTCCCTCCTATATGACACCAATGAAAAGAAAACAGTATGGCGATTCCTCAAGGATCTAGAACTAGAAGTACCATATGACCCAGCCATCCCATTACTGGGTATATACCCAAAGCATTATAAATCATGCTGCTATAAAGACACATGCACACATATGTTTATTGCGGCACTATTCACAATAACAAAGACTTGGAATCAACCCAAATGTCCATCAGTGACAGACTGGATTAAGAAAATGTGGCACATATACACCATGGAATACTATGCAGCCATAAAAAAGGATGAGTTTGTGTCTTTTGTAGGGACATGGATGCAGCTGGAAACCATCATTCTTAGCAAACTATCACAAGAACAGAAAGCCAAACACCGCATGTTCTCACTCACAGGTGGGAACTGAACAATGAGATCACTTGGACTCGGGAAGGGGAACATCACACACTGGGGCCTATCATGGGGAGTGGGGAGGGGGGAGGGATTGCATTGGGAGTTATACCTGATGTAAATGACAAATTGATGGGTGCTGACGAGTTGATGGGTGCAGCACGCCAACATGGCACAAGTACACATATGTAACAAACCTGCACGTTATGCACATGTACCCTAGAACTTAAAGTATAATAATAATAAATAAATAAATAAATAAATAAAAGAAAAAAAGAAAAGAAAGAGTTTTCACTGGTGGCATATATGGCCTAACAGCCAGAGTGATCCTCAGATCTCATCCCAGTGGTGGACCTCTTAGGTAGATATCATCGGCCAACATCCCCAGGGAGGTGTTGGTCTTCGAGTGTGATATCATCCACGTTGTTATTTCTAGCATTGTTGAACAAGACACTTCTTGAGATGCACAGATTGACAATAGCTTTTGATACTTGCCCTGATCAAGGAGAAAGAGGGTCTTTTCAGGGGCCCCTCTACTTTGGGGACATCTATACTCTGTGGCTCTCACAGGGGAGCAGAATTCACATCAGTATGTAGGCTTTCCTGTTCATAATGGAAGGGGGCCACAATTTGTAAGCGTCTCTCTATATCAGGACCTCTGCTAAAGGCTTTCGTCTGTACCTCCCACCTTCTCTCTTTCTCTCTGTCTCAACTTCTAACAGTCAGTTCCTAAACTAACTCCAATCTACTTAAAAGAGATGTAATTTTGTGAAATAGAAATTCCAAAAATACTTCAAAAGGTTACATTATATTATCAACAGAAGTTTGATATACTACGTGAATTATGAGATGGAAAATGAAAAAATGGGGACAGTGAATGCACCAACTAACAATTACGAATCACACACAGCTTGCTAGGCATTAGGTTTAGGCCTGTGAGCTCATTGAATATGTGAAGTTTAAAAATCAAAGTGTTTATATAATAGATAAATGTTAGATTCTTACATGAGTATGTTTTCTAAAAACAAACTACACATTGTCACTGTCCAGATTCAATGGGTTCCCAAAAACATAACAGCCTGAAAGTCTTAGTTGTGTCATTGCCTTATTCAATGTAATAATTATTGCTTGTAAAAATGTTTTAATCCAGTGATAATCTAGATGTAGTACTTTCTTCCATCTTGGTGTATTTTATTTATTGCTCATGCTGTATTGGGGAGCTCATATGGGATGTTAGTTGGCACTTTCTGATTATTTTATTTAAAATAGAAAAACATCTCAGACAGACACGGTTGTAGAGGGTAACTAGCAGAGCCTCAGTTGTTGTCTTATGTTGAGTTATCTGAAGGGAGATGCTCAGAGGAAGAGTTGCACGCAGAAGGCCTCTTGGGAGTGTATTCTCAAGAGACACATCAGCAAGGATGTGAGGAAGGCAGAATGAGTGGAGGGAGAAGCTCCTCTGCAAAGCTCTGGCAATAGCGGTCTCAGCTGGGATGCACCTTCAGCATTGTTGCACCTTAACATGAGGGGGCCAGGCCTGTGGAGCCACGTTTGACCAGTTATTCCCTGCAGGCCTCAGACAAGGCAGTTCCCTGTAAGTGGGGCTGGTTCCCAGTGTGGGACTCAAGAGAGGACCTGCTGTGGGGCAGGGTGCATTGGCCCTAAACGGGAAATATGGAGAGAGCCCCACAGTGTCCACTTCAAGTGGCAGCAGGAAAGGACGTGCTGTGAGTAGAGTCAACCACATCTATCCAGCCTTGTGCCAATGCTTGGATGCTGTGCTTCCTAACAGCAGGGTGGGGACTACCTGCTACCCTCACATTTAGTGAGCAGGCTAAATCTTGTTATTAGAGGATGAGTCCAATCACCTTTGTAAATAGTGTTAATTTCTTCATCTCTTTCTTACCAAATCATATCAATTAACTACAGGCAAAGTGAGGGCCACATGTATCTTATCTCACAGACTTAGTAGCAACCCCAGCACATAGCAGGAGCCTGTAACCCCTCAGCCCCATACCGTGGAGAAAGACTAGGTCTGGAAGCACAGGCCACAGACCCACTCTATAGAGAGCTGCCTCTAATCCCCACCCAAATGAGGGGGACTGTTATGCCACATTTGATTCTAAGATGAGGAAACATAAATCACAGAAGCCTTCATCAGAAAGACTGAATCTAGTTCTGCCACCTTCTAGCCCTGCGTCTCGCTCAAGTGACTGTATCCTGTGTCCTTGGTCAAGTGACAGCCCTGTGAATCTGCATGTCATTGTCTGCAAAGTGGAGCCTTTGTTTACCTAGCAGAGCTGTTGTTCATCTCGAGTGTTATAAGATTGTCTGGTATGGAGTACTGTGAAGTATCCAATAAATGTTATTCTCACCTCTGACCAGTGAAGTTCATTTGAAATATCTGGGGCTTCTCTTCTCTCTTACAAATATGTAACTAGTTATATACTTGCTTTAGAAAGTCACAGAGAAGCTCAGATGGGCGACAAGTAGGCCTTCATTATGTTTATAAATCTTTTGTTTAACTTGTAAATTCTGGAAGTAACGTTTTATTTGTTCACATAACCAACACTCCAGAAAACCCTTGTTTAGGCCCTTAAATGAATTAAAAAGCTAAATGTGTATGAACACTTTTGCTGATATTTACTTGTAGAAGTGGAAAGAGAAACAATGTAAATGAAAAGAGCAGGAAAACAGTTCATAAGAATATGCATAAATTGGGCCGGGAGTGGTGGCTCATGCCTGTAATCCCAGCACTTTGGAAGGCCGAGGCGGGTGGATCACGAGGTCAGGAGATCGAGACCATCCTGGCAAACACGGTGAAACCCCGTCTCTACTAAAAAATACAAAAAACTAGCCAGTCGAGGTGGCGGGCGCCTGTAGTCCCAGCTACTCATGAGGCTGAGGCGGGAGAATGGCGTAAACCCGGGAGGTGGAGCTTGCAGTGAGCTGAGATCCAGCCACTGCACTCCAGCCTGGGCGACAGAGCAAGACTCTGTCTCAAAAAAAAAAAAAAAATGCATAAATTGTACTTTCACTGATATTTACTTGTGAAGTCTGTATAGAACCATGGAATTATGTAGATGATGTATAAGAGAATGAAACAGTTATAAAAATGGTACCTTTTATGTATGTACACTTTAACATGATATAATTATATAGATAAGGCATGGAGGCAGGTGGACCAGAAGGGAAATGTAAAACTCAAAACAGACACTGTAGGCTGGTGGAGTTGAGTCATGCTTTTGTCAGAATTCTCTTTATTGTTATGTCCTATTTTAAATAAAAGTACATTGTTGATTTGACATTCTATTTTCTGATAATGGTGTTTTTTTTTTTAACATGGTTTACTCTACAAAGAACCCAAATTTACAAGAAAAAGACAACCCCATCAAAAAGTGGGCAAAGAGAAACTTCTCAAAAGAAGACATTTACACAGCCAACAAACATGAAAAAAAGCTCGTCATCACTGGTCATTAGAGAAATGCAAATCAAAGCCACAATGAGATACCATCTCCTGCCAGTTAGAATGGCTATCATTAAAAAGTCTGGAAACAACAGATGCTGGAGAGGATGTGGAGAAATAGGAATGCTTTAACACTGTTGGTGGGAGTGTAAATTAGTTCAACCACTGTGGAAGACAGTGTGGCGATTCCTCAAGGATCTAGAACCAGAAATACCATTTGACCCAGCAATCCCATTACTGGGTATATACCCAAAGGATTATAAATCATTCTATAAAGACACATGCACGTGTATATTTATTGCGGCACTATTCACAATAGCACGTGGAACCAACCCAAATGCCCATCAATGATAGACTGGATAAATAAAATGTGGCACATATGCACCATGGAATACTATGCACCCATAAAAAGGATGAGTTCATGTCCTTTGCAGGGACATGGATCGAGCTAGAAACCATCATTCTCAGCAAACTAACACAAGAACAGAAAACCGAACACCGCATGTTCTCACTCATAAGTAAGAGTTGAAGAATGAGAACACATGGACACAGGGAAGGGAACATCACACACCAGGGCTTGTTGGGGGTGGGGGGCTGGTGGAGGGATAGCATTAGGAGAAATACCTAGATGATGGGTCGATGGGTGCAGCAAACCACCATGGCACATGTATACCTATGTAACAAAACTACACATGTATCCCACAACTTAAAGTATAATAAAAAATAATAAAATGCTTTACATGTGATTTTCAATTTTAATTAAAAATGTGACTAATTTTATTTCATAATAACCCTCAGTGTACCTAGTAATGAGAGCAATTTGATCCCAGCAACAAGATCTAGGCATTCACACATTCAGCTTCCCTTTACTGAGAGCCCAGTGAGAGCTAGGCGCTATGCTCCAGGTAATAGTGGGAGTAAATCAAGACCTTGTCCTCATGAGGCTTATCTCTAGTGGCAGAAGATAGACAATAAGTGAATACAAGCTATATAATACACAGTCCGATCATGGCCAGTGTGGGGACAAAACAGGGCTTGGAGCATGAGGCAAAAAACCAATCTATTAAACAGGGCTTGGAGCATGAGGCAAAAAAACAATCTATTTAAAAATTAGCATCCAGGGTAACTTAACAGTTTGTGCACAAAATGTGAAATTAGGATGGCGCCTTATTTTTTAGTATCAGCCTGTCTGCTCATAGCATTTTGAGAAAATTTGAGTTATTTGGTTTTATTTGAGCCTGAGCCTCATGATTAATTTTCAAGATAACTTTCTGAGGCCAGACATTGAACTGCAAATGTCAAAGGCATGTTTTACTTACCCATGGATCCCCGTGTTGTCTTCTTGCAGTTTTCAGTGAAGACCTACACTCCAGCCTCTACTTTGTCAATGCATCTCTGCAAGAGGTAGTGTTTGCCAGCACCACGGGGACTCTGGTGCCCTGCCCCGCAGCAGGCATCCCTCCTGTGACTCTCAGATGGTACCTAGCCACGGGCGAGGAGATCTACGATGTCCCCGGGATCCGCCACGTCCACCCCAACGGCACTCTCCAAATTTTCCCCTTCCCTCCTTCAAGCTTCAGTACCTTAATCCATGATAATACTTATTATTGCACAGCTGAAAATCCTTCAGGGAAAATTAGAAGTCAGGATGTCCACATCAAGGCTGGTGAGTACAGCTCTGGGCTTTGTTTTTTCTGTGCCTGCTTGGGGTGGGAGGACAATGACAATGACAAATAGCAAAATGCCATTGCAGCAGAGGACTAATGAAAACCCCATCATCAGTTCATTCTGACCTTGCTGATGACTTCTTTAAGATCTCCTTGTTTAGATTTCAGAGTGCCTTACATTGTTGGAACTAAACCTTGAAAGCAGCAATTAGCAAGTTGGCAAGTTCTAACATCCCACCCTCCTTATATTTTGTCTAATTTGATACTCTAATTCAAGTTTTCAGCGTCTCAAATCCAATGCGTTTGCTTCCACCCCTCCTTTTTCCCCCTTGCCCTTCTCCTACCCCATCCTAGGGGAGGAGAAAAAGAGAAAAAATATGACAAATGGTTGAGCTGGAATAAAACCATAGCATCAAGATGTACTGTTATGGAAACAGAATCAATCTAATATCCTTGCTTTCCTTGTGAAATAGAAAGGCTATTTTAACATTTTTGACTGTATCACATGTTGCTGAAATGTTGTTGGTGCATAAATCCTGAATGGGCTATGTTCCTTTTAACAACATATTGTGTCTTTTTTTAATCACCAATGCTACAAGTCAACCCAGGAAAGAATACTGCCTGAGATACACAGACATCAAAGGCTATATATACAGGACAGATTGTGTGGTTCTATAGATTTAACAAAGCCCTGCAAAACAAACTCACAGCTAGACTCCTGTTAGCAAACAGCATTTTAATTTTTTTAAGTCTAGCTCTGAAATACTTGTGTAGACTGACATAATATAATAGCAGGGCAAAGAGAATGTGACTTTGATTTTTTTCTTATACACCAGGTAGCTGGGGGAGCTTTGCAATAATTTCTTCAGTAAGTGAGTAGGTGCTGGTAGAAGACATCACAACATGAGAAAAATATGAGGTGTTTCTGAATTCCTGCATATGATCTCTTTGATGTAAGCCATCAAACATTAGACTATGACTCATGCTGCTAGCTAGTCATTTTCCCAACTATATTTTGATCTCTGTGACATGCTCATGAATTCCAAAACCTGCATGAGGATTCAATAAGGAAGAACAAAAAAAGATTGTCTTTAATCAAGATATATGAAAATTTGATGTGTCAAATAATTACAATACAGCAAATGCAATTTGTATAGGGACCTCTAAACCTGACAAACAGGGAGATATAGTGAATGACTTTTACTGGGAAGACTGCACATTTTAATGATGTGTTATAAAAGCGTATTTATAATCTACAAAACACCACTTATAGGGAAACCTGGAATTTCAAAAAACTGTATCTGTATGTATTAATCCATTATGTCTGCCTTGGATTTTCTGTCCGATAAAGAAATGAAATGCTTACTCCTGTTTTAACTATCGTCTTCTAAATTAGTCATAGAATTCATTGTTTTTTGCATGACACTGAAAGTTTTAGAGCATGGAAATTGCATCATCTTGTCTGGCATCTGTGCTACCTGCCTCTTCCTACCCAGTTGTGCTTTCAGTCTTTATGTGCTGGTGTTCTTGACATCTGAAACCCTATGGACGATGAATCCAGAATATAGATGACTCCTGTATGAGTTTGAACGTATAAGATGGGCAGTTACATTACCCAAATCAAATTTCTCTCCTGATTTCATTTTGCTTTTTATTATGAACACATAATGGTTATAATAATCTTTAGGTTGTCACACTGGATACTTGAAAATCTTTTTTCACCCTGTTTATATAAATGTGGGTACAGAACTGGAAGCTTGTACAAAAAGGCAGATGAAGAGCATAAATGCTACCTTTTTTTTTGACAGCTGAAGGGTAAGTTTGAAGGCAATGACTGCTCACTCATGGGGCATCCTGTTCTGTATCAGGTCATCCTAAATGTCTAAATATCCCTGTAGATTGGTGTTTGGATTTTCCCGGAATAAGTTTTTAGGTTGAATGATGTCATAATCTTTCCTTTGGCAGCACAAAGGATTCTCATTCTTAATTTTCAGAAACTTTGACCTAGGTCTGGGTGCTAGCAATTGAAGGAAGGTTTACTCATCATGTGTCATTAATCATCAATCCTAGTTCTAATGTAAGATATTTTCTTGCTTATTCTAAGGGCTGGAATGCAGGTGGGCCACTTGAGACAGTATTGCTCCTTACCCAGGCTGCCTTTGCTACATAGCAAGTAGCAATCAGCCGCATGATCCTGGGCAAGTCAGTGGATTTCTTATGATTGTTTTCTCCTTAGCAAACTGTGCTTTCTTTTTTCTTTTTTTCTTTTCTTTTCTTTCTTTTTTTTTTTTTTTTTGAGATGGAGTCTCACTCTGTTGCCCGGGTTGGAGTGCAGTGGCACGATCTCGGCTCACTGCAAGCTCCACCTCCCAGGTTCACGCCATTCTCCTGCCTCAGCCTCCCGAGTAGCTGGGACTACAGGCGCCTGCCACCACACCTGGCTAATGATTTGTATTTTTAGTAGAGACGGGTTTCACCACGTTAGCCAGGATGGTCTCGATCTCCTGACCTCATGATCTGCCCGCCTCAGCCTCCCAAAGTGCTGGGATTACAGGTGTGAGCCCCCATGCCTGGCCGCAAACGGTGCTTTCTAACATTTGACTAGAACTTTTGCTTGTGGCCGAGATGGAGGTGCAGGAGCCACACTTACCCTTTTATCTGAAACAACCAAAAACCAGTGTCCTGAGGCTGATATGGTTTGGCTCTATGTCTGCACCCAAATCTCATCTTGGAAGATAATCTGCATAATCCCTATGGGTCCTGGGAGGGACCCAGTGGAAGGTCATTGAATCATGGGGTAGGTTCCCCCTTTCTGTTCTCGTGAGAGTGAGTGAGTCTCACGAGATCTGATGGTTTTATAAGCATCTGACATTTCCCTTGCTGACACTCATTCTCTCTCCTGCCACCTGTGAAGAGTGCCTTATGCCATGATTGTATGTTTCCTGAGGCCTCCCCAGCCATTCAGAACTGTGAGTCAATTAAACCTCTTTTCTTTATAAACTACCCAGTCTTGGGTATTTCTTCATAGCAGTGTGAGAACGGACTAATACAACCAGCTAAAAAAAACAAACAACAAACAAAGCAGACAAAATATCTGAAGCAACCATTTTCAAGACTGGACCTCAGGCAGGAGAGGAAAGCAAGCCTTAAGGAGCTGGAAATAAGTTGTGTCCTATGGTTGCCTTATGCTTCAGGATAAAGAATATCCAAATCTGCACAGAAATTTGCATAGCAACTTTATTCATCATTGTCAAAAAATGGAAGCAAGAAAGATGTTCTTCAGTATGTGAGTGGATGGGGTAAAGAATCTCTCCTTGACTAACTTTGGAAAAGCTCCTCTGAGCCCTCCTCTCAACGAGTCCTCGACCTTAGCTTTTCATGTCTGGTCTATGGTTCCCAACTTTAGCAAGAATCCTGCTAAATCATCCCCTTACTCTTGATACTTGATCACTCTTGATATCTGATCAAGTTCTTCGTGTCCCGTCTTTGATGTATACATGTTTGACCTGACTTTAGCAATAATCTGTTAGGCCAGTTTAGCAAGAATCCTCATACCTTTGGTATCTCCTCTTTCTAATTTTCCACCCACTGGTCCCCTCACTGTGTTCACTGGCTATAAACCCTCACTTATCCTGGTTGAATATGAAGTCAAATTACCCTTCCCTATTGCAGTGATCATAGATGACTCCCACTGGAATAGACTTGAAGATAATCTTCCTTATCTTTCTAATAAGTGTTAGAACATTTTTTCTGTTTTTTAATTTTTTTTTTTTTTTTTTTTGAGAGGACTTCTCCCTCTCTTGTCCATGTCGGAGTGCAGTGATGGGATCATGGCTCACTGCAGCCTCAACTTCCTGGGCTCAGGTGATTCTCTCACCTCAGCCTCCCAAGTAGCTGGGGCTACAGGCATGAGCCACTACACCTGGCTAATTTTTTAAAAAAAATATGTGTAGAGAGGAGTCTCACTATGTTGCTCAGACTGGTCTCAAATTTCTGGGCTCAAGCCATCTGCCTGCCTTGGCCTCCCAAAGTGTTGGGATTACAGAAATGAGCCACAGGGTCCACCTACAGTTTTTCTTTAACATTATACAAATTATAGTATAAAATGAAGTATTGGCCAGCAATAGAAAAAATGAACTATCAAGCTATGAAAAGATATGGGGGTAAATACCTGTTACTAAGTGAAAGAAGGCAATCTGAAAAAACAACATAGTACACCCTCTCACCTACTTGACATTCTGGAAGAGATAAACTAGAGAGACAGTAGAAAGATCAGGAGTTTCCAGGGGATAGTCAGGAGGGAGGGAGGATTGAACAGATGGAGCACAAGGGATTTTTAAGGCAGTGAAACTGTTCTGTATGATACGATACTATAATGGTGGATATCTGCCATTATGCAAAGAACTTACAACATACAGTGAAACGTAATGTGAACTACGGACTTTAGTTAATAATAATAATGTATAAATATCAGTTTATTAATTGTCACAAATGTATCACACTAATGTAAGATGCTAATAATGAGACAAATTGAAGAAGGTGGCTAGAGGGAGAATATGGCAACTTGCTGTGAATTTTTTTCTCTAAACCTACAATTGCTCTAAAAAAATCAAGTTTATTCCAAAAAATTAAAACATACTTCAAGTAGCTTAATGACAAAGTAAGCCCCAAGGGAAGGGATGGTGAGATTTAAAAAGAAGTGGAAAAATGCAGGCCAAAATTTTCCAAATTTGATGAAAACTATAAACCTGCAGATCCAAGGAGCTCAACAAACCTCAAGTTCAAGACACGTGAAGAAAAAATGCACAAAGGCACATTAAAATACAATAAAATTGTTCAGAGCAATGACAAAGATAAAATATCAAAAACACCTACAGAAGAAAGGCATATTACACACAAAGGAACAAAGATAAAGAATGACAGCAGATGGGTTTTTTGTTGTTGTTGTTAATGTTTTGTGTGTGTGTGTGTGTGTTTATGAGACAGGGCCTTGCTCTGTCAACCAGGCCAGGGTGCAGTGAGGTGATCATTGCTCACTGCAGCCTCAACTTCCCTGGCTCAAGTGATCCTCCCATCTCAGCCTCCCAAGTAGCTGGGACCACAGGTGCATGCCACCACATCAGGCTGATTTTTTTTTTTTTTTTTTTTGTAGAGACAGAGTCTTGCTATGTTGCCCAGGCTGGTCTCTAACTCCTGGGCTCAAGAAGTTGCCCCGTCTTGGCCTCCCAAAGTGCTGGGATTTATAGGCAAGAATGGAAGTAAATTTCTAAAGTAAGGGTGAAATGAAGGCGTTCTTAGACACACAATAGCAGAAAATTTATCATCAGCTGAATCCCAGTACAAGGTATCTTAAAAGAAGTTCTAGAATCGGAAGAAAAAATAACACCTGATCAAATCTTAGATCTACTCAAAGGAAAGAACTGCAATGAAAATGGTAACTACATGAGTATCTAAATCAGATTTTTTAAAAAAATTGTAATCTTTTAAAAAATAATTGGCTAAACACAAATAATAACAATGTCTTATGAAGTTTGTAACATAGAAGTAAAATGTATGACAACAATAGCATTAAGGCCTACAATAAAGACATAGGAGTATAATATTAGAGGTTGTTTTGCTGTATGTGAAGTTGTGTAATGGCACCTGAATATAGGCGGTGATAAGTTACAGATGTATACTAAAAAACCTAAAACAACCTTTAAAATAACAAAACAGAGTTATAGCTAATAAGCCCACAAGGGAGAAAAAAATAGAATCATTTAAAAATCCTCAATCCAAAACAAAGAAGAAAATGATAAGAAAAAGGAAAGATGGTAAAAAAAAAAAATATATATATCTCAAATAGCAAAATGATAAACTTAATCATATCATTATCCACATTAAATTTAAATGTTCCAGTAATCTGAATTATAAGGCAGAGATTGCCAGATTGGATTTAACACTGCTTAAAAGAAACATTCTTAGAGGGGCGCCCAACATGGCCAAATAGGAACAGATCCAGCCTCCAGCTCCCAGCATGAGCGACACAGAAGTCAGGTGATTTCTGCCTTTCCAACTGAGGTACTGGGTTCATCTCACTGGGGCATGTCAGACAGTTGGTGCAGGACAGTGGGTGCAGCCCAACTTCAGTGAGAGCCGAAGCAGCACGAGGCATTGCCTGACCCAGGAAGCGCAAGGGAGAAGGGAATTCCTTTTCCTAGCCAAGGGAAGCCATGACACACAACACTTGGAAAATCAGGTCACTCCCCCCAATACTGCGCTTTACCAAGGGTCTTAGCAAATGGCACAGCAGGAGATTGTATCCCGTGCCTGGCTTGGAGGGTCCCATGCCCATGGAGCCTCCCTCATTCTTAGCACAGCAGTCTGAGATCTAACTGCAAGGTGGCAGTGAGGCTGGGGGAGGGGTGCCCGCCATTGCTGAGGCTCAAGTATGTAAACAAAGTGGCAGGGAAGCTCGAACTGGGTGGAGCCCACCACAGCTCAAGGAGGCCTGCCTGCCTCTGTAGACTCCACCTCTGGGGACAGGCCATAGCTAAATAAAAAGCAGCAGAAACCTCTGCAGATGTAAATGTCCCTATCTGACAGCTTTGAAGAGAGTAGTGATTCTCCCAGCATGGAGGTTGAGATCTGAGAATGGACAGACTGCCTGCTCAAGTGGGTCCCTGACCCCGGAGTAGCCTAACTGGGAGACATCCCCCACTAGGTGCAGACTGACACCTCACACCTCACACAGCTGGGTACACCTCTGAGATGAAACTTGCAGAGCAACAATCAGACAGCAACACTTGCTGTTCAGTAATATTCCCTCATCTGGAGCCTCCGCTGCTGATACCCAGGCAAACAGGATCTGGAGTGGACCTCAAGCAAACACCAACAGACCTGCAGCTGAGGGTCCTGACTGTTAGAAGGAAAGCTAACAAACAGAAAGGACATCCACACCAAAACCCCATCTGTACGTCACCATCATCAAAGACCAAAGGTAGATAAAATCACAAAGATGGGGAAAAAGCAGTGCAGAAAAGCTGGAAATTCAAAAAATCAGAGCGCCTCTCCCCCTCCAAAGGAATGCAGCTCCTCACCAGCAATGGAACAAAGCTGGACAGAGAATGACTTTGATGAATTGAGAGAAGGCGGCTTCAGTTGATCAAACTTCTCAGAGCTAAAGGAGGAACTACAAACCCAGTGCAAAAAAACTTAAAACCTTGAAAAAAGATTTGACGAATGGATAACTAGAATAACCAATGCAGAGAAGTCCATAAATGACCTGATAGAGATGAAAACCATGACACGAGAACTACTTGACAAATGCACAAGCTTCAGTAACCGACTCGATCAACTGGAAGAAAGAGTATCAGCGATTGAAGATCAAATGAATTAAATGAAATGAGAAGAGAAGTTTAGAGAAAAAAGAGGAAAAAGAAATGAACAAAGCCTCCAAGACATACGGGATTTTGTGAAAAGACCAAACCTACGTCTGATTGGTGTACCTGAAAGTGACGGGAAGAATGCAACCAAGTTGGAAAACGCTCTGCAGGATATTATCCAGGAGAACTTCCCCAACCTAGCAAGGCAGGCCAACATTCAAATTCAGGAAATACAGAGAACGCCACAAAGATACTCCTCAAGAAGAGCAACTCCAAGACACATAATTGTCAGATTCACCAAAGTTGAAATGAAGGAAAAAATGTTAAGGGCAGCAGAGAGAAAGGTCAGGTTACCCACAAAGGGAAGCCCATAAGACTAACAGCAGATTTCTCAGCAGAAACTCTCCAAGCCAGAAGAGAGTGGGGGCCAATATTCAACATTCTTAAAGAAAAGAATTTTCAACCCAGAATTTCATACCCAGCCAAGCTAAGTTTCATAAGTGAAGGAGAAATAAAATCCTTTACAGATAAGCAAATGCTTAGAGATTTTGTCACCACCAGGCCTGCCCTACAAGAGATCCTGAAGGAAGCACTAAACATGGAAAGGAACAACCAGTACCAGCCATTGCAAAAACATGCCAAACTATAAAGATCACCGATGCTAGGAAGAAACTGCATCAACTAATGAGCAAAATAACCAGCTAACATCATAATGACAGGATCAAGTTCACACGTAACAATATTAACCTTAAATGTAAGTGGGCTAAATGGTCCAATTAAAAGACACAGACTGGCAAATTGGATAAAGAGTCAAGACCCATCAGTTTGCTGTATTCAGGAGGCCCATCTCACATGCAGAGACACACATAGGCTCAAAATAAAGGGATGGAGGAAGATCTACCAAGAAAATGGAGAAAAAAGGCAGGGGTTGCAATCCTAGTCTCTGATAAAACAGACTTTAAACCAACAAAGATCAAAAGAGACAAAGAAGGCCATTACATAATGGTAAAGAGATCAATTCAACAAGAAGAGCTAACTATCCTAAATATATATGCATCCAATACAGGAGCACCCAGATTCATAAAGCAAGTCCTTAAAAACTTACAAAGAGACTCAGACTCCCACACAATAATAATAGGAGACTTTAACACCCCACTGTCAACATTAGACAGATCAACGAGACAGAAAGTTAACAAGGATATCCAGGAATTGAACTCAACTCTGCACCAAGTGGACCTAATGGACATCTACAGAACTCTCCACCCCAAATCAACAGAATATACATTCTTCTCAGCACTACATTGCACTTATGCCAAAATTGACCACATAGTTGGAAGTAAAGCACTCCTCAGCAAATGTACAAGAACAGAAATTATAACAAACTGTCTCTCAGACCACAGTGTAATCAAACTAGAACTGAGGATTAAGGAACTCAATCAAAACCGCTCAACTACGTGGAAACTGAACAGCCTGCTCCTGAATGACTACTCGGTACATAACAAAATGAAAGCAGAAATAAAGGTGTTCTTTGAAACCAATGAGAACAAAGATACAACATACCAGAATCTCTGGGACACATTTAAAGCAGTGTGTAGAGGGAAATTTATAGCACTAAATGCCCATAAGAGAAAGCTGGAAAGATCTAAAATTGACACTCTAACATCACAATTAAAAGAACTAGAGAAGCAAGAGCAAACACATTCAAAAGCTAGCAGAAGGCAATAATAACTAAGATCAGAGCAGAACTGAAGGAGATAGAGACACAAAAAACCCTTCAAAAAATCAATGAATCCAGGAGTTGGTTTTTTGAAAAGATCAACAAAATTGATAGACCACTAGCAAGACTAATAAAGAAGAAAAGAGAGAAGAATCAAATAGATGCAATAAAAAATGGTAAAGGGGATATCACCACCTACACCACAGAAATACAAACTACCATCAGAGAATACTATAAACACCTCTACGCAAATAAACTAGAAAACCTAGAAGAAATGGATAAATTCCTGGAAACATACACTCTCCCAAGACTAAACCAGGAAGAAGTTGAATCCCTGAATAGACCAATAGCAGGCTCTGAAATTGAGGCAATAATTAATAACCTACCAACAAAAAAAAGTTCAGGACCAGATGGATTCACAGCTGAATTCTACCAGAGGTACAAGGAGGAGCTGGTACCATTCCTTCTGAAACTATTCCAATCAATGGAAAAAGAGGGAATCCTCCCTAACTCATTTTATGAGGCCAACATCATCCTGATACCAAAGCCTGGGAGAGACACAACAAAAAAAGAGAATTTTAGACCAATATCCCTCATGAACATTGATGCAAAAATCCTCAATAAAATACTGGCAAACTGAATCCAGCAGCACATCAAAAAGCTTATCCACCATGATCAAGTGGGCTTCATCCCTGAGATGCAAAGCTGGTTCAACATATGCAAATCAATACAGGTAATCCAGCATATAAAGAGAATCAAAGACAAAAACCACATGATTATCTCAATAGATGCAGAAAAGGCCTTTGACAAAATTCAACAGCTCTTCATGCTAAACATTCTCAATAAATTAGGTATTGATGGAAAGTATTTCAAAATAATAAGAGCTATTTATGACAAACCCACAGCCAGTGTCATACTGAATGGGCAAAAACTGGAAGCATTCCCTTTGAAAACTCGCACAAGACAGGGATGCTCCCTCTCACCACTCCTATTCAACATAGTGTTGGAAGTTCTGGCCAGGGCAATCAGGCATGAGAAAGAAATAAAGTGTATTCAATTAGGAAAAGAGGAAGCCAAATTGTCCCTGTTTGCAGATGACATGATTGTATCCCATTCACAATTGCTTCAAAGAGAATAAAATACATAGGAATCCAACTTACAAGAGTTATGAAGAACCTCTTCAAGGAGAACTACAAACCACTGCTCAATGAAATAAAAGAGGACACAAACAAATGGAAGAACATTCCATGCTCATGGATAGGAAGAATCAATATCGTGAAAATGGCCATACTGCTCAAGGTAATTTATAGATTCAATGCCATCCCCATTAAGCTACCAGTGACTTTCTTCACAGAATTGGAAAAAACTACTTTAAAGTTCATATGGAACCAAAAAAGAGCCCGCATTGCCAAGACAATCCTAAGTCAAAAGAACAAAGCTGGAGGCATCATGCTACCTGATTTCAAACTATACTACAAGGCTACAGTAACCAAAACAGCATGGTACTGGTACCAAAACAGACATATAGACCAGTGGAACAGAAGAGAGCCCTCAGAAATAATACCACACATCTACAACCATCTGATCTTTGACAAACCTGACAAAAACAAGAAATGGGGAAAGGATTCCCTATTTAATAAATGGTGCTGGGAAAACTGGCTAGCCATAAGTAGAAAGCTGAAACTGGATCCCTTCCTTACTCCTTATACAAAAATTAATTCAAGATGGATTAGAGACTTAAATATTAGACCTAAAACCATAAAATCCCTAGAAGAAAACCTAGGCAATACCATTCAGGACATAGGCATGGGCAAGGACTTCATGTCTAAAACACCAAAAGCAATGGCAACAAAAGCTAAAATTGACAAATGGATCTAATTAAACTAAAGAGCTTCTGCACAACAGAAGAAACTATCATCAGAGTGAACAAGTAACCTACAGAATGGGAGAAAAGTTTTGCAATCTACTCATCTGACAAAGGGCTAATTTCCAGAACCTACAGAGAACTCAAACAAATTTACAAGAAAAAAATGACCCCATCAAAAAGTGGGCAAAGGATATGAACAGACCCTTCACAAAAGAAGACATTTATGCAGCCAACAAACACATGAAAAAATGCTCCTCATCACTCACCATCAGAGAAATGCAAATCAAAACCACAATGAGATACCATCTCACAGCAGTTAGACTCACGATCATTAAAAAGTCAGGAAACAACAGGTGCTGGAAAGGATGTGGAGAAATAGGAACACTTTTACACTGTTGGTGGGACTGTAAACTAGTTCAACCATTGTGGAAAACGGTGTGGCGATTCCTCAAGGACCTAGAACTAGAAATACCATTTGATCCAGCCATCCCATTACTGGGTATATATTCAAAGGATTATAAATCATGCTGCTATAAAGACACATGTACACGTATGTCTATTGCAGCACTCTTCACAATAGCAAAGACTTGGAATCAACCCAAATGTCCATCAGTGATAGACTGGATTAAGAAAATGTGGCACATATGCACCATGGAATACTCTGCAGCCATAAAAAAAGGGTAAATTCGTGTCCTTTGTAGGGACATGGATGCAGCTGAAAACTGTCATTCTCAGCAAACTATCGTGAGAACAGAAAACCAAACACCGCATGTTCTCACTCATAGGTGAGAATTGAACAATGAGATCACTTGGACACAGGAAGGGAAATATCACACTCCAGGGCCTATTGTGGGGTGGTGTGGTGGAGAGGGGAGGGATAGCATTAGGAGATATACCTAATGTAAATGACGAGTTAATGGGTGCAGCACACCAACATGGCACATGTATACACATGTAACAAACCTGCACATTGTGCACATGTACCGTAGAACGTGAAGTATAATTTAAAAAAAAGAAAAAAAAAAGTTAAACTAATGATAAACTTTTTAAATTGAGAAGTAAATTTAACAAAGTCACTGAATTTTTATGTCTTGTAACAAAAGTTGGAAAATTAAAAATTAAAGCCCACTATTTACAATAGCATTAAAAAAAGAAACATTCTGTTAATACAAAGGCATAAATAGCTTAAAAGTAAAAGGATAAAAATGATATACCATCCTCATCAAATCAGATCAAACTAATTAAAATAAAACATTGAAAGAAAGCTAGAATAGCCACATTAATATCAAGCAAAGTGTATTTCCAAACCAAGACTATTACTAGAGTTAAAGCAGTTCATTTCATAATGTAAAGGGGGGTGGTTAAGAGGATATGACTATTGTAAATGTTTATGTACCCAACAATAAAACTTCAAAATACATAAAGTAAAAACAGATAGAACTACAATGAGAATCAGACATATCAAAAATTATAGCCAGAGATTTCAATATTCCTAGTTCAATAATTGGTAGAAGTAGACAGAAAATCAGTAAGAATAAAAGAACACTTGAATGACACTATCAATCAATTTGATGTAATTGACCTTTAAATAAAGAACATTCTATCCAACAGTACAATATAAATTCTCTTCTGAGACACACAGACATTTACTAATATAGAGCATACTCAGAGCAATAAAACAAATCTCAGATAAATTTGTTTTAAATTCAAGTTGTGTAAAATGTTGTTTGATCATAATGAAATTAAATAATTACTAACAATAACATCTCTGAGAAATAACCAAGCATTTGAATGCTAAATAGCACACTTTTAAATGATCTCTGTCAAAAAAAAAATCAGGAAAACATTTGAAGAAAGAAATTAGAAAATTTTTTCAACTGAATAAAAATGAACACACCATATATATGAATTTTGGGGATGCCACTAAAATAATAATTAGGGAGATTTTATTGCTCTAAAAAACTTAGTAATTTTTTAAAATGTCTTAAATAGTGGTCTCAGCATCCATTTTAAACTAAAAAAGAGGATAAAACTAAAAATACAAGCAAATTTTAGTTTTTAGAAGGCAAACAATGAAGATCAGAGTGGAGATCAACAAATTATAAAACAGAAACAATAGAGGAAATTATGAAACTAAAAGTTATTTTTTTAAAAATTGGTAAAATTGGTGTGTTTTTCGCCAGAAAAGTGAGAGAGTAGGTAAATGACTAATACCAAGAATGAGGGAGGTAACATCACTATATCTTCTACAGGTATTAAAATGATACTAAGAGAACATTAAGAACAAGTTGATGAAATAAAATATTTTTTGAGAAACACAAGCTACCAAGACTCACTCAAGGAAAAACAGATAAACTGAATAGCCCTATATCTGTTAGAGAATTTAAATTTATTGGTAAAAACTTTTCTACAGTAAAATTCCTGGCTCAAATGGCTTCACTATTGAGTTCTACTAATCCTTTAAGAAAGAAATAATAATTTTGGCCAGGCACAGTGGCTCTTGCCTGTAATCCCAGCACTTTGGGAGGCTAAGGCAGGAGGATCACTTGGAGTCAGGAGTTCAAGACCAGCCTGACCAACATGGTGAAAATCCATCTCTACTAAAAACACAAAAATTAGTCAGGTGTGGTGGCACATGCCTTTAGTCCCCGCTACTTGGGAGACTGAGATGAGAGAATTGCTTGAACCCAGGAGGCAGAGGTTACAGTGAGCCAAGATTGTGCCACTGCATTCCAGCCTGTGTGACAGAGTGAGTGAGACTCCATCTCAAAAATAATAATAATAAATTAAAAATAAAAATTATAAACAAATTATTCCAGAAAATTAAGGAGAGAGTATTTCCCAAATCATTTTATAAGGTTAGCATTACCCTAATACGTAAACAAGACATAAGAAAACTAAAGACAACTATCTCTTCTGACTATAAATGTAAAAGTTCTAAAAATTTAACAAATTTAATCCAACAACATATAAAAAGAATAATACATTATGACCACAAAGGGCTTATATCCATAATGCAAGGCGAGTTACACATTTGAAAATTAGTGTAAATTATCATATTAACATATTAAATGTAAAAACCATGTGATCATTTCAGCAGACACAGAAAAAGCATTGATGAAATCCAACATCCACTAATGATTAAAAAAACTCTCAGAAAACCAGCAGTAGAAAGGAACTTCCTCATTCTGATAAAAAGCAACTACAAAAAATCCTGCTATAGCGAGCATCATACTTGTCAAAGAGTAAATGTTTTCACCCCCAAATGAAGAACAATACCAAAGCATACACTCTCACCACTTCTATTATACATCGTACTGGAGGTTCTATCCAGTGCAATATGACATGATGTAAACAGATGTGCTGTGACCCAGACCTTCTTGTTTTATTTCTAGAGCATAGGCAAAGTGGTTTTGTCATAATTCTAAGAAATAATTTTAGAATTATTGAAATGGTAAATGAGCATTGACTTCATCTTACTCATCAGTTGCATTAACCCTGAAGAAGAGTCAGCTTGTTTTTTGAAGCATTGAGACTAGGCATTGACTTCTCCTCTCTAGCTATGAAAATCCTGGATGGCATTTTCTTTTAATAGAAGGCTATCTTCTGTGCATTGAAAATATATTGTTTAGGGCAGCCACCTTCATCAATGACCTTAGCTAGAGCTTCTAGATAACCTGCTGCAGTTTCTCCATCAGCACTTGCTGCTTTACCTTGCATTTGTATGTTATAAAGATTGCTTCTTCCCTTAAATCTCAGTAGCCAACCTCTGCTAGCTTCCAGTGTTTCTTCTGCAGCTTTCTCACCCCTCTAAGCCTCCCTGGAATTGAAGAGAGAGCTAAGGACTTAGTTTGATTTAGGCTTTGGCTCAAGGCAGTGTTGTGGCTGGTTTGATCACGTATCCAGATCTTCTATCTACTCAAATTTTCTCCACATCACCAGTAAGGTAGTTTCACTTTCTTATTTGTTCACTGAAGTAGCACTTTTCATTTCCTTCAAGAACTTTTCCTATGCATTTACAAATTGACTAACTGCACAAAAGGCCTAGCTTTCAGCCTGTCTTAGCTTTTGGTATGCCTTCATCACTAAGTTTAATCATTTCTAGATTTTGATTTAAAGTAAGATATATGAGACTATTTCTTTCACATGAATACTTAAAGGCCACTGTAGGGTTATTCATTGGTTTAATTTCAGTATTGTTGTGTCTCAAAAAAAGGGATGCTTGAGGACAGCGAGAAAGATGGAAAATGGCATGTCAGTGAGGTGGGCAGAGCACTTATCACATGTATTGATTAAGTTTGCTATCTTCTGTAAATGTGGTTTGTGGCTCCGCAAAACAATTACAATAGTAATATCAAAGATCACTGATCAATGATCACCATAACAGATATAAAAATATTTTTAAAAGTTTGAAATATTGTAAGCATTACCAAAATGTGACGCAGAGACACAAAGTGAGTTCATGCTGTTGGGAAAATGGCGCTGATAGACTTGCATGATGCAGTTTCCACACATCTTCAAATTATAAAAAACATAATCTCTCTGAAGTACAATAAAATGAGTATTTCATGTGAGAAACACACATACACCCATCCAGATGCAAAGAATGGACTCAGAGACACACAGCAGCAGAAGCGACTCTTTTGTTTTTGTTTTTTTAGATGGAGTCTTGCTCTGTGGCCCAGGCTGGAGCGCAGTGGTGCGATCTCAGCTCACTGCAACCTCCGCCTCCCAGGTTCAAGTGATTCTCCTGCCTCAGCCTCATGAGTAGCTGGGATTACAGGCATGCGTCACCACACCTGGCTAATTTTTGTATTTTTATTAGAGATGGGGTTTCACCATGTTGGCCAGTTGGTGTTGAACTCCTGACCTCAGGTAATCCACCCACCTCGGCCTCCCAAAGTGCTGGGATTACAGGCCTGAGCCACCGCACTCACCCAGCCAGAGCAAAACTTTTAATGACGGTCTTGCAAGATCCGGAGCCTGGTAGGCAGGCACACCCAGGGCAGTTAGAACAGGTAATTTATTGCCTAGCAAGCAAGTCCCTCCCCCAGTTCCTCATTGCTTGAGTACTATGGAGTTATGATATTCCTGGACATCGCCTAAGTTTTATTATCCACCTTATAAGGTTATAACCCAATCCCCTTCCTCACTTAAGTTTTGATTTCCCAGTAACAAAACTTTCTTCCCTTTTGTGGGCTGACCCCTCCTCTACATTCTGTTTACTTATTGTGACCTTCTAGGTGCATGAGCCATGCAGTTTGTTACATCTGCAGGCTGGGTGCCAGTACTTAGATTTATTGTGCCTTGAAAATGGGCCATTTAAAATGTTTTCTCACATTCAGTGCTCTCAATGTACACCAACTGTGTGATCTCTTAATAAATAAGCTGTGTGTGTGTAATCAAAGTAAAGTCGATTTCAGTTTTACATAACTTCTTATAACTATAAGATGCTTTTTGCAAGCTTCATGGTAACCACAAAGTAAAAACCTATATTAGATATGCTAAAAATATGAAGAAGTATGAAAGAAACTGAAGAGGATACACACACGCAAAATGGAAAGATATTTCATGCTCATTGATTGGAAGAATTAATATTGTTAAAATATCTATACTACCCAAAGTGATCTACAGATTCAGGGCCATCCCTACCAATGACATGCTTCACAGAAATAGAAAAAAAAAAAAATCCTAAACTTTGTATGAAACCACAAAAGACTCTGAAATGCTAAAGCAATCCTGAGCAAAAAGAACAAAACTGGAGGTATCACACAGTCTAATTTCAAAGAATACTACAGAGGTGTAGTACTGGTATACTATAGCATAGTACTGACGTAAAACAGACACACAGACCACTGGGATAGAATAGAGAATCCAAATGTAAGTCCATGCACTTACTCCCATATTTTTGACAAAGGTACCATGAACGCACATTCAGGAAAGGACAAGCTCTTTAAAAATTAGTGCTGGGAAAACTGGGTATCTATAAGCAAAAGAATGAAGCTAGATCCCTATCTTTAACCATGTATGAAAATCAACTCAAAATGGATTAAAGACTTAAATTAGGTCTTGAAACTATGAAACTACTAAAAGAAAACACTAGGGAAACACTATGGGAAATTAGTCTGGGCAAAGATTCTTGGGGTAAGGCCTCAAAAGCACAGGCAACAAAAGCAAAAATAGACAAATAGGATTACATCAAGCAGAAAAGCTCTGCACAGCAAAGAAAATAGTCAGCAAAGTTGAAGACATAGCATGCAGAATGGGGAGACTATTAATATTTGCAAACTATCCATCCAATAAGAATATAATGATGGATGAAACTGGAGGTTACTGTGCTAAGTGAAATAAGCCAGGCTCAGACAGACACATGTTACATGTTCTCACTCATATATGGGATCTGGAAACGTGGATCTTATGGAGGTAGAGAGTGGAATGGCGGATACCAGAGGCTAGGAAGCAAGGGGATGAGAGGGGATAAAGAGTAGTTGATTGAGGGGTATAAAAATGCAGTTAAATAGAAGGAATATGTTCTAACATTTGCTGCCACAATAGGGAAATTATAGTTAATAATTGTATATTTTTAAATTGCTAGAAGAAAAAAAGTTTACAGTGTTCCCAACACAGGGAAAAGATTGAAGTGACTGATATTCCAATTACCCTGATTTTATGATTATACATTTTATACAGGTATCAAAACATCACATGTACCCCCAAAATATGTACAACTCTTATATCACAATGAAAATATTTGATTAAAAAATAAATAGGCCTGATTTTATTTCAAAGTCATATTACCAGGGATTTTTTTTTCTGATCTAAAAAGATGACAAATTTTGCTGAATGAAGGCTCAAATGATTACAGTGGACCCTGCTGGCATCCCTGAATCAGATCCCCCAAGGTCTGTGCGCTGGTTGCCAAGAACGTGAACCTGAAGCCTTCAGAAGATTGTTGGGCACTGGAGCCGTTGACAGAAACAAGAGTGGGAAATGCCTGGGAGTTCCAACCTCCTGAGGCCAGCCCTAAGCCAATGACAGACAGCTCAACAACAGGGAGTCCCGGCTCCTCTGCATGGCCATGCGTGTCAGGCGTGGCTGGGACTTCACCTGAAACCACACGCCTGCTTTGCTGCTTCCCTCCCTGCCCTACTCACACTCTCCCTGCCTCTCAGGATTGTGTCCCTGCTCAGTCACTTGAACCCAGCTCCTCTTGGGGTCGTATAAGGAGAAGGGACGGGGAGTGTGCCGTTTTCTTCTGATCCCCGTTCTCTCTGAGCGAGCTGGGGTTCAGAGCACCACAGTGCTGTCCCTGCTTTGAGAAGATCTGGGCTTTCAGGGGAGAGCCTTACTTAGGACACCTAGCACAGTACTTAGATAATACTCTTATCTTCTAATGCAGATGTCAGTCACATTTAAAACAAAATGTATTTTTTTGCCAGCATCTCAGGTTTCTAGCCCAGTCTCTGTTACAAAGTTAGCAGTAGTCAGATGTAGAATGAAGATCAAAGCTGCACCCATGTCTTCCGGCTGACTGTGGGCTCAGGAAACTCATAGGGCCCTCTGAGAGGTATACCCCCATAGACAGCAATGTTGGTGTCTTAAGTTATGGGGGCCTCAGGAACAAACAATGCTCTGTTACAAAGATCGGGAGCTTTAATAAAACCCTGATTTGCATTTTTTAAAAAAACTATTGATAGTGGCTATAAATTCAAATGTGCATACATGTATATTCTGTAAAAGGATTAGAAGTTCTCCCAGAATGGAAGATCTTTTTATATATTCAGTCTCAAAATATGTATTGAATACCTCCTGTGCGCCAAGTATTTTCTAAGATAATTTTTTGAAGACTCGCTACATGGGCTGTCTTTGTGGAATGAGTAATTGAATAAGGAGAAGGGACAGGGAGTGTGCAGTTTTCTTCTGATCCCCATTCTCTCTGAGTGAGCTGGGATTCAGAGCACCACAGTGCTGTCTCTGCTTTGAGAAGATCTGGGCTTCTTAGGGCTGACCTGGAGGTTGGAGAAGCAAAAGTCACACAGGTTTAAAATTGTGACTGATGAGGTGCCCTGGTACTGGTGAGGGCAGTGGGTAGCTAGAGAGGAGAAAACTCCATGATATGTGGGTAAGTGCTGGGACTGAGGGGTTTCCTAGAATATTGGACATTGGGTAGTAACACTGGAAATGTCCCCGGTCAGTCACCCCATATTTTTATGGCTCCTGTGATCCCGTCTACTGTGGGGCTGTACACCTGGTGGGAAGGCATTTCCTGTATCTCCCGGTAAACAGGTGAACATCTTATCTTTTCACTTTCCTGTATGATACATGAAACTTGACCCCTTTCCTTGATTTCTATTAAAAATTATCCTACTTAAGTCATTAATGTTTGAAGCAGAGTCTGTGGAAGGTTTGGGGAGACAGAGTGATTTTATTGCTAAGAAACAAGCATCACACAGACAAAGGAGCTTACGTTGAAATCATACCCCTGCTTAGGGGCCCCATCCCTGTGACAGTAGACTCTCTCTCTGTTGGCCCGTCCCTCTTTCTCCTCTGTCCTCCATCCTCCTCTTCTCTGTCTTCTGCTTCTCACCATGCCCAGATTCTCACTCACCGATGAGTTTGATTAGTTTGCCTGTATCTTTGTAATCTCTTTCTACTCTATGATTGTAGACCTCAGTTCTCAGCAAAGGTTTACTTATGCAGGAGCCTTCCTGTACAAAGTCAGTTCCCTCCTGTGGGTGCAAGGTTGTTGCTGAGGTCGGCCTCTTGGGCGCCCTGAATTTTTGCCTAGTGGACCTCCTGCAGGAGGTGTGGAATTGCTGCCTGGACCCTCACCTCATGCTGCATGGGGATTACAGTGGTGGGGGTCGCAGAAGATTTCAATACTTGGAAAAATCTCTCTGGTTAGAGACCAGAATGAAGGAATTCTCCAAGTTGGGGAAAAAAGGTTAACGTTAAAAATGGAAACTGGAGAGGAAGGCTCTCATGAAAGACATGCTTTACTATGAAAATGCTCAGCGTATCACAGGGTTAGCCAAGCCTTAACAATCCTCTTCTAAAGAGCTCACCTCTGCCTACTGGGGGATTTCCCTTGAGAAATTCACCTTTAGCTTTGTTGGTGTGTTAGCACCTTTTGAAACCATGTTCACGGCCAGTTTTCATGGCACGTATTTGTCCAGTAAGTGATTGATTCTTTAAGTGAGCTGGTATATGATAGACAATAGATTTTCTCTGTGGATATCTTAGAAAATCGTAGACTTACAGGATTTAGACTTTGAAGAGGTTCCCACCACAATGCCCTCAATTTAAATTTGAGGAAAACAAAGCTCTAAAGAAGTGAGGCATCTAATTGGGACTAGATTCATCAATGTCTTATTTCCCTGGAGACAGATCTTCCCCAACCCTGGGGATCCATCTCTGGCTATTGGTAAATGTGGCCTTACCCAACCTGCTTCTAGCAGACACTGTTGAATTTTCACCAACATTAACTGATTCACCACAATCACCCTGGGTGGCAGGTGTTACCAACACCATCCCCTTGGTATAGATGGTGAGAGGATGTGCTCACTGCCTCACAATCAGGGAGCGGCTGAGCTTGGATTTGAACCCAGGGAGTTGGGCCTGCTAGGTAGGCTCTCAACACCAGTACCACCCTGCCTGTGAGCCCAGACATCAAGGACGTGGACGTGCACTCTGCACTCTTTCTGGGATGCTGCTATCATTGGAAGTGTTTGAGCAGGCTGTCTAATCAACATCCTTCCCTAAACAACGGAAAACAGGATCAATGTTTCCCAAACTGCTTTGAAACTGTCATTTAAAAATTTACTGATGAAAAGTTATTTTAATTGTCTCTGAGTTTTCAAGGCTTTCCAGAAAAAAAAAAAAAAAAAAAAAAGCCTTGCTCGAATTTTTTATTCATTTTTTGCAGTCAGAAAAAAAAAAAAAAAACATTCTTCCTCAGCCCTTAGAGGACCAGGAGCAGTTTGCTATCATCATAACTCTGCAGAGCCAGCAACTTTTCTTTCATGAAGCTATTGTCTATGTCTTGATACCTTCAAGGGGTCTATTAACTGTTTTAGATTGTACTCCGTCCCCTTGGTATAGAGTGTAGTGTATTTTTTTTTTTTCTTCACCCAGGCTGGAGTGCAGTGGTATGATTATAGCTCACTGCAGCCTCAACCTCCCAGGCTCAGGTAATCTCATCTCAGCCTCCCAAGTAGCTGGGACTACAATCACACACCACCATGCCCAGCTAATTTTTTTGTATTTTTAGTAGAGACAGGGTGTTGCTATGTTGCCCAGGCTGGTCTTGAACTCCTAGGCACAAGTGATCCACCCATCTTGTCCTCCCAAAGTGGTGGGATTACAGGCATGAGACACCTTACCCAGCCATGTATTGTTAAGGGAATGAATGTTTTCTTAAGTCAGGTGATGAAAGACGTGAAATGTAGGTATCTTAACTGTGTTCCAGAAAGATATGTTATGCAATTGATGTGTGTGTGTGCTGCAATGTATACATTACAATGAGATACTCTCAGAATGAACCTGTGGACTGTGTGCCTTACTGAGGTCCTCTTTCTGCCTTCCAGTTTTACGGGAGCCCTATACAGTCCGTGTGGAGGACCAGAAAACCATGAGAGGCAATGTTGCGGTCTTCAAGTGCATTATCCCCTCCTCGGTGGAGGCGTACATCACTGTCGTCTCATGGGAGAAAGACACTGTTTCACTTGTCTCAGGTAGGCTTTGCATCTCCAGGGTGCAGGACGCCATGCTCACCTTCTGAAAAGGTTATTTCAGAGATGGAATTGGGTCTCCGTTTATGTGTTCATTATAATTCAGAATTAGTATTCTTAAGGTTGATGCTATTTTGTAAGTAAACCTGAAATAAGTGTTTGGCTTATAATGCTTGATTCAGACATCCTTTGGTGAGTTGACTGATGAAGAGAAATTAGTTACCGGCACTGTAACTGTAGCCATTATGTTAACTTTTTTGAGAAAATTGTGGTTTTATGTTTGCTTCTAAAAACAAGGTAGTAGTATTTTGCATCTGTGAGAAACCTCAGCATTGCACATATAGCTGATATTCTGAAACGAAAACCTGGAAAGTGGAGACCCTGTTTTCCTGCCCTTCGGGTGTTTTCCAGTGTCTTGAGAGTTATGTTGTATCTCTGACCTATTTATTGAAGATTCTACTAAGAATATATATGTAGCCCTGAAACGTATATTTGCATATGAATAATTTGTTGGCTTATGTTTGGTATCTAGAAAAGAGTTTAAATTTAGCCTCCAAGAAACTTCAGTTCTTTATTTCTAACGGTGTTGAATTCTTGCTCTGCGCTATTGATTTCTTGCTGTGTTATTTACCTGAAAAGGCTACTGTCCGCGTGATGCGTGGTGTTTCTGTTCTGTACATCCTTGGGTAATGACTGTTGGCATATCTCGAATGTGTGTTGGCTGCTTTCGGAAAAGAATTGTGAGGAGCGTAGTCTGTGTTCCGATGTGGATTACAAATAGTTGCCTTTTTTAAACATGTCTTTATGACCTCACATGCAGATGCACACACACACACAACACATGTTAACACACCTCTTGACTAAGCAACATTTTATCAATTTATAGAGAGAAGAATTTGGAACTGAACACTCATGCTGACACACCATTTTTGTTTTTCAGCCTATTGATGAGCTAGAGAGGTTGATTACTCTACACCAACGACCAGAAGGCATTTAAAAGATCCAAATCAAAATTGAAATACATTGCCATCATAGCACATTACAGGAATCTAGGATATAATGGAATTCTTAGTTTTTATCAAAAAAAATTGTCTTTACAGTGAATTCAAAACCCCTCATGCATCAATGAACAATACATTCCTTGCTGTTATGTTGATTAATCATCATAATTTAACTTAGGGTGTTGAAAAATACTAAGCTTAATAGCTGAAATGTGATTGTGATAATCAGAATAGAGACTCACTTATACACTTTTATTTGCTAATTTTCTGTGTTGAAACATCTTCATCTTCTCTCCTTAGGGGTCATGTTATTTTTCTTAATGGCAAATGGAAGGATTTGATGACAGTCATCTGACTAAGTTCAGAGTCAGACGGGAGAGGCCCTCAAATTTATATGGCAAGGGAGTATAGATTCAGGGAGGGGAAGAATTGGGGTCTATCTTTTCAGTCGTCCAGACTCAGGGACCTAGAATGGAGACCTCATCATCGTTTAACCCTATCATCCAAATTTGTGGCTTCAGGGTCTGCTCTGGCAGGGGAAGAGACCATGGGAGAATTACAGACACCTTCTTAGTGCTTCCACTTGGCGGTGACACATGTTATCTCTGCTCATGTTTAATTGGACAAAGCAAGTCTCATGGCCATGCCTGACCTCAATGGGGCATGTGCCTGAAGGAAGAGAAGAACTGAAATCTGGGTGAGACATTGAAATATCTACCAGGAGGATTTCTTTAACTTTTATTTTAAGTTCAGGGGTACATGTGCAGATTTTTTACACAGGTAAACTTGTGTCATGGGAGTTTGTTGTACAGATTATTTCGTCACCCAGGTATTAAGCCTAGAACCCATTAGTTAATTTTCCTGATCCTCTTCCTCCTCCACCCTCCACCCTGAAGTAGGCCCTAGTGTGTGTTGTTCCTCTCTATGTGTCCATGTGTTCTCATCATTTAGCTCCCACTCATAAGTGAGAACATGTTCTACCAGGAGGATTTTTAAATATATGTGGTTATGCATAATATGTTTGTTCTTTTGTTTCCTAGACGTCTTTAATTAGCAGCATCCTCATGTTCATGTTTCACCTTTTTGCAATCTCTGTGAACAGACTTTATTTTCCTTCAAATGTGAACCTAATTAAATAAAAAAAGGAAATGTATATCTAGTGAGGGGATGATGCTGGCATACAGAATATAGAGTTTATGTCTCTCTGATAGGAACTGTTAAAGCCCATGTCCTCTCCTCAGTCAGATATTGGAGCTTCATCCTTTCATACAATTTTAAACGCAAAAGTTTTGGAGAAGCACTTGGCTTTTACTTCACAACAGCATCTAGAAAATAAATACAACACAGGTGTTTATCTTATTGAGGAATACATCATCAGTAAGAAGCTTTGGTTTGTTTGTGAGTAAGTCATTGAAAGAAAGAAAGAGAGAGACTTCATATCAGGTCGTTCAACCTGAGTCGAATAGACTTGTCACTAAAAATGACCTTGTAAATGACAACAAGGCCCCAAAGCAGTGGCATGATCTGCTTATAGAAAGTCTGGAAATTGAGCATTTTACCTGACTTCTCTTGCTCACTGCTGCAGTCAGACCCTGTTCCCAATGTCTGAGCTCCACCCATCAACAAGGCCCAGAAAAGGAGGTCATGAAGTCACTGGAGGTGACACATGGTTTAAAACATTGGAGATCTTAATAAATAAACCATGCTCAGGAGGTTTAGGTGGAGAAGGGTTATATTTCTCTCTGGTTACCAGGACAAGGCACAGATAAGGACAGAGGACAACCTCCTTCCCCCATCACCCAGGCTGTGCCAGGGGTGGAGGGTGCTAAAAGGAGGACCCTCCCTCCTCCACGCTGGCCGGGGCTGAGTCACTCTGGGGAAGCACCGGGATTCTTGGCTTCACAGAATGACCTTGCATGGCACAGAAAACCCCAGGAACAGAGGGACTTTTTCTAAATTAGTCCTGACCTTCAGGGAAGCTGTCCTGAATGCCATATGCACAGCAGATGATCTGTAAAAGGTTAATTTGTCTCTGTTTTGTATATAAACTGTAACTCCTGCTGAACTAGTTTGGATTTATTCCTTGGCATGGCCGTCTCCCAGGTCTCTCTTCCCGGATTATCAAGTCATCCCAGCCTGCTGGGATCTGGCTGGGAAGTTTGTCCCAGGAAGGATTCCTACTCTGCACAGATCACTTCCTTTAGTGGTTGATTCTCTCCATGGAGAAAAGCGATTAACTAAATCAGCCATGGAAATAAGCCTGTGCAAGTATCTTAGTGAGTGAGTTAGGAGCAGGTATAGGAGTGCCAGAGAGTTGACCTAGGAAAGCTGGGAGCTGATGGCAGTCAGGAGAGGGTCCAGAAACATGATTCACAGGCCAAGGCCCAAGGTGCCCTGCTGGGTTCCCGGGAAGAGTGTGACTTGTCAGCCTGGGGGATACTTAGGTGCTCAGCCTTGACTGTTGGGAGATCCCCTGGGAAGGTCAGAGCAGCAAAGGCCTGCTTCGAACAGATGAGCTTGGGGTTTATGTGAATCTCTAGGCCAGGGGACCTTTGGAAATCCTGGTGAAGGTAAATGGGTGTTTGTCTTCTGCAAATTCTTTTTTAATGAAAAGCAAAATTAAATATGTTGGTGTATTTCCCTAAAAAGAAACGAATTGGTTTCTATTAGTGTGTCTCACTAGGTTTTGCCCTTTATTTTGGTTAAGAAAACAAATGAGTAAGTTATTTTCTTGAGAAGCACAAATGCAGTGTTTGTCAGGGTTTAATGAGTGTCGTCCATTGTCACGGTTGCTTTTGGGAGCTTAGTGCACATGAGGGCCTGCATTGATTTCTTTCCAGAGCAGGCTTCGGTTGGCCTGAAGGTAGACACAGGAATCCAGTTATGCCTCTTCATCATATGAGGCCATGAGGCTACCAATATCAAGGACATTAATGAGTTCATTGATTTTGAGTGACCTTTGGAAAGAATACCCCAACAGCCGAAAAGTAGAAATCCCATAATTCCACTAAATGGAGGAAAGATTCATAATATCTTATGTTGCTTTTCTGCCTGCCTGGGCTCTTCCCTGGGCCCTGGGGCCTCACAGGGTGACCCTTCCCTCTGGTATGATGGATGGGGGTGGGGTCGTAAATGAGCAGAGGAAAAACATTTCAGGGACAGGCACACAAGGTGCCATCAGGTGACCTCAGTTAATATGACAGATTCTGACCTATTGTCTTCTTACCTCTCTAAAATGAGCCAGGAAAAACAAGAGTCATGATGTCCATGTGGATTTTTTTAGACATCCTTATCACTTATCCTAAGCTGCAATGAAATCCTTTTAAATGCCATAATATTAATGTAGCCCAGTAAAAATATAGTAGCTTGAATAGCGACGTGCTTTTGGAGGTGTTGCTGATGTGGAGATACATAAGACACCATCCTGGAAAAAAACAATATCACCGGCTTTATATTTGGGTTTCCCTTGACAAACCTGTTGTGAATTTCCTCCCGATTAGGGAGGCCAGCAATAAGAGAGCCCAGCCTTCCGTTTCTGTTTCTTCTGATAAAATTGTGAGAATCTCACCAGGGGTTTAGCTACATTAACATCAAAGACACAGCCCAAGGGTAACTGGATTTGGAAAACGGAAAAAGCAAACATTTTACTATTCCCAGGGAGGCTGCCTCCCTCTTTAGCAGTGGCCCAATTTTCTGCTGTCATATTTCCTATCTGAATACTTCTATTAGTGATGATTCAAGGAGAATTTTATCTCTTAGAATCACTGAGTTCAGGTCCAAGGATGATTATCTTCTTTCTGTGTTTTGGGTAAACGTAAACAATTTTCTGCCCGCATGAAATATCAAAAGACGTAAACCAGCCACTTGATATGAAACATTTGCTGTAATTCTTCACTGCCACAGTTGGGTCTGGGCATCATAGATAACGCAAGACTTGGGCTTTAAGAAGCGCTTCCTCCCCAGGTCTCTCAGAGATGGTTTCTGCAGTTGAGATGCTGGGGGAGGTTCCTGCACTGTCCCTCTTGGGGTGTTAGTGCTGCAGTGGGCGCTTAGGGGCTAAGGCTGCAGCTACACACATGGTTTTGCCTGGAGAACTAGAGAAGGTTTCAGAAAGGAGGTTGTGATTTAAGAAAACCTTTGCGTTTTAGACAAGGGAAAACAAATTATAGGTGCAGCCAACCAAATTAGACAAGGCTGCCCTTAAGCACGTTTT
Source organism: Theropithecus gelada (assembly GCF_003255815.1). NCBI lineage: Eukaryota > Metazoa > Chordata > Mammalia > Primates > Cercopithecidae > Theropithecus > Theropithecus gelada. The sequence continues at coordinate 22,321,169 of NC_037670.1, forward strand.
GGCAAACCAGATTGGATGCCATATATTCTCATGTGGAAAGGGAGGGAGAGCAGCACAGCTGTCGGGGGACCTGAGGGTCACGCTGTGGGGGGCCTCCACTTTGTGCACTCTTGACTATAGAAGTTAACCTTCCCTTTCTACGGCACTTCTATTGTGATTTTACTGCTCCTCACTGAGCATTTTCCAGACATCTGCTATGCTGTGGCTGCTACCTTGTGGAGACCTGAGTCTGCCCTCAGAGAGCTTATGAGTAAAAGAAATGAGATCAACATTAAAATGATGTAAAGTTAAAAAAAAACCCCAAAAACCTAGAGTCATCTGAAAGCCTCATCTTTGATTTTAAAAGTGCCAGAGAGTTGCAGAATTAAAGAAGCATTTAATATTCACTGAAAAGAAATTCGTAGGACCAAATGAAAAGTATAAAAGGAACATTTTTCTGTCTGTTATCATCTACCTAGCTATCTGTCTTTGTATGTATCATCTAATCTTTTATTTATATTGCTTTTAGTAAATAAGAACCTCATTGTAAACACTGGAAAGTATTCCTGGCTCAGAACGTGCACAGCAGACTGGAATTAGAAAGGCACAGAGATGTCATGCTTTCACCATGCTATATTTTTGGGAGTGAAGTAACCAAGAAATAGGAAGAGAGGGCCCTGGTCTCTTTCTTTTTTTAAATCATTAATTATGTTATTCTTTTGCTATTTAAGTCTGTCGCTCACTAAATTAGTTTTTGCATGTTACCCCGCTGTCACCTGAAAGTAATTAAAAGCTGGTTGTTTACAGCTCTGGAGAGCCCCTGCGTGACACTAAGAATGGGGGTCATGCGAGGTGAGGGGCACAGCCTGAGTCTCCAAACAGCTGCTAGCAAGGCTCCGAAGCAGCCGCAATAGCAGCTAGTCTGCAGGGCCTCAGCCTGCCAGCGGGAGACCTGCGCCCATTCTGAAAGCTGCAAACTGTGTTTTGTGGAGTACAACCCAACACAGAGAAGTACGCGTTTGACTTTTGAACTTCCGAAACAAGTAGATAGACACGTAGAGATAGGTATGTTAATACTTTTTCTTTAAAAAAGAAAGCAAGAAAAGAAAGCATTGGAGCAAATTTAGCCCAGAGGATCTCAGGAGGGGTGTGTGTACATGTGTGTGATGTGAGTGTCCACTTATGTGTGTGGTGTTCAGTGTGGTGTGTGCATATGTGTGTGTGGTGCATGGTGTGTGTGTGTAGCATGTGTGGTGTGTGCGTGGCATGTGGGGTGTGTACTCTGTGTGTATGTTGTGTTTATGCCATGTATGGTGTGTGAGCTCCGTATGTGTGTGGGGTGTGTGTGTGGAGTGTGTGCTGTGTGTGGTGTGTGAGCTCTGTATGTGTGTGGAGGGTGTGTGTGTGATGTGTGTACTCTGCATCTGTGTGTTGTGTATGTGTGTGTAAAACCTCATTTGTTGGGCCACTAAGTCACACTAAAATGCCCCTTGATTTCCTATTTTAAGTTTCTGGAATATGACTTGAGTGCAACGCTGACTCAGGTTAGCTGGGTGACCTAGGGAAAGGCATTTCTATCTCTCTCAGGTTTTTTTTTTTTTTTTTTTTTTTTTTTTTTTTTTTTGCCTCAGCTTCCTCCCGTGGGTATACAGTGATTTCTGTGGTACTCTCTCATAACACGATGTCAGGATATTAAAATTCCGAATTGAATAGTCCACCTATTAACCAACTACTGTCTAAGTTATTTTTTCACTTTCTTAGATTTAATCTTGCAGGATGTTATATGCGCGTGTCAAAGGTCCCCAAGCCCACCCTCAGGTTTGGTGATTTGCTGGGAACACTCAGCATGTAGCTGCATCCATGACTGTGACTTAATACAGGAGAAGGCTATGGAGCAAAAGCAGCAAAGGGAAAAGGCACATGAGGTGACGTTCAGGGGAAAGCGGGCCCCAGCTCTCAAGAGTCTTCTCCCTGTGGAATCACTCAGCATGCACTTAATTTCCCCAGCAATGAGTCGTGATAAGAGGTGCAATGTCGTCTACCAGGGGAGCTCCTGGAGACTCAGTGGCCAAGGTTTTCTTTGGGGACAGGTCACGTGGGCACCCTGGTATGTTTGGCATGTACCAAAGTTCCAGACTGTAGAAGGAAGGCAGGTGCTCATCATGAACTGTCTTGCTTATGCAGTTTAGGCAGCGAGCCACTCTTAGGGTGGTGGGAACCCTTCCAATATCCCAGTTCCCAGATACCAGCCAAGGGTCAGTCTTGCAAGCAGCCCTTCATAAGAGTGATAGTCTCAGACCTATTATGTTAACTCTTCTCTGTGCCATGCAACTTTTTAAATGATGTTGGCTCATCTTCATTTTCATACATTCAACAATCACTTTGCATATGCTCATCATGAAATGCTGGAGAAAGCAAATGAAGAAAATCTCTATTTTTTGTACTTTATCGCCTTGTACCCAAGTATTTCAAGCCTTAAGAAAGGTCTCATCTCAAATTATTTTAAGGTCCGAAAACACATTGACTCATACTCTTCCCTTGCTCCACCTAAGTGTAAATGGAGTTCATTTTATATTCTGACATTAAGGATCTTCTGCCTTCTCTCTCTCTCCCTGTGATGTTTGGTTCTTTCTAGACATAGGAAACAGATGGCCAGCTAAGTCAATCAGATGTAATTTGGACACAAGCATATTCTCTGGTCTGTTGTTCATCTAGGAGTTTTCATTTCAGGAAAGTTCAAGAGAATAACAGGATCATTTAGAAAACAATGTCATGCAGTGATAACCAAATGCTGTTACATTATTATTATTATCAACAAACTAAAATAGATGTCACAAATCAAGATTTGCTTAGACAATGTGCCACAGTATAAGAAAACAGGATTTGAGATTGAGAAATGTAATTTTGACTCAGAATAACTTACTAGCTACTCAAGAAGTCAGCGTGAACTCAAGGTATTGTCAAGAGCAGAGATAAAGGTGGGTTGGACGAGGCTTATGGTGCTGTGTCCTTTGCTCTGGGCTGGACCGGGTGGAGGAAGGTCTCCTCAGCAGGTGGGTTGGTTGGCCTCCAGAAATCCATCAGGCGGAGCCACCATGGCTGTAAGCCCTTTGTGGCTCTCCTTCTGAGCAGATGGGACAGGACAGTAAACTGTCCAGCAGCCCAGACTTCCTCTTTCCTCAGCAACCGCATCACCTGTGGAATCCCCAATCTAGGAGCCACCCCCCTTCCCTGCTCCACCGTCAGCCTGCAGAGCATTCCTGCAGTCTGGGCACTCTGAGCATTTATGCCAGTCCGCGATCTCGGCTCATTGCAAGCTCTGCCTCCCAGGTTCAAGTGATTCTCCTGCCTCAGCCTCCCGAGTAGCTGGGACTATAGGCACATTCTGCCACACCTGGCTATTTTTTTTTTTAGTAGAGACGGGGTTACACCGTGTTAGCCAGGATGGTCTCGATCTCCTGACCTAGTAATCTGCCTGCCTCGGCCTCCCGAAGTGCTGGGATTATAGGCATGAGCCACCGTGCCCGGCCTGGTTTTAACCGGCTCTTCACTTCTTGTCCAGATGCTCAGGTGTTTTTTGCTGCCCCCGTCTGTATAGCTGAAGAGGTCTTTCCCGAGCTTTTTCTCAGCATCCTGGAGCACCCCATTCTCAACTCTGCTGCACCTACTCTCCAGCGTTCAAAAGATCGTAACTTTTCACTCTGCAGGGGCTGAGAACAGCTCTCTTAGACGACCCTTTCTACCTCCAGCATGGCTCAACCCCAAGTTCTCGCCCACAGGAAGAGATTTCCTCTTTCCTTCCAGCTTAGCCTCCCACCGTGCTGCCCTCCTGGTCCCTTTCCATGCTCCAACATTCTAGGACCTCTTTTCGTCAGCTGTGCCCTCTGTTGCTTCGGACAGCTTCTCTTTAGTCATTACTGTATTTCTTGTGACACAGGTGCTCAGGTCCCCCAGTTTTAAAGAAACCTTTCCCTTTGCCGACTTTCATACTTCTTTCTTTCTCTATCTTTACTTCCTTCCTTCCTTCCTTCCTTTCTTTCTCTCTCTCACTCCTTTCATTCTTTCTCTTTCTTCTGGCAAACTGTTTTGAGAGAATAGTTTATCCTAGTGAGTATCTTGGGCTCTGCCTGTTACACTCTACTGAAATTCACTACTTCAGGATCACCCGTGACTTCCAAATGTTAAATCCCAAGGCTGTCTCCTGGTCCAGTTTCTCTCTGACCTCCCTGTTACATGTATACAGTTGACCTGCTTCCTCTGTTGGTTCCTGTATTTGGCAACTCTGGCTGCCAAAACAAAATATCACACACCGGGTGGTTTAAACAACAGCAAATTATTTCCTTATGGTCCTGGAGGCTAGAAGTTTGAGATCAGGCTGCCAACATGGTTAGGTTCTGATGGGGGCCTTGTCCTGGCGTGCAGATGGACACCTTCCTGTTGTCCTTGCATGACTGACTCTCTCATGTTTCTTCTTGCAAGGACACTAATTCTGTCTGATTAGGGGCCCACCCTTATGACCCCATTTAACCTTAATTACTTCCATACTCCAAATTACTTAGTAATTACTGTATTTCTTGTGAAACAGGTGCTCAGGTCCCCCAAATTTAAAGAAACTTTTCCCTTTTCCTTTGTCAACTAACTCCCCTTCCTTTCCCTTCCTTCCTCTCTTTCTTTCTTTCTTTCGCTCTTTCAGTCTTTCTCTCTCTCTCTCTCTTTCTCTCTTTCTCTGTCTCTCTTCTCCTCTCTCTTTCTCTCTCTTTTTTTCTCTGCCTTTACTTCTTTTTTCTTTCTTACTTTTTTCTTTTTCTTTCTCTCTCTCTCTCTTTCATTCTTTCTTTGGGGTCAGGGCTTCATCATCTACAATTTCAGGGGACACGAGGCAGTTCATAGCAGTTGCCCTCCTTTGGTTTGTATCAAACTACACTGCCTGGTTGATCTTCTCTCCACTGATTTCTGTGCTATCTCTTTCCTTGAGTTTACACCTTCCCGACTCAGAAATGTATGTCAATCTAAAAGTCCAGTCCCAGCCACTTCCTGTATTGGTCATTTCATCATCTCCCAGGGCTTCATCCATGACTTGTACCTGTGTGACCCTAACTTCAGACCTGCCTTCTCTCCTGGTCCTGCTTGTTCACTCCCCCTGCATCCCTCCGGCCTCCTCCAACAGAGGAAACCTCCCCCATGACCACAAAGGAATTTCCCTTTGCTTTACTCATTTATTATTTAATATAGTGACTGTATTAGTTTCCTAAGACTACAAAAAAAAAAAAAAAAAAAAAAAAAAAAACCAGGAACTGGGTAGTTTCAAACAATAGAAATTTATTTCCTCACAGTTCTGAAGTCCAGAAGTCCAAAGTCACAGTGTCAGCAGGGCTGTGCTGACTCAGAGGGCTGTGGGGAGGGTCCCTGTCAGGCCTCCCAGCACCTGGTGTTGCCTGAGGTCCTTGGCTCCTTGGCATCCTTCACTTGCAGAAGTCTCACTCCATCCAGTCCCTCCCTCTACCGACATGTGACTTTCACCCTGTGTGTGTCTTTGCATTTCTTCTCCTTTTCTAATAAAGATAATAGTCCTATTGGATGAAGGGCCCACCTTATTTCAGTATGGCCTCGTGGTAACTTAAATGATTACATCTACCACAACCCTGTTTGCAAACAAGGTCACATTCTGAAGCTCCAGAAAGGACATTTTGGGGGGAAGCTATTTAGCCCACTATGATTACAAATTCTTCCAATTCTTTTTTGGCCCTCTCTCACACATATTTTATATCTTTCCATCTCCTGCTTGACACGCAGTAGACAACTGATAAATATATGCGCAATGAGATTCTTAAAAAAAAAAAAGCATTTGTAAAGGAAGGAAACAAAAAGCAGACAGTCCCATCAGGGTAGCCAGGAGTGCCGGTGCTCCAGGCCCTGTGCGTCCCTGCAGCCCTGTCCCCAGCGACGCCAGCATCCAGCTGGCAGCCACACCACCAGCTGCTGCTGTCCCAGCTGCAAGTAGCCTGGTCTGTGTCAGACCGGGCTGGGGGCCAGTAGGGGACAGGATCCAGGCAGTCCTGGACCAAGCACAGGGCGGCAGGCAAGCCGCTTCACCTACATTTCAGATCCTCACGTTCGGGTGCCATGGCTTATTGGGCATCTTCAAGTCCTGCGTTTCCTTCCTCAAAATGAAAAGGGGGAAATTTGTTAATGGACAAACGACTCATCAATTTCCCAAATGATTAGTAGTCTGAAAACATGTGCATGAAAAAATTGTTTGAAAAGTTACCCTTGATTACAACATTAATTCCAAACTAACTGAATTTTTATTGGATAAACTGTCACCTATGGTTCAAACTTCAACAACTAGATTCTATTTGCAGAGTTGTATTGACTATCCAAGGCTCATGTATGGGGGAGGTAATGAGAGTATTTACAGAATATTTCAGTGTGTGTAGTTCCTGAAAATACAATGCTGATGCTGAAAATATTGGCTGTCCAGAATTGGGCTCTATGAGCTACAGAAAATCCACAGCACACACTGCTCTGCAGTAGAGCAGAGTCAAAATGTGCTTTGAAAAGAAGCTATAAGCAGATACAGCAAATAAGCAAAAATGCATGGATCCTGTGTGCTCTTAGGGATGGTTTCAGGGTTCTGCACGTCTTTCATTTTGCCAGCAGTGCACAGCAGGGCTCGGGTTTGCACTCAGGAGCCTGGCTTTGGGTCCCTACTGCGCAGCTGTGAGAACTTCCATAGTTAAAGACCTCTCTGTGGACCTGGATACTGTGTTTTTATAAAGATGAAGAATGCCATAACTGCAGTTCCAGGCCAAGTGAGGTGCTCCATGAATTTGAACATAGCTAAGCAATTCCGGACCTCTCTAGGTGTGCATTTCTCTATAAAGCCTGTAGATAGTGTGGAGTCTGAAGCCAGTGTCCAGGTCCATACCCCATATTCAACTTGGACCAAGTTATGTAACCTTAAGTCAGTCATATAACCTTGCTGTGCCTCAGTTTCCTCAACTGTAAAATGGAAATAGGAATAAAAATAACATAGTAAGATTGTTACGAGAATTAAATGAATGAATATAAAGTTCTTAGCATAGTGCTTGACATTAATGTTTGCCATTGTCCTTCTGCTGCTGCTGCTGCTTCTTATTATTATCTTCTATCTAAAGTGTGTGTATCCCAGAAACCAGAAGGTCAGGATACTGTGGCTTCAAAACAAATAGGCCATTATTTGTGTGATGCTTGTTAGGAAGTAAAAGAAATTCGATTTAAGAATTGCTGAAATGCAAGGTGTGCTGAAGAAGTCATGGGGAAATAATCCAAACTCCTTCAATTTCAACATAAAAGCATTAGAATGCTATTGAACCAATAATCTGTGGGATTTTAAAAGAAACAGCTCTTTACTTATTTTATTAAAATGTTTATTTTTCTTAAATAGCAAAAGTATGATATAAAATGACAATAAAGCAGAATGAAAGGATCTTATTTTTTGCCTTAACCATCACAGCTAAATCAGAGTATGTATTTGCAGTTTTAGAGGATCTGCAAAGGGACATTTGGGAGCCAGTTGAGACCTATGAGGAAAAACCAAATATCCCCAGAAAAAAAAAAAAAAAAGAAGCTTTCTGTGGAAAAAAAAAAAAAAAAGGTTAGTATTTACATTAAAATACTTGTAGCACATTTCAATTATTGAATAGCTAACAATTCTATGGCATGCACATGTCAGGTTATACCTAAAAACTTCTCGACAACCCTATTAAGTATTGACTTTTGTTGGCCCCACTTTACAGATGAGAACCCTGAGGCAGAGAGAGCTTCAGTAAGTGACCCAAGGTCCTTTCTTGAAATTCTCCCTCTCTAGAAGGTAGAGATTTTGCCTTTCCTTAAATTTTCTTTCAGTTTCCTATAGTACCTACATGCATAAGAGCCAACAAATACTGTCGACTGAATGATACACCACTTACAACAGTCAGAACCCTTGAAACTAGGGATTTATTTAAGCAAAAAAAAAAAAAAAAAAAAATTCAAATAATATGATTCAAGACTTAACCTTCTGAATATTTGACATATTTAGGGCATTTTATTGTGATTTGAGAGCAATATGCTTTGTTTTTTGAAACAATATTGTTTAACTAGAAAAAAATCAAAATAGGTGAAATTGTCAGGGACAAAAATAATTTCTTAATTTTAATTTTACTTAACATAATCCCTTCCCACCAACCTCAAGGATAACATTTCCATTCCAGACACATAATAGAAGCTTAATACATGTTTATGGAGTGAATCTTGAATGAGCAACTTTTCCATCAGAGTGGTGGTGTTACTTCCTTTTACATTCTTCTTAATGCTTTAATAAGACCTTTTGCTTTTCTCTATTTTTTTCTACCGCTCTAAAATAAAATTTCACATCAGCCTCTCCTCCCAATGCAAAGAGTGCCTGTGTTGGCCAATCAGGGGCAGCCTGGGATTTCACAGCTGACATCTCCTACGTGATGCTGTTCTGAGGGAAATCGAAATTTCAAAGTCCCAGTATTTATTATTCCCAAAACAAAAGCCGCCTTTTATTTTCATGAAATGATTTTATTGTTGCAACCACCTACAGCTTTACACTGCAGCATTTGTTAAAAAGCAGGACAATGCAAGTCACGGCGATGCTGACACGCCGAGCCCTTGAGAGGCGCGTTACAGCCTTTCCTGATGCCCTGAATCCATAGCCATGCCATGATCCTCAGACTTTACTTTCAGTTTTTTATCTAAAGGGACATACGCATTTGGTGAGCACAGAGTGTCAGCCTGTCATGGATAGCTTTTGTGTGTGAGGGCATGTTGTTTCAAACAGTAATCAATATGCTTCGCCAATTTATGATGATGGATCTAAAAACAGTAGAATTTCTGTGTGGAGAAGCATCGGGGTGTCTTTTTGAGCTGGATGCTCAAAAAGACACCCTGGAAAGGTTACATGGGGGGAAGGGACAGCAGGAATGACCGTTGCTGAGCCAATCAGATCACCCACACGTGTCCACATGAGGATGCAAATATCACCTAGATCAGCCTCCCATCTCTATCACTGGCTCCAATTTCTCATTGGAGAATTATTTTATAAATGAAGAAAGCACCCAGGTGTGAAAAGTCACCTGAGCAGGGAATGGTGGTGCAGAGACTCCAACCTGGGATTTTGTGGTGACTGTGTCTGCGCTAGTCCTGTGTTCAGTTGAAAATTTCTCCATTACTGTCATTGAAGCACTTATACTAGGTAAGGCAATGCTTTTAAAGTTGCATTTTAAAAACTATGTGACCTTTTTTAAAAAGGCACAAAAGAGATAGAGACACACCAGATATAACTTAAATTATAATCAGTAGGCTTATTATACTGAAGGAATTACAAAGACTAATGGGGTTCTTTTAATTATTTATCTGAAAGAAGTTCATTGAAAACTGTACTTCTCAAAATGATTCATTTTGAAATAAACTTATAACTGAGCTTTACTTCAATATCAAATGTTTAAAATATAATGCAAATAATATGTTGTATATCTGGAAATGTTTACCTGTAGTTTCAAAAAAAAACAAACATATTTCTATATAAATATTGTCTTAGTCTGTTTGGGCTGCAGTAATAAGTTACCATGGACCGGGTGGCTTATAAACCACAGAAATGTATTTCTCATAGCTCTGGAGGCTGGGAATTCTAAGATCAAGGAGGTAGGTAGATTTGGTGTCTCGTGAGGGTTCTCTTCCTGGTTCATAGACAGCTGTCTTCTCATTTTCTCACGTGGTAGAAGAGGTGAACGGTGTCTCTGGGGTCTCTTTTTATAAGGCCCCTAACCTCATTCATGAGGGCTCCACCCTGCTGACCTAGTCACCTTCTGAAGGGTCTGCCTCCCCATAGCATCACATTCGGGTTTAGGTTTCAACATAGGAATTTTGGGAGGTGGGGAAATAGATCTTCAGTCTATATACATATGTTTTTTATAGATGGACATATCCTTAGACCAATGTTTCTTGACATTTTGGGGGGATCATGTACATGTTGAGTAAGTAATAAAAACTATGGGGCAGTGGATCTTCAGAAGAACACACTAGTGCTGAAAGCTGCAAGAATCCAGGCCTTTTTTGCTTCCCTTCAACCTAGTGACTATCTGCATTCCCTCACCCCCCGTTCCCACTTGTCCTTACCCAGATGAACCAGGGATTCGTACTCCATTAAAATGCCTGATATAGATGTTGGATCGTGTCTTTCTTTTTTTCAACCTAAATTGCATTTTGAAACCTTCAGCCACACTCTTTTCTCTGATCCCTTATTTGTCCTGGTTTCCTCTGCTGCTTTTTATGCACACATTTTTTTTTCCTCCTATGCCCGTTGCATTGTACCAGTATCTTTCACTACAATTGTTCTTGTACCAGGAAAAGTAAAGGGTTTTTATAAAAAGCCTTCATCAAGTCATTTTCAAACTGCAGATGATACTAGGAAAGAAAGGCCATACTGAGACTCCCCCCCGCTAATTAGATAGTGAAATTTTTAGTTCTCAGCATTGTTATCTGTTTGAATTGAAACCCTATCATTGAAAAAGCCAAATGAACTTGAAATTGAGGAGGGCCATTTCCCAAAAGGGAACGCAGCCAGGCTGAATCCCTCGGTGGAGAGCCAGGGTGCAGGAGGCCCGGATGCACGTGACTCATTTCCACAGTTCTGATTTCCAAGCGAAGTAATTTGTTCTTTTAAAAAATTATTCTGGGATTCAAGATTTTTAAAAAAAATCTGTATTGCCAAATGCTTACCATGCATGCCGAAATATTGAAGAAAGGTATATCTCAGCCTTGCAGGTAATTTTGAAATGATCCACAAGGATTTATTCAAGGTCAGTAAATTCTGTGTTGGCACTTTCTATGTCAGTCTATGCCCCACACTGTGTCCCCATCAAGTCAATTCCTCTGATGCTGAATCTATTCCTTGCCTCTAAGTAAAAAACAAAAAACAAACAAACAAACAAACAAAACCAAGCAAACGAAAGAACAATATGGCAATCGAAGTCTTAAGCATTTCCTCTTTTACTGAATTCGACACCATTCCATTGCTAAGTGAAGAAAACCTGAACATCCTATTGCTGGCCGTGCCTCCCAGGGTTCTCCAGTAAACGTTTTCCATGAAAACCTGAAGTCCATTTTTGATGCAAAACATGCAGAACCTCTGGGCTCCATGAGGCCTGATGCATGACTTTGATAGGTCTCTGCACATGTTTAGTTTATGGTCCTGAACATGTGTATTTTCCTGAATGTCTTGTTCTTTGTTTACTGGCTTTGACTTGTTGATGTAAGATGAATCCACATATGTTTCTCTCTTGTTTTATCAAAATGTTTAAGTGTCTTTAGTTTTATATTGAGATTTTAAAAACAAACCTTTTCTTGCTGGTAAGGATATGGATAATTACTTTCTTGTCAAGAAAAATGGTGAAACTGGAAAACTAATTTCACGTATTTAAAATACACATTTGTTGCATAGTTATCATTGATCAGTTTATAAATTTTACACCTTTTTGGTGGTGGGAAAGTATATTCCTAGTGACTTCTATTTTAAATTCTGGATCTAAGACGAAGCTGCTTTTAATTAATAGTGACTATACAGTATATGTACCCTTGTAAAATGGTTGTGCAGAAGGAGAATAGGAAGGACTATAGATATGTGATTTAAGATATTTCTGTTTTGAAGGGTTAAATTTAGAAGGCAGCACAAGGGTCAAACATTGTAAACTCTGTGTGTAAAGCGAGGATATTCAAGGTGACAGGGATCAGAACCTCTGTGAAGGTTCACTAAAATTATTTGTGCACATCAGGTTATTATATAGGATGTAAAAATCCAGTTTTATGGCAAGATTTATTAATTCATAACTCTCATATGTGATCTGAATTTAAAAACTGGAGGACACACTCATAACAATTTAGAACGCGGCTTTTCTTGTGATTTAAATTGGACTTATTTTTCTTTAGTCTCCAACTCTTTCTTAGAAGAATTATGGTGGAGCAGAAACTATAAATGAGGGACAGTTATTTGAACCTAGTTACAGAAAGGAAGTTATTGGCGTGGGGATTCTGTAGGAGGGACTCTACATTGGATGGAAATGAAGGAATAACTGGAAGAAGAAAGGAGAAACAAATAGGCCCAAGTATACATTTCACTGTGTGAACCCATAATTCTCTCTGATGGCTGCATGATTAATTCAAAGATTTATTGATTTTTCCCTTCTCTACTCCAGCCTGCTGACCTGGTTTTGTTGACAGGTTTGTGTGGATCAAGCCAATCTGACAGATGAAAGTGTGCTACCATATTAGTCCCCGTGGTCTGGAACAAATATTTTATACCGTGTCTTTATCAACAGTAACCGAACACATGTGAGGCATCCGTCAACACTCCTTCCCATGCCATGCCATGAAATAGACTCAGGGATGCCAGCCCAACAGCAGAAGCAGCTGGGATTATTCGTTTTAATGAACGTGCATAGTGTGTGTGTGTGTGTATCTGTGTGTGCACGTGTGTGTGTGTATGGTGAGGTGGGAGTGTGGAAGTTATGGCATTTTTATTCTTAGTAACAAATATTAACTGACAGTTAGCTTTTAAAAATACCTTTGTGGGCCTGGCGCTGTGGCTTACGCCTGTAATCCCAGCACTTTGGAAGGCCAAGGCGGGTGGATCACGAGGTCAGGAGATCGAGACCATCCTGACTAACACGGTGAAACCCCGTCTCTACTAAAAATATGAAAAATTAGCCGGGCGTGGTGGCGGGCGCCTGTAGTCCCAGCTACTCGGGAGGCTGAGGCAGGAGAATGGCGTGAACCTGGGAGGCGGAACTTGCAGTGAGCTGAGATCACACCACTGCACTCCAGCCTGGGCGACAGAACGAGACTCCATCTCAGAAAACAAAACAAAACAAAAACCTTTATGATACCTGAGATTTGCTTCAAAACAATCCATTGCTAGGGGTGAAGGTGTAGCCTGAATTGATAATTTCTGAAGCTGGGTGATGGTACGTGGAGGTTTATTATACTCTTTGTATCCTTCATGTGTGTTTAAAATATTTTATAATGAAAAGTTGAGGAAAAACACTTATAAGACAAATTATATTTTTTATTTGAAACTTCAGATTACATGTTTAAACACGAGCAATTGGCACATCACTGAGCCAGGAATAGGCAGATTATAAATGTTGTATTTTAAAAATTAATGCTACAGTAACGGAAGCATTTTCCTGTTAGTTATGAGCTCTAAATTCTGCCCAAAGACTAGAATCACAAATAAAATGGTCCTTTAAGACCAGTGAACCGTCTCCAAGTTGAGTGTATTCCTTTTCAGCTAATAAAGTGAGATATTTTTGACAAGCATTTCTCAAATTGTGTCCATGGAGAGATTAGGAGAATAGGGAAAAGATTATGTGGATTCTGGTTCAAAAAATTTTAGGAAATAATACATTAAACAATAGCAGCCCAGTTCCATGTAGCACAAATATCAAAGTGATTGTGGACATTTTTTTAAACCAATTAAATCAGTTAATTTTTATTTTTATTTTCTCTTTTTAGATGTATTAGTCCATTCTCACATCGCTGCAAAGAAATAGCTGAGGCTGGGTAATTTATAAGGAAAAGAAATTTAACCGGTTCACGGTTCTGCAGGCTGTAGAGGAAGCATGGTGCCAGCATCTGCTTCTGGGAAGGCCTCAGGGAGCCTTTACTCATGGTGGAAGTCAAAGTTGGAGCAGAAAGTTCACATGGTAAAAACAGGAGCAAGAGAGAGGGAGGGGGGAGCTGCACACTTTTAAACAACCAGGTCTCATGAGAACTTACCATCCACACAAAAAATTGTGGATAGTGCCAAATCATTCATGAGAAATCCTCCCCCATGATCTAATCACATCCCCAGACCCCATCTTCAATATTAGGAATTGCAACTCTACATGACATTTGGGCAGTGACACAGATCCAAACCATATCACCAGCCCACCCATGATATTCTATAGAATATAATTTAGAAAAAACTACTTTTCAACGTAAGGCCACTAGAGGCGATTTGCATAAAATTGGGGTTGTTTTAAGCCTTGGGTTCAACAATTCAGGGTTAAATATGAGTTAGATGTTTTCACGGGACCAAACACCATTTATAGGTCTTGAATAAATCTGAAATTTCTACTTTTATAAAGTCTAATATGTAGACACACTGGGTTTCATTGGATTCTAATTCTATTTTTTGTATTTTGAGGGGGGCATCATTTTTATCTTTACTACCGTAAAACAAGACACCATCACAGCCAACTCCAAATGGCCAGGTGTGAAGTGGAAGGAAAGATGGAACAAGAGGGAACCAACCATGTGTAGGTGCTCAGGTGGAGGGAACTGTGGTTGGTGGAAGACCCCTAAGTGGAGTAAGCTTGGATAGGTAGCTGGACGAGGGAAGAGATGGGGCAGGGCCAGCCTGCATATGAAAGGCCTTCTTGACTAAGGCAACGGCTTTGAACTTTTATGCAGGAATAATGGCAAACTTGAATTCTGGGCTGGGGATTGATGTGACCACTGTTGCTGTGTGGAGAACAGTACGGGGTGGAGAGCAAACATAACCATTAGATGAGCAGTAGGAGGCTGGTGGAGACTGACTTGAGGACAGAGAAGAAGAGGACAGATGCGAAAGATGTTTGGGGAAGCTTTGATATGTTGGCTGAGAGATTAGATGTGGGGGTGGAGAAAGACAGTCATCAAGGATGATTCAGGTTTCTTAAGGAATTTAGTGCATGTTAGTACCATCAATAGGTGTAGAAACTCTATTATTTAAGGTTATCAATCAGAAATTGAATAACGTTAATAATAGGCAAAGTCCTATAGGCACTCTGTTCTTGGTGTATGAGTGTGGGGGGGGGATGTCCTATGAGCCACTTAAGCTCACTATAAATATCTTTCTGAAGCCTTCCTTGAATGTACTGTTCTGGCCTCCTACCTTTGCTCAAGCTGTTTTCTTGTTTGTTTCGCCTTCAGCTTCATCTTACTCATGCTAAGTCAGACTCATCACTGACTTCACACGTTTTTTGTTGGCTGATTTCCAGTTAGTCAAAATAAAAGGAAGTGAATAGTTTTGGCCTTTGAAGCAAAAAGGGACACAGGGACCTCTCTTTCCAGCTTCATGGCTTTATGAACTCTGGATATAGCAGTTGATGGTCGATTTCTCACAGTAATTATTAGGCACTATAATTTTGCTAAATTTACTTAAGCTAAACTAAAGACCATCAAGAGCACCTTCTATGGGCTGATATTGTGTCCCTCTCTAAAATCATATGTTGAAGTCCTAATCCGCAGTGTGACTGTATTTGGAAGTGAGGCACTTCAAGAAGTAATTAAGATTAAATGAGGGTATCAGGGCAGTTCCTAACCCAGTAGGACTGGTGGCCTTATAAGAAGTGGGAGAGACACCAGAGAGCTTGCTCTTTCTCTCTCTGCCATGTGAGGACACAGTGAGAAGGTGGCTTGTCTGCACATTTGGAAGAGAGCCTTCACCAGAAACACAGTGGCTGGAAACTTGATTTCGGACTCTGGCCTCCGGAACTGTGAAAATATAACTTTCTGTTGTCTAAGCCATCCTCTCTGTGGTATTTTGTTGCAGCAGCCTAAGACGACTTAATACAGCACCCTTTTGCTCTTTTGTCTGACTGTGGTTTCTTGGAGAACTGCTGTCTCATGTTGTTCTTACTTCTAGTGGTCATTCAGTTTCCATACAGTTTCCATGTAGTCTAACATCAATTCATCTTTATAAATTTAAACTATTTTTCCATTTTGCCCATAGTCATCCTTTTTTTTTTTTTTTTTTTTTTTTTTTTTTTTTTTTTAAAGGAATCTTGCTCTGTTGCCTAGGCTGGAGTGCAGTAGTGCAATCTCGGCTCACTGCAACCTCCGCCTCCCGGGTTCACACAGTTCTCCTGCCTCAGCCTCCCGAGTAGCTGGGACTACAGGTGCATGCCACCACGCCTGGCTAATTTTTGTATTTTTAGTAGAGACCGGGGTGAGTTTCACTGTGTTGGCCAGGCTGGTCTCAAACTCCTGACCTCGTGATCCACCTGCCTCAGCCTCCCAAAGTGTTGGGATTACAGGCATGAGCCACTGTGCCAGGCCTCTTTATTCATGTTAGTGTATGAAGACTTTTTTATTTTTTCAGGCTAGTCTGTTCACCTTTTCTTCCTTAGAAGAAATTCTCTGTTCTCCTTATAAGTTTTACAGTGTTCAAACTTTGGATCATGTCTTTTTCTCTCTTTGATCTCTTTCTAAATATCCCTTTATTTAAAACTGTGCATAAATTTTCCCTAAAATCATGTGGTGAGGAAAATGAACTTTTACATTTCTTCAGGAAAGTAAACCTGGTCAAAGACTACAGTTTGGAGAAACTTTAGACACTCATGTATATGACTAGAATGTGGATGTGAATGGTGTCTTTTTAAGCTTGTCTCAGGCTTTCATATGGCAAAGTAGTATTTTTAAGTTCTTTTTAGGTCCTACCTTTACCTTAGGATGCATTTTCTCATAATCTGATAAAGATATTTTTTAATGGAGACTATTTTCTGTTGTACAAGTTACATGGCCAATGTCAATTTGGCTTTTCTGTTTGAGTTGACTGTGTTCTGATTAGGAATGCTAAGTCACCTATGCAAAAGCAACTGAGAACTAACTTAAAAACATTAATTATTGGGGAAATATTTGTACACCCATGTTCATTGCAGCAGCATTTGCAATCGTCAAAAGATAGGAACAGCCCAAATATCCATCACCCAATGAATGAATAATGTAAATGTAGTACATACATTCCCTGGAGGATTTGTCAGTCTTGAAAAGAAAGGGAATTCTGACATATGCCACAACAATCTTGAGGATATTACGCTAAGTGAAATAAGCGTGTCACAAAGATAAATACTGTGTGATTCCACTTATATGAGGTATGTAAAGTAGTCAATTTTTTTTTTTTTTTTTTTTTTTTTGGAGACGGAGTTTCACTTTGTCGCCAGGCTGGAGTGCAATGGCGCAATCTCGGCTCACTGCAAGCTCTGCCTCCTGGGTTCAAGCGATTCCCCTGCCTCAGCCTCCTGAGTAGCTGGGACTACAGGTGCCCGCCACCACACCCAGCTAATTTTTTTGTATTTTAGTAGCGATGGGACTTCACCATGTTGGCCAGGATGGTCTTGATAAGTAGTCAAATTTATAGAGGCAGAAAGTTAGAATGGTGGTTATCAGGGGCTGGAGGGAAAGAGAAATTGAGAAATTGTTTAATTAAGTACTGAGTTAACACTACTGAACTATTCTCTAAAAATGGGTAAGATAGTAAGTTTTATGTCACGTGTACTTTACCACAAATAACTTAAAAAACATACTGCACCTCTGCTCTTAAAATAGCTGCATGGGAAAATTGATTTTATTTGTAAGTAAAGACCTAGATGAATTAACTTGAAATAGTACTATATTATGGCATTATATTTTATAAACAACTTCCAAAATCATAATCATAATTATTTTGTCCTGTTTTTTTTTTAAAGGATGTGTTTGATGGTATTGAATTTCTAATTTTTTATTATAGTCATATGTTGAAAAAGGCAAACCTTAGAAAATGAAAAACAAGTATATTGTAGGCTTAAAAATTATAATAACATGGCCGGGTGTAGTGGCTCACGCCTGTAATCCCAGCACTTTGGGAGGCTGAGGCGGGCAGATTCCCTGAGGTCAGGAGTTCGAGACAAGTCTGGCCAACATGGTGAAACCCCGTCTCTACTAAAAATACAAAAATTAGCCAGGCGTGGTGGTGCACGCCTGTAATCCCAGCTACTTGGGAGGCTGAGGCAGGGGAATTGCTTGAACCCAGGAGATGGAGGTTGCAGTGAGCCGAGATCGAACTGCTGCACACTGACAGAGCGAGACTCTGTCTTAAAAAACAAAGCAAAACAAAACAAAAATTATAACAACATTTGGGAAAATAGAATGATAGTAATTTTATTAGTCTTTATATTCTTTAACACTTTGGTGACTGAACAATAGACAACTAGTACGTAAGCTACAGGAAAGCAGAGATTTTGGTCTGTTCTGTTAATTTCTAGCCTAGTAGCTGGCACATAGCAGGAACTCCATGACTATTCATTTAATGCGTACATGTTGAGGGTATTGAAGTACTAATTACTCTTTGGGCACATGGATTGTGGAAGTGTAGAGACCAGTCCACAGTTCTCCTAGATGTAAGGAGCTTTCCCTATGTCTCTTGTGAGCTCTTTGTTGCTTTTGTATCTCAGGGTAAATAATTTAAATAGATCACATGGGTAAGACACTGAAAATCTCTCCACTGAGAGGTGGAGAGATTCGTCCAGGGTCTCAGAATAAATCACTAACAGAATTGTTCTCTGTTCAGGACGCTAAGTGATGCAAGAAATATTTAGTGACCACCTACTCTGTGAAGGCCTTGAGCTTGGCTTTGTGAATATAGCTATGAATAAGAGAAATATACAATCCCTGCACTCAAGGAATTTATAATCTGGTGTGTGTGTATGTGTGCTTGGCAGGGAGGTGATATAACTGCTTCCTGAACTCAATACAATCTTTTCATTACAGAGCCTGATTTTAGCCCCAATTTCTGTATCTTTTCTTTATTTTTTTCCCAGTCACTATCTTTTGACTGGACTATACTACGGAAAGGAAGTGGAGTCCTTTGGCATCTCTGGGTGGTCTGGAGTGATCTCATCTTCCAGGAAAGCTGTTACACAGTCGTTAGTTTCTGAAAATGATACGACATGCAGCTCACTGAAATACAATTTATTAATTCAGCAGATAAAGTTTTATCTTCTAATCTCCCAGAATAGTACTTAAACAGTTTAGTGCACATGAATTACCCGGGAATCTTGTTAAAGAAAGCAAATTCTGATTCGGTAGCTTCGTGTAGGGCCTAGGATTCTGCATTTCTAGTGAGCTCCCAGTTGTTGCTGAATCTGCTGGTCCAGGGGTGGTATTGTCAGTGACAAGGCTGCAGGTTCTTAGCCCTGGTTGTTCATTACAATCCCCTGGGTGGATTTTTACAAATACCAGTGCCCTTCAAGATTCGCTTTGATTGGTCTGGGCTTGGACTCCAGCATTCATATTTTGAAAAGCTTTCCAAGTGAGTTTTATGTTCTACCAGCACTGAAGACCACTTCCCTGCACACAAACAACTGGTGCTGCCTGTCATTGTGTGTAACTGAATCCACTGATGTGATTTGGTGCATATCAGTATCTTTTATAAATGCAAGGAAGGCTGGGAAATTGTCATATGACAGTACCCATTGTGGAGACTAGTGTGCAGCAGTGTGTTTGCTGAATAAGTGAGTGAGGCAACCAGTTGTTTTCAGACACTGTAGATGATGGCTACTGACTGGATCCCAGTCCTGTTCCCTGGAGCTCTAGCAATGGTATTTTGTATTTCTAAACATTCTGACTATGGGATAGCAGAGTTAACAGAAGGAGACTGGGGCCTTCTACTTCCAGATACAAATTTAGAAAGGTATTAAAAAGAAGGTACTTGGGAAATAAGTTTCGATCTATGATAGAGAAATAAGATAGTCAAAAACCAAACCAAAGAAATTCAATTCAGAGTGGAGAGGTGTATTAGTCTGTTCTGACACTGCTGTGAAGAAATGCCTGAGACTGGGTAATTTATACAGAAAAGAGATTTAATTGACTCACAGTTTCAAAGGCTGCGGAGGCCTCAGGAAAAGTAGAATCGTGGCAGAAGGCAAACCAAACACGTCCTTCTTCACATGGCGGCAGAAGAGAGAAGTGCAAAGGGGGAAACAACCACCCAGGAAAACAGCACCCATGACAACCACCACTGGGGCTTTACCATACTTATAAAAACGAATCCTTCCCTCTGGAAGCCTCCAGCCTGACTGTAGGCAGGAGAAGCCATTGCCCATGCAAGGTGAGGAAGAACAGGTGTTGATGAACAGAGTGGACTCAGGTCATCATTGGTGAGGCAAAATTCTATCAGGGATGAAAGTGTCAGCAATGGGACCGCCTGGAACCCAAGCTCTGCCACTTTCTTGCTGTGTGATCTTGGGTAAGTTACTTAGCCCTTCTGTTCCTTGGTTTTCTCCTCTGGAAAATGAGGATGATACCACTCTGCTCATAGGGTGGTTTTAAAGGTTAAATGAGGTACTGCATAGAAAATACTCATCTCAGGGCGGGGCATGCACAGTGCATGGGTGTAGCTGTCATTGTCCTCATCATACTGTGTCCAGAATCGGTGGGTTTTTGGTCTTACTGACTTCAAGAATGAAGCCGTGGACCCTCGCAGTATTACAGTTCTTAAAGATTGTGTGTCTGCAGTTTGTTCCTTCTAATGTTCAGGCGTGTTGACAGTTTCTTCCTTCTGGAGGGTTCTTGGTCTCGCTGGCCTCAGGAGTGAAGCTGCAGACCTTCACGGTGAGTGTTATAGCTCACAAAGGCAGTGCAGACCTAAAGAGTGAGCAGCAGCAAGATTTACTGCAAAGAGCAAAAACACAAAGCTTCCACCTTCTGGAAGGGAACCAGAGTGGGTTGCTGCTGCTGGCTAGGGCAGTCTGCTTTTATTCCCTTATCTGACCCCACCCATATCCTGCTGATTGGTCCATTTTACAGAGAGCTGATTGGTCCGTTTTGACAGGGTGGCAATTGGTGCATTTACAATCCTGAGCTAGACACAGTGCTGATTGGTGCATTTACAATCCTCTAGCTAGACATAAAAGTTCTTCAAGTCCCCACCTGACTCAGGAGCCCAGCTGGCTTCGCCTAGTGGATGCCATGTCAGGGCCTCTGAGGGAGCTGCCCGCCAGTCCCCAGCCCCACACCTGCACTCCTCAGAGTTTGGGCTGTGGATGGGACCAGGTGCGGAGCAGGGAGTAGCGTGCGGCTGGGGGAGGCTCAGGCTGCTTGGAAGCCCACTGTGGGGGAGATCCGGCATGGTGAGCTGCAGGTCCTGAGCCATGCCCCGCTGGGAGGCGCTGAGGCTTGGTGAGAATTCGAGCGCTGTGAGGGCAGGCAATGCTGGGGGATCCGGCACCCCCTCTGCAGCTGCTGGCCAGGGTGCTAAGCCCCTCACCGCCTGGACCGGCTGCGCCGGCTGGCCGCCCACCCGGAACTTGGCGGTGGCCCACGAGCGCGGCTTGCAGCCCTGGTTACCCACAGGTGCCTCTCCCGCCACACCTCCCACAAGCAGAGGGAGCCGGCTCTGGCCTTGGCCAGCCCAGGGAGGGGCTCCCACAGTGCAGCGGCAGACTAAAGGGCTCCTCAAGGGGGCAAGAGCTGACACCGAGGCCGAGGAGGCGCTGAGAGGGAGCGAGGGCCGCCAGCACTTTGTCACCTCTCAATACTTAGAATGCTTTTCTGTGGACACCCATCATCAGTATGTGCATATCTTCATCAGCAGTGAAGAGGACAGAAGCTCCTTGCTCCCTTCCCGTCATTTTGGAGATGTGGTTTGGTCTTCTGAGGTTGCCATTAAATTGTTGGCAGTCCCCACTGAGAGGAGGGAGGCAGCCAACTCCACAGGCACCTGAGGAGTTGTCCCTCTAGCAGATGTGAGCCAGGAGAGACATCTGCCAAACTGAAGCTGGGGAAAAGCCTGAGCTGATTCCACACTCTAAGTCACCTTAGGGCCCGAAGAGCAGGTGGCATGAGATACTCAGGGAATGTTGTGGCAGTGTGCCTAACCATGGTTCTGTAATCTTCACACCCAAGGTCATGGCAGCCGACAATTTCTGTCTTCTGGGTAAGATGGGGGTGTATCTGTCCGTGGGCATTCATTCACTGATTCATTCAAAGTGGATGAATTGGGCATTGCCATGGACCAGACCCAGCACAGATGGGGTGCTCAGGGTGGAACAGTGAGCAGTAGTGCCAGCTGTGTCTGTGCTCCTGGGCCTATGGTCTTGGGGAAGACCTCAGGTAATCATGTAAACAATGATCTGCTTACAATTGTGAGACCCACTGGAAATGTGGAAATGAACAACAGGAGTGGGGGCTGTACAGGGAATTTCAGGGGACCCGGCATGTCAGAGTTCAGAGAATTTATCCCCTGGACAGTGACAAGTTGTCCTTTAGATTGGTTAAAAAAAAAAAAAAAAAAAGTGTGGGGAGGACATTCCAGGCAAGGGGAACAGGTGCAGTGGGCACTCACAGAAGGCCAAAGGGACAGCCCTGTTCCACAACAGCCTGCTCAGAGTCCAGTTTGCTCCTTGCTCCTGATTGGAGATTTTTCACATACTGTCTCCCAGCAGAGCATTCTGTCCACAGGTATTGACAGTGCCTGGCTGGTCTCTTCTTGTCATTCAAGTTGTAGTTCAGGAAGGATGTACCCAGAAGGCTGCTTTTGACCACTCACTCTGAATTTGCCACCTCCCCACACCCAGCCTCTCTCTGTGTTTTCTTTGAAATTCTCCTGTTCCTTTATTCCTTTGCATGCTATTTATAAAGAAAAGAGGTTTAATTGGCTCGCACTTCTGCATGCTGTACAAACCTGGCACCAACATCTGCTCAGCTTCTGGTGAGGGTCTCAGGAAGCTTGCAATCATGGCGGAGCACACACACCACATGGGGAAAGCAGGAACAACAGAGAGAGAGAAGAGGCGTTGCCAGACTCTTAACCAGCTCTCCTGTGAACTGAGTGAGAACTCATTTATCACCAAGGGATGGGAGGTCCACCTCCAGGACCTAGTCACCTCCCACCAGACCCCACCTCCAACAATGGGAATCACATTTCCACTTGAGATTTGGAGGGGACAAACATCCAAGCCTTATCACCTGTGTACCAATTTGTTGCTCCTCCTCTGAACGAAAGTCCTCAAAATAGGTTCTTCGTCACATCCACTGTTGTCCCTTATTTTCAGGACAGTGTCTGACAAGTAAGTAGTGGGCATTCCACATCTGTGGAGCAATGGACAGTGGTTCCCAGTCTGGCCAGATTTCCCTAACATAAAAGCATGAAACACTTCCTCTCACAGGTCAAATGCGTGGAACGATTTTGCAATGCAATTCTCGGCACAGCTGACTTTCCTTGTTGCTTCTGCTGGTTTTGGTCACTTTCCCTGGGGTGCTGTGCCATCAGGAGCAGGGGCCTCCTCTTTCCTCTCCTCTCTGTTCTCTCCAAGTGATCTGCAACTTCATCCTGGGGGGAAACAGGGCAGAGACCTTCTTCCTCAATTTCTGATATTGCAAGGTAGCAAACTCACATGGGCCTTGATAACAACAAATGAAGAGTGACCAGATCTTTACAAATATGATGAGAAAATACGACGGGAGTCCCAGTGGAGAGTCATCACTTACTCCTTCCATGCCAATACAGATCTCCCCACAGACTTTACCACTGGTTCTATATATATGTGATGCCAGTGGGAAGGTATTTCTCAGCTGTTAGAATAATCCATTTCATTTATCCCAGGCTATGGATAAGGGGACATTTGTAGGAGAGGGGAGACACTTAGGAAGAAAAGACTGGCTTTGTGAATAGAAATATGTTATTTATGCATATGTTGTAGCTTGACCAGACTTTGAGCAGACTGATATCTGAAAACATATTTACAAGCATGTTATAAACTCATAATTCTAAAATATTGTATTTTATTTTGCATCTATAAACTGAGTTTTGAATTTGTGCAATAATTTGTATTATTCAGAACTCTTGACTGCGAGTGACAAGGAACGAAAAAAAAATAAAATCTTATTGGCTCATGGAACTGAAAACTCCAGGAGTAACTGCCTTCAGGCCCAGAAGCATCAAGGTGTCCAAAAACTGACAGGAGCACCTCTTCCCCTTGCTGTCAGTCTTACTGCTCTTGGAGTACTCTGGTTTAGATTGGCTCCTTGGCATACCTAGCACAGCACATTGCACACCACCCCAGTGACAGTAGCTCAGTACAGCAAAAGGGAAGAGTCTTCTTTCTCCAAAATCCCTGAGAAAGGTCATGTCATACGCCCATCTGTGAACAAGTCACCATGTCTAGGGACATAGAGATGAGATTTGGAGGGGACAAACATCCAAGCCTTATCACCTGTGTACCATTTGTTGGTACCATGCCCATGATGGATGGCTCCTCAAAGGAAAACACAAGTGCTCTTATTCTAAGGGAGAATTGGATGCCCAGAGACAAAGGCTATAGGTTTGCATGATCCAGTGTTGAAGTGGTGGGAGGAGAGTGCTGGCAACATGGGCAATTTCACATTGTGTGCGACTGGCCTGTGCATATGGAGGTATTCAATGACCTGGCCCTAGACATTCCTGCTAACAGGACACACACATACTCTCTTACACACATACATGTACACACACCCCACACATACACACATACACCCCCCCACACACACACACATTGACATACACGCACATGCTCATATGCCCCCCCCACCATGCAGACATACACTCACATGCACATATGGCACTCACATGCCACACACACTGACATACACTTATATGCATACATACCACACACACCACATGACATACACTCACACACATACACACCACACACATATGCATTACACATACTAGCATACACACACTCATATACACACACACGTCATTGACAACTATGAAAAGCCCCTGCATACCCCAGAGCCCCTCAAGCTGGGCTTCTGATGATACCTCAGATACTCTCCCCTTTTTATTTTGTTTCCCATTTACTTCCTACCTTACTGTGTTCAGGCTGCTGTAATAAAGTTCGATGGACTGCGTCGCTTAAACTACAACAGCTCATTTCTCATGGCTCTGGAGGCTGGAAGTCTGAGATCAAGATGGCTGCAGGGTGCTGGTGAGGGCCCTCTTCCTGGTGGCAGAAGCTGACTTCTCCTTCTTTCCTCGCCTGGCAGGGAGTGGGGAAGGAAGTGAGTGGTCTCGTGGCTCCCTGAGGGCACTGATTCCATTCTACCCCATCTCCCATAGCACCATGTTTGGGGAGCAAAGTTCCAGCATATGATTTTAGGGGGCACAAACATTTAGCCCCTAACACTTCCATTCTCATTAATTGCCTTCAAAGAGAGCTAAGCTAATCCTAATGGTAACTTTGGGATAAAGCAAAACTTTGAGAAGACTACATCTGATATCTGCTCTTCAGTGCACGCTTGTTGGGAGAAGAATGTTAAGATTTGGAGTTTGCATCACTTATGGCCAAAATAGGACACTCCTGTATGTCTGCTCTTACATTTAAATATACCACTCTCAATGTGAAGCATGGAACTCCTGCTGTTTAAGAAAGAGCACATATTAAGACTGACATGTCTATCATGATAATAATTTTGATAGGGGATTAAAAAAAAGGAAAAAAAATGTACAGAACTGAAGGTGAAAGATAGCCAGGATTAGACCTTTCAATATTAACAGTGAACTTTCTTTACATATTTCTTACATAATCATCAATGCTTATAAATTCTAGTGTTTTTGTCTTTTCACAGTGTTTTTTTTTGTTGTTGTTGTTGTTTGTTTGTTTTGTTTTGTTTTCAATGTAATGTGCTTATTCCTCAGGCTTCAGGGCCTCAGGGTACCTCTGTAACACCCAGTGCTGATGCCCAGGGGCTGCCACGAGGCTGGGCATGTTACTTTATGCTCTAACCCTATGTGTTCAATAAGTACTTTAAAAAAAATAAGAATATCTTGCTAGGCATATTTTAAGTAATAAAAATCTCACTTTCAGGGTTTTCTTCCTTCAAATATTAATTTACTATATTATTTACACTTATTTGCCAAGCAGGGAACTTTTGTTCCAAGAAACAGGAGCAGTTTTAGAAGCTGAAGTTAAACACCTCTCTATTTTCATATTGCCTTTTGTCTCCTTTGGGCAGGCCCCAAAGCAGACATTCTGCTTATAAAACAGAGCTTAATGGCCTCCCTCCTTCTCTCCCTGCCTGAAGTCTTTCTAGAATTTGGAAATGTGTTCATTTTGTTAGGGTGATCTGTTCTCGTTAATGATTTTATCAATCTAAACTCCACTAAAAATAAAGAAGCAAATCAACACAATGCTAATAAAGTCTGCTTGTTTTCTAATCCTAAGAAGACGCAATAAATTAACCTACATTTTTTATTTTAATTATAAAACCTTTCAAATAGGAATGTTGTCTCTCTTATCCTTACTCTCATTCTTGTGCCTGGTACAGAGCAGATATTTTGTGAGGGGTATTTTTGTTGTTGAATAATTGCATTTCAAATACACAGAAAAGGACAGAGAATTACAAAAACAAAAAACACAAAAGAAAACAAAAACCAGGTACCTAGGCCCAAGGTAGAGTCAGAGGTTTATGTTTTGCCACATTTCATTCATTCATTTTTTCATAAATATGAGTGTTATGAACATCTTGAAACCTTTGCAATGTATTTGTGAATCTGTAAACCATAGAAACTATCACAGTGTATTTTTTAAATGCATATAAATGATATCGTGCATGCTGAGGTTTTTCTGAGATTGCCTGTAAATCATTTCAATCAAAATCTCCCTACTTTCTGTGGAAACTATGTAACAAAATGCTCTATTTCCAGAAGCCTCAAGACCAAGGGTTAGTGAGCCTGGGGTGTTCAAATGTCATCAGAGTCCGAAACAGGCCCTTGCTTGGGCTCAAACTAAACTGAGTTAAGAAATTAGCCTGGAAGGGAGAGAAGGTGATGTCAGATCTTAATAGGATAACATTGCCATGAGTTCTCCTTGCAGCAGAGGAGGCTGCTTTTCTTCAGCAGTTATTGAGATGTATGTTTCTTTTTTCACTAAGTTTCTGTTACTGTTGGTTGATTTTGACCACAAGTTGTTTTCTTGTTGCCTTGACTGTCAAGGACATGTAATGGCAGAGGGATTCTTAGGTCCACAGACAGTGCATGCTCTCAGCTTAGGCAAGCCTCAGGCGCTGTATGTGTTTCAGAATTGCTCACATTTTAGATAGCTATCTAAAAGTAAGCGTTAGCATACTCTGCATGTTTTCTGCACCCTTCCGGTGGAATGTGGGGCAGTGACGCTTCAAGATTTCTGCAGCAGAACTGTGGAATTTTTATTGTGGGTGGAATGAACAAGGCTCAGAGAGAACCTCATGTCCATTTGGGCCATGTTTTGGCAGCAGGTGAATCATGAAAATACTTTTTCATTTTTGAGGTATTTTTGGATTGTGGGATTGCAGAAAAGGGATTGTAGATGGGTGTCGTTGTTGTTACAACATAAATTTCTATAACTTCTGGCCAGTTGATAGAATTATCCCTTGTTTTTCAATGTTGACTCCTATCCCTCCCTACCTCTTTCCCTCCTTCTTTGATTTCTTCTTTCCTTTCTTTCTTTCTCTGTTTGATCATTTCTTTAGGATTTGAAGATAGGGCACAGTATATGATCTTTAAGGACTCAGAGTTTCAAGTTAAGCATATCTGTGGCCAAATTATCTTTCTGCTGCTCATTAACTGTGTGGCCATTGTTCTGTGTAAGTTCAGGAGTTTCAGTTTCCTGAGATAATCATATCTACCTCCTGTGGTTTTGGGAAGATACAGTAAGGTGATGGATGTCAAAACATTTAACACAGTCCTTAGCATATAACTAGCACTCGATAGATGCCCACTGCTATTATTGCTGCTGCTGTTATCATATACAGCACGTGGCTATTGGCTAATAGCATTGGCTATTCTCTTTTAAGCAATGAATTTATTCATACTCAATTTCTTTAACATTTTTGAAATGCATCTGGTCTTTGCTTACAAGTATGTTATTTGGCAACCTGTCTGAAAATATTATTCATTATGGTTGCTATCATCGGCTTTAGCTTTAAATGTTGCTTGAAGGCCCCTGGAACACAGCCATGCTTGACCATGTGCGGAACATGATGCTGTTCCCATCAGGTACAGCCTAATAGGGGTAGATGGATGGATCAATCGATAGATATATAGATAGATAATAGACAGGAAGATAGTTAGACAGGCAGATAGATGATAGATAGGCATATACATAGATAGATAGATAATTGATAGATACACAGAAGAAAAATGGATGATAGATAATAGAAAGATAGGCAGATAGATGAAAGATAGATACATAGATAAACAGGCATATACGTAGATGGACAGATAATTGATAGAACACAGATGATAGATAGTAGATAATAGATAAACAGAAAACAGAGAATAGAGAGAGATGATAGATAACTAGAGCGAGAGAGAGAGAGATAAATGAGAGAGATGATAGATACTCATCTGATCACCAAGCAGCTGTGAACAGAGGATGCTCTGAAGTGTGGGATTCTGTATTTGCTGTGAACAGGAGTACATCAGACAGTCCTAGAGGAGGAAGGGAAGAATGCATGGGGCCAAGGTTGTTTCTTTGCTAAGAAATCATAGCCTTGCCAGAGTTTAGTTGCCTCCATTTTTATCAAATAGTTAGAAACACGACTGGATTTTTGACCCTCGGAGGCACATTGGTGACATCTGCGGGGGCAGAATTACTGATGATTGTCCATCTGTATGTTGTGGAGCCTTGCAATCCTGGTTATCCCAAGATGCTTCCCCTCTTCCAAAGAAGCACTTAGGAGCTCAAGTTGATTACTGCAGGGGCTTGAAGACGAAGCCTCATTTGCCCGATTATCAGAACAGATGAAGTGTGCACACAGCCTTTGCAACTTTCCATTCATCTCAGGAACTAAAATGTGTATTAAGACTAATGTCTTAAATTTATGATTTTATTTGATTCTTTATTCAGCAATTTGAATATTGTGGTTGATTACAAGTATATAATAAGCCTTTCTGTGATTGGCATTTTCATTTTTCTGGGTAAATAAAGTGCCTCTTGATCTGTTTTTATTTTTCTTCCCACCCCCACTCCCCCCATCAATTTTCTTTCCCTTGTGTTTCTCTGCACATACCGTGGGCATCTCAAGGGGACCGTAGTCTTCTTGTTCATGTTTCAGACTTGAAAGTCGTATTCAAATGCAGCCATATTTTACAGATTGGAAATTTTGCTATAATTAAGCTTCATGAATATGAAGATTCTTGTAGAATTCCCAGGATGCTCCATGGTGAGGATTTGCAATGAAATTTCTTCTCAGCTCACTGTGACCTATTAGAGTGTCAGTCTGGCTCAGTTTCAACATGATGTTTACTCTTAGGAAGTGCAAACCACATATTAGCTAATTTTTAAGCCATGGCTGAAGCAGCCTGAGAGGCATATGTGTCCAGAGGGCTTGACAAAAAGCTAGAAGGTCAGTGTCTTCACAGATCCATCAAGGTTCAGAAATTAAATGATAATTTTGTAAACCAGGCAGGAAGTGACATTTGTGCAGTTGCCTTTGATATGTTTTCTTCTGCTGTGTTTGGTTTCTTCGTCTCTGCAGAATCTCAGAATGAGCCAGCCTCTAACTGAAATGGTGCTGCTTCATCTTAAAGTCTGTTTGTGACAGCTTATGGCAGGAGATCCCTTGGAACCCTTGTTCTCAGTGGGACCTTTCCTAGACTCCTATGTCTGCAATACAAATGTTAATTCTCAGCTGTATTAATCCTCCATATCACTTAAAAGATACCCAAGGGAAACTTTACCTGGCCAATTTCTTTCCACAAAGGAGCATTTTCTGGAGATTACTGATTGCTAGTTGGCTCATTCTTATTTTATTTACTTTTATAAATGGGTTATCATTTATAATTCAAAACTCAAAAAGCATATAGAAAAAATTGTAGTCTCACTCCAGTCCCTTACTCTCCATTCCCTGGTGTGCCTCCCCCACCCTCAGGTACTGATAGTTACTCATCAGTATCCATCCTTCCAGAAATTCTCTGTGTATACACAAACAAATAAAAATGTATCACTTTGTACCACCAGTACTTTAGAAATCAGTTCAGCGTGGGTACTCCTGCTGGGTACTCCCTGATCAAATTGCCACATTGTGGAAGATACCTTTCTGCCAGTCAATTTTATTTCCAGAAAATAGTGGTGATGTTGCTTTAGGGTAAGTCGCCAAGGGGTGTAGCTGCACCTGTGTCTGTGCAGCCCTCTGGTATCCTGTTCTCAGCTGAAAATACAGCCCTGGAATTGGTCCACTTCACTTTTTCTTTTTCTTGCAGTTTGAAAGGCACTTGAACTAGCCCCCTAATGTTGCTTTTTACTCCTTTTACATTTTAAAAGGAGTTGTACCCTGGTTTATTTGCTTTTATTGCCTGTGAAAATGGCTTGGGTAATTAGACCAACGGAGAATTGCATCTTAAGAGCTAATTATTGATATATTCCTTGTGTCAGCTCAAAAGTAACCTCTGGGGATAGAAGATTAGACAGAGTATGCCTGCCTGTGAATATACACTGTCGATGCCTCTCTAGGCTTCAACACACACAAGGTCATGTAAGGCAACCTTACCTACCCTCTTAGGGTCCAGAAAGATATCCACCCAGGAGTAGAGTGTAAATATCACATCTATCAACTCACTCTTATGCCCAGCGGCTCATCCTTTCAAACATGCAACCTTTCTGTAATGGAAAATCTGAAATACTTTAACAAGTTTAGGAGATCGAGACCATGCTGGCTAACACGGTGAAACCCCGTCTCTACTAAAAAATACAAAAAACTAGCTGGGCGAGGTGGCGGCGCCTATAGTCCCAGCTACTCGGGAGGCTGAGGCAGGAGAATGGCGGGAACCCGGGAGGCGGAGCTTGCAGTGAGCTGAGATCCGGCCACTGCACTCCAGCCTGGGAGACAGAGTGAGACTCCGTCTCAAAAAAAAAAAAAAAAATCTTTATTGAGCACAGATTTTGATTTTTTAACATATTTTTGATAGACATACTATGGTTTGAGTCCTATACTTGCATTAAAGAGTTAAGGTAGAACATGGATTCATGCACAGTTGGCATTTCATATTTTTTGTCCAGTGAAGAAAAGAAAACCTTCTCAACTTTGATCTCCTTTAGCTTAAAATGAGATAAAATAAGATACATTCCAGCATCACGCCCTTGCTTAAACTGAGCTGATTGTCTTGATTTCTATTTCTTGCTTTCCTCACCATTGGCCTGAAATGAGTAGGCATGACCATTTTTATCCCTATGTCATATGTAATTAAACTCCAGCCTTTACACTGCCACCATCAAAGACAACGAGGAAGAAACATTTTATTATTGCAATTCATTGTCCTAAGGTAGATGCTTCTGCAATGGTGACACAGAAGCGTGATGGAGAAGGCACAAAAATGATCCATCTTCCTCTTTTAAGAGAGAAGAACATACCAGAATTGTGCAGACATAACTTTTTTGTTTTTTGTATTGAAGCATCTTCTAGTGCATTTAAGCTTTTTTCTTGTCAACTTGAGGCTGGAGTGAAGAAATAACACACACAGCTTGTTTGAAAGTGCAGCTATTAACGAAGCAAGAGACAATAGCTTTCACTCATGCACAACAGGGCTTGGCTGTGCGGTTTGCAAAAAGGGATGAACATTTTCACATTAGGATTTTGAAGGGGCTGGTGAGGAAACTAAAGATCATCAGCATTTGCATGTGAAAATAAAATGGAAACTCTAAGAAAGATTGAATGTAGCCTTCAAAAGGGGATAGAAAGAACAAAACGAAATGAGAGTTGCTATGGTTTGAATGTATGTATGCCCCCCAAATTCATATGGTGGAACCTAAAACCCAGTGTTATAGGATTGAGTGGTGGGGCCACTGAGGAAATGATTACATCATGAGCACTCTGCTTCCATGGGTGGGATTAGTGCTTTTTTTGTTTTGAGACAGGGTCTCACTCTGTCACCCAAGCTGGAGTGCAGTGGTGCAGTCATGGCTCACTGCAACCTCCATCTCCAGGGCTCAAGCAATCCTCCAGCCTCAGCCTCCCAGGTAGCTGTGACTGCAGGTATGCACCACAACACCTGGCTAATTTTTGTATTTTTCATAGAGATAGGGTCTTGTTATGCTGCCCATGCTGGCCTGGAGCTCCTGGATTCAAGGGATCCCCCCACCTTGGCCTTCCAAAGTGCTAGGATTATAGGCATGACCTACCATGCCAGGTGGGTTAGTGGTCTTATAAAAGAAGTTGTAATGGTGGCCTCATAGCACTTTGGAAAGTCAAAGCAGGAGGATCACTTGCACCCAGGAGTTCATGACCAGTATTGGCAACATGGCAAAATCCTGTCTGTACAAAACCTAAAAAAAAAAAAAAAAAAAATTAGCCAGATGTGGTGGCGTGCACCTGTAATCCTAGCCACTTGGGAGGCTGAGGTGGTAGGCTGGCTCGATCCCAGGAGGTTGAGGCTGTAATGAGCCATGATTGTGCCACTGTGCTTCAGCCTGGGTGACAGAGTGAGACCCTGTCTCCAAAAAAAAAAAAAAAAAAAAAAAGAGAGAGATTGAAAGGAGCACAATAGTGCCTTTTGCCCTTCTCCCATGTGAGGGTGCAGCTATGGGGTGACATTTTGGAAGCAGAGAGGAAGACTTCCCTAGACACCAAATCTGTCTGTGCCTTTATCTTGGACTTCCCAGCCTTTAGAACTGAGAGAAATAATTTTCTGTTATTTGTAAATTACCTGGTCTCTGGTATTTTATAGCAGCACATGTGGACTAAGACAAGCATGATATTTTAAGTTCCTTAAGCAGGGTAGAGAAGAAAGTCAGAATCCTAATATGTCTAGTTGCTGTCAAGATGGGTGCACGAGTGTGGTGCACCATGGACTGTGCACTGCAAGAAAGCAGGCTCCATTTTCTCTCTCCTATGGCTGCTTTGGAACCTCCCTAAGCTAGTGATTACCTAGTACAAACATCCATGTCCAGGCATATCTCCCTGTCTAGACTGAGAGCATCTCCCCAGCTGAGGGTGTATCCTTAACCCCTGGTGGAGAACCTGGTAGTTAGTAAGTGTGGCAGGCAGAGTAATGACCCCTAAAGATGTGCATGTCCTAATTTCTGGAATGTGAATATTTCACCTTACATGGCAAAAAGGATTTTGCAGATGTGATTAAGGATCTGGAGATGTGATTACCACGAATCACCTGGATGGGCCCAGTGTGGTTCAAGGGTCATTATAAGTGAAAGTCAGAGTCAGGAGAGTCAAGTTCAGCATGATGAGATGTGAGGAAAACTCTGCTGGGCACTGCTGACTTTCAGGATGGAGGAAGCAGCCATGAACCAAGGAACAGGGATGGCCTGTAAGAGCTGGAAGGTGCAAAAGACACTTTCCCCTCGAGCCTTCAGAAGGAGCACAGTCCTGCCAACACCTTGATTTGAGTCCAGTGAGACTCATTTAGGATTTTGATCTCCAAACCATAAGGTAACAAATTTGTGTTATTTTATGCCACCAGGTTTGCAGTGATTTGTTACTGCAGCTGTAAAAATTTAATGCAGCAAACAATCAAAATGGAACAGCTTCTTGCTTCACACGTGCCATGTGCTGAGATCAAAGAGGTGCTGAGAAACTGCCGCTATTGATTTTGCAGCAGCACCAGAAAGTGCAGAGCATGCTTCTAGGACTCAACCTAAAAATCCATTTCTATGCTCTTGATAAATGACTTCCATCTGCATATTTGGGTCCATTTCCCTGATAATCAATATGATTTGTAAAGAAAAACAAAAATATTTTTACCGAACAGGAATATTGTATTGGTGATTTGGTTAAAAAGCTAAAGCTAACAGTTTTTTATGTGTGTAATGGGTATGAGGTTTGTTTGGTTTTTTTTTTTTTTTTTGAGATGGGGTCTCACTCTGTCACCCAGGTTGGAGAGCAGTGGCATGGTCTCGGCTCACTGCAACCTCCACCTCCCAGGTTCAAGCGATTCTCCTGCCTCACCCTCCCAAGTAGCTGGAATTATAGGCGCCTGCCACCAGGCCTGGCTAATTTTTGTAGTTTTGGTAGAGATGGGGTTTCACCATGTTGCCCAGGCTGGTCTTGAACTCCTGACCTCATGATCTGCCCGCCTCGGCCTCCCAGAGTGCTGGGATTACAGGCATGAGCCACTGCACCCAGTCAGGTATGAGTTTTAATCCACAAAGATGGCATGGTTAGAATTACAATTTTATTTTTGTATAGCTCAACTTAATTTGTAGCATATACTGTGTGATGCCAGGTGGCAGAATCTTAATTTCATTTAATTCATGGTGATCACAGTCAATGCAGGGTCTTCTCCACTCTGTGTCTGGGCACCTTCCTCTGTGTTCAGGAGTCTAACCTGGGGAACGATCTCAGCAGACCAAGTAGAGAGGGTATGGCCTTCCTTCCATCGCAGATACCAATTCACAGCCAGCATGTGCATCCACCAAGTTTCTATCATTGAGTCAGATTGCCTCTGACCTCTTGTGGTCTTAATTATTAATATGAAGCCTCTCCACACAAGGCTCTTTCAACAACGTCTGTGGCCTTATGAGACACCCTGAAAATGCCTGGCTGTGGACCACACCTCTCCAGAGTTGGAGGAACTGTCCGAGGCTGTCGTAGGACCGTCTACCTGGACACATCGAAGCAGCGGGTCTTTTTCTACTGCTCCAAGACCAGTTGTTAACAGGAACCCATGTGGAAATGTTGGACTATGTTGGGGTTTCCTGAGACCACCACTTGGGTTGATGATTTGCTGGAGGGACTCACAGAACTCTGAAAAGCTATCGTTGTTAAGGTTATAGTTTATGACGGTGAAAGGAGACAGGTTAAAATCAGCAAAGGAAAAAAGTGCATAGGAAGGAGCCCAGGAGAGACCAGGCACAGGCTTCCAGTTGTCTTCCTGGAGACTTATAGGGACAGGGCTTAACTCTCCCAGTGAGAAGCTGTGACAACACATACAGAGTATCGTCAACCAGGGAGCTCATGCAAGCCTTGATGTCCAGGGTTTTCATTAGGGTTAGTCACATAGAGTGCTCAGATGACTTACCTTAACTCTTGAGTCTCCAACCCGCTCCTCCAGGGGTTGAACTGACGCAGCGTGGCCCAGAGTCCCAGAAGAATAAAAACAGACACTCGTCATAATCCAATTGTTGGCATAAACAATCTTGCCTGGCCCCAAGCCTCAGGTCTGCAACGACACTTTTATCAGGCTGGAAATTTCAAGGGCTTAGAGGTTACCTCCTAGGAGTCAAAGACAAGTTCTTTCTTTAGAATGTGTGGGATTTGGACCCCCTAAGCCTGCTGGATTAACCCTTTTCTGCACACAGGCCTAGATTCCCTGGGCTCTCAGCTAAGCCTAAAGTCATGTGTGGTTTCCACTGTGTCTCCTCCCATTGGATGTGCCTCCTGTGGACAGGTCCTTGACTCAGGGCTTCTCTGCTGTTAGCCATGGGCTCATTATTCAGTCTGGGTGGAAAAAATTGGTTCTGGCTGATCACATAGCTTTTGGCATCTGTTGTTCATATCATCGACTAAATATCCTAATGAACACAGAGATTAGGCTTTTGAAGCTCAAAGCAGGATTCTTATAGCTAAAAGTTTTTGTTTTTGTTTTTTTAATTTCCAACTTTAATTTTAACTTCAGGGGCACATGTGCAGGATGTGCAGGTTTGTTACATAGGTAAACATGTACCATGGTGGTTTGCTGCACCGATCATTCCATCACCCAGATATTAAGCCCCACATCCACCAGCTCTTCTTCCTGATCCTCACCTTCCCTCCACCCCCACCCTTCAACAGGCCCCCAGTGTGTGGTGTTCCCCTCCATGTGTCCATGTGTACTCACCAGCTAAAAGTAACTTGACTTTCTCATTCCTTTATAATATTTTACCTTTTCCCCTGAGAAAAGAATACTACCAACTAAATGGGGAAGTATGGCCCTAAAGAACAGTGCTGAGGTCAGCAGGTGGGGCCAGCAGAAAAAAAAAGGTGCGGGCTGTCCTCTTTTGTGCTTGCCCCTTGTTAAGGAGGAAATCCTTTCCCAGAAGTCACCAACAGATTTTTAAAAATGCCTTTATCTCATTGAAGTTGGGTCCCACTTAGACTAATTCCTGGCAAAAGAAACTGGTTTTGGTGTATTTGACTTAAAGCAAACATAATATATTCCCTAAAACTGAGTATATATCCATCAGAACAAAACTAAGATATTTCTTGAGCAATCGATCAATGGTGTTGGCTATACTATGCATGTAAGAGATAAGACTCTGCAGCCTTGTTAAGCTGCGGTGCAAGTGAGTTTCCAAGAGGTCAGAGAGTGATAAAGTGGCAATAGCTATACTCCAGGGACTCCACGGCACTCTTTAGGTTGGGAGAAGCAAATGAGTTGCTTTCACAAGTGTAAATCAGAGAGATGGAAATTATTGATGGGATAATCGAGATGGGATATGAGCAGGTGTTCTGAATATATTCAGTTTACAAATGAGAATGAAGACTTCCCAATCCTTAGAGCAGTTCATAAAGGTATATCAAAGCCTGCAGGAAACTAAGGAAGAATGTGCTAACTTTTGAACCATATAGATGGCTCATAAGAAATATAAATATTGAATAAACTTCTGCTGCTATTAGCTGCTGCCTTCGTAGTTGTGCTCAGCAATTTGCCTGAAGACCCTCAAGCCTTGAGGTCTTAAACGTTGTGATTCAAAACCCAAATCTAGCCAAGGCCATCCATGTGTTAGATGCTTCTCTGCCCCGGGAGACAGGGCCTGGAGTTGGTCTGTGTGCCTGGAGCTCAGGAGGCAATGACCTGACCTGCAGATCTTCAGCTGTGCCCCTGCAAAGCTGCCCCAGAATCCTAGCCATGATGTTTCAGGCCAGATCTCAACTTTTCCTCAGATCATGGGTTATGCTCCAGATTTTGAACTGGACAGCTGGACAACCTTTAGGAACCCTCCCCCGAAACTGGGAAAACTCCTAAACCAAGCTCCTGCCTGACCTACTCTCCAGGCACCACCTTTCCCCACTTCTTTTTGTGTGTGTTTGTGATGGAGTCTTGCTCTGTTGCCCAGGCTTGAGTGCAGTGGCGGGATCTCGTATCACTGCAACCTCTGCCTCCCGGGTTCAAGCAAGTCTTCTGCCTCAGCCTCCTGAGTAGCTGGGACTAAAGGTGCACACCACCACGCCTGGCTAATTTTTTTTGTATTTTAGTAGAGACGGGGTTTCACCATATTGGCCAGGCTGGTCTCGAACTCCTGACCTCATGATCCGCCCGTCTTGGCCTCCCAAAGTGCTGAGATTACAGGCGTGAGCCCAGCCTCCCCACTTCTTTATTAATGAAGACAGATGTTCTGGCTCAAGAGAGAAAGGGAAAACTCCTCCTCCTTCTGCTTTTCTGTTCTATCTGGGCTCTGAAAGAACTGGATGACACCAGCCCATGTTGCTGAAGACAATCTTCTTTACTCGGTTTACTGATTCAAATGTTAATCTCTTCTGAAAACACTTTCACAGACACACCCAGAAATAATGTTTAACCGGTTATCTGGGCATCTCTTAATCCAGTCAAGATGACACATAAAATTAACCCATCACAATGTCATTGGTGAAAATTGCCTAAATACCTCCATCCTTGTCAAATTGGTAACTATCTTGTCTAACCACTTAGTTAATGATAAGTGGAAATGTTGCCTCTAGTGTCATGCAAAATGTGACAGGTAGTAAATGCTTAGAGATGCTTAGATGAAATAAAGCGTTCTCCAAATGAAGAGGTTTTTGTTTTGGGCATTTGACCTTGGGAAGCAGTTCAATTAAAAAAAGAAAGAAAAAAAAAAAAGCAAAACAAACAAACAAACAAAAAGTCCCCGTCAGTGATTTTGTAGCACCTGGTAAAATTGCATGTCATTGCTCACTTCTCCCCTGCTCCTCCACCCCTGCAATAAGCTTTGTTGTCTGGTTATATAGTCTCATGACCTCCTCTGTGCTGCTCATCTCACCGAGAGCGTGGAGCACCCTGGAAGTGGGACTCAAGGCCGCTAACCTTCTGCAATCTCCAGGTCTGTACCTGAAGCAAACTCTACTCTCTCTTTCTCTTCAAGTTTCCTTGCAGAAGGCACTGCTGACAGAATAGGTGAGACAAAGTGTAGTGCAAAGAGGAGCTGGTGCCATCCAATCCAGAGAGACAACTACCTGTCCTGCAGTGCCCTGGGTTTACTGGCACAGCTGGGCTCAACTGAACCTTTCCTGCACAACGTCTCTATTTTGTGACCTCACTGTGGCACACTCACCTCTCAAAGTGCTTCTGAGACCTCCCCTAATGTGAACTATCTTGGCACGTGTTTTTCCTTTTTCCACCCCTGCATATTATTGATTGTGTGTCACTGTTCTCATTGCCAGGGCATTACATTGGGATTTCTTTGTCAGAGCACATAAAGTGACATATCCAGAATAGGTATGCAGCCAACATAAAACAATGTGGCATCATCTGTTGCTAAAATATATATATTTTAAATTCTTCTTTGGTAGTTGGTAAGCAGAAATAGTCTAGTCCTTGAGACCATACATTATCTAACCATGTTGGTCCATGGAGGCTGTGGTGGTGGTGTAGTCTTGGAAGTGGGGCTGTCTTGGAGGTGGACAGAAGTGGAGGTCCCAGGTGGGATATGTACAATGCCTCCTACTGCTATGGAGTGGGCCAGAGGTGGCAGGGACAACCCAACAGAGTGGGGGGCTGAGGGTAGCCATCGGGAATTGGGGTTGGGGCCAAGACAATGTTCTTTTAAGTTCAACCTTGCTGCAAAGTGCTGGCTTCTGGGTGATGCCCAGCCCAGACACCCTCTTTTGTAACCAGATGCAGTGGGCTGTCCCGATGACCGTTAGCTTAATAGGAGGTTAATAAAGTGTGTGAGACTAAATCACAGTGACAAAGGATTTTTCTCAGCCACTTTGCCAACCAGAGACCTCCATGGCTGGTGATATCCCCTTGCCTGGGCCTCGCTCATTCCTGGGCCTGCCCCTGGAGGCACCCCCACCCACTCAGCTTGCTGTCCTATAGCTTGTACCCACGTTTGGTGGTTCCCGAACTCTTCTCCCATGTCCAAGAAGAATGAGGATACACTGACAATTCGAAGGGTGAGGATAGGCAGAGAAGAATTGTATTGAGTGATGGAACAGCTATCAGTGGAGAGGGGACATGGGGTGGTCCCCTAGCCCCTCAGTCGGGTGATTTCTCTCCCGATGTGGCTGGGTCTGGGGCTTTTTATGGACTTGGAATGGAGAGTGTGTGCTGATTGGTTTATGAGTGTGCAAAAAAGGTTAAAATGAAGACACCACTCAAAGGTAGGCACAACAGTGTAGAAAACTAATTAGGAAAGGGAAGGTATATGTAAAACAGGTGAAGGGTGGAGATCAGTCAGAGAAAAGTGCATCAAAATGGAAAGACAGGTTCTCGATCCTGTCTGTGGATGTACCCAGGACTTGTAGCTAGGCTTTAAACTGTCTTCAGCTTGAAGGTTGGGTTCCACCGGGGACTCACCGCTGTCTGCCTAGGGATTTGTCTGTCTCCTGCCACTATCAACAGCTCAGCCGGGGACTTCAGCTTGGGACATCTGCCCAAACGAGGGATCACCCTGGCAATTCCTAAAATCAGAAGTGTAGGGACAATTGGATAAACAGTTGATGCTATAGCTTCAGAAACTTGCTGAGCAGTGTGTGTGTGTGTGTGTGTGTGTGTGTGTGTGTGTGTACAGGGATATGTATGAAATTAACGGAACATTTTTAATTACTAATTTATGTATTTGTGCAGGTTGTTGAATTATTTTAGTATCACCCCGGGAATACGTGCAGCACAGCAGTTATTGAATCTTTTCAGTTACTGAATCGTTTATGCTTTTTCAAAATGCTGCAAGTATGTGAACTACAACTGCTTTCTTTCTCTATTTATTTGTTTTCTTGTCACTTGGTGCATGTGCTGTTGCATGCACCAAGTTAATTCATTTTATCTCCCTAATGAATGTGAATATCTCTCCCTCCCCCTGCGCAGCACATCATTGCCCACTCAGCGTCACTGTTTGGCACATTCAATGTGGAAGACACATGGGTGAGTCATTCTCAGCATCTGGACATTTAGAGACAGCTGGATGCTGTTGGGTGTCTTATTTTTCCTGCAGATGTGAGGCATTATATAAAGCAGCCACGTTTGTATTAATGTTGAAAGGTCCTAGGATTTCTGCATTATGAAATGAAAAATAGCCATCAGCTACTATTATCTGATGAGTTTTGAAGGTATGTAGTTCTAGAAGGAATATTTTGAATGGACATAATTTCTCAAATAATACATAGTTTTTTATCCTAACTATACCAAAGATTTTGTCTTATAACTGTGGTAGCACTATTAAATTTTTGTCTATCCCTAGATATTTTGCTATTTTAGACAAGAGAACCTGACTTTGGACTATGGTTTCTGTAATGGAATTTCTGAGTGGTCCATTATTTAAGAATCATAAAAACTTGCATAAAATTAGCCATAATCCATCAAATCTTACATTATATTCTTAATCTGGGATTGATGTTTAATCAGATTTTTTACTGTTTTGTAACATTTAATAGGCTATTTATAATTATTTTCTCAACCATATCTGATGGAAAAATATATTACAGAAGTGTTTTAAACGTTCCAGAAGTAAAGATATAAATATCGAAACAGTGCTCACCCACACAGGAACTAAGGCAAAGATTGTTGCTGTTATAATTTAGGAGCAAATTGATTGGTCTTTGTAAGCTATGATTAGCATAGACATCCTTATAACAGCACGCGGTGAATGCCAGTCTTCTGAACTTTAACAACTCCTCCAATTCAGCCACCAATAAAGTGATGATAATAGGACTGAAAAACTTGTTCTCACAATAATTTGCATAGCCCCATGCATATTTGTGGCTTGAACTTTTCCTCCTCCAAAATCCCAGA
Organism: Theropithecus gelada; assembly: GCF_003255815.1. Classification (NCBI taxonomy): domain Eukaryota; kingdom Metazoa; phylum Chordata; class Mammalia; order Primates; family Cercopithecidae; genus Theropithecus; species Theropithecus gelada. The sequence continues at coordinate 22,361,874 of NC_037670.1, forward strand.
GCAAAATTTAAACAACTTTGTATCTTTATGAAGTTATAAATTCTTGGCAAGAATGTATAGAATGATAGCAGAGAGCAAACCAAAACTTTGGAAGAGAATATTGATAGAAACCCTTGGAGACTGGACTGGAGCTATGTGTGCAAGTGGATGCAGTCATGCATGTGGGGCATGGAGGCTCTCAGCTCTGATGGGACCCGGGAGATGGTCCAGGGCCCCTAGAGGACCTGGAAGAGACAGGAAAGAAGAGTTGAGAGTGTTCCCTGGCAGCTGAGCAAGGCCAGTCAGCCTCACTGAAATTCAACTACACACCAGCTTTCTACTTAATATGTTAATTTCATGTTACATTTTCTGCTGCAATCCTTTCTGCCAGCCACTCTGCTTTTACATACTTCATGTTGGAAGTCATTATTTCTGTTATCTCTAAATATTATATTTCATCCAAGAGAGAAAAGCTAGAATATTCCTAGAGAACAGAAACTAAGTTTGCAGGAAGTTCAGTGGGCAACATGATGGACTCCAGATTGATCAACGGCATGTTCTCTTTGCTAAAAAGAAATCAGCATTCATGATATCAGGTGAACGGCCACTTCTTTTTGTTTTAGACGGAGTCTCACTCTCTTGCCAGGCTGGAGTGCAGTGGCGAGCTCTTGGCTGACTGCAACCTCCATCTCCCAGGGTCAAGCCTCCTGCCTCAGCCTCCCGAGTAGCTGGGACCACAGGTGCCCACCACCACACCCAGCTAATTTTTGTATTTTTAGTAGAGACAGGGTTTCACCATGTTGGCCAGGATGGTCTCAATCTCTTGACCTTGTGATCACCCACCTTGGCCTCCCAAGGTGCTGGGATTACAGCCAAGAGCCACTTCTTTCAGTGATTTTCAGGATTAAGTTCTAGGCCTTATGTTCCACCTTGTGTCTTTCTTTTCAAACCTAGTTTCACGGCCTGTTCCCTTCATTGGCTCAAACTGCACGGTGGCACTTTATCTGCCCCCACCGCCTCCAAGAACGATATCTTTTCATTTAATGCAGTTAATTTTATAGGCTGAAGGCTCTAGGGTTCTAATACTTGTGTTGTTTTTCACTCTGTACCTGTTATATTTTATGGAGGAAATATTTTTAATGTCCCAAGACAATTTAAATAATTTATTGTTTTGGAATATTCCCTGGACACAACAAAATACTTTTTGCTCAATTTTTCCATTTTTCTAAATTGAAATGAATTTAGAAGTGAATATGGTAAAATAATTGTATAATGTGGGTCTAAAAAACCACCTGATTTTTTAGACCCATGACCCAATACCATTAAAACACATCACAGTGTTTTGTGAGTTACTGGAGTATTTACCTCAGATAGATAATTGGATAGTGCATTTCTAATATAAAACATGAAGAAGGGCACCATGTATGCCTGCCTGATTGCTATGAGATTTAGGAATCTTCCTACATATTCTTCTCATACTACTGATAGATATAAGTCTTTAGCAAATAGTGAATGCCTTTTAAAAAAAACTGAATTAAAGCATCACATGACTCTACAAATATGGATCAGTTCCAAATTTCACTCCTTTATGCTAATTCAATTAACAGCCTTCTACAATCCAGAATTTCATCTTTATGTATCATCATGTCTAATAAAACATTTTTACTCTTGGTTCATGATTTACACTGCTCTTTATCGGAGACTTTACATTCAGTGACTGCATTTCTGTGGTTTTGAATGCCTGTGTAGCATATTCAGTCATCAAAACCATAAGAAACAGGGCTGATTGTTATTTCTATGCTCAAGAACATTTTCTGTAATTGCTGTGGTTTTCAGGACATCAGACTACCACCACAGAAAGAAGGGAAACGAAATATTAGGGAGAAAGGATGCAAGGAGAGGGTACATTAATTATTCTTGAAAGAGCCCATTGTGCGCTTTCTAGGCTGTGCTAGGAAAGTGTCCTTGATTGACAGTCCCCAGTATGTGTATTCTGTAGCCAAAACCTGAAGCTGGAATAAAATAAAGCTTTTTTTTTCTTGAATCTTTACTTGCAAAATTTGATAGAAGAGTATGAGTGCTTGGCTTTCGTTACTTGAAAACAATTTTTAAAATTTGGCAACTGTATTTTAAAACTGTGTTTTAAAAAGAACGACTATATGTCTCCTCAGATTTTAAGGATGGAAGGTTTTGACTGTGAGTTGTCTAGGTTCTTGGTGCATTGAGCAAAGAACTGAACAAAATCCACAAACAATGCAACAAGAGAATGAAGCAACGAAAGTAGTAGCATAAGTCCAGATTTATTGAAGTGAAAGTACACTCCACAGAGTGGGAGCAGGCTCAAGCAAGCAGCTCAAGATCCCTGAATGCAATGTTCTTTAGGGTTTCTGTGAAGCTAAAAGAATTTGGTAACACCCCTAGGTGCCCTTTCGAGGCCTCCAGTTAGTCACCCTCTATGAAAGATTGGCCCACAACCAATCAGAGGCTGAAGTGAAGACTTGGCCCATAGTGGACCAGAGGCTGAGGTGGAAACTTCTGTCTTGTCATCACAGGAGTGTAGATGTGGCCTGAGTGTTGTCTAATTGTTCCTGGAACTGGCTGAACCTGCTGTTTTCTTGCTTATGCCTTAACCCTTGGTTACCCTAAACCCTATTCTCCTGCCTCACCATTGGTTAGCTATCCATTTTCTATTTTCATTTACTCTGATGAGGGTCCCAACTACAGATAAACCACTTGACTCACCAAACACTGCTTGCTGAAGTGAGAAACATCATAAAGTTATCTGAGTTTGGCTTTGTACTCTTTTATTTGGAAAAGCTTGTTTACCCATCAACCCATCCATTCAGAAAGCATTTATTAAGCACCTGCTGTGTTCTGGCTCTGCTCACTCTGCCAAGCTGTGAAATCAGTGTTTCTCTAGGCAGAGTTCTGAAGTCACCTACATTCTGAATCCCAGTCTTGGACCAACTGAATTAGAATGTCTGGGCTGAGGCTTGGGAAGTTGGAAGTTTAACAAGGTGTACCATGATTTTTATGCGTGGTGAGCCTACTGGTCTCAGTTGAGCAAATGTGGATGGAATGGAGTATGGATTAGTCTGCTCACGCTGCCATAACAAAATACCACAGATTGGGTGACAAAAACAACATAAATGTATTTTCACACATTCTGGAGCCTGGAAGTCCAAGACTAAGTGTTGGCATGTTTGGCTTCTCCAAGGCTTGCAGATAGCTGCGTACTCATTGTGTGCTCACTTGGTGTTTCCTCTGTGCACACATCCCTGGTATCTCTCTGTGTGACCAACCTTCTTATAAGGACACCAGTCATTGGATTCGGGCTCACTTGAACAGCCTCATTCTAACTTGAAGACTGTCTTCAAATCTGACTCTGCTGAGACTGAGGGCTTCCATATATGAATTTTGTTGGTGAGACACCGTTCATCCAACAGCAAAGCAGAAGCGTCTACTCTTGGCTGACACACCAAATTAGTTGAACCTCTGCCATCCCAAGCCAGGACTTTGTAGTCCACTCTGAAATGCTGGTGGGTGTCCTGTGGAGGTAGTTTCTCCCCTCAGAGCTTCTCAGTGCACAGTTAATGCTCTGAAGTCCTCCTGAGCAGCTCGTGAAACTGAATTTAAACCAGGGTTTTCTACAATAATTTGACCATGATCCTCTGATGTTTGCAAAATTCCTATTCTCAAACAGGTTGCTCACGTGTAAACTATATTGCTTCTCCAAGCTAGAGAAAATAAAACAAGGAGAAGTCAGGCCCCTTACTGAAGGCCACCCAAGTGTGACTTAGAGCTGAGATATTAATCTCTCTTACTCAGTTCAAGACAGTAGGAAAAACATTGTGTATTTACAGGCAGTAGCCATCAGGCAGATCTTATTCCTATAGATCTGAGCTGCACTTTGAAATTTTATCATATTACTCTCTACAGTTTCTTCATCTTCCCACCCTGCCACTCATCTCGCTACTAGAAGACGTTTTTATTTTACTCCAGAGACTGCACCAGGTGCCAAGAACCTGAAACACACAGCAGCCCCAGCCTCTGCATCCCAGAGCCCCGAGTCCAGGCTCCATGCTCTTATCAAAGCAAATACAGATCCCATCACTGGGTCTCCTGGGAGGCCCTCTGCCCTGGTGATTCTCATTCTCATCACACATCAGAATCACAGGAGACTGTAATATTTGAGAGGTCCAGGCAAGCCAATTGCTTGAACCTAGGAGTTCGAGACCAGCCTGGGCAATATGGCGGAACCCCAACTCTACATTAAAAAAAATAAAAATTAGCTGGGCGTGGTGGCAAGCACCTGTGGTCCCAGCTACCTGGGAGGCTAAGGTGGGAGGATGGCTTGAGCCTGGGAGGTAAAGGTTGCAGTGAGTTGAAATCACAGCACTGCACTCAAGTCTGGGTGACAGAGCAAGACCTTGTCTCAAAAATAAAATAATTTTAAAAAATGAAAACAGAATTACAGGAGAGCTTGTGAAGAGGCAGATCCCTGGGCTTCATTCCTCACCGCTGGAACCGAAAACTCCTGTGAGTGGGGGCAGAAAGATTTCTCTTTTTGGAAGCACTCCAGGTGATTCTGAGGCAGGTAGACTGGCAGCTGGAGTTCTAAACCGTGGCTCTTTCCAGTGTAATTTCTCGCTGCTTCTAATGGGTGCTTTTAACTATGACCTGGGTCAGCTGCTCCCTCTTGGTTGTGCTGGATATGACCCTCCTGTTCCAGCCATGTCACCCTGCTATGCTCTCCTCTTCCAATGTTTCTTCATTCTTTAGACTAGCACCTGCCCTTCTTCATCAAGGAAGCCTACATCATGGGGAACACCAATACTGAAGTCTTCATCTCTGTATTCCTTCAGGGCTGTGGAGTCCAACAGTCAGGGTCCAGCTGTGCCAGTACAAGATGTATCACCCTGTACAAATATTTCCCCTCTCTGAGCCTTGATTTTCCCATCCCAAACCCACAACAGGAATACATGAGTGTAATCTTTCTTTTTTTTGAGACGGAGTCTCGCTCTGTCACCCAGGCAGGAGTGCGATGGTGCGATCTCGGCTCACTGCAACCTGTGCCTCCCGGGTTCAAATGATTCTCCTGCCTTGGTCTCCTGAGTAGCTGGGATTACAGATACTGGCAACCATGCCCAGCTAATTTTTGTATTTTTAATAGAGACGGGGTTTAACCATATTGGCCAGGGTTGTCTCGAACTCCTGACCTCGTGATTCACCAGCCTCAGCCTCCTAATAGTGCTGGGATTACAGGCGTGATGAGTGTAATCCTTAAAATACATATTAACTTGGCTTTTATCAGTGTGTAGTAAGGCTCTCCATGTCAGGGTAAATAAATCCACCAAATAGGAGTCAAATAAATTCTTATCTGAAAATCCAAGCCTTAAGATTAGCATATTCTAGAACTTCTCTTTTAGATATTTTCAATCACGTTGAATCTCTTGTGTTACATATTTAAGAGAAGGAGAAAAGAAAGCTTCTTTTGAAAGCCAGTTACCAAAAGAAAGAACTGGAACCAGCAAAGGCAAATTGGTTAGTTTTCACTCAAGTAACTGCTTGACTTAAATGTGATCTGGCAAATGGGCATGACTACAAGAAACAAAAGGCTTCTTTTGAGCTTCTAGAGAAAGATAAAGCACCCTGAATACTTAATCAAGATACCTTTTTCTACGATTAGTGGAGGCCGGCTCATGTCTGTTTTCTGTCTCCCTTTTCCTTGTCTAAGACATGTGTAGCTGCTGCCGTGATGTAAATTTAAACGTCCGTCATGCAGACCACACCCATGGGGCCACCAACATTCTAGAGCGGCTTGCTCTGTGCATCTCATCCACACTGCCATGCACTCTGTTTATGCCATTAGAAAAACCCTTGCATATTTACTAAAGGCAAGAGGCAAAATAAACTCTCAGTTACATATGTAAAATTTCATGCAGCATCATTCTCCTATGTATTACTAGGTTTGGGTATTTTACATGATGATAGAGTCTCTTTTTACACAAACAGTAGGGCTCCTACGCAGTTGTTCTCTTTCAAAATGAACACAATAGACTAGATAATATTGTCTGTTTATATTTCTTTCTGAAAGTAGGAATGCTTTCCTAAATTGCTTTCACGTACTGTGTAAAACATTGTAGAAGTGCTGAGGCTTATCTGACATCTCATTCTCCCCTGGTGCGTGTGTGCGTGCGTGTGTTGTGTATGTGTGTGGTGTTTTTGTGTGTGTGGAGTGTGAGTGTGGCAGAGAGGAAAGGGGAGCTATTTGATTCTGTAATTCCTTTTCTGCCTTCTTCCTTTCTCTGTAAACGTTGGATATTTATCCGAATTACTAACGACAGATTGAGCCCTATGCAGATGAAATGTGTCTGTGACAGCTTTCACTATCCATATCTCTTGGGCCTGTTTTCCTGCGCTCCCAGAGCCTTCACCAGCATTCCAGAATCTCCATCCCCATCTCTCACTGATACACACATCAGTCATCAGTTATCCGTTAGCTAAGCTGCCTTTCTTAATAGCTTTACACTGTTTGCTTTCTCTGGAACATTTTTAGTTAAAATTTTATAATGCAGTTGCACACAAATGAAGACACAGATGGCTGCATCCTCCATGTCTTCCCCTCGTTTACAGGAAGCTGCGGATCGGGGGGTGGTGTCAGGGTTACCCACGTGGTAAGGGCAGAGACAAGAGGGGACCCCAGTTTTCCATGCTGCACATGGTCATTGCTGGGGACTGAGGTTTGCACATCACTCTGCCCTGTTCTGCCTCCACTGAGGAGAAAGTCAGGGATGGAGCAAGCTGCAGCATCTTCTGAAAAAGAAAAGGTGGCCTTGTCTCCAGCTCTCCCCTCAAGTCCCACCTTCCCATAGTTTTCTGCCACTTCTCGACTTTCCTCTCTGCAGCTGCTTTGAGATGGATTTTTTCCAGCTGCACACTTGCCCCTGCTTTGCATCCTCATTCTGGTAGAAGCACAATCTAAAGCTCATTAAGGGAATGAATCAATTCTGTGCATCGCGCTAGCTCAGCAGATCACCACACAGGCAGTGCTATTAGCAAGTCGGTGCTTAACACATGGCACTTCCATGAATCAATATGGAGCCCGTGTAGAACAAGGCATGTTTTTTTTTCCTCCTCCCATTAAGAAAAACTGATGCCAAAAACAACTCATATATTTGCAAGTATGACTTTTATGAAAGGAAAAAGCATTTTTGTTTGCAAAATCATGCTTCAATGCAGGACAGTTGTGAACTGTGATGGCTTTTATTTCTCTTGGGGCTGTAACTTTAAGGGTTTAGAATTTGGAACCACAGCCTAGCTAATCGTGACACACACATACACATACACATACTCACACATGCACATACACACAAACACACACACACACACAAGTGTCAGGAAGAATCATATAAATCACACATCATTTTACACATGAGGGCTCACTCTAAAATAGATACCACTTTTAATATTAACTAAAACCTGTGCTCATTGTCTCATCATTCTATATGTACTGATTTGTCATTCACATTTCTTTCAAAATCATTCAAATTTCTAGCCCACAGCAATTAAATATTAATAGTACTATCTACAAACATGATTGCACAAAATCCAAGTCTATTTTTCCCACTGGTGTTAATAAGACTGCTCACACTTTGTCAGGAACTAAAATTAAGTGTCACATGATCTTAAAACTAATGTCACATACTAAAAAGCTTCCGAGGGAAATTGTAGAAAGAACTCTCGACACCATTGTTCTACTGGACAACGTACATAAAATTATTTTACAGTGATGGGAGAGAAATAGGCTCCTAGTCCTAAAAGCCGCGAAGACAGTAGCAGTGCCGTGGTTTGGCATGATTCTCCTGTGGATCCCAGGGGCGGGTGGATTTCTGCTGTACTTTATCACCAGACACAAAATGGACTAAAATGGACAAGTGTGAGGGACACAGAGGCTGCTGTAAAAAAAAAATGCAGGATATTTATGGGTCTGTGATGACCCAAATAATGAGCAAACATGGGAATCCCCTGCTGAAAAGCTGTCACAGAACTGAAGCCTGTCTGGAAATATCTTGAGAATGCTGATATCATTTTAATAGGATCTAAAATGAGAATTCTATCAATATAAAATGGGGAGAAGGGCCTCCTTCTATTTTTAAAAAATACCCAACATTCATGTTTTTCATATTTTTCTAGCCTATAATTACTCTTAATCAAAGCACAACAAATAGTAAACAGTAAAAATGAAATAAATGTGGTGACAGTTTGCCAATAACGAGGAGAAAATGTCCCATCTGTCTAGCCGCGAGTAAAATGGGTGTAATTACTGCTCATTTTTCTCGTAATTGCTGAGTTATTAGTTTAAAGCTTACACACAACTGGTGAACAGTGAGTACTACCCATTCCGTAATTACAGCCCCAGCCTCGCCGTGCTTGAAATCAGGGAATGCAAGAGCCGAGGAAACGATCTGAATTAACCCTGACTGCTTGCAAAGAATTGTGACTGTCTATTTAATTTGAATTTTATAAACTCTGAGTTCCTTTGCTATCCAAATGTTAAACCAGAATGTTTGTAACTCCAGCTTGAATTATAATTTGTTTTTAAGCTATAGTCTTGCATCTGCTTCTAATGGTGAACGCATAGGTTCATTTTTGATAGAAATAATCCATGCAGACCACCACCCTTTGCATTGTATTTGTTCAAGTTATGCGTGGTCCATTGATATGCAGGGGTCTGTTAATGTTAACATCTCACTATCAGGGAAATGGCATTTGAAAGTTCAGGATTACACCTGGGTAGTCAACACCTGACATACACAGCAGGGCAAATATAGAAAAAAAGAATCTCCCTTGATTGCTTGTTTATTACATATCAAAGATTAAGGCAACTAGAGCTGTGATTTATTTCTCCTTCCAGTATGCTGTTTTATCTCTGGGATTCACCGAAGAAAGACTAAGTTCTATAATGTTCTCACCAGGAAAATAAAGACTATAGCTACTTTTGCTGATATCACTTTAATAGGATCTAAAATGAGAATTCTATCAATATGAAACAGGAGCCAGGCGTGGTTACTCATGCCTGTAATCCAGCACTTTGGGAGGTCGAGGTGGGTGGATCACCTGAGGTCAGAGATTCGAGACCTGCCTGACCAACATGGTGAAACCCTGTCTGTAAGGGGTTTTTTGTAAAAATACAAAAATTAGCCAGGCGTGGTGGTGCGCACCTACTTGAGAGGCTGAGACAGGAGAATTGCTGGAACCTGGGACGCAAAGGTTGCAATGAGCCAAGATCATGCCATTGCACTCCAGCCTGGGTGACAGAGTGAGACTCTGTCTCCAAAAAAGAAAAAGAAAAAAAAAATCTATATCTGTATGTATGTATGAATGAAAAGGGCCTCCTTGTATTTTTGAAAAGTACCCAACCTTTATGTTTTTCATATTTTCACATTCTAGCAAGAGTAGATTTTCTGGGTTACTTCTCTTTGGAGTCCTGTCTTTGGTCTATACACGGAACTGTAACTCACCACAGACAGAGAAAGGGCTGAGATGACAAAGCTGGGCTTCATTCTGTGTGGCTCCCTGGGTTCTCAGCCATTCCTAATGAACCTTTGATTTGCTGCCTGTCTCTGATCCGGGAACCCTGATGACAGGTACTTTTATTTTGAGGGGTGTATCCTCAAGCTATGGAGTGGTTGTTGAATGAGATGTTGTGAAACAAAAGTCATGAGACCCTGTCCAAAATACTCAGACTAGCGTGGTATTTTTTTTTTTTTCCTAGCAAGTTATGTCATTTAAGTTACAGATATAGAAGTGGAGACAATGAAAATATAGCATAGTATATTCATTTCCTTCCTCTGAGCCCCAGTGATGCCAAGGCATATTTTTCTATGTTAGAGGGACTACCCTGGAAAAAGGAATGGTTACGGTAAAATTTGGTATGGAATATTCACTGATAAGAATCTCACACTTTCAGAAAAAGAGGAGATGAGGAAGGGCCTTAGTGATTATTAAATATAACCTAAGAATCAAAGTTATTTCCATTCCTCGCTGCAGAAGCAGTGAACCACCCCCTTCCTTCCTCCCTCTCTCTCTCTTTTTTTTTTCTCTCTCTCTCTCTAATATTTAACCTCTTGGTTGAGATAAGCTGGTGAAAATCGTGGAAATGTATTTTAAAAATCTTTATTCTAAGCCCCCGAGAACCACAGTATCCCAGATTCCTTTGAGCTCCGCATAAATGTCTTTGCTTCACGAACTACGTGCATATTATGCATAATCCTTTGGTTGTGCACGCCAGCTGGGCAGCAGAGATAGGCAGTGCTGGGGGCTTGCAGCTTTAAAACTGTGCCCAGGCCTCACTCAGAAGCAGGAAAATGAAATGAGCATTTGCATAATCTATCTCAAGTTACCCAGGTTTCTTTCAATCTTCTTATCACGTTTTTAAAAAATCTATTAAGCGAATATTAGAACAAAATGCATTTTTCTCTTCAGAGAATTCATTTTGCCTGCGTCTTTGGGTCCTATAGGGCTTTTCATTTGTTTTAGTTTTTTTAAATGCCTTAAGACTTTTTTTTAGGAGTTTACTTTGTTCCTACTCTTCTCTATTTGAGTCAGCAGCACATATTTAGATCAATTCTTTTGACTTGGAAGTGCAGTTCTGAGCGATTATAAAATTTTTATCTGAAAAGGCCCTAAATGAATTGAAGTTGTGAAAATTGTGATAATTTATTTCCTGGAATTGAAATACAGAGAGAAACTAAAATACACATTACATTTTAATTCAGTGTTAATTTCTCCCATTTGCTTATAAAAGAAAACATGGTGCAGATCTTGTGTACTTGAAATAACTGTCCACACTTTCTCAATCCACAGTCACGAATCAGACACACACACACGCACACACACCTGCCCACGCACACACCAGCATATACTGCTAAAGTAACAAGCCTTCTCTCCAGGCCTGTGCTGCCGAGGCTGGCTGGCCAGACTGCCTGCCTCCCTGTCTCTTTCTTTCTTAACTAGATTATTTTCATTAACTCTACTTTCTAAATCTTTCTTTACCTCTGTAGCAATTTGCAGCTGCATCATGTACTGACACATGTTTCCTGAAGTTCCCCAGCAGGCACTGAGTTTTGAAATCCAGTAGTTTCCAGTGTCTGGCCCGCACACCAGTATTTGATCCTGCTGTCCTGTCCTTTTCCTTCCTCCTGACATCCCTCCCTCCAGGCTCTCTTCTGTGTCTCTTCCCTTTCTCTTCTTTATTTTCCCCTTTCTCTCCCCTTGATGGGGTCTCCCTTCTTTCTTTTTGCTTGTCTGCCCCCTCTCTGTGTCCCTTCTTCCTTGAATGGTGACCTCTCTACAGACTGTTCCCAGATGCTGTCGTTCTTTGATTCAACACTGAAGTACTAAGAGTTCATCTGTGCCTGGTGCTTATTCCAGGGGCTGGAAGACAACAGAAAATTTTAAAAAGACAAAATTCCTATCTTGGTGAAACTTATATTGCAGTGGGAGCAGGCAGACAACTACTAAAATAAACATGTAACATGCTATGTTTGATGAAAAGTGTTGTAGAGAAAAATAACTCAAGGAAGGGTGATAGAAAGTTGAGGCCGTTTGATGCTTTAAACAGGATGGTTGGTGAAGGTCTCTGAGAGGTGGACCTGGGTGCAAAGACACCCTTTCTTCTCACTCAGTTATTACCGAAACAGAGAAACCACCACATGCCCGTGCTGAGGACAATGCTGTAGATACACGGGCTTCAGATGCATACATTGAAGTTCACACATTTCTTTAACCTGGGATGTCCCAAATATTTCTTTTTAGATTTGTACATATTTTGTTTTACTGATAGCTTATTTGATACATTAAGATACTATTACAGAGAACAGGAATTTCTAGGGCGTATTGGGAAGGAAGAGTATGGCCATCCTATTGCATCTGAGCCGTGGGTCCCCATGCTCTCAGTGAGATGTGAAGAGATGAGGGAGAAGGATAAACGTTTGGAGGGAGGGTGTTGTAGGCAAACAGAACCGTAAGTGCACAAGTGGAAGCATAGTACCACTGCAGGCTGATAGAAGCCATGGTAGTGAAGACCTGAGCGGGGAAACACAGCTCCATCACAAAGTCCCTCTGTGTGCAGGTAGAGGCTGATGCCAGCTCTATGCCTACTGCCAACCACTGCCACCAACAGTCGTGGACAGAACAAGAGGAACAAAAGCCACAGAGCTGGTCTGAATCTCATTCCTCAAACATCTTTCCTCTTATTGTTTTCAAACTTTCTGTGTTTTGAAAATTCTGAAATGTAACTCTTGTGCTTTCACTCCTCCATTAACCATTCATCAAATCATCTTTCAATAGAGATACTTAAGTTTTGTGTCTTTGAGATTCCTTTATATTGGGATATAAAGAAGCATATCCTACTGTACTTAGGAATAAGTAGCTGCTAGGCTTTCTTTTTCTTTCTATTTATTAGGCTATGTTCCTGGGTCGAGAATAAGAAAGAGTAAATCCTTTGTGTCCTCCCTCTGGGAGAAGAAAGACCACCTTATACAGCAACAACACGTGGTCTCTGTGGGGCCCATCATTCCCTGGGAGGCTTCCCAATCTAACAGGAGACTCCCTCCCTTTGGGAAAAGACAGCCTTGTGTTTTCTGTGTATGGTTCATTCCAAGTTACACACATCCAAGCATCTTACACCATTGAACACGCTCCCACAATTCACTGCAGGCATTTGTGTTTTGGCTCCATGCATCCCCATCAAATGGTTCTTAGCCTACGGTCCTGACGGAGGCCCATCTGACCTGCCATCTTATTCTCAATGTCTAGCTAACCCCTCCTTTCTTCTCACTCAGTTATTGCCAAAGTAGAAAAATCGCCATGTGCATGTACCGTACGTGGCTGTAGATACACAGGCTTCAAATGAATACATTGAAGTTCACACATTTCTTTAATGTGGGATGTCCCAAATACTTCTTTTTAAATGTGTACATGCTTTGTTTTACTGATAGCTTATTTATTAAGATGCTGTTTACTGAGAGCAGCCATTTCTAGGACATATTGGGAATGAAGAGTATAGGCATCTTGTTTTATCTGAGCTGTGGGTCCCCACACTCGCAGAGAGATGTGAAAGTGGGTCTTGCTGTGAGACCTTGTGAAGTCACCACCTTCCTCTCAGGACCACTGCCATTCAATTATACGGTATGTGCATTCCTTCACGTGACCACGTGCCAGATGCAATAGAAAAAGGCATTTCAGACTGCCACTGTCTGCTTCCAAAACCCAAGTATCGCATTGGTTGGAATCGATGAAAGTAACTGTCACCCAGCCTTTGTGTCCTTTGGTGATGATGTATTAAATAGGGAAAAACCACAGGCTGAGAAGACATCAGTAAACAACCTAAAGGGGGTTTTAGATAGCAAATCAATGTGGAACAATGGATGTAGAAAATTACCAGGAAATGGATAATTAAGTTCCTTCCATGCTCTTTTGCAAAATCTCTGAGAATAAAGTCCCTTAGGACAGATACAGAGGAAAAGTGATGCCAATGAAAACCTTAAGGAAATGATTGTGTGTTGGTGCTTAAAGTAATGGAGTATTTGTGGTATCATAGTGTGCAAATGGAACCCACAGCCTCTTGAAGGGATTCACGCGTGGCCACGTCCGTCTTTCCATTCCGGTGGCGCTGGACTTCCTGTGGATGCAGCACTGTTAAGTGTAGTGTTCTTTCTAAAAGCACCGCACAGGTGCTTTTCAATCAAGGTGGAATGAAAGCCACCGGCTTAGGAATGAAGAGTGAATGAAGACCTCTTGCATTTGCCAGCTCAGCAGTTTCAGTGCTGTCATATGATCTTGTTTTCCCAGTAAGCAAAATGTGTTATTTTATCCTGGGCTCAGTGTTGGATATACTGAAAACAATGATAATAACCAGCAGTTACTATGGAGCACATACTGTGTCCCAGGAACTGTTGCGCACTTTATATGTTTTACCTCCTTACTGAGTGTATACGTGTAAAACAGCTCTTTATTATGTGAACAGAACAACTCCCCAATGTATGTGATAGTTGGGTGTCTTTTAATACATTTGTGTGTGTGTGTGTATGTATGTGTGTGTATATATATGTGTGTGTGTGTATATATATATATATATATATATAAAACAACTGTCCTCTCACCCCCCCATCCAACCCAATTTCCTTTTATTCTTGTAAACAACTTTCTCTACCTCTTCATTTATTTACAGAATGACAAGTATTCATAAAGCCAGGTATAGGCAAATTCTATCAGTTGGCTACAATAACTGGATTCATCTTGGGGGTAGTTTTATTTATTACTTTGCCCTCCTATTTCTGACAGGCTCATGAACCCCTGAGCACTGGGGTCAGCATAGGCATCAGCAGCCTTGGAAGCCAGCACAGCTCTTTGGAGGCCCCATGCCCAGGGCACTACCCTTGCAAACTCAGACCTGTAAAGTGATGCCCTCTTCAGCTGCATGAACTAATGCTGTTCAAATGCACCTTCTCACAGAACCTGTGTAGTAGCGCCGGGAGGCGACTTTGTCAGAATTGTACCCACATTTTACTAGGAAAGTACCAAGATGCAGAGAGTGTGAAGAACTTGCCCATGGTGGCAAGGATAGTGTCAAAGCCATGGCCTCTGTCGCCATCACCCTTTATTTTTCCTTCTGCACTACAAGCCCAAGTCTCCTGATACGACTGGGAAGCCTCACGGGGAGTGGGGTACCCCACGGAGATCATGTGTGTTGCTGTATAACTTCCTAGTTTGGGACGAAGATAAAATTGATGACTTCTTTGGCCCTCCCAGTCCTGAATCATCCAGATTCATTTCAGTAAACATGGAACACCCCACCGAAATGTGCAGGAGTGAACGGAGTGATTGTCTGTTTCCATGACTGATTTCAGTGTCTTAACTCCTTCTCACCAGTTCCATGACTGTGGGGCGTGAGGGACAGGACAAAAGAGTAGACCCAGTACCAGGAAGTTATATTGGGTTGCAGGAGTGCTCTGAGTCAGCGGGAGGAAAATGGTGAATCACCCATGCAAGCCCAGAATCCCACCCAAAACCATGCCCATAAATCAGACACATTTTATTTTAAAGAAATAACAAAAGTCGTTGCATGAGGCAAGATGTGGGAGTGAAAGACCGGACCTGATGGTGAAAGCTAGGGAAGGGAATGTGAGCTGGTAGAGCAGTTCGGCAGCTGGCTCAATTATCAAGCGGTGAGATTTGCTGGCAAGAGTCAAATAAGGAACAAGAAGACAAATGACATGGGACAGAGAGAGCTCCACTGTGGCCGAGCTGACCTGCAGATTGGTGGAGCAGAGGAGGGGAGCTGTTGAGTTGTGTGGAGGGGCCACGTATAAGATAATACAAAGTGACTTGGCCGAAATGTGTAAGCACAGAAGGTTCGACGCTGGCATACACATTTTCTGCTACATAACATGGTGTCCTTAATGGCCATAACTGCTGAAAAGCACAGAGAGAAAGTGGATGTTATCTAATTTGGAAAATGATAATACTTTTATTCTCCAGACTGACAACATAGATGTTCCAACCCCCAGGGTCTTCCTCCCCTTGGCGCCTTGACCTACGTTCTTCAAGCGGGGACTTTGTTTCATAGCCAACCTCTGAGCCCATTCTTTCTTCCCCCAACTCCCTCAAAAATCAAATTACATTGTAATGATCTGTCCACCTTTGGGTGACATTCTACCATGTTCATCTGAGACTCTCTCCAGCATTTTTGTTTGTGTCCAGGCTTCCAGGAAAGCTGATGGGGTCTAGATGCACTTTTTATATCCCCCCAATGACAAGTATAGTGAAGGCCAAATGCTCAGTGAACAGTAACTCTGTGCCTTATATCTAGGTGGGTGATGGATCAACACTGAACTTTTCTTTTTTTTTTTTTTTTTTTTTTTTAGAATATATTACTTTGGCTGGGTGCAGTGGCTCATGCCTGTAATCCCAGCACATTGGAAGGCCGAGGAGGGAAGAATCAGTTGAGGTCAGGAGTTCGAGACCAGCCTGGCCAACATGGTGAAACCCTGTCTTTACTAAAAATACAAAAAGTAGCTGGGCATGGTCTCGTGCACCTGTAATCCCAGCTACTCAGGAGGCTGGGCATGAGAATCGCTTGAAGCCGGGAGGTGGGTGGAGACTGCAGTGAGCTGAGATCACACCACTGCACTCCAGCCTGGGCAATGGAGTGAGACTCTGTATCCAAAAAAAAAAAAAGAATATATTGTTTTGTTGTGGTAAAATATACATAACATAAAATCCACAATTTGAACCATTTTTAAGTGTTGACTATACACCATTTAAACCAACAAAAATGTTTGCAAATTTGGGTTTTATCCAACAATGCGTGCATATCATGTAGATTTTATTCTTACCCCACCTCTGTATGAACCCTCTGCCTCTGCTTCTGTCAAATGTGTCTGTTCCCTAATTTTGGACATACTTTGTGCTTTCCTGCTTAATTAATTGTTGGTACAACCCTTCTCTTTCCTTTTCACTTCTGCTTTCCTGGTCAACACACCTTCCTGTTGGGCTCCATGGTAGATACCCATTAGCATTTACTCCTTGCCTCCCAGGGAATCTAGGTCATAAAGGGCACCCTTTTGTTTATAGCACTTAATAGTAATTATAACATCTATGTTGTCTATATTGTCATTTACCTCCTCTATTAACTATTCACATGCTACCAGATAACTTCTTTTATTAAACTCTATGTATATGTCAAGTTCTATAGTAGATGCCAGGTCTCCAATAGTAAATATGAATATGATTATTAATATTAAATATGATTTGTCTCCTTTTCTCCTGGGAAGTTTTATACCCTGGACAAAGGACAGACATTGAACACTGTGTCAATCAGAATAGGCTATGTTGTAGTAGGCTAACAACCTTCAGCACCTTCAAACAACAAAGGCTAATTAATTTCTCGCTTACTCCATTCGCCCTGGTGGCTCAGCTGGGACTTTCATGGTCCTTACTCGTGGACCCTCCACACTGAGGGAGCAGGCTGCTTCTGGGGAATTTTGGATCTCAGGAGCACTGAGAAAAAGAGAACACAGTAAGTCCCAAACTAGCTCTTAAAACTCTTTCCTTACTTCTTCTCTTGTTTCATTGGCAAAAACAAGTGACACGGCCAGTTCTGACTTCAATAGTTGATGGATGTGTGATCTTCCCCTAAGGAGTGTGGGTATCATTTAACTGGATATACAGGCTATACACTCAAATGCACAATTACACATTTTTATGAGACTCAAAACCCTTTCAAAGTAAATTCTATTACTTCTATTTGAATTTGGTTTTGAATTTTCTGAAATTGAAGGGTTCAAAGAAATGTATAAGGATAATCTTGTCCAATCCCAAATTGTTTGACCCGTGACTCTCAATCTCTAGGCCTCTGCATAAGAGTAGAGATTAAATTATTTTACATTACAGGAAGTAGAAAAAACATCCTAAGTACTTGCCATAGACTAAGTAATATCACACACATCACACACACACACACACACACACTACACACACATACACACACAAAGATAGATATATAGGACTGGGTGCAGTGGCCAGGGAGGCCAAGGCCGGTGGATCGCTTGAGGCCAGGAGTTTGAGACCAACCTGGGCAACATGTCAAAATCCCGTCTCTACAAAAAAAAATAAATAAATAAAATAAAAAAATAAATAAGAAATACAACAATTAGCCACATGGTGGTGCATGCCTGTAGTTGCAGCTACTCAGTAGGCTGAGTTGAGAGGATCACTTGAGCCCAGGAGGCAGAGGTTGCAGTGAGCCGAGATCGCACCACTGCTCTCTAGCCTGGGTGACAGATCAAGACCCTGTCTCATAAAACAAAAGATAGATAAATAGAAAGATAGATAGATAGATACATAGAGGAAGAAAGGAAAGAACAAAAAGAGGAAGAAAGAAAAGAAAAGATGCTAAGCGCTTATTCCATGGACCATTCTAAATGTTTTTCATGTATTAACTCAAGAGTCAACAAACTTTTCTGTAAAGGAACAGATACTATATATTTTAGGTTTTGTGGGCCATGAGATCTAGGTTATTACTATGTAACTCTGCCACTGCAGTGCAAAAGTGGCCACAGACAATACATAAACAAATGATTTTGGCTGTGTTCCAATACAAATTTATTTATAAAAACAAACAGTGAGCTGGTTTGACCTTTGTTTTAACTTAGTTTATTCTGATGACAACCCTACTGTTATCTCCATTTCATAGATAAAGAGGCCTGTAGACGTACAGTAATTTGTAGAAGTGCAGTTGAGGCTTGTAGAGGTGCAATCATTTGTCAAAGTTCTCTCATCTGGTAAGTCGGGGAGCCAGGCTTTGACAAAGGCAAGTTGGCTCCAGGGTTCATGATCCCAACTGTTACGATTCATTACTTCTCTAATAATGCTACTCTGCTGAATTCAGTTAAGCTATCGAAGTATGGATCAGAAAAAGAGGGTTGGGCTTCCAAGATATTTGGTCATTTTATGGATGATCTTTTCTGTCTAAACAAAGACAAAAGATACAAATTATTTGTGGTTTCATTGTGCTGGGGTTGTGTGATTTACTGGGCCACACTAAATACACAAGATGGTATACAAAGTGGTAAAATGCACCATCTGAATCATTCTTGGCATACACTGACACACAACTTTGGGGGTCTTCAGGTTTCCTTCTGGTGCCTCCCCAGCAGGGTAGAAAAGAAGACAAAAACATAGCAGAGAAAATCTGTCCAAGAATGGGGAAGAGTAGTCATGGCATGCTTAGGTGGTGGGCAGCAGCTGATTTAAAGTTACTAAATCTGAATCCAAATAATGGTTCAATTTCTCTATGCAACCATGCATAAATACCTGTGCTTCTCCAAATCCGAGCTTTCAGGTCTGAATCATGGAGACAGTGTATCTACTTACAGATGCACTGTGGATGATAAAGTAGTTTAAGTAAGTGCAAGTGTTGGCTAAATTACAACATCTTATAGACATATGTAAAGTCGTCGCTGTTACTGTTGTCCTCAGAGGAAGGGTTTTGCTTTTGTTGTATTTCAAGGTGACTTAAGTATGGTTGACTGCATATAGAAAAGGAAGAATCCAAACCTATACTGACTGTAATTGAGTCTTTAAATTGCATATTTAAAGAAAATGACTAGCTTTTAAAATCCCAAGTGATTTTAGAGAAGACTCACAGAATTGTTCAGGCTTTCTGCAACATATTTACTCACATAGTTGGGGTGGAAGAAGTTGGATTTGCACTTGTGGTTTTCATAGAGTGGACAGTTTTTCTTGCCTATTCCACATGTTCTAATGCTACATAATTTTTCAGATTTGGCTCACTTGGCTATCATGATCTCCCAACCTACATCTGTTATCGATTTTTGTGTCCTTTCCTAGTTCTTTGCATTCACTTCTATTTGGCACAGGTTATTAGAGTTACTTGTCCATTCATTCAACTAACATGTGGCTGTCTGTTGTGGAGAGGCAGTGTACTAGATGTGAGGGACACAAAGCTCGTGAAGTAGATACGGCTTCTGTCCTCAGTTGGTGTATCTCTCAGTTAGAATCTGTTACTTGGGGGGCAACTGGAGCTCTTTCTCCCTTCCTACTAGGCTGAGAATATGGAAACCAGGTCCCCAGTTAATTTAAGTTGTTTTCTTGATGTTTAAAGAAAACATCCATAAACTCAAGAAGCTTTCTTATGAATCAAGTTTTCAAGTTTTATAGCATTTGCTTTGTACTACTTGTTTTGACCCCATTGAGAAGTTTTATTTCTTCTGTTCTCCTGATTCTTTACCATTTTAGCGGCAAATACGTACTTAGCATCCACTATGCGACTGATGCTTTGGAAATACTATGGAAAACTTGGTAGCAATGAACCCCCTGCCTTTAAGGAGCTTATATTCTATTTTAGATTAGGGAAGCAGGAAGGTCTCTCTCTATGTCCAACAGAATGATAAAGAATGAGCCACATAAGTGGTGTCAAAGAGGAATGCAAAAAGACAACATGGCTGGAGCTGAGTGAAACTAAAAAGAAGACAAGGTTGACAAGAGATGTGATTCAGATCACCAGAGGCTGGGAGACAATGGAGAGCATTTTGATTTTATTCTAAGTTCAATGGAAAGTCACCAAAGAATTGTACGAAGGAGTATAACATAGGGTTTGACACAGTGGGTGAAGAAGATCACACTTGCTACTAGAGATGAGGAGTACACTGTAGAGGGGAAAGTATGGGATCAGATAGGGGGTTATTTCAGGTGTCTACATAAGGGATGATGGTGACCTCAACTGGAAGTAGAGCTGAGTGGAGAGATGTGAGATACATTTTCAGATAGTAGGAACAGGACCTGCTGATGAGTGTGTTGACATGGGCTGAGGGCAGGGATGAGGCAGGAAGATGGTAAAATCAAGAATATTCCTGGGTTGAGCAACACTCCACTGTCCACTCCCTGTGATGCAATTTGGCATTTCTCAACTCTGCCTTCCCTCCTAAAAATCATGAATCAGTAATTTTTTTTTTTTTTTTTTTTTTTTTGGAGACAGAGTCTTTTGTCGCCCAGGCTGGAGTGCAGTGGCACGATCTCAGCTCACTGCAAGCTCCACCTCCTGGGTTCATACCATTCCCCTGCCTCAGCCTCCCAAGTAGCTGGGACTACAGGCTCCCGCCACCATGCCTGGCTAATTTTTTGTGTTTTTAGTAGAGATGGGATTTCACCATGTTAGCCAGGATGGTCTTGATCTCCTGACCTCAGGATCTGCCCGCCTCGGCCTCCCAAAGTGCTGGGATTACAGGCGTGAGCCACCGTGCCCGGCCCTCAGGAATCAGTCTTATATTAATTTTATTTTGGGTTCTGTATCTGTTGAATTCCATAAACATCTCTCATTTTTTTCTGGTTACTCATTCATCTATCAGAAATTGTGTAAAGTCCATATTTTTTCAAATTTGGACCTGTAAATACTAAAGATTTAAACTACTAATAAACATGTACTTAATTTCAAAAAGAGACTACTAGATGTAGGTGAATAGGGTTTCCCATTTCCTGAGAGGAGGAAGAGGTGAGAAAGATTGCATGGGGAAAATTGAGAGGAAAATGGGGCAGCAGTAAAGGAGAATGCCAGCTAAAGGGAATTTGGTTTTGTTGCTGTTATTTATGTGTTTTTTATAAAGATGAGATACAGTCAAGCATGTCTGCACACTGAGTACAGTGATTCAATGGAGAATAAGATATCGTGGTGCAGATACAAGAAAGATAAAAGAACAGAAGGAATGACATCCTTGAGAAGGCCACAGGGTGGGGACTCCCAGCTCCTGCAGCAGGATCCGCCTTGAGTGGGTGACTGGGGTGGGTGCAGGGCAGAGAGAAGTTCTAACTGAGCAAGTTTAGGATGAGGACTTGCACTCCAGAAAAGACTGCAGAAGGCCCTGAGAGAGCTGTTAGGAGGGAAGCCAGAGATGAGAAATGTAGAATCTCATCTGAGGCAGTGAAAAAGGAGCCTGCTAGACACAGGATGGTGGGCCTTTGTTGAGTGACTCTTCCATATGAGGAAAGTGCCTGGATAGCTGGTTTCTGGAGAATTTAAGTATTACTGTATTATACATTATAATGCATCTTTATATAATGTTTTTCTCTTATTCCCCAAGATATTTCATTTTCTTTTGGAAAATGTGGACAGTCTGCATGTATATCTCTGTGGTTTCTAGCTCTTTCTAAGAGCTTTTTGCTTTTGTTTTTGAGACAGAGTCTTGCTCTGTCGCCCAGGTTGGAGTGTCATGGTGTGATCTCCGCTCACTGCAACCTCTGCCTCCTGGGTTCAAGTGATTCTCCTGCCTCAGCCTTCCAAGTAGCTGAGATTACAGGCATGTGCCACCACGCCTGGCAATTTTTTTTTTTTTTTTGTATTTTCAGTAGAGACGGGGTTTCACCGTATTGGCAAGGCTGGTCATGAACTCCTGACCTCATGATCTGTTCGCCTCGGCCTCCCAGAGTGCTGGGATTACAGGCGTGAGCCACCGCGCCTGGCCCCTGGTTTCTGACTCTTATATTAATTTTGTTTTGAGCTGAGTATCAATTGAACTTCATAATCATCTCTCATTTTTTCAGGTTCCTCATTCCTGTTTCAGAAATCGTTCATAAATGTTCATTATTTTCACATTCAGACACCTAAATAACAATGATTTAAACTAAACGTTTAACTTCAAAATGTATATACTATTTGCCTTTTTATGGTGAGAATATATTTGTATAATACCTATTTATGTCAACACAGCAACTAACATACTAAATATACTCTTAGATTAGAAAAGCTCACTTTATATAATCAGAGTATTTTCTCCATGTTTCTTATAAAATAACTGGTATGAATAAGCTATTTGGAATATCATTCAATTACTTACACTTCATTTCTTTCAAAATGTATTGGAGATATTTCCCAATTTGCAGGTGCCTGGAAGGTTGGAGTGATGAGTGTGTGTTTGTGTGGACGTGTGTTTGGATGGGTATGCACACAAAGGTTTCCTCTTCCCTAATCTGATCTTTTTTTCTTTTTTGGCCTGACTTCTATACACAATTTTCTTAGCTCTTCTGGTAGGTTATTTAGGAACTCAAAAGTGCTAGGCAATGGCTTTCATCTCCTGTCAGGCTTCATTCTTTCCTTCGGGGGAATGTTATGCATTCCAGAAGACTCTCCTTCCAAGCATCATTCACGTGGTCATGCCGTCCAGGTGCCTCTCACCCCACCTGGAGATGAGGCTGTTCTGTTTTCCTACTTTGGTAATCCCCGCTTCTGTTCTAAGGGCCTGGCCAAAACATGGAAAGTCTTACTTTTTTTTTTTTTTGGTCCGATCTTACAACAGTGCTGGTGACATTTTATTCTAGATAGATGTTTGCATGAGGGAGTTCTTAAACAAAAAAAATTTAAAAAAAGATTTTTCTGTCTCTGAGCTTTTTTCATCTATTTCCTCCTTCTGTCATATTGCCAGAAGCTAATTGAGAGTCAGTTATGTTTTATTTTAACCCAGTGATACAAGCAATGATGAGTTTTCATGTTAGTAAAATGGGAAAATGACATGTGGAGAGGCTGAGGGGCAAGATGAGAATCGGCACAAAAATCTGATTGACACAGCATTTTGCGAGAGGCAGGAAGCCCTGGGTAAGATAACCTGGAATGCGTGTATATGATCAGAACACAGGGCAAAAACCCGTTCTCAAGGCTTATCGCCACGTGAAGATTGAAAGACAAACCTGAGTGAACTCATTGAAAAAAATCTTGTGTGCCTGGAAACATTCTGAAAGGGGCCCCTCCCTTGGGCTATAAGATCAATGGTGAATATCATTATCAAATCAGATATGGGTAAGCTTTTACAGCTCCCAGTTCCCAGTGACTATACCTTAAAGAACAAAACAAAACAAAAATACCACTATCCATAAGCAAGTGTTTGCTCTTGACCACATATTAATATTTACATATGAAAGTCTATTCTGGGGAAGGACAGTGAGGAAGATGGAAAAATCAATGAAAAGCTCCCTCTTGGAATTTGTAGAGGCCTTTCTTTCAAAGGCGAGCCCCTCCGCACTGATTTGTTTGCAGAGACCCACACAGGCCCTATATTTATTTAGTTCCTATTTAAAAAGAAGCTTTCCTCCTGCCTCAGACAGACTTCACCTTTCTGTTGCAAAAGATGTTTCCTTGAAATGAAAATGTAATGAGTGTTAGATCAGTAGCATGTAGCTGCCAGGCTATCTCTTTGATCCAGTTCGGAATGCATTTGTTAAAAAGCCACTTTATTGATTTTTTTTTAGCTGCTTTTTGCTGTGTTTGGATCATTTGTACATATGCACATCACAATTTTTGCTACATCAAAGTGCTTAGTAAGTTCACTGCACTCAGGAAATAGCATACAAAACAAAGGAACTTTGCTCTAAAAAGATTTCTGCCACTTAACCTCCAATATGAAAGTTGTTTTTAATGCTTTTTTTTTTTTTTTTCTGAATAGCTTCAAAATATTTTATGCAGTCTTCAATGAGTAAGCCAGAGCCCCGCCTCAGATCTCCTTTGAAAATGATACATTCTGGAAAAGGAAGGATTTGATAGAACGAGTAAATGCATCTCACATCCATTCTGCTGGACAGGAGTCATTTTACTTCAATTAATTATTTGATTGACTCACTTTGCGGTGGCAGTAGCTTCCAGGAAAGTGTTGACAATATTTGATGTATGTGAGGATAGCTGTTAATTTAGTAATAAGTAGAAATTTACTAGGTAACTAATGTGATGTTTCTTTATTAGGTCCAATTATATGACAAAGAATGAGCACATTATAACCTTTAATGCTGATTTTTTTTTTTTTTTGTATCGTGTACATACAAATCAGTGTTAAGTGCTTTTAATTCTGAACAGATATTTCCTGGGGGCAGACTTGGAGCCAGCTCAGAGGAAAGCACGACTGGGAAGACAGAGCTGAGTTTGCTCCACTTTTGGTCTCAAGCCAAAAGCGCTGACTGTGGTCAAGTGTGGGCTGCCCAAAGGAGCTGTCCATTCTAGCCTCCAACTAGACCCCTCGTGCTGGTGGTATTCAGGTGGGCTGTACCTCCTGCAGATGGACAAATGAACATGCATTAAAGATTTTATTTAACTCATTCAGTGAGGGAGCTAGGAAAATGTTATAACCAGTTGAAATGGGGATCAAAACCAACATTTATTTGTCAGCAATAGTGAAATGAATATGCAAATGGAGTCAAAACTGGTTTTTCCATGGGAATGGTGTCAGTGGGGAGGGAAACCAATTACACCCCTATGAGAGGGGCGGAATTTGTGGTGTTCATCAGTTACCTGCAACTTACAGGTTTGTAAAATAGCTCAAAGACAGTGAAAACTTAGAATGTGATAACCTCTAAAGTCTAGAAATTGTGTTATTTCCCATTGAAGCACACCTTTTTTTGTACACCTCCAACAGTGGGGCAGACACTCAAATCCTTTTCTTTTTGTCTTTAAAGTCAGGAAAGTAACTGACTTCAGGGGTTGGGTGAAAGTCAAGGGGTAAGAAAATAGGAGGCAGGTGATAACTGTGGGCTTCCAGTAATATTTTGGTAAGTGTAAAGGAAACATGACCTAAAATAGTAATGCATCAATTGAGTATTTAAAAGTCTTTTGTCTTTTTTAGAAATTTTGTCATTGTGGTGGTAGTTGATATAAAAAGTAGTTTTCCCCTTTCCTGAATTTTATCTTTTATTTTCTCTTTCTATTTTTTCCTTCCTTCCTTCCTTCCTTCCATCCTTCCTTCCTTCCTTCCTTCCTTCCTTCCTTCCTTCCTTCCTTCCTTCCTTCCTTCCTTCCTTCCTTTTTCTTTCTTTCTCTTTCTTTCTTTCTTTCTTCCTTCCCTTCCCGTCTTCTTTCATTTCTTTCCTTTCTTTCCTTTCTTTCTCCCCTCCCCCTCCCCTTCCATGACCTCCTTCAGTGCCAGTCCACATTTTTGTTTTGATCCATCCCTTTGCACATTGGACTCTCAAAAACAGCAATTCCTAACTGCTCAATTGGATTTGCCATTTGGGGCCATCTCTGTGCATGGCCTCTAAATAAATTTACCAAGTCCCCTTGGTGCAAAATTGAGATATAGATGAATGGGTGCTACCTAAGAGAGGAACAGGGACACCTGGGTCTGGTGGAACAATGTCCCGAAAGCGCTACATGACTTCGGCAAACACCGCTGTTTTCTGGGTGCCATCCCATCTGGTCCCCAAGCAGAAGTCAGAGGGTGCTTAGCAGCCATGGCCTGGCCTGGCTGCAAAGAGCATCCAGTCAGCATCGTCATACACTGGAGCTTCGAACCAGTGATCCTCAAGCCTCTCCGGTCAGGTCACTGGGAATTTATACTTTCCTAGAATGCGCATTTTCTCGCTGTTCGTCTCAGCATGAAATCTCACCTCATGTGACAGTAGTCATGAAACCCAAAGGCACAATGTGGAGAGGAGTTCACGAGAATGCCTGGTATGAGGAGAGCACCCCAAATCACTCTTTATGAGCTCACCTCAAAATCTCGGGCTCCACTTATTCCACGGTAGTTTTCTTGTTTTTGTTTTTCTATTTATAAAGATGTAATTTACATGTAATAAAATGTATTATTTTTAACATGTATTTCTTCTTTTGAACATATGCTTAGAGTCATACCACAATCAGATAACATTTCTGTGGGACCCCCAAACTTCCCTGGTGCCCCTTTTTTGTCATTTTTATCCCCGGTCTCCCAACTTTAGTAACCACTGTTGTGATTTCTATCTCTATATTTTGCTTTTTTTAGAATGTCATATAAATGTAATCCTAGAAATGCAACCTTTTGAGTCTGGCTTCTTTCACTTATAATGCATCTGAGATCCATCAATGTCGTCACTCGCATCAGTGCACACTGAGTCATATTCTCTAGTATAAATGCACCACGGTTTATTTTCTCATCTACTGAAAGTGAGGTTGTTGGGTTGTTTTTAGTTACGGGACATCATGAATACAACCAGTAGAAACATTAATTTACAGATTCTGTATGTCAACACAGTGTAGTGTTTCTGAGTTGAATGGCAAACAAATGTTTAATTTTATAAAAGCTGTCAAATTGTTTTCCAAAATAGCTAATCCATTTGGAATTCTCACTAGCAGTATATCAGAGTTCCAGTTGTTCCATCATATTCTCACCATCATTCGGTATTGCCTCTCTCCCTTCTTCGCTTGCTCTTCTCTTTTTCCATTATATTCTCATCATTATTTGGTATTGCCTGCCTGCCTGCTTGCCTGCCTTCCTCCCCTCCCTTCCTCTCTCTCCCTTCCCTTCCCTTCCCTTTTTCCTTCCTTCCTTTTATTTTCCTTTCCTTTCCCTCCCTCCCTCCTCCCCCCCTTTCTTCTTTTCCTCTTCCTTCCTTCCTCTTTCTTTTTTCCTCCTTTCCTTCTTTTTATTTATCTTTCTTTCCTCCCATTCTACTAGATTTCATAGTGTTATCTCATATGGTTTAAATGAGATTACCTTAATTATTAATATGTTGAGCTTTTTTTTTTACATGCTTAAAATCTTCTCTCCAATTATCTGTTCAAATCTTTTGACTGGGCTGTCTTTCAAAATTCAAATTCCATCTTTCCAAAAATATGAATTCATTAAGTCTAGAAAGTATCGATGGGCATATTTACAATGCCTGTGGATGCAATGGCAAAACAAACTCCTAGAATAGATTATTTTGTAGTTCCTTAATATGTAGATATTAAAGAAAGCAGTAATCAACTCAAGCCATAGTGGATTCACTAAGAATAAATAATGTAAAGGGACCCATTTCCTTTCTTTTTCATGAATTAACTTAATTTTATATTAGAATAGTTTAATGGATATATTTTATTTCATGCTTGTGAACAAAATGGAGAAATATGAACTATGTAACAATTAGTAAATTATATTTTGTTGAAAAACTATTACCCCAACATATTAATCTTTTTGAATCTGTCAAGCTGGAGGAATATTCCTTAGTAATTAAATTCAAAATAATGTAATCATCAAAAATATTCCAATTAAGTCAATAATAGTTTTATAAATATTATTAAATGTGTATATTTTATTCTTATTTTAGAAATATTACATATTATGATAAATCTGTTATAGTTTCATGGGAGAAGGATCCTCTGACATTCATCTCAGAATGCTATACTTCACTTAAAGTTTACCTGCTTTTGTTATATTAACCCCACTTCATGAGATGCTATTTATTCTACTTTTTAAAAATGTGTATGTCTCACTTTAATGGTGTTGCTTTTGTTTTTTTAAAAAATTGCTTATCTTTACATTTGAGATTTCCTTTTACCCTGTGGGTTTAAGTGGCATACTGCTTGCTTCAGCCTGTTTTGAGTAATTCTGAGGTAGAAGCAGGACAGATTGCGAGGGCTGACATGCCAGTGGCTGCAAAGTCTCTCCCCTTTTTCCTGGGTTTTGGTAGACACTTGAGTTTCTGCCGTGTTGTCCCTTCCACCTCCAGGTGCTTTTCCTGCCTGTGTTCTGCAGCCAAGTGCCCTGTGATTGCTATAAGAGGGATGAATGAGGACTGGGGGTGGGGATGCAGCAAACTGACCAGCTGCCACCTCTCCATTCTCCCAGTCATCTCTCTGATCATTGTCTCTGCACTAGCTCACAGTCTGGAAGCTTAGAGAGCCTCTTTTGTTTCTCCACTTTTTTTTCTTTTTCCTCTGAGCTCTCTGTAAAAGCATGTTTTGGATTGTGCTCTCTTCTTTCAATTAATTTGTATCTACCCTCTGTCTTTTAGGAACTTATTTATATTATTTGACAAAGCACAAATGTGCAGAAAAATCCTAGGCCTAATAAGCCCAGATGTTCCAGGTGCAGATTCACACTTCTCTCTCATGAAACTCCCCTTCCCAGGCCATCAGGGTGAAAGCAGGGAGGCAGCTGCTGTGAGGACAGCACTGTCATGCAGCACTAGAGGCCATTCCACACACCGCACTCACTGCCACGGCAACAAGCACCCCTCCTGCCCTCCTGCCCTCCTGCCCTCCCCCTTTAGAGGATATCATGTGGAAGTTCCATAAAGGCAAAGACCATGGAGAGTTCATCAATGATTTTAGCCGGTAACGTTTTAAAATGTATTTATTCACTCTTCGTTTGGATTTTCTGCAAACGGAGTACACATTTCGATAGGCATCAAGCAGCCTGTTGATTTCATGTGCACTAACTAGCAATTTTCTTCTTATCAGAGATGCTTATTGAAACATGAGCCTTTCATTTCTTAATGCAATGCCACCTTTTTAATCAGTCCCGCACAGCTCTTAATTCAGGAGCGAGACTGTCAGTAAACAAAGTTCTCCTTAGAAAGCAGACCTGACAATTCCTATTGTTCGTGAGGCTTCACCTTCACCAAGGCAGCCATATTGACAAAAGTCCCAAGTGTGTTGCAAAGCAGACGGGTGCCGGTGTTTTGCCTGCCTCACATTGGAACACCTGTCCTCTGTCTGGCATTGCTCTGCAATAGGAATTTTGGTGGGAAAGGAGAAGTTGCAGAATCTGAGTCAGATTGTAGCTTGTAGCTACTCTGTGGACACCTGACCTAGCTTCTTCTAAGTCAATGCTCCTTAACTGAGCACAGATTTGACCCCAGAAGTCATATGGCAATGTCAGCAGACAGTTTCAACCATAACGACTGGGAGGGGGCTGCTGGCATCTAGTGTGTAAGGACCAGAGGTGCTGCTAAACATACTCTGATGCATAGAATGTTCCCATGAAAAACAATTCTCTGGCTCCAAATGTCTACAGCACCAAGCCTGAGAAACCCTAGTTTCAGTTACAGTACCTGGGAGCCAGTGGATCTCCAGTGTCCTGCGTTGGTCTTGAAAGAGCTGGGAGGGGGCAGGCTGTGGCCTCTGGTGTTCTGTGATGGCAGCAGCAACATCCACTCAAGACTGGTTCTGTGCCTGGCCTTTGTTCTGGGTGTTGGCCTGGCTGTCTTAGAATGTATTTCTGGTGCCTGAGACCATTCTTAAGTTCTGTGACTCACTAGAAGGGCTCACAGGGCTCAGTGAGACTCAGGACTATGGTTCATCACAGTGAAAAAACATGCAGTGGCATCAACAAGGAAAACAAATGCACCAGGCAGTGGCCTCCACAATCTTCCTGTGGATTTGCACAAGACACATTCATTCCTCCAGCAATGAACTTCAGTGATGTAAGCTGAGTGTCTAAGCCCAGGGAGGGCAGCTTGGGTCTCAGAGGCTAGAGCTTTTATCGGGGGCTGGTCACATAGGCACCTATTTCCAGGAGGAAAGCTGGTGACCACCATAAATCATGCTGTTGACTTGGTACGAACCACCTAGATAAGCTTGGGCAGCAGGTGTCAGGACCCCGGGTGTATAAAACAAACGTATTCATTAGCAGCACAGGGAGTATTGCAGGGCCAAAGTTTTCAGGAGCTGACCAGGGGTCAGTTAGGCCTTCCTGAAGAGATGTGAGACTGGCACTGTCAGGCAGCTAGCTCTTTCCTGCACACTGCAGTTGTCAAGACCTTCCCAGTCGTTCTGTGCTTTCTTTAGTAACCGTTCAGTGAAGCCCTTTCTGCTAAAGTCAGACAAATTCAGTTATTTCTGCTTCCAACCAAGAAGAGGAGCTGACTCATACACAATGTAATTCAAAAATAATAACCAAGGCCACTTATGGTGTTTGCATTGATCTTGTATGCATGTGTGTGTGTGTGTTTGATTTGATTTCAGAACATTATCATTTCTATCAGAAAGTGGGCTTTCTTGAAGACTTCATGACAGCCACGCATGAGTCCATGGGCTGATGTGGTAGGGAAGCACATTGTCTGCCTGTGGCGTTTAATGATATGCATTTTAAATATTTTTTCTTTTTTTAATAGCGACAAAGACCCAGGACACATGCAAAGACTACCCATATCACATGTTTCACCTTTGTTGGTTGGTATAGAGCTGTCTGCCCAGGAAAGACTTTAGCTCCATCTGTCTGCCTGTTATTACACATTCCAGGCCACTTAATACATCCAGCTTAGCTGTAGTCTGAAGTACCCTGCTTTTCTTAGGTTTGAAATGAATGTAGCTCATGCAAGTAAGATGTGTTGTAGTCTCTTAGGAAGCAATATCGCCACTCAAAATAAAGAAAGATCTCAGAAAGAAACGGTACGAATTTGTTGGGGAGTATTTAGCCATGTTGTCTGGCTTTCTTACCCACCACATGTTATGTTTTTCAAAGCAATTAAAGATAATGATGAAGAGATCACTCTTAAAGTGCTCCTTTTTTACTTTTCAGATTTATTAGAAAGCAGAATTTTAAAAAAATATATATAAAGCTGACAAAAATTATTCATAGAGTCGTCATTTAGAGAAAATTGTTAATATTTTGGTATATAATGTTCCCATCAATTTTCTTTTCTTTTCTTTTCTTTTCTTTTCTTTTCTTTTCTTTTCTTTTCTGAGACGGAGTCTCGCTCTGTCACCCAGACTGGAGTGCAATAGCATGATCTCGGCTCACTGCAACCTCCACCTCCTGGGTTCAAGTGATTCTCCTGGGTTTACAGGTGCGTGCCACCATGCCCAGCTAATTTTTGTATTTTTAGTAGAGACGGGGTTTCGCCATGTTGATCAGGCTGGTCTCGAACTCTTGACCTCAGGTGATCTGGCCACCTCAGCCTCCCAAAGTGCTGGGGTTACAGACGTGAGCCACCACGCCCGGCCCCCATCTACTTTTAAGACGTGTGTGTGTGTGCACATACATACATATATGCCTAATGTATAAAAAATATATAATAACATACATATGTATATATGTGGCAGAAGTATGTGTGTATATAGAAATGCATGCACAGGTAGTCATAATTTATGCAGCAATTTATGCATAATGTATATCATTTAATCCTGTTGATGTTCTTCTGAAACATGTGCTTGTTTCATTGACACCACATTGACCTGCAATATTCTTCTGCATCATGGAAGAATGTAGAATGTCCTCATGGTATTCCATCTCATCTCACACCATAGTTAGCACTTCTGTTATTGGACGTACAACTGTTTCCATTTATTTGCAGTCACATGTCAGGCTGTGATAAACATCTTTAATCAAATCTATGTGCACGTAAAATTTTCCCTCCAGACTATATCTTGGTGGTGGAATTTCTGAACCAAAGAGTGAGCACATTTTTCAAACAATTGAAACTCATGGCCAGTTATCCTCCATAAAAGTTGTTCCAAATTTCACACAATGGGCCTTTTTTTCCCACGAACTTGCCGATCTTAATGGTTTGTAATTTTAAAAAAATTCTTTAGTTTGTAAGTAGTTTTTCATTATAATTAAAACAACCTTGATTATTAAGGAGTAGCCAGAAGCCCTTTAAACCGAACCTCACTGGCATTTTTTGTTTGTTTTAAATCAGGATGTCAGCCTGTTTAAATTGACCATGTACATGAAAAGGAAAACAAAACAAACATTTCTTGACTCTAAAAGACCCTTAGGGTGGTCTACAGCCTGCATCTCTCTGACTTCCATGACTGAGGCCTGGGTCTGCACTCAGCAGGACAGGCCACCTTAGGCTGGGCCCTGGGGGCCATGCCAGGATTGGGACTGGGGTGGGGCTGGTTGACAGGAGTCTTCTCAAATTATCTGAGAATCTCACAGGGGAATATATGTGGGTGTGCTTTTTTCCTTTGGCAGGACGGATTAGGAGGACTCAGAGTTTTTCTTCTTGTGCAAGGATAACAATTTGGTCCCCAGATTTTGATTATCTCATACTCACTCCTTTCCTAATTATCCCGTATTTGTTAAATACAAGATAATAGATTCTGACAAGCAATCAGCAAATGGGCACCAAGTGATGTGCTTCATTTTAATTGGCTTGCCTTTTTTTTTCCTTCTCTGCTAAATTATAGCCCATCAGCATGAGATTCCCTGTGGTGAGCAGCTAATAATATGCCCAGGTGCAGCCAATTTTACTTCCTAAAGAAGAAATAGTAGCTACATATTCCCCGAATGTGAAGTGGAAAAGTGGGCTGTAATAGCTCTTCTCAGCAGTGCTGCATGCTAGGGCACGTTTTACATCCGGATCTCTATTCTAACCATTTTTTTTAAAATGCAATGGCAATTAATTTGCATTATATTGATGAATTAATGAGGCACAGTACAGAAGGTTTTCTTAGAGACTTCTGAGAAATCTCTTGTTTAATTTTGCCTTGGATGTTACAATTTTTAAAAAATCTTTTTTTAAGAATTAGGAATATAAAACCACTGTAGATAAACACAAATGAAAATATCACTGTTAAATGAACCAGTGAAACAACATTCCATAATATGTATTTTCCAAAGTGGTGCTAGGATGTGGCTTTGCTTTGGTGCACAAACCCTAGACAAATGTACCCAATGGAATGTCACTTAGGTTATTGGGAACATTTTTCCCTATTTGCCATTAATAATATTTGTTCCTACTTAAAACATTTTAATGACTTTTAATTAGCTACAGTGAGGTGGGAGTGCATGTTTTAATTTTTATCTAACTTAATTTTATTTTTAAGCCACTTGACCATGATGTGCAGTTTTCAGATAAACCCAAATATTCTTTCTGAGGCTAAATCAATAGCGATTTTTATCATCACATACTCCACACAATCTGTCACAGCCATCTATCTGTTATTCTCTCAGTCAAGTGGCCGCCAATACTCTTGAGCCAACTTGAAACCATATGGGAAAGACAATAAAGGAACAAGGATTCCTGTCTTAATTCTTGAACATGGAAAGGAAAAATGAAGGTGGCGAAAACAGAAATGGAGAAAACAACAATCTCCCTTCCCTACCAAGACAGGGAGGGTTTTCTGTGTGACGTCTCAGTGTGTCTTCACTCAGCCACTGCCTTCCGTATTACTGCCACATTCTGGTTCAGTTACTGTTGTCCACACATGTCCATCTTCCCTTGTCCATCTCCACACTTCAGCCAAAGGAATTATCAAAACCCTTTGATAATGTGTAACAGACATCCTCATGCTGTGTAACAAACATCCCCTAAAAACTGCCGTTGGCTATGTTCGTAAACATGAGATTTGGACAGGACTCGGTGGAGCAACTCCCCTCTGCTCCAGGATGCCTAGGAACTCTGCTGGGTAGACACCAATGGCCAGTAGACAGAAATCTCTTTCTCCTTGGGGCAAATCTGACTTAGGGATTTGTCATTGTCATTGTCATTCTTAAGCTGATACTTGCTTCTCTTCAGCTCATCGCCAAGTGTCTCATCCACATGCTGTCTCTAGCATGGTGCTCTCTGGGGAGTCAGACTTCAGGGCTTCAAGAGAATGTTTCCCCAAAGACTGGGGTGGACTGCAAGGCTTCTAATGACCTGAATTTGGAGATCTCAGGACCTCACATCCACCAGATTCTCTTGGTCAAGCAGGTCACTAGGACCAGTCAGAATTCAAAGAGAGAGAGGAATTAGATTCCAAATCTCAATGAGCAGAGCAGCAAAGAACTTGAAGACATTTAATTTCCATAAAAACATGTTGGATCATGTCACCCTCTAAGCATATAACATTCAAAGGCTTCCCATTGCTTTTCAGATAGAATCCAGCACTCATCCCAAACAGCCTGCATGTTGCTGCTGACCAGCCTCGTCTCAGAGTGTGCTGAGTCCTGCTCTGTGTATTTCAAATCCACCGATCCTTTATTTCCCTCACTATGGTGGTTGTCCCACCTCATGCTCCTCTCTCTGCGCACTGTTTAAGCTAAAGCCAAACTATCTTCCAAGTCTCTGTTTAGTAGGGGCGACCTCCACTGACCCATGGGTGCAGTCAGGCTTCCCTGTCATATCCTGTCTTAGCATCCAGAATTATCAAATAATTAGTTGTGTGATTTAGTACATGCTTCAGTGAAGTCCCATGTGGGCAAGGACATAGTATGTGGTTCAGAGCTATTTGCATAGCACCTAGAAAACTGTCCTGCACACAGTTGGCACTTAATAAATATTTACTAATGAGTCAACATTACATTAACCAACCTTAGGAAAGAGTGCTTACCTGTGCATCTCAAATGACACCGACTCTGTGAACTAATAGTCTCCTGAGACATGCTGGATCTGCAGCATCCAGTAGGGTAGCCATGGCCACACACAGGATTGGGCAGAGCACGGTCGATCTGAATTGAAGGTGCCATAAAATACATACCCTTTTTCAAAAACATGGTGTAACAACAAAGGGTATCAATTGTATCATTGATATTTCATATGAATTACGTGTGGACATGATAATAGTTTTAATACACTGTGTTACCTAACAATATTATTAAAATCGAAAACTAGGCCGGGCATGGTGGCTGAAGCCTGTAATCCCAGCACTTTGTGAGGCTGAGGCCGGCGAATCATGAGGTCAAGAGATTGAGGCCATCCTGGCCAGCATGGTAAAACCGCGTTTCTATTAAAAATACAAAAAATTAGCTGTGTGTGGAGGTGTGCACCTGTGGTTCCAGCTACTTAGGAGGCTGAGGCAGGAGAATCGCTTGAACCTGGGAGGCAGAGGTTGCAGTGAGTCAAGGTTGCGCCACTACTCCAGCCTGGGTGACACAGCGAGTCTCCATCTCAAAAAAAAAAAAAAAAAAAAGTAATTTCACCTGTTTCTTTTTTTTTTACATTTTTATATGACTTTTTGAAAATCTGAAACCACATATGCAGTTTGCATGTTATATTTTGCAGGACAAAGCTGCTCTAAAGAGAAGGTTCTAGGGTGAAATGTACTTGGAGAAACTCTGCAAGCACTCTCACTCTTTAGAATGTTTGCAATGAACACATCAAAGGCCCTGAGAAGTCCTGCAGCAAAACTGCTATTAACTTTAAGCCAGTGTGTTTCAAAGCTGATTGGACCTTGCATAGGTCTCATCTTTTTAAGACCTTGGATATTCACCTCTCTTGAAACACACTTAGGGAAATATGATTAGGTGATGGCCACCCTGATGCCTGGCCCTGAGGTCATGGACATGGTTCATGTAATAGTGAATCTTATTAGGGAGATTAGATTAGACGCAGAGCCTATTGAAGCACATTTTTATTGGGGGAGGGAAGGGGATGGAATCAGATACAGGAGAAGTGCCAAATTCAAGGACTTTGGCAGAATCACACAGCCCCACACATAAAGTCATATAAACACATATGTTCCCACTGGAAGCTGGAAGCCGCATCTACTCTGATGGAGGGGCAGGGCCTCGCCAGACCCAGGGTCATGGGCAGCCCACTCTGAGCTCTTTACAGACCTCTAGGGCTATTCATTGGTTTGCCTTATTTCTCTAGTTTGCTCGGTTTGCTGAAGGGGCAAACCAAAGGTGGGACACGACTTCAGGTCCACAGCGTGACTGGGTGCAGTGTCCGAGACAGAGGGAAGAAATGTAAACTGAGTGGCCGTCAAAGCCCCAGATTGTCTTGTGATTTCCTCCCAGAAATGTGGGCATTTTTTTTCTTTCTACAGTAAAGAGTAGATATTGTCTCACTGGGCTTTCTGAATTTCATTTTTGATGGGAAAGATGAGAGATTTAAAAGTGCTGTTTCTCAGCACAGAATCCTTGAGA
Source organism: Theropithecus gelada (assembly GCF_003255815.1). NCBI lineage: Eukaryota > Metazoa > Chordata > Mammalia > Primates > Cercopithecidae > Theropithecus > Theropithecus gelada. Next base: position 22,397,948 of record NC_037670.1, read on the forward strand.
TGTTCGTGTGGACTAAGTCCCGAGCCCCGTGTTTGTTTTAAAGGTGCTTGGTTGTCAAGAAAGGTATTCTGTGAACCTAAGAAATAGTCCATCTCCTTATGAGGCAGGAATGTGGCCTCTTTTAAATTAATCCCATGTGAACTGTGACCTCTTTGTTGGACTGTCACCAGAATCATCTTGATATAAGAGCACTGAGTAATAAGAATCTAACCAGAGCTTGAGGCAGCTTTGGTAGGCTCACCACCATCTGCTCATCCTGGATCTAGACTTCCCTACGCAAGGCCTGCCTGTCCTCTGTCAAAGCAAATGCTGGCCTCCCATCAGCTCCTAATTCTAACAAGAGTGTCTATTTTATCCCCTTACTTCTCCTCCAGTTGATACTTCCCAACGTCTTTTTTACCCTCTTCCCCAACAATTCGGTCCTAACAATGCTCTCCCCTTCCTGAGTCATCCTTCCTTTTCTCACTGAAGTTCATCCCTTCCACACTGTGGGATTAGAAAGAACACTGCCTTGTGTTATTCTCACAGAGCAGCGATGCCAAGCATTTCCCCACAAGCATAAATCTTAATTGCTATTCTTGCTACAAGTCATAAATAACCCTAGCCTAGGTATCATTGCACATAAGGAGACAGAAAGCCAGGCAAAACATAATGAAAAGGTATTAATTGATAACTAAACAGGTGTTCTATCTTGCTCCAGTATAAATTTTATGGCAACGATTTTGTTGAATTGCTGCTTCTGGCATTGAAAATTTCATATGATGTGCATATTTTAACTCTTTCTAAACCCATCTGGGGAAACAACAACAAAATAGTGATTTGAAAATCAGAAGCAGGCTGGAAACAGTGGCTCCTGCCTGTAATACCAGCACTTTGGGAGGCCAAGGCAGGCAGATGGCTTGAATCCAGGAGTTCAAGTCCAGCCTGGGCAACATGGCAAAATCCCATCTTTACTAAAAATACAAAAAATAACTGGGCATGGTGTCACATACCTGTAGTCCAAGCTACTCAGGGGCCTGAGGATGGAGGATTGCTTGAACCCAGGAGCTCGAGGTGGCAGTGAGCCATGATTGCACCACTGCACTCCAGCCTGGGTGACAGAGTGAGATCCTGTCCCAAAATAAATAAATAAATATAAATTAATAACAATCTGAAGCAATTCAACTTATTCAAGATACTTTACCCAGAAACAACTTGCAAATTACCCAGGGTGAAAACCAGTGGTAGCTCCTAGAATTAATAACCTTAAATTTAAAGAAGAGAAGAGGTGCCTGGTACACTTCAAACCAAAATTGTTGTATCCTTTAAGAGTATTGCAAACTTAACTTTCTAAATATGTGAATTTATTTAAATTTCCCAACAAGTAGACTGAATCAATGTTTCCTGAATTGTGTTCCATTAAAACTTCTCAGGGAGAGTTTGACATTTCTGCATTTGAATATGGGCTTTGATGGTCAATAGATTTGAAAAATACCTCATAGTAGAGATCTACTAAAAATACAATGCACACAAGCACAGTAAAAGTGCTGAGATATTCTGTTGTCAACACACCTGTTTCACTTCAGCTAACCTTCTTTTCCAAAGCTTATTTGGGCACAAAACAGTTTATTTTGAGCTGCATCTCTTATTTTTCCTTAGAACACCAGTTTAAGGAAAGTGAAAATATACAATGATGCCTGGTATACAATGGCATGGTTTCTTTTTGTTACTCTGCTCAGCACACCTAACCATTTCTCCCTAATTTTAATTTTGTATATAATCAGAGGATATTTTGCTGTTCTTTCCGCTTTCAAACATATGTTCAAAATATCCATTTTTATCCCTAACTCCATAAAAAAACACTCCTATGGCATTTCAAAATTGTAGCCATGAAATAGAATGGGATGTGATGTCATCAAGTTTTTAGGATAATTTCTCACTGCCAGTAGAAAAATATTTCAGCGGAATTCATGATGATTATGTACATGTCACAATCAGTCTCCTCCTACCATTTATGGTGCTCTTTAGAGGTGATAATTCTGTCTTTTGAAGATCTCTGGATCACAGGAACAAGAGTGAGGGTAACACCAAGAGGAAGCCAGGGCCCTCCTGAAACTCCCCTCTTCCTCACTCACTCTTCACTGCAGCTTCTGAGAAGGGACCTTGGCCCTGCACCAACTTCCTTCTCCATCCAGGATGGCATCTATGGAACGGGGCATCTCAGCATGGGAATATTCTAACCAATCGCTTTGTATTTGTCTGTTTTCTTGCTGCTGATAAAGACATATCCAAGACAGGGTAATTCATAAAGAAAAAGAGGTTTAATGGACTCACAGTTCCGCGTGGCTGGGGAGGCCTCACAATCATGGCAGAAGGCGAAAGGCACATCTTACATGGCAGCAGGCAAGAGAGAATGAGAGCCAAGTGAAAGGGGAAACCCCTTATAAAAAATATCAGATCTCGTGAGACTTATTCAATAGCATGAGAACAATGTGGGGGAAACTCCCCCCTGCCGCCCACCCATGTTTCCATTACCTCCCACTGGGCCTCTGCCATGACACATGGGGATTACTGCAGCTACAATTCAAAATGAGATTTGGGTGGGGACACAGCCAAACCATATCATATTTCTTTTCATTTTTCCCCTAAAGAAAGAATATTGATTTCTATAAAGATGAAATCCCTGAAAAGATGGAATTTATTTCCTTAAAAAAAAAAATCAGAATTAAAGAGAGAATGAAGCATAGGAAATTTGGATCCAAATAACTTGAAGCACATTTCTTATATGTGATGTTCTTTGTAGACTTCCTTTGACTGATTGGAACCATTTATCTTGCTGTGATTTCACAGCACAGGCATAATTGTGATTGTTTTATTAGTTCTTTGCTGATTAAGTGAAACATAATTGTGCTCTTTGAAAAAAGAGTATGAAGTTAGTTGATTTCTTAAAAAGTATGTAAGAATGTAAACACAGGGATTCTTAATATCAGTGCAAGAAAATGACTCAGTGGTGGGACTGTGTTTGGACACTGCTAATAAAGACATACCCAAGACTGGGTAATTTATACAGGAAAAAGGTTTAATGGACTCACGTTCCACATGGCTGGCAAGGCCTTGCAATCATGGTGGAAGGCAAGGAGGAGCAAGTCATGTCTTACAGGGACGGCAGCAGGCAAAGACAGAGAGCTTGTGCAGGGAAACTCCCCCTTTATAAAACCATCAGATCTTGTGAGACTTACTCACTATCACAAGAACAGCACAGGAAAGACCTGCCCCCATGATTCAGTTACCTCCCAGTGGGCCTATCCCACAATATAAGGGAATTCAAGACAAGTTTTGGGTGAGGACACAGCCAAACCATATCTGACTGAATACAGAGTGGAGAGATGTTCATTCCATGGAAGCTAAAATGTGCATTTGCTCTGAGCTGTGAGTTCACGTGGAGAAGTGGGCTGCTCAGCTGCTACAGCCCAGGTCACAGTCTGCTGTCTCCTGGCTGTGTGACCTTGAGAACCTTCTTTAACTCCTGTGTACCTGTTTGGTAAAACTTGGGGCTGGCCTGGGTTGGAGGCTAAATTTAACCACAAGCTAGCCCATGTCAGCCAACTAGAAGATTTGTACTTGACAAATATTTGTGTTTGACTGTTGACCTGTGCAGTGTTTAAAAATTTATTTTGAAGAGTTGCCAACATTAAATATTTTAAAGGTAACATAAACTCTGGATGTCCAGCTCCTCTGGAAGAATTGTAAATCTGGCAATACAGGCTCTAATTCCCACCTGGCAGCTTTGGCAGTGGCTTTGGTACTCTGCACTCCAGCTCATCAATGTCCCCATCACCCCCTTGTAACCCCAACACTGAGACAAAGTACCAGCTGCTATTTGTGTGACTGTCTCATTATAATTCAGAAGCATGAAATGACTAATGATATTCATATTCCTATCTAAAGTAGAGTATTTGTTTCAAGAAAAATGAAATATAGCATTTTTGTAGAAATAAGAATGTGCATTGGCTGGGCACAGTGGCTCACATCTGTAATCCCAGCACTTTGGGAGGCCAGGGTGGGTGGATCACCTGAGTTCAGCAGCGGGACCCCAGCCTGGCCAACATGGTGAAACCCTGTCTCTACTAAGAATACAAAAATTAGCCGGGTGTGTTGGCACACACCTGTAATCCCAGCTACTCAGGAGCCTGAGGCAAGATAATAGCTTAAACCTGGGAGGCAGAGGTTGAAGGGAGCCACGATTGTGTCACTGCACTCCAGCCTGGGTGACAGAGTGAGACTCCATCTCAAAAAAAAAAAAAAAAAAAAGGAATGTGCATTAAGCACATATATAAGTGAAGAACATCTTATTTTTTATTTAAAACCCATTTGTCTTTGCTCATGTTTACTAATGTCTTGGCCCCTGATAGCCTTTCACTCCATAGCCTTTGGTGTAGAGCAGGGATTGGTAAAATGTGGCTCACAGGCCAAATGTGGCCCACCTCCTTTTTTTGTAAACAAAGCTGTATTGGGGCACAGCCATGTTCACTCATTCGCATATTGTTTATGGCTACTTTCATATTGCAATAGGACACTCGAGTAACTGCAATAGAGACTGTGTATCTCTCAGAGCCAAAAATATTTATCATTTGGCCCTTTGTTAGAAATAGTTTGCTGACTTTGATTTTCAGCTAGGACACACAGAGAACTTGGAAGTGATTACTCCTGGGTTCACAACAAGAAAAAAAGCTGAACAGAATGAAAATCAATGATTTTTCTTGATTCATCAGAGGATTGAGGTCACAGGGCAAACCACTGGTCTGCAATCTGGAGAGACAGGTCAACACAGAGAAAGACAGCAAAGGTCAACTTACTGGAGGCCTCTAGAAGCTTGCAGAGCCAGTGATTGGTAGGAACATGTAAATGGTAAGTTCAATGAATTGCTGGAGACTAAGTGTGTGAGGATTGAGAGTTAATATTTCCTAGGAGCCCCTACAGTTTTCTTGAGTTTTTCCTCCAGGAAGCTCACCAGATTCTCACATGAAGGTCAGAGAAAAATCCCCTCAAGTTCTGAGCATGAGAAGTGAGAAGGTAAGTATTTGAAGCAAGCCATTGCATTCTCCATAAGAAAATCATGTCCTCCAAGGAAAGCTACCTTACCAGAGCCTTGTCTGACTTGAGGAAAGGAAAATTAGCCACTAGTGCCCCCCTCTATCCTACCTGCCTCACATAGGAGAAGGAAGGAAAGCTAAAAAACAAAACAAACAAACAAAAACCCACACAACCACAAATCACATCTGAAAGTCACAGTCCAGAGACTCAGGTATACTGCAAGCTGAAATTTTATTATAAGAGTATAGAGAACTTCCTCTTGCTAACAACTCAGCATCACATCAACAAGACTCTGAAATAATACCAGTGAATTACAGCTAAGAGAGCTGCAAGATGCAGCCTGTATTCAAGAATGAGTTCCTAGGGAAACACAAAGACAACAAGAGAGAAATGTGAGATAAAGAAACTAAAGGCTGTGTCACCTGCAGCTACATCAAGCATTAAATACAGCTCAGGTTCACACAAAACCTCATACTAAAAGTCTAATGATATTAGCTTTCATTACCCAAATATTGTGTCTGACTCTCAACAAATAATAATAAGAAATGAAAGGCAAGAAAAAATACATATGAAGAGATAGAATAAGCATTAGAACCAGACTCATATATGGCAGGGATTTTGGAATTATTAGATATGGAATTTAACTATGATGAACAGAATTAGGGCCCTAATAGGAAAAGTAGATGACAAGCAAGAACAGATGGATAATGTCAGCACAGAGATGGAAACGCTAAGGAAGAATTTAAAGGAGGTGCTAGAAGTCAAAAGCAATGCAATGGAAATTTAAAAATGCCTTTGATGAGCTCATTAATAGACTAGATACAGACAAGAAAGAATCAATGAGCTTGAAGATAAGTCAGGAGAAACTTTTTAAACCAAAATGCAAAGAGAAAAAAAAAAGAATGCAAAAATAAGACTGTTCAAGTACTCTGGGACAATTACAAAAGGTATAACATATGCAGAATGAGAATCCCAGAAAAAGGAGAAAAGGGAGCAGAAGATATATTTGAAATAACAATTGCTGACAGTTTTCCAAAATTAATGATAGACACTAACCACAGATCCAAGAGGCTCAGAAAAGACAAAACAGAAGAAATGCAAAAAAATTCTACATGTAGGCATGTCATATCCAAACTGCAGAAATCTAAAGAAAAAGAGAAAATTTTGAAACAAGCCAGAGAAGGAAAACACTTTACCTGTAGAGCAACAGAGCTAAGAATTATACTGGACTCTTTGCCACAAGGTACATAAGTAATGTGCAAAGTGGAGTGCAATGTACAGTATTGAACAACAACAATAACAAGAGCACCAAAAAAACCCACCAAGATAGAATTCTCTGTCTACATAATGTTTCTTCAAAAGCGAAGGAGAAATAAAGATTTTTATCAGAGAAAAAAATTGAGGAATTTCTTACCAGTAAACCTGCCTTTAACATTTAAGAAAGGTTAAAAGAATTTATTCAGAAAGAAGAAAACGGCATAGGTCAGAAATTCAGATTTACATAACAAAAGGAGGATCTTCATAGGAATAAATTACAGTAAAATAAAATGCATAAGCAGAATTAGAAAAACTTGCTGTTATAGTTAGGGGCTTCAGCACCCCTCTGTCAGTAGTTGACAGAGCCAGCCAGCAGACAGATAATCAGTAAGGTTATAGTAGACCTCTGTAACAATGCCATCAAACGACTGAATCTAATTGACATTCTTAGAACACTTCATCAACAACAGCAGAATGCATATTCTTTACAAATTCACATGGTCTGTTCACCAAGACTATATTCTGGACTATAAAAGACATCTCAAGAAAATTAAAAACAGACATCATATAAAATATGGTCTTGATTATAATGAAATTAAACTTCAATGGAATTTAATAACATAAAGACAGCTGCAAATCTCTTAAATATCTGGAGAATAAAAATACACTTCCAAATAATACATAAGTCAAAGCAGAAATCTCAAGGGAAATTTAAATTATTTGCAACTAAACAAAAATACAACCTATCAAAATGTGGGATGCAATGAAATCACTGCTTCACAGAAGCTTATAACATTGATTGCATACATTAGAAAGGAAGAAAGATTTGAAATCAGTAGTCTCAGCTTCCACCTTAGAAAACTGGAGTAAGAATTGCAATATGAGCCTAAAACAAGCAAAAGAAAGAAAATATCAAAACTTAGAGTAGAAATCAATTACATTGAGACCAGGAAACCAATAGAGAAAATCAGCAAAACTAAAATCTGGTTCTTTAAAAAGATCAATAAAATTGGTAAATCTCTAACCTGGCTATCAAGCAAAAAGAGAGAAGACATGGTTTATTAATACTGGAAATAAAAGAGAGTTCATCAGGAATGCTTTCATAGATGTTAAAAGGATAATAATTAAAAGGACAATAGGGTTATGAAAAGCCCTATACCCATACATTTGAATACTTGGATGAAATAAACTAATTTCTTGGAGGATGCCAACCATCAAGATTTTTATAAGGAGAAATAGATATTCTGAATGGGCCTATATCAATGAAAGAAATTGACTCAATTACCCTTCTGAAAAAGACAGCATCAGGCACTAGTGTTTGTACTAGTGAAATCTACCAACTCTTAAAGAAAATAGTGATGCCAATTCTTTACAATCTCTTCCTAAAAATAAAAGCCGAGATGACATTATGGCTCATGCCTGTAATCTCAGCATTTTGAGAAGCCGCAGCGGGTGGATTGCTTGAGCTCAGGATTTCCAGACCAGCCTGGGCAACATGTCGAAACCTTGCCTCTACAAAAAATACAAATAATTATCTGGGTGTGATGGCACGTGGCTATAGTCCCAGCTACTTGGGAGGCTGAGGTGGGAGGATCACTTCCATCTGGGAGACAGGTTGTAGTGAGCAGAGATCTAGCCACTGCACTCCAAACTGGGTGACAGAGTGAGACCCTATCTCAAAAAAAAAAAAAAAAAAAAAAAAAAAAAATTAAAAGGTACAAGCAGAGGGACTATTTCCTGACTCATTTGATGAGGCCAGTATTATCCTAAAACCAAAACAGGTAAAGACATCACAAAAAAAAGAAAACTACAGATCAATAACTCTCATGAACTTAGATACAAAATTACTCAATAAAATACTAGCAGTTTAAATCCAACGATGTATAAAAAGAATAATGCACCATGATGTAGTTGGATTTATTCCAGGTATTGAAGGATGCTTTAACATTAGTGGCCAGGCACGGTGTCTCACGCCTGTAATCCCAGCACTTTGGGAGGCCGAGGTGGGCAGATCGCGTGGTCAGGAGATCAAGACCATCCTGGCTAACATGGTGAAACCCCATGTCTACTAAAAATATAAAAAATTAGCCAGGTGTGGTGGCGGGCACCTGTAGTTCCAGCTACTCAGGAGGCTGAGGCAGGAGAACGGCATGATCCCGGGAGGCGGAGCTTGCAGTGAGCCAAGATCGCGCCACTGCACTCCAGCCTGAGCAACAGAGCGAGACTCCATCTCAAAAATAAATAAATAAATAAATAAAATAAAAAACATTAGAAAATGAGGGAATGTACCTATCACATTATAATAGACTGAAGAATGAAAATCATATGATCATAACAACAGATGCAAAAAAGAATTTGGTAAAACCAATACTTATTTGTGATAAAAATGTCTCAGCAAACTAGGAATAGAGGGGAACTTCCTCATCTTGGAAAAAAAATCTACATAAAACCTATAACAAACATCATACTTAATAGTGAGAAACTGAGTTTCTTCCCTCTAAGATTGGATCAAGACAAAGATTTTCCCTTTCATCACTCCTTTTCAACATCGTGCTGGAAGTCTGAGCTAATCCAGGAAGGCAAGAAAAAGAAATAAAAGATGTACAGATTGAGAAAATAAATAAAATTTTCTTTGTTCACAGATGACATGGTAGTCTATGTGGAAAATCTGAAAGAGTTAACAAAAAAGTTTCTGGAATTAATAAGTAGTCATAGAGGGTTGCAGGATACAAGACTAATATATAAAAGTCAATTGCTTTCCAATGTACCGGTAATAAACAATTGGAATTTGAAATGAAAAACCAATACAATTTCTATTAGCACCAAAAAACCCGCTACATATGTGCAGTATTTACATGAAGAAAACTACAAAATTTTAATTAAATAAGATCTACAGAAATGGAGAGTTATTCTATTTTCATGGACAGGAAGACTCAATTTTGTTACGATGTCAGTTTTTCTCGATTTATAGATTCAGTGTAATCCCAATCAAAATCTCAGCAAGTCAATTTTTACATATCGAAAAACTGATTCTAAAGCTTACGTGGAAAGCTAAAAGACCTAGAATAGGCAAAGAGATACTGTCGAAGAAGCATGAGAGAACTGACATTAGCTGACTTCAAGACTTTCGGTATTCATTGCCTTCTGGTGTTGGTGAAAGAACAGGCAAGTAGGTCAATGGAACAGAATGAGGGCTCAGAAACAGATGCGCACAAATATATTCAACTGAATATTGACAAAGAAACAAAGACAATTCAATAGGGAAAGGATAGTCTTTTCAACAAATAATGCTGGAACACCTGAAAATTCATGTGTAAAAGAAACTAGACACAAAATTTAGCAAATATTTTACAATACATGCTTTAACAACAACAAAAAACTCAAAATGGATTAGAGACCTACATATAAAGTGCAAAACAATACAACTGCTAAAAGATAATATAGGAGAAAGTCTAGGTAACCTTGGGTTTGGTTTTGACTTTTTAGATACAACCACAAAAGTATGATGAATGAAAGGACTAATTAATAAGTTGGTGCTATGGTCTGAATGTATGTGTCTCCCCAAAATTTGTATGCTGTGATAGTCTTAGGAGGTGGGGCCTTTGAGAGGCAATTAGATCATGAGGTCTCTGCCCTTGTGAATGAGATTAGTGCCCTTATAATAAAGACCCCAGAGAGCTGCCTTGTCCCTTCTGCAATGTGAGGACACAGCAAGAAGCACCATCTATGAACCAGAAAGTAGCTCTGCACAAGACAGCAAATCTGCTGGTGCCCTGATCTTGGGCTTTCCAGTCTCCAGAACTGTGAGAAATAAATGTCAGTTGTTCATAAATTACCCATTTGATGGTATTTTCTTATAGCAGCCCAAGCTCGCTAAGATAGTTTGACTTCCTTCAATTTAAAAACTTCTGTTCTTTTTATTGTTGTATCTCTGCCAGGTTTTGTTATCAGGAGATGATGATGGCCTCATAAAATGAGTTAGGGAGGAGTCCCTACTTTTCAATTATTTAGAATAGTTTCAGAAGGATGGTACCAGCTCCTCTTTATATCTCAGTAGAATTCGGCTGTGAATCCGTCTGGTCCTGGGCTTTTTTGGTTGGTAGACTATTAATTACTGCCTCAATTTCAGAATTTGTTATTGGTCTATCCAGAGATTTGACTTCTTCCTGGTTTAGTCTTGGGAGGCTGTTATGTGTCCAGGAATTTATCCATTTCTTCTAGATTTTCTAGGTTATTTGCATAGAGGTATTTGGATAGTACTCTCTGATGGTAGTTTGTATTTCTGTGGGGTCAGTGGTGATATCCCCTTGATCATGTTTTCTTGTGTCTATTTAATTCTTCTCTTTTCTTCTTTATTAGTGTAGCTAGCAATCTATCTATTTTGTTAGCTTTTTCGAAAAACCAGCTCCTGGATTCATTGATTTTTTTGAAGCATTTTTCGTATCTCTATCTCCTTCAGTTCTGCTCTGATCTTAGTTATTTCTTGTCTTCTGCTAGCTTTTGGATTTGTTTGCTCTTGTTTCTCTAGCTCTTTTAATTGTGATAGGGTGTCAATTTGAGATCTTTCTAGCTTTCCAATGTGGGCATTTACTGCTATAAATTTCCCTCTTAATACTGCTTTAGCTGTGTCCCAGAACAATGAGAACACATGGACACAGGGAGGGGAACAACACACGCTGAGGCCAGCCAGGAGGTTGGGGGCCAAGGGGAGGGAGAGCATTAGGACAAATAGCTAATGCATGTGGGGCTTAAAACCTAGATGACAGGTTGATAGGTACAGCAGACCACCATGGTACATGTACACCTGTGTAACAAGCCTTCATGTTCTACACTTGTATCCCAGAACTTAAAGTAAAATAATAATTTTTAAAAAGGCTTCTGCTCAGCAAAAGACACAGTTGAACAATTGAGAACATTAAGAGAGAAGCCAAAGATGGAGAGAAAATCTTTGCGAAACACATACCAGAAAAATACTTGTATCCAAATATATAAAGCAGCCTTAAAGCTCAACAATATGAAAACAAATGATCCAATGTTAAAAAAGAACAAAAGATCTGGAAGAGCACCTCACCTGCGAAGACACAGAAGTGGAAGATAAACATATGAAAAGATGATCAACATTATATATTGTTAAATAATTTTAAATTAAAACAATAATGAGATACTACTTTATAGCTACTAAAATGGCTAAAATTTAAAAAAACTTACAATACCAAATGCTGATGAGATGTGGAGTAACAGAGACAGCAGAGTCACTTTAAAAGACAGTTGGGGCCAGTCGCGGTGGCCCACACCTGTAATCCCCGCACTTTGGGAGGCCGAGGTGGGCGGATCAAGACCAGCCTGGCCAACATGGTGAAACTCTGTCTCTACTGAAAATACAAAAATTAGCTGGGTGTGGTGGTGTGCACCTGTAATCCCAGCTACCTGGGAGGCTGAGGCAGGAGAATCACTTGAACCCGGGAGGCGGAGGTTGCAGTGAGCCAAGATCGCACCATTGCACTCTAGCCTGGGTAACAGAGTGAGACTCCGTCTCAAAAAAAAAAAAAAAAAAAAAAGTTTAGCAGTTTCTTACAAACTAAACATAGTCTTACTATAGGCTCCAGCAATCATGCTTCTTGGCATTCATGCAAATAATTTGAAAACTTATTTCCCCATAAAAATCCTCACAGGAATGTTTACTAAAGGCAACCGAACTAAAATCAACCGAAGTGTTCTTCAGCAATTGAGTGAGTAAGTGAACCATGGACATCTGTACGATGGAATTTTACTCAGTGATGAAAAGAATGAGTCATCAAGCTACAAAAAGACAAGGAAGCACCTTAAATGCATACAGCCACACGAGGAAAGCCAGTCTGAAAAAGCCACATAGTGTGTGGGTCCAACCGTATGACATTCTGGAAAATGTCAGTGACTGCCAGGGATGTGAAGGTGGGAGGTGGGGAAAGATGAACAGGACAAACCCCGGGGATTTGTGGTGCAGTAAAACTATTCTGCATGGCACTGGCATGGTGAATACATGACTATACGTTTGTCAGAAGGCAAAGAATGTAGAAAACATAGACTGCAGCTTAATGTAAATCGTGGCCTTTAGATAATAGCAAACTTACCACACTGTTGCAAGATGTTCATAATATAGGAAACTGAGTATGGGGGAGTGGCAGGGGACAGTGCATGAGATCTCTCTCTACTATCGCCTATCGCCTCAATTTTTCTATACATCTGCAACTGTTCTAAGAAACAGGCTGGGCACTGTGGCTCACGCCTGTAATCCCAGTACTTTAGGAGGCTGAGGCAGGCAGATCACTTGAGGTCAGGAGTTCAAAGCCTGGTCATCATGGCAAAACCCCATTTCTATTAAAAACACAAAAAAATTAGCCGGGCATAGCGGCAGGTGCCTGTAGTCCCAGCTACTCGGGAGGCTGAGGTGGGAGAATCACTAGAATCCAGGAGGTGGAGGCTGCAGTGAGCCAAGATCGTGTCACTGCATTCCAGGCTGGGAGGCAGAGTAAAACTCTGTCTCAGGAAAAAAAAAAAAAAGAAAGAAAAGAAAAAATAAATGAAGCCTATTACTGTAAAAATGATAGGTTAAAAAACAACAACAGCAACAACTTGCAAACTTTGATTTAGAACCATGAACCTATACAAAGGACTCTATGAAATGCTTGGTACCCCATTTCTGTAATTAAACCAACAAAGGAGACATTTGTTTGAAGAAGGTATTTTTCCAGGAAATACAACATAAGAAATATACAAGGTCATGTTAGAAAAGCAGGTTATTCTTCTTTACCCTGTGAATATTGCTCTTGGGATGCAACAGTGCCCTCCAATCAGGCAAAAGCTAGCTTAAGCCAGTAACAGCCAACCTGGCTTAGAAATAACGGCTAAATATATGCATTATGTGGTGACTGCTTACTATTTATTGAGAGCGTGTTTTATTAGATTTGGGTTTCTGAAAATGTGATAAATTAATTGGGTTGGTAAAATTAGCAAAAACAATTGTAAAAAGCTATAATCTTAATTGCAAATTAGATTATAAACTGTTTCATTTTTTCATTTTAAGGGAAAAGACAAGTGTGGAAGATGATGCTGTTTATTTTATTTTTAATATAACATCACGTTGCCTTACCTATTATCTTGTGATGAATTCTGGAATACTGAGGAACATGAATATACACACACACACACACACACACATATATATGTAAAATGAGGAATGTGGGAGCTATTTTATTTTTCCGCAAGAGTGATTTTCAGCTATAAAACTGTAATGTGACCAGGTTGTAGATCACATAAAAATCATTCTGTGTTTCCCTTAAAATTATCTAAATAGAGTTCAGTGGTTTTTCTTAATGTGCACATTTAGTATCACCCAGTATGGTCAGGGGTGCAGGGGGTAGGTTATCTTCAAGATATTTTCTTGTTGCAAGAAATTACCACAATTCTGTGTTCTGTTGTTATTTTTAAGATATTTACCTGCTAAGCCTACAGCATAATTACACTTTCCAACCTCTCTAATTAAGAAAGAACTTTTGGTTCTTTGTGCTGTGGAACTCTGAATAGATGAGAGGTTTCTTCTTTTATCTAACTGAATAAACTAATACCCACAAAATTCAATAAGCTCTTTGACAAAAATGGCCATTGAGGGCCTCTGAGTCACCTTCTGTTCATCAACTCCCACCCATCAATGAATATCAGAATATGGGCTCTAACAGGCTTTAAAATTAGTCCTTCCTTAAAAAGATGTCATTCAGGGGAAGCACTCTTATATTTGAAAGCAAGTATCAGAAAGCTGGACAGTGGTACCAATCCTGCAGATATAAAAATATCTTGAGCGTTTTTCTAAAACATCTACTTTTCTAGGTAGTAGCTGTCTATTACCATGGGACAAGTGAGCCAGCCATGTTGATGTAACGATGTTAGGGTCCTTCTTGCTACACACTCATGTGCCATTTTAAGGCTTACCCCCAGGGAATGGGCTCAGCAAACCACTGCAGAGAAAACAGGCTGGTCCTAGTGCTCCTCCTCGTGCTAGTTCTTGTGCAAAGGAAAACCACAGGCCAGCAGGGACTCAGAATCAGACCAGACATGCACATGTACTCACATAGAGCACAGAGGGCACAGTTTGCCACACGTGGATCCCATTACCAACAGGGATGACGTTAGGTGCCAGGATACTCCGTTTCATTCAGGTCAAAAATTTTACTTTGCCTAAAGCATTTCTCATTCGCGATGTTTGGATCCAAAGACTGTAGTAATGTTACAGCTTGCTCGCTTCTTTGCTATTTTCCTTTCTTTTAAAAATGGAATGTCATCAGAACATCCCTTTCAATATAATATTAAACTATATTTGGATCTGATCCTCTTATAAATTGGAACCAGAGTATGTGGTTAGGTTGTGTCTCACCTTTCCTATTGGTAAGTGTTTTATGTGAGGAGGCTCAGAAGAGCTGATTTTCAGCTGCAAAGGTTGTGTTCCTATTCCTGAGGCAAACAGCACCCTGGCCTTCTGGGCAGAGCTTGGCTGTGCCATTAAGCAGTGGGAGTCTTTTGCATACCTTTGAATGGAGATGGCTCTATGGAAACCCAGTATGTGCCTTTCCCTAGCATTCTTTTTTCTTTTCTTTTTTCTCTTCTCTTCTTTTCAGTCCCTTCTCCTTTTCCTTTCCTTTCCTTTTCAGACAGGATCTCACTTTGTCACGCAGGCTGGAGTGCAATGGTGTGATCATGGTTCACTGCAGCCTTGACCTCCTGGGTCCAAGTGATCCTCCCACCTCAGCCTCCTGAGGAGCTGGGACTGCAGGTGTGCACCACCATGCCTGGCTAATTTTTGTATTTTTTGGAGAGATGGAGTTTCACCATGTTACCTAGGCTGGTCTCAAACTCCTGGGCTCAAGCAATTCACCTGCCTCAGTCTCCCAAACTCATGGAATTATAGGTGTGGATATGGAAAGAAATGCTTAGCAGGTGGTAAAATAAGAAGGAAACACAATGGCACTAGGTGGAACCAAAGAAGGCCTGCCCTGTGCTGCCTGGGCTGGGGGTACTTCAGAAGGTGTCCTGTTTAAAGTTGTACCCAGTAAGTGTTAGTTGCTCACCTCACCAAATACCTACCTGTCCTTCCATCAGGGAGCACACAGAATTGGGCTCAAGAGCATGAAACGTCCTTAAGTGATACCTCTTTAGCATATGGGGTTCCCTTTACAAAGACTGAGACTGCCGTCTTGGCATCCGCCTCCTCTCCCCCTGAGCAGCACCAACAACACAATTATTTGTTCCCATTGCTGGACCCAGTTGAGAGCCCACATCTGTTACTGTAGACAATCAAGTTTTTGATTATCTACATACAAATTATTGATTATGATTATGGCATGCGACCCTCTGTTCGCACCTAACTGCTCCAGCATCCTCTTTAGGCCATCATCCCAACATTATCTCCGTGGCTATTCTTTATCACCCCCTACCCTGTGCCAAATATTATGCTAACTAATGGCCTGACAGATGTTATTTTATTGAATACTCATAGCAATCTTGAGACAGTCGTTAGTGTTTTTATTTTTCAGATGATAAGAGTGAGATTCAAAGAATATAAGTATCTTGCCCAAGGTCATACTCCTGATAGGACAGGCCAGGATTACTGCCCAAGTGAGTCCTCTTTAAACCCCGACTCCTGTCCGCTATTGTGATAATCTGTGTCACACTGTAAAATTAATCTGCTGGTTACCTTCCAGGGACTCATGGCTTTGCAGAATCTCCACCTACCAGCCACACATTTCCAGACTCTATTGCACAGTGTATTATTGTTACAAATCTAGGATTGATTAATATTTTCCTGTTTTACCTTTAAGAGAGTGACCCTTTTTTGACTTCGTCCCATTAAGTTTTGAGGTAGGGGCATCTTCCTACAGGCCTTATGGATGAAAATGATTCTCCACAAATTTAAGTATGGTAGCCTCTGAAATCAGCTGAAAAGGAACTTGTAAGAAAGCAGAATTTCATGTCAAATATAGTGGGATAAATGAATGGACCCAAGTAACTTTCTGAAAAAGCAAAAACACAAACAAAAACAACAACAACAAAATTCATGCTGTTTAACCTGTGTTCATAGGAGCGGATTAAAGCTTCTATTTTGGAACATGAGATTCAGTGAAGACGTCTGTAGATAGGTAGCAAATGTTAGCAGCTATTTAAGATGTAAGTCTGACTTACTGATGAACATCAGAAATGGATCACTTGGTCACTTGGAAATTCAACCTACATTTCCTATGTGTAAAGTATAAATAGTGTAGTTTAAGTTAACAGGTTTCTAAGGCAGTATCACACTTCGGTTTAGGGCAGAAAATACGTTTAGCACTAATTTTGAACTCTAATCCAGAAACTATTTTGGCTCTTCAAACATTTAACTTAGTCTAATGTATTTTGTTTTGCGTGTTTTAAAACCTTGTTTCCGTTTAATCACTGGTACAATATCTGCAATTCATTTGCTCAACAAATATTTGCGTGCTTGTGAGTTCTTCTGAACTCGTTTAAGGGCTGGGGACAGCAATACGTTAGAATTCGATCTGTGTCTTCATGGGGCTTATATTCTGTGAGAGGGAAAGACAATAAACATATAATCCATGGTGATACATGTGTGGTGAAGAAAATAACCCAGAGTGATGCTGTAGAGATGACAGGGGTGAGGGTGATGGATGAGATGGTCAGGAAGGGATCTCCAAGGTCTCCCTTGGCAAGTGACATTTAAGTCAAGACTTGAATTCAAAGGAAGAAGCCAGGCAGAAGGAAGAGCATGGGCAAGCACACAGAGGCAAGAAGGAGTTTGGTGTATTGGAAGAACAGGAAGAAGGGTGTTTCAGAGTGGACAGTTAAGGAATTGGACAGTGAAGTGGGAGAGGCAGGCAGGGGTGAAACCACTACACCTTAAAAATGGTAGCAAGGTCTTTACATTTTAGTTTAATTGGAGCAGGAAGCCATTGTCCAAAACCAAATAATAACTTGACCTTTTGCTGCCTACTTGAGTCTCTTTAACTTATTAAAAGTAAGATACACAAGCCCCTATGACTGTAATATTTGATATTTAGTTAATGTAGTTTATTAGATATTTCAAGTCTTTGAAATATCCTTACGGTTACCTTGCCTTAGTATAACTACCTAAACTATTTACGGAATAATTGCATTATCAGAGTAATTTCTCACCTGAAAAATGTAACATTTCATGTATGCAAAAGTCAGATCAAAAAAGAAAACAAAATCGCACTTAGCTCTAAAACTTTAATGGAGTATTACTGCCTTCCTGGATGTTGTAGACCACCTTCTTAAATGTGACATATTTAGCAATTCTGAATGCCAGAAGGCAGCTGGGCCATGGGGGAAAGTCCTGACTAAGGTCAAAGTACGACCCTGTCCCTTTCTTGCTGTTTAATTCTTGGGCAGATAATGTAGTTTCTATGACACGTAATTCCTTCATTTGTAAAATGGGTCCAACAAGCTAATACGTATTATTGGTAAGCTATTAGAAATCTAATGCATTTTCTCCAAATAGCCTGGGCCATTTGTATTGCCAACATATACTTGGCATATGGTTAAGGGATTGAAGTGAAAAATATTAAATTAGAATTCAGTATGTCCCTATTATAACTATGACCACTTCTTGGGAACAACTCTAGAGTTTATGTATATTTAGACCTTGTTACCTCACTTTGTTCTTTCCAAACTCATTTTTAATAGAATTATTCCAAGAAATGTAACCCTAGTGGACACTTTCTATTCCACACAATATAACATACACTCACAAGTACACTCCTTTTATCTGTTTCAAATGTCTGTCATACGGGGATAGAAAACAGGTTAGCATACTATTTTTCAGCCTTACTTATATCAAACGGTAAGGGGGCTTTTAACAAATGGCTTTATATAACAACTAGTATTGTGTGTTTAGGTAACAGGTGGGTACTCAGTTCTTTATTGGCAATGGTGATGAGGGAATTTTGATCTTGGAATTCCCAGCCTCCTGAACTAGGAGGAAAAATAATTCTGTTGTTTATAAGTGCATTATTCTGTTTCCAGACTGGGTAAGTAATAAAGGAAAAAGTCGAATTGACTCACAGTTCTTCATGGCTAGGGAAGCCCCAGGAAACTTACAATCATGATGGAAGGCAAAGGGGACGTAAAGCACCTTCTTCACAAGGTGGCAGGAAGGAGATTGAATGCAGGAAGTTCTACCAAACACCAAAAAAAAAAAAAAAAAAATCAGATCTCGTGAGAACTCCCTCACTATCACAAGAACAGCGTGGGGGAACCGCCCCCATGATTCTATTATCTCCATCTGGTCTCTCCCTCGACACACGGGGATTATGGAGATAATAGTGATTACAATTCAAGATGAGATTTTGTGTGGGGACATGGCCAAACCATATCAATAAGCCCTGGCATTTTGTTATAGCAACCTGGATGAACTAAGGCAGTTGGTTAGAATACATGATTTTAAGGAAAAGATGAGGAAAGAGAAGAATCCTGAACCTCACCCTGATAACCAGATGGTTTAGACAGAGCAATACCCCTCTAAGATGCTGCTTCACCTGAGAAATGAGAAGGATAGTATTGGTACAGGACTTTCAGAAGTGAGATAATGTTCAAAAGTTACAAAATGGGGACCCAAGTGTGGTCTCTTGTTTCTTTGTATTTTTGACTTTGAGATAGATATATGTATGTATGCATGTATTTTTGAGACGGAGTCTTGCTCTGTTGCTCAGGCTGGAGTGCAGTGGTTCCATCTCGGCTCACTGCAAGCTCCGCCTCCCGGTTTCATGCCATTCTCCTGCCTCAGCCTGCTGAGTAGCTGGGACTACAGGTGCCCACCACCACGCCCGGCTAATTTTTTTGTATTTTTAGTAGAGACGGGTTTCACTGTGTTAGCCAGGATGGTCTCCATCTTCTGACTTCATGATCTGCCTGCCTCAGCCTCCCAAAGTGCTGGGATTACAGGCGTGAGCCACCGCGCCTGGCCAATTTATTTTTTAAAGTAATAGTAAGTGACATTATTATTTGCTATTACTAGCTGTACACCTATTGGCTGGTTATTGTCACCAGCACTATACAAAATCCTTTAAATATATCACCTCACTTACTCCTCACAGTGACACCATTAAGTCAAGGCTGTTTCCCCACATTTTACGTGAGGAATCTGAAGTCAGAGACTTTAATCAACTTTCCCCATGTTCACATGGTGAACAAAGTGGTGGAACCCGGATTTAATTCCAGCTTTAAATGCATGGAGCAGAACCTCTGCAGAGGCTCCATGAATGATGAATATGTCCCTCTGGCCCAAGCATGGGTTAAGAAAGTGGACCTAATGATAGAACACTAACTAGGGAATATTTGAATCTTGCATTTATCAAGGTGCTATTGTCCATATCATGTTAATATTTTGTATTTACATACTTTCATGTAAGTCGCAGACTCGGGATATGAATCTAATCCCTTGAGCCTAGGCTTGGTCTTCCCTGTGAGTAAAAATCCTGTTTCACTTTGGGTCTATTTCTTAGTTACATTGGAGATTCATATTCAGTGTTTGGAATTTCTTACAAAATGACAGAAACTGCCTACTAATTCCCATCCATTGAAGACACAACGTCTACCAATTAAGTTCCCAGGAAGAGGAGTTGTTAGGTTTAAATTTATTTTTACATCTTAAAAGGCACTGCTGAGCGAGAGGAGAGGAGAGTGTTAACTTGGAATGGTGGATTAAAAAAAGTGAGCCAGTTCATTTGTACATAATTTTGGGCTACATTATCCAGACATAAGCTACCAGAGGACAAAACAGTGTAATAAATCTAATATTTTCAAATAGTTTGTGTGCAGAAGTTTAACAGTGAGGATGGTTTTGTAATGACTGCATGTGCTAGACTGCAAACTCCATTGTTCACTATTTGAGTACATTCAGTAATGTCATATACGTTGCCAAAGACGATTTCAAAAATGGCAAGCTTCTATTCTCACTTTCCTTAGCTGTGATACCTTATATCTTAAAAGAGTGGTAATTTATTAGTTGGTTTTTTGTTTTGTGTGGGTGTTTATTTGAAACGTTTTGAAATGGAGTCTCGCTCTGTCGCCGAGGATGGAGTGCAGTGGCGTGATCTCGCCTCACTGCAATTTTCGCTTCCCAGGTTCAAGCGATTCTCCTGCCTCAGCCTCCCAAGTAGCTGGGGTTACAGGCACCTGCCACCACACCCAGCTAATGTTTGTATTTTTAGTAGGGACGGGGTTTCACCATGTTGGCCAGGCTGGTCTGAAATTCCTAACCTCGTGATCCACCTACTTTGGCCTCCCAAAGTGCTGGGATTACAGGCATGAGCCACTGCGCCCAAACTAATATATTAGTTTTTATTGTTTCATCTTATTTAGATAGAAAGCATGAAGTTAAACATTAATTGTACTGTATTGGCTGCCAAAGCATAGAAATTGTATTTTGGAGGTGAGAGCTGCAGGGTAGGTTGCTGTTTCTTCATTGATTATTCCCATGGGAAAAAAGTGACTTGTTGATAGATTGCAGTTTCGTTGTGAATAATAGTTATTTTCATGGTCTTTGAAAAACAAGACAGAGAAGTGGAGAGGGATATGGTAGCAGGGCTGGGATTTTCACAGGAAATAACTTGCCCCAGTCTACTTTTTTTCATACAAATGCAGTTTAGGTTCCTAATTAATAAGTTGAAAAATCCAGCTCCTGAAAATATGACTACAGAATGCTGATCTTTGATTGTGATTTATTTTGCTTTACATAAATGGTTTCATTTTCTTTTCTATGAGAATAAAGTTTTTCTTTTTCTTCGTCTGTCAGCATAATTCCCTTTGTTCTTATTCAGTTTTCTTGTTAAGTGTTTTTCCACACGTAAAATAGTAGAAATTGAATAATACAGAAAAAAAAAACAACATCCTTGTCTTTTTTTCTTTCGTCTAGGTCATGGGAGAATGAAGAGCTAAAATCTTCATGAGCATCCCATACTATAAATATTTGTATTAGATTATCATTATTTATTACTTTGCTAAACAACCATTTTTACCCATCACTTTTTATGAATCTATAGTAAAACAAAAATAAACAGCCTCGATGCTTTCAACAAGGAGAGTCTGTTGCTCTAAATATGTCCATTTCACCACAGTTTTTCCTCATCACCACTTGCTGAAACTTACTGCAGTTGTTGATGTTTATTATAAAGGCTTTTACCATCCTGTTCAGTATTTAAGATTAATCACAAGGGTATTCCCCCGTTAGATGTTCTGACTGATGTTGACATTAACCATGTGACATTCACAAAGTAATTTTTTCATGAATATATGATAGTATATATTAGGTTGGTGCAAAAGTAATTGTGATGTTTGCCATTACCTTTTAATGCCAAAATCCATAATTTTGTGCCAACCTAATAATATTAGAGGGATAGGCGATGCAATTATAAATGAATGTTCTTTGGAGCCAGGTAGATCCTGCCTCTTCTCAGAGCAACTGAGGGGCCCGCCAAGGTCTGTGGCTGTAATCCTGAGTCCTGCGGATCAGGAACACCTTTAATTCCATGCCTGGCAGCTGAAGACATCTGCAGTTTAGATTCTTCTTGTACCAATTTTGCAAATCTCTGCAATATTGGAAGCCATGCAGCCAGTTGAATGGAAGCAGGTGAAAACAAGGCCACATGACGTCATAGCCCTGTAGGCAGCAATGTACCAGGAGTAGCTCTTTGTGCTCAAGAATCAAATGATGACTGTTGGCAGGGATTAAAACCGGGACTGACTGAGTGCTGGGGCTTTGATCTTAGCCAAATCCACTGAGACAGCTGAAATTTCATGGAAAGGTGGCAAGGATTTCCTAAACCAAATGCAAATTGATGTTTAACTTTCAACTCCAGCTCACGCCGAAAGGCTTTGCAAGAGCTTGAAAAGATAATATCTGGCTTGTATGTCAGAAAATGATTTTTACAAAATATTTTATTTGAATGGGCTAAAACTTGAGCTGCAGTGTCATTGAAAAAAATTACTCATTATTTAAATAATAGTTTTCATAAGATTTCAATGACAGAGATGCTAAGTAGAGATGATATTTATTGAAAGGCATTCTTAAAATTTGAGAAGGATTTATCACATGATAAACTTAATATTTTGTGATAAAGACCATGCATTCTCACTTATTTGGTAATGCAGCTAGTTAACAGGGTACACACCATCTTTTTTCTTTAACTGATGTGATAAAAAATTGTATAAAACTTAATAAACATTTTCCAACATGAATGGGGGCTGTAATTAACCTATACTCACTAAAATCAGTGTGTAGATTAGCATTATATTGGGAAATATATGTAATTATGTGAGTTGTAACCCAGATTTTGTCATGAAAATTAGATGCTTAAAGCTAAGACATGACTCTGCTGTTCTCATCAGAAATATGAGTAGATACAAATTAGATGATTTTGAGGTAATTTTCAGTTAAAAGTCTCTGATATGTATCCTTTTTCATATCCTCTCCAATGGACCCTTGTTTCGTTGATGAGATTATTACACGTATTTTATTAATTTCCTCCCAAAGCTTTTTTTGTATATTTGTTGATAGCGAGATTTTTTTTTAAGTAAAATAATTTTGGTAGATTTAAAAATTATTTTTGAAAAAGTTGTGTCCTCTAATGTACTCCTTGAATCGCTCATCTGCTTTCTTTATTTTTGAATCATGGAATTAGTGTCTTGTTTTCCTTTTTAGATGCTATTTGATGTGGTTACTGCCCCAAATGTTCATATTTGCTACCACTTAGAGTCCAGCCTTCTTCTGTAGTCTAATTATATGCTATTAAGATTGTCATATTGTGTTATTAGGTACAGAAATTTGCTTTAGAAACAAACTGAGGATTGCATAAGTATTGACATGGCAGGGTAGTGTTCTGTGGGTTTCTTAGGCAAGTCGAGTTTCAAGCATGGATCTTTGTCCAAACCTCTCCCACCTTCTTGGAAATATACACAGCTGTGTCACCAGAAATATCTTGCACCTTAAGGCTGTCTGCCGCTGTCAGCATCACTTGGAAGCTGGTCAGGAATGCAAAATCTCAGGCCCTGCCCAGACCTCCTGAATCAGAATTGAACTTTAACAAATCCTCTAGTGATTATTATGCAATTGAAGTTGGAGGAGCACTAGGCTGAAACACCTTTCTCCTTCATAACAGCTTTGGGTGAGGTGCTTCCAAACACTCTTTCCCAAGATGCAGTGTTGTCATTCTCCTTAATCAACTCTGTCTCTGGGACACAGAACAGTCAAACAAGATCTTTTGTCTTAGTCTGCTCTTACGTTGCTGTAAAGGATTATGTGAGACTGGGTAATTTATAAAGAAATAGATTCATCTGGCTCATGGTTCTGCAGGTCGTATAAGAAGCATGGTGCCAGCATCTGCTTTTGGTGCAAGCTTCAGGCTGCTTCTGCTCACAGTGGAAGGCAAAGGGAAGTCACTGCACGGAGATCCCATGGCAAGAACAGAAACAAAAGAGCATGGGCTGGGTGCATTGGCTGATGCTTCTAATCCCAACAGTTTGGGAGGCTGAGGTGGATGGATCACCAGAGGTCAGGAGTTTGAGACTAGCCTGGCCAACATGGTGAAACCCTGTTTCTACTGAAAATACAAAAATTAGCTTTGTGTGGTGGTGGACACCTGTAATCCCAGCTCCTCAGGAGGCTGAGGCAGGCAAATCACTTGAACTTGGGAGGCAGAGGGTGCGGTGAGCCGAGATAGTGCCATTGCACTCCAGCCTGGGCGACAAGAGCAAAATTCTGTCTCAAAAAACAAAAAACAAAAAAACACGGGGAAGATGCCAGGCTCCTTTTAACAACCAACTCTCAGGGGCACTCTCTTGGGAACTAGTAGAGAAATAATTCATTCTTTACTACAAAAACACCACCAAGCCATTCATGAGGGATCCAATCCCACGACGAAAACACCTCCCACTAGGCCCCACTTTCAACACTGAGGGTCACATTTCAACGTGAGATTTGGAGAGGACAGACATCCAGACTATATCAGTGTTCTTGTATCTGTGGGTCATCAGAATCACCAAGATGGATTTTTGACAATTTCAGGTTCGTAGCTCCCACCTCCAGTGCTTCCTGGGCCGAGAGAACCCCCAGGACCTGGTAACTGTGCAGAGCTCTTCAGGGCTTCCAGGGAGCTGCTGTGTTTGGGCCCTGCTGACCTGACTTTGCAGAGTCCCTGCTTCTTCTCTGAGGGAGGGAGGCGTGATGAGAGCAGTGATGTTGATGAATGTAAAAGCACTTTGCAGACTGCAGCACTCCGCACATCTCCGTGGGCACCCTCTGCTTTCATTCTTCCATTCTGCAATTCTTCTTGATTTCTGTACTTTTTCCAGCACCTCACTGTCCTGCTGCCGACGCTTCTGATATGAGAGTTGATCTCAGTCCTTGTCATTCTGATAACATTCCAGCTTCACATTTTGAGCTAATTCCGAGGTTTCTTTTATCTGACTTGCAGATGGATTTGCAAAATATATGTAATTCATTTATCACCCAGGCTTGACCTGGTTACTTCTACCATGAGGTAACTAGGGTTCTGAAACTGGAGTTACCTGTGCTTCACGTAAACTATGCCTATGCCCCTGTGTAACACCAAGGAGCGGAATCTGACCCCAGCAGGCAAGTTCATGGAAGCAGTATCAGATTCTCTGTGCTTCTTTTCTTATGGATTTTTCCATGGCGCATATGGGAAGTGGGGATCAAGTGAAGTATTTTCTGACTGATACAGAACCATTTTCCTCTACAGGTTTTTGGGGGCATAGTTCCAAGCACACTGGCAATTTTGCCTCATTCCTTAATGCAGCAGTATCATGCTTTTCAAAATACAGAAAAATGCCACTGAATTTTACTCACTTTGATCCTTTACTGTCTGGGCTTTTTTTGTTTGTTTGTTTGTTTGTTTGTTTGTTTGTTTTTAACAGACTTTATTTTTAAAGCAGGTTTAGGTTCACAGCAAAACTGAGTGGAAGGTACAGAGATTTCCTGTACCCCCCTGATCCCACACATGCACAACCTCCCTCATTATCAGTACCTCCTCCCCACCTCCCGCAGAGTGGTACATTTGTTGTCAATGAACCCACCTTGAAAGATCATTATTACCCAGTGGACACAGTGTATATTAAGGTTCACTCTGGGTGTTGATGAGTTTCCTTGAAAAGTTTGAAAGACTCAAGGAATTTCTTTCTGAACCAGTTTGCCAGCCAAGAGGAAACTGGCATTTTTTTTAAAACTAGGACATTTTGTTTCCCTTTATCCTCTTCTCTTTTTTCCTTCCCACTCCCCTGGTAGGTCTGAGTTCCCTTACAGTTGAGGTGAGGGTGGGAAGAGATAGGTGAGGACAGCGGAGTCAGGTGTGGTGGAAGAAGGGAGGGCAGAGGACCAGCTCATATTCCAAGCACCAGGCCAAGAAGCATATTTGTGTCTGTGGGTTCATTTGTGGCTTATAGTTCTGAAAGTCGATATGCCACAAATACAACTCTCTGGGAATTGAACAGCCAGATACGAAATCAATGGAAATCAAACCCAGCCTGGAATTGCTAATATAATCTGTCCTCAACCCAGAAAAACCAGTGAGTGCTTCAGATGTACAATGTGTACTGGCCCCTGGTAACCTTTGCGTTGCTGGCTGTACCCAGGACGTTTATTGCTTTTGTCTTACATTTATAAAATGGATCTCTTGGAAACTTCAGTACTGGTTTTCTAAATATCCTTTTATGATTCTACTTTGTACTTGCCTGATTTCTGAAGTGATCTTTCTTCAATAGTTCATTCATAGTCAGTCATCCCTGATCTATATGTATATTTTACTGATTCCTAAAATGTTTTGGTAAGAGTAATTCATCTCTCATCTAGTAATGACTTTAATAGTCTGTTGCAAATATCGGATTGCTTTTCCCTTGCTCAAATATCAGTGTGCAGTACATATAAAGGCAATCCCTTTGTTTACCAAAGGACAGTCCCTCTAGGTTAAATCTATTGCTCCGTCTGGCCGAGGGGATGGGTTCTGTTCACTTAGTGTTTCCAAATATAAGGCACTCTGTTCTAGACACTTTTTGCTTCTGGTAAGGCAATGTTCAAAATATCATCTCAACTTCTAGGAAGTACTTATTAGTAAAAACCACATGCTCTCTGAAAATGAGCTCTGAGCTCATTTTCTCCAGGTCTTATCTTTATGTACATAGTGTATGTACAGAATCCCAGTAACTGCAAATTCCTGGAGTATGTGTTATGTGTGTTTATGTCTCTAATTTGCTATCTCTCCTTGTATGCTTAATGTTGAACTTTAAAAACACTTTTTGGGAATTGTTACAAAAGCTCTATAACCTAAGAATGTGTTCCTCTAGATCCTTTTGGCTGGGACTGTTAGCTATCATCTTGGCTTCTGAATCTGGTTTCTGTGTTGTGAGTATGTGTTTTTTTGTATATTTTGTCCCATCTTTGGACTCACAGAAAATTAAAAACCTGCAAACCGAAACTCACAGTGAAAATATCTGATATAGGTGTTTTTTGATGCATTTTTAAAATAATAAGTATTCCCATTATTTAAACACTATTGTAACCGTTCAGCAAGATTCAGATTTAGACCTGAAATCAGCCACTGGAATATATGCAAAAGAACTGATTTATGGATGAGTTATTTTGTAGAGTTTTATTATATACAGTCCCCAGGACTATACAGCCAATCCCAGTAGGGCTTAATCAGGTACTGTTAAATACTGGGCTTTAGGACCATAATCCTAAACGGCAGAATGATATTTATCTAAAGTAATTACCTTGTGACTCAACCACATTTCACTAGTATTTGCTAATCTCCCTAGCATATGGGATCCGGGAATTAAAAACAAGAAGCAGATCAAATAAATTACATTTTATAGCATCCTTAGAGGATACAATTTGACTTTGGAATTGAAAAGATATTTGAGTTACTTTGTTATGTTTTTACAAGGAAAAATTAAAAGAAATAAATTCTTCTATATGAAAATGTTACTGTGTAGCTTTAAAGGCAGTGAGAATAAATTTGTGGTAGCCATGAATTACCAAATTCAATGACTTCTCATCTGTTTCTAGCTAAGATCTGTGTCCCCTGGAAGGCTTGGGTACCAAATGTGCCCATCTAACAGTGGGAAAAGAGCTTGCGCTGGGCTGGCCAAAGCAGAAAGTCATATTTTGGAAAGAGTAAAGAAAAACGTCAATGCTGACCTCACACTTTCTGCCAGTTTCTGTCCCCATCCCCACTCCCCTCCTCTCACACCTGGGAGGAAGCAAGGAAGTCGCTACAGTTTAGGATTATGAGTTTTGGAGTAAGACAAACCTGGGTTTGAAACCTGGCTTGCCCACTAACTGGCTGAGCAAACCTGGCTCTGCTGTTTGACATTCCTGAGCCCCTTTTTCTTCACCTGCAAAACAGGGATGAGACTGTATACCTCACTGGTTTCAGAGAAAAGATTTATAAAAGGTCCTAGGTGCACACTTCTGGCTCAGAGATTGACACAAAGTGCCATACACAGCTGCTCAGCCCGTCAAACTAGCAAAAGGTGGTCTCAGTCCTGAGGGAGAGGACTCAAACTAGGTTTCCTGCCACCTCCTTGAGGTTGCAGCGC
Organism: Theropithecus gelada; assembly: GCF_003255815.1. Taxonomy (NCBI): domain Eukaryota; kingdom Metazoa; phylum Chordata; class Mammalia; order Primates; family Cercopithecidae; genus Theropithecus; species Theropithecus gelada. The sequence continues at coordinate 22,425,932 of NC_037670.1, forward strand.
ATTCTCCAGCTTCTGCCAGAGGACCACACGTGCTTGCTTCTTCCTTTAAATAAAGGGTTCTCTTATGATTTAAAAGGACCTGCTTTATCCGGAGTCCTGTCTTCTTTTTCATTCCTATTGGTCATTTGTGTCTTGCTGAGATTTTTTTCTACACTGTATTATTCATCTTTTTAAAAACACAACTTTCATTTTCAATTCCTTGTTGTTTTGTATTTTATCATCTTCCTTCTAAGTCGTTTGAGTTTACTGCATTCTTCTTGCTTCTTAAATTGAATATTAAGCTAATTTGTTTCCAGTCTCTTTAAAAAAAAATGCATTTAAAAGTACACACTTCTTTCTAATAATAACACTGTAGCTATGCTCCACAAGATACTTTTCAAAATCTGTTGTTGTTTATCTTCAGTCAGTCATGTAGGTACATATATTTTTCCTTTGGCTTCCGGTACATTGGGTGTTTTCCACTGACCGCGTTTGGTCTTGGATTGTCCTCCAGCTCACCTGCCTTTCCTGTTCCCATTAGATGATTCTCTGTTTCCTTTATTTCTTCTACTGGTGTGGAAGTTTATATAAATTCTATTGACTTTTTTCTACTTTCCACGCTCTTTTGATTACAATTTTAAAATTTACCTTCTTTTTAACGCTCTCAGTAGTCCTTTTTTAAATTTTTTTATTTTATTTTTTTATAGACAGAGTCTTGCTCTGTCACCCAGACTGTAGTAAAGTGGCATGATCTTGGCTCACTGCAACCTCCACCTCTTGAGTTCAAGCGATTCCCCTGCCTCAGCCTCCCAAGTGGCTGGGATTACAGGCGTCCCTGCACCACGCCCTGCTAATTTTTGTATTTTTAGTAGAGATGGGGTTTTGCCATGTTGGCCAGACTGGTCTTAAACTCATGACCTCAGGTGATCCACCCACCTCGGCCTCCCAAAGTGCTGGGAATACAGATGTGAGCCACACCGCCCGGGCCTCAGTAGTCTTTAAAAGTTAATTTAAGGTAGTCCCAGCTACTCAGAGGCTGAGGCAGGAGAATGGCATGAACCCGGGAGGAGCTGAGATGGCGCCACCGCACTCCAGCCTGGGCGACAGAGTGAGACTCCATCTCAAAAAAAAAAAAAAAAAAAGAAAAAAAAAAACCCCAGTTAATTTAAAGATGGTAAAGTTAGATTATCCAAGGTAGATCTAGAATCTGTTATTCGCCATTGCTTCTGGTGGATGATCTGAAGTGAAGATCTGTGTGGCATGGACCCTAGCCAATTGGAAGAGAGACCTCACCATCAGCTGTATACCCTGGGCCACCAAGTGGCTCCCATTGGCTGAATGCCCACCTTCCACGTGGCATCCCACATGTGAGCGTGACACTCTCTTCCTTAGTACCAAAGAGGAATCTTCACTTTTTTTTAGTGAAGGTCTGATAGTAGTACGTTCTTTTATACTTTTTATGTCTGAAAACATCTTCGTTTTGCTTAATTTTTGACGAATAACATAAATGGAGATAGAATCCCATATTGACATTTATTTTCCTTCAGAATTTTTATAATGATTTTCTTGTGACGATCTTAACTTTGCCAGTAATCATTTTCTCTCTATTAGGTTTGAATATATTTCTCTGGCTCTGTGATAATCTATAATTTCATATAGGCAAGACATGGGTTTCTTTCCTGCTTGACTTGTAATCTTTCTAGAATCCAAGGATTCTTGGCTGTTTGTCAGTTCTAGAATTTCCTTCAGGTTTTATCCCTTCAAATATTGTCTCTTCTGTTATCTTCTTCCAAGTCTCCTATTAAAGAGACATTGGAATTTATCATTCTTTTCTCTGTATCTCCTAACTTTTCTTTCATATTGCCCACCTCTACCCCTCTGTGTTATGCTTTGGGTGATTTCATCAAATCAGCTTTTTTTCTTCACTGCTCCTTTTTCTTCTGTGTCTACTCTGAAGTTTTGTTGAGTTTTTTGTTTTTTGGATCTGCTTTCAGAATACAAATTTATTTATTATAATTTAATTATATACCTCTGAAATTCATATGTATTGTTGCTTTCAGATGATCCAAAAAAACACAAACCCATCAGCTCTTTTGCTTCCTTTCTGTGGTGGGCTCTGGTCTGTGTGAGGAACGTTCCCCTTTGGTTACATTGATTTCCTTTGATCCCCATAGCCCACTCCCTCTACCTTCCTCCATCATTAGAAATGTGCTAACGTGCATCTTTCTGTGTTTTCGTACAATGCATATTGTTGTTTTGTTTGCATTTGGGTTTCAGTTTACATCATCAAGTTGTATTATCCATCTTCATCCATACTATGTTTCTGGAACTCTTACACATCACTTCTTGAAAATTAAATTCCCGACACCTAACCACTGCACTGTATTCTATGGTCTCTGTACAGCACATTTTATGTATCCCCTTCCCAGAGATGATTCTAAAATTGACCAACAACCCCTGCCACACATCTTGCTGTGTCCGAAATTTATTCCTTTTTGTGGGTTCTTGGTCTCTCTGACTTCAGGTGTGAAGCCGCAGACCCTTGTGGTGAGTGTTACAGCTCATAAAGGTAGTGCAGACCCAAAGAGTGAGCAGCAGCAAGATTTGTTGTGAAGAGGGAAAGAACAAAGCTACCACAGCGTGGAAGGCGACCCGAGCAGGTTGCTGCTGCTGGCTCAGGTGGCCAGCTTTTATTCCCTTATTTGGCCCTGCCCACATCCTGCTGATTGGTCCATTTTACAGAGCACTGATTGGTCCATTTTACAGAGCACTGATTGGTGCATTTACAATCCTTTAGCTAGACACAGAGCACTGATTGGTGCATTTACAATCCTTTAGCTAGACACAAAAGTTCTCCAAGTCCCCACCTGACCCAGAAGCCCAGCTGACTTCACCTCTTATTGCTACAGTGAACATCCTTGAACTTGTCCCTTTCTGAACCTGTGTCAGAGTTTCTCTGGGAGATTCACAGAAGAGGTTAACTAGATACTGCCAGATAGCTCTACACTGTGGCTGTGTTAGCCTGCACTCTCTTTTTCTCAGTGCATGAGGGTTCCTCTGTTCCTAATATAGTCACCCACCCTTGCAAATACCTGGTTTTCTAATTGTTGATAGATGCAAAGCTATAAAAAGATATCTCATTATCTTAGCCCTTTTTATGATTATTAGTTAATTCTAGGATTTTTGAAATAATTTATTTGAACCTTATGTAAAAATTGCCCAATCTTTTGATTGCGTTCCTGTGGGACTTCCTGTCTTCTGTTTGATTTTCAGGAGTTCTATATATATTGTAAGTATTAAATTTTGTTGATTTTAGATGTTGTAGATATCCTCTCCTATTCTGTCACTATCTTGTCTCTGTTCTCCTGTGTTAAACAGAAGCCCATGGTTTTTCTTAAATGATTTTTTGAATTATAATTTATATACAATCAAAGACACTGATAAGTTTTTAGCTTAATATGTTTTGTCATTTGAACACACCCATGTTGACACCACCTAAAACAAGATGTAGAACATGCAGTTAACTGTCCCCGAAGAAGGTTCCCTTGCTCCCGTAATTATCAGTGTCCTGGCCTGCACCCAACCCAGATGCAATCCTTTCTGATTTCAACACAAATTGGTTTTACCTTTTATGTAAATAGAAGTAAGCGGTATATATTCTTAGGTATCTGGTTTCTTCTTTTAAATTATAATACTTCTGAAATTCACACATGTTGTTGTTGGTTTCAGAAATTTGTTTCTTTTTCTAAACATTTTTTCCCTATTCTCTTGCCAGGCTTTTGGGCTGTTTCCAGGGTTTGACTAATAGGAGAAAGGCTCTTATGAGTATTTTTGTAGAAGCCTTTTTGTGAACATATGTTAGTATTTCTCTTGGGTAAATACTAAGAGTGGGATGGCATGTTTAACTTTATAAAACTTCTAAAAGGTACCACTTAAACTCTTGCCAACAATAGCTCTTGTTGCTCCATATTCTCTCCAACTTTTCATTCTAACAGCATTTTAAGTTTTAACCAATATAGTGTATATGAAACGGTATTGTATTATTGTTTAAATTTGTCTTTATCTAATTACTAATGATGCTGTTCCATATGCTCGTTGGACATGATATATCTTCTTCTGAAGTGACAACTCAGATCATTTGCCTAATTGTTCTTGGGTTGCCTTCTTACCACTGAGTTGCAAGAGTTTTTTTTTTCTTTTTTTGTGTATTTGAGTATGAATCTTTTGTCAGGTATAATATTTTGTTTTTAATTTGCAGCCTGCCTACCTATTTATTTTATTAGTGATGCCTTTCAATTAGCAAATTTAAAAAACTGATGAAGCCTAATTCTTTTAATTTCTTTATGATCAGTGCCTTTTTATCTGTTTGCAAAATTTTTGTCTATCCCAAGACCTCAAAGATACTCTCCTAGACTTTCTTTAAGAAAATGTATGGTTGCAGCTTTTATGTTTAGGTCTTAAGATCCATCTCTGGTTAATTTTAACATAAGGAGTGGAGTCAGACTCAAGGTTTATTTTCCTCTGTCTATTTATCTGATTCTTACAATATTATTTATGAGAAAGGGTTTCATCCCCCTCATCTAATTGGCTTTGCACTTTGGTTCTTAAAAATAGTCATGTATGTGTAGATCTCTAGTCTATTCCCTTAATCTAATTGTCTGTCTTATGCCAAAACTATACTGTCTTAATTATATATGGTTGTTCTAGAAATCAAATTATATAATTGTTTTGAGATGGTAGTGATTACTAATGTTTTATTGCAGTCTTAAAAATGAGGTACCTTAGCCAGGCATGGTGGTGGGTGCCTGTAATCCCTGCTACTCAGGAGGCTGAGACAGGAGAATCACTTGAACCCGGGAAGTGGAGGTTGCAGTGAGCCAAGACCATGCCATTGCACTCCAGCCTGGGCGACAGAGCAAGATGCCATCTCAAATAAATAAATAAATAAATAAATAATCAGGCACCTTATGTGATTCTCTTTTTAACATTGTTTGACTTTTGAAATGTATTATCTTGCCATTCTGCACTACCTAAGACTTCTTGTACAATGTCGAATATTGATTAGAAGTGACTAACAGTGATGAGTGAATACCTTTGCCTTGTTCCTAACCCTAAGGGGAATGTTTGCAACAATTCAGTGTTAGATATCATGTTATTTATATACCTTCTGTAAATGCCCTTTATTGGATTGTGAAAGTTCTCTTTGATTCTTAGTTTTCTGAGGATTTCTCATAAAAGGAGCTAAATGTTGTCAAATGCTTTTTCTGCATGTATTGAGATAATTATATAATTTTTCTTCTTTAATCTGTTAAGAAATGAATTATTTTGACTGATTGTTAATGTTAAACCAATTTTGTATGCGAAAATAAACTTGATATGGTCATGACCTGTTTTTCTTTTTAAGTTTATAGCATCCAGTTGCTAATATTTTAATAGATCTTTGTATATTGGACCATAAGAGATATTTTTCTTTTTCCTTCAACTTATAATGTCTTTTGTAGGTTTAATATCTGGGTTGTGCAGTCTCAGAAAATCATTTGGGAAGTGTTCCCTCCTCCTCAGTTAAAAAAAATTATGAAGGATTGGTAATTGTTATTATGCCTTCCTTAGATATTGACATCTGGTCTGGAATTTTTTCTTTTATGTTTTTGTTTTATTTTATGGGAAGGCTTCTGATTACACATTCCATTTCTGTAACAGGTATTAGGCTCTTTAGATGTTCTATTTTTTTCTTGCATCAGTTGTGATAAAATGTATTTTTAAAGGAATCTGTTTTATATAAGTGGTTAGATCTTCATTGGCATGAAGTTGTTTATGATATTCCTTTATCTTTAATATCTGTGGAATCTGGAGAGATGCTACTACTTTTATTATTAATATGAATTCTTCTCATTTTTCCTTTTTTCTTAAACAATTTTCTAGAAATATACCAATTTTATTAAACTTTCTTAAAACAACTTGTCACATTGTTAATTTTCTTTTATGTGTTTTCATTTTATTTCTGCTTTTTATTATTTCCTTTCTTATATTTTAGTTGTTTTTCTTAGTTTATTAAAATATAAATTTTTGTATTTTACAACTAATTATTTTCAATTCAAGTAGGGAATTACAGCTACGAATCTCCTTACATGCACTACCTTCACTGCCTTTCACATTTTGATATGTTGTGTTTCATTTTCATTCAATTCAAAATTTATTTAATTTTTCCATGTGGTTTTTCTGTAGGTCATCATCTGTTTGGAAACATGTTGTTTAATTTTCAAATATTTGAGTAGTTTTAAAGCTATTTATTTTCATTTATTTCAATATTTGTTTGTTTGTTTGTTTATTTATTTATTTATTTGAGACGGAGTCTTGCTCTGTCGCCCAGGCTGGAGTGCAGTAATGCCATCTCACCTCACTGCAAGCTCCGCCTCCCGGGTTCACGTCATTCTCCTGCCTCAGCCTCCCAAGTAGCTGGGACTACAGGCACCACCACCACGCCCGGCTAATTTTTATATATTTAGCAGAGACAAGGTTTCCCGTGTTAGCCAGGATGGTCTCGATCTCCTGACCTCGTGATCCACCTCGGCCTCCCAAAGTGCTGGGATTACAGGCGCACGCTACCACACCTGGCTAATTTTTTGTATTTTTAGCAGGGACTGGGTTTCACCATGTTAGCCAGGATGGTCTGGATCTCCTGACCTCATGATCCACCCGCCTCAGCCTCCCAAAGTGCTGGGATCAATTTTAGTATTGTTGTTTTCAGATATCATGCTTCGTATGAATTTTATCATTATGATTTGCTGAGGAATTTTTCATGTTGTAGAATGTGATTCATCTGAGAAAGTATTGCATGTGATCTTGTCAAGAAATTGTAGGGTACAGTTGTTGAGTGGAGTATTCTGTTAGAGATAATTATGTAAATTTTGTTGACAGTATTAAAATCTCCTATGTTCTTTGATTTTTGATCTACTTGTTTTATCAGTTATAATGAGAGTCATGTTAAAATCTTCCATGGTGAATGTGAGCTTTTAAAAGCAACATTCTTCCTTTAGTGCTGTCAAGTTTTTTATCTTGCATTTTGAATCTCTCTGTTAGGTTCATACACATTTAAGATCATTACTAATTCTTGATGGAGTGACTCTTGGCATTATAATATACTCCTTTTTCTCTTTGGGTTACTATTTGTCTTGATTTGTACTCGGTCAGATACAAACATAGCCGTCGAGATTTATGATGCATAGTGGTTGGATAGTACATCAGTTTTCAACATTTTATTTTCAAATATCTGTCTCTTTATGCTCTAAGTGTTTCTTGTAAAAGTCATTTATTTGAAACTTATTTTTAATCTAGTAGGCGGTGTTTAGTTCATTTATATTTAATGTAATTATCAATACAATTGTATTTAAGTATTTTATCAGTATTTGTTCCTCTTTCTTACTTCCCACCTTATTTTGCATTATCCAGTAATTAACTTTTTAAATACACTTTGTGTTATTTTTCAGGAGTTTGCTAGAAATTACAGTATGTATACTTAACTATCATAGTCTAATTTTCAATTATACTAAACTTTAAAAAAAATCTAAGACTATCACAATTACATAATTCTGTTGTCTCATTCTTTGTATTCTTTTGTTTTACTGTATTCTATAAAACTTATGACACATTGCTACTGGTTGTGCTGAAATGTGTGTGTGTGTGTATATATATATGTACACACACACAAACACATATATACACACACACCACACATATAGGTTGAGTATCCCTTATCCCAAATGCTTGGTACCAGAAGTGTTTTAGATTTCAGATTTTTTAGGATTTTGAAATGTTTGCATTATATACTTCCTAGTTGAGCATCCCTAATCCAGAAATGTGAAATTCTCCAATGAGGATTTCTTTTTTTTTTTTTTTTTTTGAGACGGAGTCTCGCGCTGTGTCACCCAGGCTGGAGTGCAGTGGCGCGATCTCGGCTCACTGCAAGCTCCGCCTCCCAGGTTCAGGCCATTCTCCTGCCTCAGCCTCCTGAGTAGCTGGGACTACAGGCGCCCGCCACCACGCCCGGCTAGTTTTTTGTATTTTTAGTAGAGACGGGGTTTCACCATGTTAGCCAGGATGGTCTCGATCTCCTGACCTCGTGATCCACCCGCCTCGGCCTCCCAAAGTGCTGGGATTACAGGCTTGAGGAGGATTTCTTTTGAATGCCATGTTGGATCTCAGAAAGCTTCAGATTTTGGGCCAGGTGCGGTGGCTTACACCTGTAATCCCAGCATTTTGGGAGGCTGAGGTGGGCGGATCACCTGAGGTCAGGAGTTTGAGACCAGCCTGGCCAACATGGCAAAACCTTGTCTTTACTAAAATGAGAATATTTCAGATTTTGGATATTTGGACTGCAGATGCTCAAGCTTTAATATATGTTTAATGTATTATGCAAACACGTATGTCTGTATACACACACACACACATTAAATATAATAAATAGGTCCTTATTTTTACCTTTATGTTATACTACCTATGGTTTTCATTCTTTCCTGCAGATCTGAGCTTCTATCATGTATCATATTCTTTCAGCCTGCATTTCTTGAAGCATTTCTTGGAGCACAGGTTTTTTGGCCAGAAAAATCTCTGAGTTCTTCTCTAGCTGAAAATGTCTTTACTTAGCTTTCATTTTTTTAAATTGATACATATTAGATGTCCGTACCTTCAGGATACATGTTACTTTTTGAAGCATTCATATCAAGTGTAAAGATCAAATCAAGATAATTGGGATATCTATCACCTTGAATATTCATATTTATAAGAAGAATATTTGAATTGCTGTCTTCTATAGCTTTTTTAATTGATACTTTGACTATAGAATTCAACATAGAATTCCATATTGATAGTTTTTTTTCAGCGTTTTGAATTTTTTTTCCATTGTGAGAAACTCAGCCATCATTCTTTTCATACTTCCCCTAAATATAGCATGGGCTATATTTTCTTGCTTTTTTTTTTTTGAGACGGAGTCTCGCTCTCTCGCCCAGGCTGGAGTGCAGTGGCCGGATCTCTGCTCACTGCAAGCTCCGCCTCCCGGGTTCACGCCATTTCCTGCCTCAGCCTCCCGAGTAGCTGCGATTACCGGCACCCGCCACCTGCCCGGCTAGTTTTTTGTCTTTTTTAGTACAGATGGGGTTTCACCGTGTTAGCCAGGATGGTCTCGATTTCCTGACCTCGTGATCCGCCCGTCTCGGCCTCCCAAAGTGCTGGGATTACAGGCTTGAGCCACCGCACCCGGCCTTTTCTTGCTATTTTTAAGGTTTCTTTTCAATTATTTTTTAATTTTAAGGTTTACGTCTGATGTACCTAGGTGTGATTTTTAAATAACTTTTTGAAAACTTATCAGGTTGTGGTTCGCTAATCTTCTTGGGTATGTATGTTGTTGTATTTCGTTAACTTAAAAAATATTGGCTCTTATCTCTTAAAATACTTTTTCTCCTGTATCTCTCTTCTTCTTCTGGGATTCCAATTGTTTATATTGCTTGATATTTTTACACAGGTCGTGGATGCTTTGTTTTATTTTTTCATGTTTAATTTCTTTGCGTTTTATTTTAGATATTGTTTATTGGCCTGCCTTTGATTCTTTTTCCTTCTTTGTCCAGTCTGCTATTAAGCCCATCAGATGAATTCTTCCTGCCCAGTATTATACAGTTACATCCTGATATTTCCATTTGAGTTTTGCTTTCACTGTTTGCATCCCATGCTGTAGTTCTTCATCTGTTCACACATGTCAGTATTTTCCTCTAGAGCCTTCATCATAGCTACAAAGTTCCTGAGTGATAATTCAAACATCTGGGCCATTTCCATATTTGTTTCTGTTAATGATTTATCTTTTAAACATGGGCCTTGTTTTCTTTTTTCTGTGTGTGTCTTGTGACTTTCTACTTTATGGTAAACATTGTGTCCAGATTGAAGTAAGAAATATTTACCTTGTCCTTGCAGGAAGGACATGCTCCTTCGGTTGGGCTGATGATGTGGGGCTGAGTCAGTCTGACATGTGGTTGGGCTCTGCTGCAGAGTTAGGGTCCTGAGCTAGAGTCTCTTTACCTTGGGTTCACATGGTGTGAAAGTGGGGTCACAGCTTTGCCTTCAGAAGGGCTTGGGATCTGAGCACCAGCCAGACTCTTTGGATCTTTGTGCTTTACTGACCAGTAACCAGCTTTCCAAACTGTGGGAGATCTCTTTCTGCTTTACAGCTTGCCTGCCAGCTCTTTGAGTTTCTGGGGCATTCTCTTTGTTCTCTAGACCTGTTCTTGACTTTCTGTACCGGGGGAGATCTCTTTTTGCATCAATGCACTGCCCTCAGCCTTTGAAGGCCACTGCAGGAGTACTTGGGGAATGAAGAGACCCATCTCAGTTCTCCTGCCCTTATCCCAGCTTTTGGCATTCATTTTGTTCACTACATTTGTCCTTGCCTCTTTACATTCATACCATCAACTTTTTTTTTTTCTGTTTGCTAATTCTATGTTCTCTATATTATTTTTATATTTTAAATTTGTATCTTGCTCTCTTAACATCTGAAATCCAGTGTAAACACAGAAAAAATAAATAAGTAGGAAAAACCCCAAGTTCCCTAAACCTTAACTAAGGAAGTCATTTCTAATTTATACATAGTTGAAGCGTTTGAAAGGTCTGATACAGCTCTGGTACAAGGGAGGCATGTCAGTCAGGGTCCACTACAGACGCAGAACCAGTAAATTATATAGAGGACAGATCGAGATCTGAAGAAGTGTGGGAAGTGTTTTTAGCAATTGGCAATTGGTGTAGCAACTGTGGGGCCGGGCTGAGAGTGTCTGAAATCCGTAGGGTGGGCTGTCAGAAAGGACGGGCTAGAACTCCCAGGCGGGAGCTGATGCCACACTCCACAGGAGCAATTTCTTCTTTCTCAGGGAACCTTCAGTTTTGCTCTTAAATCTTTTCAACTGATTGAATGAGGGCCACACAAACTATCAAAGACAATCTCCTTTACTTAAAGTAAATTGATTATAGCTGTTAACCACACCTACACAATAACCTTCATAGCAACACCTAGATAAGGGTTTTATCGAATAATTGGAAACTATAGCCTGACCTGGTTGATACATAAAACTGTTACCACAATAAATAAGGGTCTATTCCACAATGTGGCACAGTATGTGTTAAAGAATAAACTCTAAGGAAGAAAATAAATGGAAGCAAGAAAATGAAAGGGCTCTGAATCCTGACATCATCCAACAGCGAGGCACCCCGGGGCCGGCTCTCCTGCACAGTGGGTATGTCTGTGTCCAGTTGAGGGACCCTCCTGTACCCTGTGACTCTCCCTTCTTGTTAGCCCCAAAGAAATGCTACTAGGCAGGGGGATAAACAGCCTATCTGGGATTAGGGATCAGCTGTTACTGGAGTTGCCTGGAACAGCCAGCTGCCCAGCACCTGGAGACGCTGAGGCCTATGGGAATATGCAGGCCCTGGTGCCAAGGGAAGAGGCCTCGCGCTGCAGTCCTCGTGGTAGCAGAAAGGAGGGCCCCCTTCTTCCAGTTGGCTCGTTGTCTAGCCTGCCCTGAGTGAGCTCCTGGGGCCACTCTCGTATCATTCTGCCCACCGCACAAAATTGTCTGCTTAGAGGGCAGACATCAAAATGCTGATATTTTATTCTCAAAGTGTAAGATTATTATTTATTTTTATTTTGCCTTTCTACCCATCTGTATTTACTAAAACTTTTACAATGTGAATATATTAATTCTATAATAAAAATCAATATAACTTCCAGCATATTCCCTAAGGAAGAAAATATCATTTTTAATATTTTGTAGTTTCCATAAGTCTCCACATATAAATACCTTAAGCATCTCCTTAAATGTACAGCCTGGAGTGTTTCTGTGGCTGCAGTGGTCTTTGGGAAGGACAAAAAACACCCTAAGACCTGGGGGAATTCGTTTTTGGAGGCAATGGGGTAGCTTGTATAATCAGAATATTGGAAATGATTAATCTAAATTCATTGTCTTTTTTCAACTAGACCGGCAATCTTAAAGAAAAAAATATATATATTTGAACCATACTAAGACACTGTGCTTTAATAAGGATAGACAAGTAACTTTTCTAATACGCTCTCTTTCTTCTTGCTTCTTGGGAAACTGTCAGAATGGTATAAAATTTAGAGTAAGATGTTCTGACTTAGAAAAGAATTTGATACGGGAAGAAGGGGGGTGGTACACATGTATTCCCTATCCATTGCTGAATGCTTCAATCAAACATAGTTTACATATCAGAAATGGAAAGAGGAAGAGACAGGAAAACATACTTATCAGTCTACACTATCAAGAACACTAGAGGCAGAGGTTGCAGTGAGCGGAGATTGCACCCCTGCACTCCTGCCTGGGCGACAGAATGAGACTCAGTCTCAAAAAAAAAACCAACCAAACAAACAAAAATATACTAGATCAAGAGTGGTAGTTTTGTAGAGAATAAATTCTTATAGAAAGGAAAATCCTAAAGAGTGAATTTTAATGTTTTTCAAACTAGTGTTTCTGGTAATTTTCAAGTCCATTAAATTTAACGAGAAACAGTCACTGAGTGCTTATGTTATGCCTGACGCTCATCTGAGTTTGGGAATGCTAACGTATTAGCAAACAAAACATCCCAACCCTTGACTTTGTAGAGCTGGCATTCCCGTGAGGGGAGACAGATGATGGGCCTAATGAGTGAGTCCGTTGTAGAATATGTTCAGAGTGGTAAGTAGGGGGAATGAGATGAGGAGGGGCGTTTGCTGTGTATGGATAATTATCGAGACAGATGTTTGTCTGTGTTCCTTGAAGTGGGGCTTCTTTGGTTTAGTGCATTTACTAGTGGATAACTAATAAGAAAGGCTGCAGTCCCTTGAGCCTTATTTCACCTGGATGTCCATCATCTTCCAGGGTGAACTGTTATTATTTGGTGTGGAGAGGAGATGCAGAAATGCAGAGCTCTGGCTGTGTCCTGAGCACTAAACCAGACACTTTCATTTCCATTTCCCTCATCTTAGCAAGGAAGACAAGGGGGCATTAAGCAGCTAGCTACCTTGCACGAAGGTCATTCAATTAATGGGTGGTGGAAGACCGGGAGGCCCCAAAGCCAGGACCAACTATTCGCTAGGCACAGTAAGTTCAGTATCTGAAACCAGGATATGTTTTGGACCCCATGAAAATGTTTTAATTTCTTTTAAAATCGGAAAAACATACATAATCCAGCCTGATTGTATGTGTCTTTATACTTACAGAGTCATAAAATGTAGTCCTCACGGATTTTTATGGAGGAAGGACCCCTGAACATCTTAATATGGCCCTGCTCATGTGTCTTTCATAATTCTGTTGCCTACACCCCTTCTGCTTGTTATTTCTTGGCATTTCTTCTTCACACTGAAAGGATGCTTGTGCTTATGGACTTGGATCATCTTCAACCTGTGTCCATCCCCACTTTCCTGTGTCTCACAGAGGGCCAGTGAAGCCAAGGTTGTCACCAAGTATGATGCTCAGCATTTGGTAGGGTACAACACGTATTTGTTCAATGAGTGAATGAATGAGCAAATACATGAATACATGAGTGGAGGAAGCTGGCAATACCAGTAGTGGTGGTGGTGGGGATATTTACTTGTCTTCCTAGCAGACTTTCTTTCAAAGAAATGTGGCATCAACCCACTGAATGTTCCAGCCAATGAAATTATTTTCAAAGCATTCTGTGTCACAAAGCCCATACTGCTCTGAACTAAAGGGAGAATTATAAATAATCTGAAACTCAGTTAAATATAAGTTTGCTAAATCCAATGCATGATAAATTCAAATTACTTTTGCATAATGAATAATGCGTTGGGTGGTGAGGAGCAGTGTGAAAAGCTAAATTGTGATAAACCCAAGCTTGCAAGAGTCAGTGAGCGTCTGGAGAGTCAAACTACTTAGGTGCAGTTGAAGGTCAAAAGTTCAGCGATGTCTGGCAGAGTAGCTCACGTGGAATTCCCTTGATTATGTTATTAAGATTTTATGATATTACTTTCAATGTCTTGTCTTCTCTGGATAATGGCTGATAAGCATGTTTCAGGCCATGGCATTCTTATTATGACGTCCCAGGAGGGACTCCCCGGCATCACTGGCCGTGTAGGATGGCCGTTTCTGAGTGTCAACAGTGCCAAACCTGCCCTGTCTCCCAAAGCATGTGCTTACAGCAGGCTAAGGAGAAAGCCCTGAAACATGCAATGTAGGGCAATAATAACATGTGAAAGAGGGGAAAGGATGACATCTGAATGATTGATTTAGCGGAGAGGGTGGCTAGAGCTTGGCTTAAATCTAGACTTAAATACCTACCCTTGTGGTTTGAGAATTCATGTTTTAGTTATCCTTATGTGCCCTTTCTCATGAAGCTTCTCGTGGCTGGGGCATAAAGTTGATATCAATGGGCACATGTTGGTTCATGCATCAGTGCCGGGGGACCTGCATGTGTGGAAATGACAGGAGTAACAACAGTCTAATTTTACAAATAACCTGGGACCCTGAAGTTTTGGTAGCAGACATTTGTGATTCCCTCTGTATAGTTGCAAGTGATTCACCTGGCAGTATTTTCCCTCTCTTGAAGTTGAATCCCCCTTTCCATGTGATGTTAAGGATGCATGTGGACAGGCAACATGGCCCTTCTTCAGATAAGACACTCTGGGCTGCTGGCTGCTGTTCTGGGACATCTTGAAGCCCCCGAGGCACTGAGTGTGAATATTTGGGTGCTGATGATAATTCAGAAGCTATTTAAAAGGTAGGGACAGCAACGGAGTTTTGCAGAAATTAATTCCAATGTGTGATATGTCACTTATCCAAGGGTGTTCCTTATGTGTGACCTATTTCTATGACATCAGTGGCATGAGGCTTCTCCGTGAACACATTAATATCTTGGCATTCTTTGGTTGAGATTAGCATCAGTCAGAAGCCGTGGATAGGCTGGAGTCAGCTCAAAGACCCCAATCACGTATCCTGATCCCTGAGAGTTTATTATGTAGTCACAGGTGGCTTCCCTGTTCTATAAGAGTACGACTTCCTCTTCATGGTTTTCTTCAAGATACTTGGTGCTGTCTCTGTATAATTTCCCTAAATGGCTTCTCAACTGTCAAGAGATGTAAGCCCTATTAGCCGCATTGGCCATTCAGCTGTAGACACCCAGTAGCCACGGCGGGTAGCAGAGCAGGTCTGGCTGGAGAGAAGAAGCCGGTACCTTGGCTAGTGGAGGGCAGCAGGTGTACAAAGGCTGCACTTCTTGGTTCCTGTCTTATGTCTTTACTTTGTTGTCTTTACAACATGACCTTAAAGCATTTCGGAAACAGCACCGTGTTGGGTCACGTGTGTCAGGGGAGCAGCACCCTCCCCTCCAGCTCTTCCCATGTCACCTGGGTCTCTTCCCCTCCAGTCTCCAGGTGCCCACCTGGGAGGCACAGGGAGCAGCTAGGTCCATGCAGCACACCTTGCTGGGACACCGATTCTCCTTTTGCCAAACAGCTTCTCACCCTAATTAGGTATTAAAATAAAGTTGCATTTGTTATGGATAGAATGTGGCTTTGTGTGTTTTTAAGGCAAGACACAAAATTTTAGGAAATGTTATTTCTTGACTGACAGGATAGGACACGGAAGGGTCTAGCCTTGGCAGGTACCCGTTTCGCAAGCTCATTCCATTTAGTCTTGAAAACAATCCCATGAGTAGAGACAGACTTAGAGAGAGGAACAAAGTGGAGGCAGGGTTGGCAGGATGCAGGCGAGGTAGTTGGTGCTGTCCTCAGCCCTTAGTCCCTGCCCCAAAACAGGTCAAAGGAAGGCCAGAAGTATTGATAGAAAAGTGGAGGAAGGAATTGGGTGGTAGGAGGGCAACGCTGAGTAAATAAAGCAACACTGCCTCTTCCCTCTAGCTTCTTTGTGTGCATAATCAGAACAGTTTCTCCAAATACTTTCTGGCATCTGTGAAGAATTTGGAAGAGACAAACGTACCATTGTTTTCATTTTTGTTCCTCGCAGGAAAATTCATATTCTAAAATCATTGTTTTTTCCCCTGCAGATGGTCGTTTTGAAGAGTTCCCTAAGCACTTTGTTTCCAGTGGTAACTGTGTACTTCCCTCTAACACAAGATTTTAAGGGAAAGAAACTAACAAAGATGTTTTATGGTGATTTCTTTTTCCGTATTTAGGACTGCTGACCAAGCACATTTATTGTGGTTATCATTAAATATTTGACATTTATGAACAGCA
Source organism: Theropithecus gelada (assembly GCF_003255815.1). NCBI lineage: Eukaryota > Metazoa > Chordata > Mammalia > Primates > Cercopithecidae > Theropithecus > Theropithecus gelada. The sequence continues at coordinate 22,442,151 of NC_037670.1, forward strand.
GGCACAGAGCAGGCATCTCTCAGATGGATGGGAAGCCTGAGAACCAGGAGGTTTCAGCCACATGCCTTCTACATGGCTGGCCTTGCTCACAGCTCTGCTCTCACTCTGCTTCTCTTCTCCCCTGAAATGTGCTTTTCATAGGAGGTTCTTTCTGTTCTGGTTTTCCGGTTTTTATGGCTTTGCTTCTAAACATGCAATTGAAAGTTACAAGTTACTAAATCAGCTAGAACTCTTCATTCACCAAGAAATTTTGTTTTATACATATATACGTATATAAAACTATATATATACATATATAGCTATATATAAACAAATATATAACTATATATAAATATATATAACTATAAACAGACATATTTTGTTTTATATATAAACAAATAGATATATTTTGTTTTATACATATATAAACAAATATACATATATTTCACAATATATTCTGGAACTTCAATCCAGAAATTCTCAGAGTTCCACCAGATCAATGATAATACTACGTATATTTCAAAATATAGGTAGTGTTTCTGCTGCTTCTCTATAATGTGTTAGTAGATCTCTTGATCTCAGGTGACTTCAAGCTGGGGGACAAACTGTCTTTGTTTAGCAAGGACAGAGAAGTTAACCAGTTGCATAACTTTTGGTGAACAAAGTGAGAGAGTCCTGGACAAACCAAGACAAATGGTCGACCTGTGAGTGGTTTCAGTTTGCAAGAGCACACTGGCAGTTTTGACATTTTGAGATGTGGTGGTTCTCCTAGATAGTAAACTCTCTTCCACTTCTGTGTAAGCTTTTCTCAGGGATAACTCAGTCTGCTTCAGCAAACCCGGGCCATTGTCTCTATCAGCCAAATTCTGCACGTGTACCCTCTGAACCTAAAATAAAAATTGAAATAGAAAATAAGATGCTTTGTTTTTGCATCTCTCTCTCCTAGCTGTTGACTTTTAGTGTGTGTTGTGCAGGTGACAAACATCTCCCTGCCCTTTCTGTCTCTGGTCCTTTTTCTAGGGCAGGATCCAAGTAGTTTTTGTGAGCATTGCAGCCAGGGATCATTTCCTCTTTCCCTTTTAGGGCTATAATAGTGACCTCCAGCAGCACTGGGTACTGAAATACAGGGCTTTGGCTTTCCGCGTCTCATAGACGTAGCAGAGCGTCTGGTCTAAGATCTGTATAATTTTGTGTAATTATATTCAATTGCTCACTCAATCTCTGATCACTTTCTAATGAGCTGTTATTTTCAGAGGTAGTAGAAAAATCAGTTCAGGAAGAGATGATGATGTGAGAGAAATAAATAGCAAATGACTAGTGAGGAGAAATTACACAGTAAACATGATGCTGAGCTTTCTCCAAGTGAGTGCTGCGTCTAGGGAGGTGTATTAGTCCATTTTTACATTGCTATAAAGAACTGCCTGAGACTGGGTAATTAATAAAGAGAAGAGTTTTAATTAGCTCACAGTTCCACATGGCTAGGGGGGCCTCAGGAAACTTAGATCATGGCGGAAGAAGAAGCAGGCATGTCTTACATGGCCTGAGAGAGCAGGTGAGAGAGCATGTGAGAGTCTGGGAAAAACTACGATTTATAAAACCATCAGATCTCGTGAGAATTCACTCACTATCATGAGAACAGCATGGGGGAAACCACCGCCTTGATCCAATCACCTCCCACCAGCTCTATTCCTCAATACCTGGGAATTACAATCAAGATGAGATTTGGGTGGGGACACAAAGCCTAACCATATCAGGAGGGGTGTGTTAGTTGAGCAGACACAGAAAAGCAAAAAAAATGATAGCACAAGAGTGGAACACATCCCTTATAAGGAGAGGCCACGATGTGGGGAAAGTCAGTAACATGGACATATGGCTAGGTTTGTTTAGTGTTTGAAAATGCCACTGAAGTCACTTTTTAATAATGAAAAATATGTGAATTGAAGAGTTTAAAAGAGAAGTATGCCCAGATGTTATTTAAAAAATCGGAGTGTACACACAGGGCCCCCAAATCTAGGCTGCCTTAGTATTTTTGCCCCTAGCTTTGTTTTCCCTTAAGTGACATCAGTAACTGCCAGTGTTCCCTCTGCATCTCCAAAACCGAAGACAGCTTAGTTCACTCAGTCTTGTCATTATTGTTTCATGAAAACGTGTCATTGGGAGATCTGGGATCAGAGCTAAGATTGAAACAAAAAAGGAAAGAGAAAGATGAGAAAACCATCTCGTTTTCAAAAACCTTCACAAACCCCACGTTTTATTAAAATATAAACCACTTGAAGAAAATCCAGAGGAAAACAGAGGAAATGAGGTATCATTCAATGAAGCAGAAGCTAAAGGGTGATCATATAAATTATCTCAAATAGCAGGTCAGGAAGCAGTGGCTTGTCACCATGAAAACAAAGTTAGGGGAAATAGACAAATGAAACTAAGTGAGTTTACATTATTCCTAAGAACTTTCTGCCAGTGAGAAAATAATGGAACAACATGTAGTCAGCATACACACAGGAATCTATATTTTGTAGGTTACACTTCAGAGGATTCATGTACCCTGAAAAGAACTGTTGTCTGTAGGGTAAGTTAAAACCAGAGGGTGCTAGATGCAGGCACATTGATTCTGAACTACTGGGTTGCCATTTTAAACTGTTACCACACCTATAGTTTAGGTCATTAGATAGGTGTGGAAATGAAGCCTGGCTCCTTATCAATCCAAAGCCTATGCCCTTACCAAATACACTATACTATTTAATTTAATGTTGGTAATATTAGTCAAATTTAGCCATTTCAGAGTTTTCCTTCTTTCCCCAAAGCATCATTTGTCAATGTTTGTTAATGTACGACACTTGGTGTAATCCTCATAAACAAAGTGGACATCCTCAAGTTCTGTTTTCTGGGATTTTTACATAAACATATGGTCCTTGAGCAATGATGGTTTGACTTTACTGTGACAATATTTGACTTTACTATGGTGTGAAAGTGATATGCATTCAGTAGAAACCATACTTCAGATTTAGAACTTAGATCTTTCCCCGGGCTAGCAATATGTTGTTCCATACTCTCTTTTGATGCTGGGCAGAGGCAGCGAGCTGCAATCCCCAGTCAGCTACACTGTCACGGGGGCAGAAAACCCATTCTCTATGATGCACTGTTTTGCCAGCTTTTTGTGGATGTGATTTTGCTCAACTGTAGGCTAGTGTGAGTGTTCTGAGCACATTTAAAGTAGGCTAGGCTAAGCTACGATGTTCGGTATGTTAGGTGTATTAAATGCCTTTTTGGCTTATGATATTTTCAAGTTACAATGAGTTTCTCCAGACATAATCCCACTGTAAGTCGAGGAGTCTCTGTATTAACAACGGGTAGACTGAAAACACCGACGTGCACACCTGATTCAGTACGGATGGGGTGGACATCAGCATCAGGGTTCTTGTGAATATGCCCTGGGAACGTGGGGAATGTGATGTTGTGAAATCTGGAGCTGACCAGGAATTTTGGGATCATTCCCTCCAGCTTTCCGCCCCAAACAGGGGGTCCCCCTGGAGCCACCTGCCTACCTGACTGCTTATCTTCCAGCCTCTGTCTGAGCTTCTTTAGGTAGCTCCTGCATCCAGGGCAACTAATTTCCTAGAGCAACAGAAGAGCCTTCCTTGTGTTGAGACAACATGCATGACCTCCCTGCAAATGCTGCCCTGTCTCCTGCATCTTCACATCTTAGTGTACGAAGAGCCATAGTGGGTGGGAATTTGGGTACAAGTGTTGAGTTCAAAAGACATAAAAATTTAAAAGCACCAAAACAACCGTTACAGAGTGAAAAAAATGTTATTAAGTATCTTAGAACTGCTTCATTTCAATAGATACTACAATAAGCTGGCTTTTTTATGATTTGTAGGTCCTGAATCATTGATATTTATGTTTGCAAATTTGTGTCTTTTGTGTAAATGAGATCCCAGAACTACAACGTGAACTTCTAATGAACTCTATTTCTATACCTATGTGGATCATGAGAGGTGCTTAGATATGAGAGGATGTTTCTCTTAACCTTCTATTCTGCTTAAAATCATTTGTCTTCACTTACACTATCTTTAACTGGGAGAGTTCATTCTTCCAAATATGCTTATTCATGGTTTAATTTTATTGCATTACATCGCATTGCTCCATTGCATCTCCTACCTGTACATTTTAAGAGTTTCCACTTCAAATTTTGTTTCATTAGAAAGTTGACCTTAAAAAATAAAGCCTGTTTTCTGAAGTGCCACAGACATTTTGTCAGAAGAAAGTGTGACTGTCCTTTAATCGGAAACTGTTTTATGCACATAATAAAAATGATTTCTGCATGCTTATCAGATCTACATGTGGACTCATAAATTCACTTCATCCTGGCACACCTAGTGAAGGACATTCCTCCATGCCCTGTCAAGAATAATCAGAGTTTTAAAATCAATTCCAATGGTGATAAAAATAACGAGGATGGTTTGTGAAAAGGGACAGAAACTTGGTAAAAATAACATTGAAGGACTTATAATACACAGAGAGAAAGTGAACCATCTCTTTGAAGATAAATGTAAAGAAAAGTTCTAGTATTTTATTGATGCATAAGCTATGAAGAGAACTATCAATGTTTCTGTCTTGCTATAAATGAGATATGACTGGTGAGACCCCAGATTATTTGATTATCAGTTTGCAGACTGCTCTGTTTGTTTAAAACATATTCTGGTCTCTCATTCTATAGACTGACTTACTAGATAGGAGTCTGTGCTTTATAAGTAAAGTTAACTTAGGTCATTTTAATAACAACTGATAAAGAGACAATCAAATGATGACATATTTTTCTCAGTGATAGAAATATGTGATGGAAAGTATTTGAGACAAACGAAAGAGATGGGAACTAATTTACCGAGGATCCTTGGATACTAGTCATGCAGGTATACTTATACTATCTATGCAAATATACAAGGTCTTTTGAAAACCTTTTACATGCCCAAGAGCAAATATATTAAATGAAGATACTGTAGATCAGTAAACAGATATTGGTAACATTTGTAGCAAAACCCTGTTGATCCATATGGTTGGGTCTTTCTTGGCATGGTGAGATATCAGTGCGTGTGTATATATGTGTCAGTGCATCTTAGTTCATTTTGTGTTGCTATAATGTAATACTTTAGGCTGACAAATGAAGGAGAGATGTTTGCTTGGCTCCCAATTCTGATGGCTGGAAAGTTTAAGATTGGGCATCTGTATCTAATGAGGGCCTCCAGTTGCTTCCACTCATGACGAAAAGCAGAAGAGAAGTGGGCATGTACAGAGAGATCACGTGGTGAAAAAAGGAAGCAAGAGAGAGAAGCCAAATAAGTCAGACTCTTTTTAACAGCATACTCTCTCAGGAATTAATTCCCAAGAGAAGGGGAATGCACACCTGAGGGAGGGCATTAATCTATTCATGAAGGATTTTACCCCATAACCAGCACAGCTTCCACTTGGCCCCACCTCCCAGCACTGCCACATTGGGGATCACATTTCAATATGAGTTTTGCAGGGACAAACCATGTCCAAACCATAGCAGTACATTTTGATATACAGTTGACCCTTCAACGACATCGGTTTGAACTGTGCAGGTCCACTTATATATGGATATTTTTCAGTGAAACTTACACTGGGTGTGCCTGCCTCTCCTGCCTCCCCTTCCACCTTCTCCACCCCTGAGACAGCAAGAACAACCCCTCCTCTTTCTCCTCCTCTTCCTCAGTCTACTCAATGGGAAGATGATGAGGATGAAGACCTTTGTGATGATCCACCTCCATTTAATGAGTAGTGCTATGATATGGATATTTGTTCCCTTCAAACCCCACGTTGAGATTTGATCCTGATGTTGGAGGTGGGGCCTAGTAGGAGGTATTTGAGTCTTGGGGGTGGATCCCTCATGAATAGGTTAATGCCATCCCTCAGGGGTGAGTGAGTTCTCACTCTGTGAGCTCCCTCCAGAGCTGATATTTAAAAAGAGTCTGGCACCTCCCCTGTCTCTCTGACTTCCTCAGTTTCCATGTGGTCTTCACACAGTTGGTTCCCCTTTGCCTTCCACCATGAGTGGAAGCTGTCTGGGGCTCTCACCAGATGCCCAGTCTTGAACCTTCCAGCTGTCAGAATTGTGAGCCAAATAAACTTTTTTTCTTTATGAATTATTACCCAGACCTCTGTATGCTGTCATAGCAACACAAAATGGACTAAGACATATCGTAGTATATTTTCTCTTCCTTACAATTTTCTTAAGAACATTTTTTCTCTAGCTTCCTTTATTGTAAGAACACTGTATATAATACAGATAACATATAAAATATGTGTTAATTGACTGTTTTTGCTATCAGTTAGGCTTCCAATCAATAGCAAACTATTAGTAGTTAAGTTTTGAGGGAGTCAAAATTTATACGTATATTTTTAACTGTGTGGGGAGTAGGCACTGTGACTTTGTTCAAAAGTAAACTGAATACATAGAATCTCATCTTCTGAATATTATAACTATTATTAGATATGTCTTTCCTCAAAGGTGATTATTGTATATAGTGATTTGGTTTGGAGGTGGAAAAATACAGAGAAAATTTAAGCAAATATTAAACATCACTTTTTCTTCTGTACATTCTATTTTTCTTACTGACAGAATTTTTCTGGAACATTTAACATTATCTTCTAACAGGTACCTCTTTTACTCAACTTGTCCTCAAGTAATTCCCCTACCTCAGTTGAGCTGTGTATGGTGGCTCACACACCTGTAATCCCAGCACTTTGGGAGGCTGAGGAAGGGGGATTACTTGAGGATAAGACTTCAAGACCAGTCAGGACAACATAGCAAGACCCCATCGCTGCAAAAAAATTTAAAAAATATTAGCCAAGCATGGTGGTGTGCACCTGTAGTGCCAGCTACTCAGAAGGCTGAGGCAAGATGATCACTTGGGAGCAGAAATTTGAGGTTATAGTGAGCTGTGATTGCACTAATGAACTCGAGCCTGGGTGACAGAATCAAATGCTGTGTCTTAAAAAACAAACAACAACAAAAAACATTGATTTGAAATTTGACAAAATGTTCTGCATTCATATTTAGAATAAATGTTTTATAGGAGGAACTGAATGTGTCATTTTCTGTAATTAAATACAATATAATGTGGGTTTAAAATTTCATTCTGATTCTTATTTTGGCATCATTAAAAAGTACTACTGGATCTTGATATTTAGAAGGTTTCAGAAGCCAATTACTAGTGCCTCAATAACTCAGTACTGTGTAAATGACATATCATTGGGTTCTGGTAATGAGGAATGACTATTTTTCTTTGGGTGTTACTATCAAAACATTTTTATAGGCATCTGTAAAATATCTGCCTGATTAAAGAGCTGTGTTTTAAATGCTCAAGATCACATGTGCTTTTTCCTTCCCTGTGTTCCCCAAGCAAATGGAATGCCATCTGGATTCTAGATTTGGCTTTCTCATGTAATGGATGTGAGACCCTGAGCTAGTTAATTAACATCATCAAGGCTTTCTGGAAAGTGAGGATAGGAATGCCTGAATATTGAATTTAAAATATTCAAGTTAATAGTGTATAAACTATAAAGGTTTTTGCAATATAAGGTGTTCATTTCACTCACTCATTCTTTGATTTGTTAATTCATCCACCATTTACTCAATGCCTTCTATGCACTAGATACTGGGGTTGGTGCTAGGTGCTGGAAAATTAATAAAACATTGTCTTTAAGGGGCTCATAATGTCATGGGGGAAATCACCAAGAAAATATACAATTTCAATACAATGTGTTAAGTGTTAAATTCCAGTACACCACGTTAATGGTTACAAAAACACAAAAACAAAAACGAAATATTATAGGAACAGAGATTACACTTAGTATCCTCCAGAAGGTTACCAAAATCCATTTTATATTTTACATAGAGTTTGTTCTGCCATCTTCTAAGAACACCTAAAAATAGGAATTACTTCTATAATTTTTAAAAATAATTTAGTGCAATACAGCGTAGGAGGAGAGTATCTCTCCCACTATGTGAGTGGATAACCATCTCTGTAATATAAAATTTTCTGAGAATTGTAACTCATATTCTTTACTCAATACTATACTCAGTACACAATGAAATTCCTGTTACTGTTTACTAGATGACTGTTGAAATTGGCTTATTTCCCCCAAATTGTCTGCAAGGTGAAAGACTTGAGGAGTCCCTGAAAGGCTATGTCCACAGAAGAACTTGCCCCATGGAACTGGCCAGGGGAAAAAATTCCTAGTCAGAGACAGTTATTTCCAAGATTTAAACTATCTTTTCATTTTTGTAAGAATGATAGCTGCCCTTTCCCCTGGATCTTGCACCTAAGTAAGACTTACCAGAAACAGCCTAATTTAATTGTTTGCAATCATGTTCTAAAATGTTTTTAATTTCATTTAATCCAACAATTTGTAGCATTAAAAAAAAAAAAAAAAACTATCAAAACAAACAGCCAGGCATGGTGATGCATGCCTGTAGCCCAGCTACTAGCTACTAGGGACACTGAAGCAGGAGGATTGTTTAAGCCCAGGAGTTTGAGATTGTGGTGAGAATTATGACATCTGTAAATAGCCAATGCATTCCAACCTGGACATCATAGCAAGACCCTGTCTTAGACAAACAAACAATACCTCTCCAAATGACAACAATGAGAAGCACCCTGATTCAAAATCTGGGATTTTTTTGTTTCCTCCTTTGCTTGGCTTTGCTCTGAGGAGGATAAGTCAGGTAACCTGCTGGGCCTCAGTTTTGTCATATGATAAATGAGAAAATGGAACTAGGGGATCTTTCAGGAACCTTTTATTTTTAACAGCCTTGTTTTACTGACACGATGACTCTGTCTCAGAATGTTAAAAAAAATTCAGCAGAAAAATTTACAGGTTGAAATGGATTTGAGAATTGAAACATGAATTGCTGGCAGGTGTTTGCAATATACTTTTGGGTGCAAACTGATGTGTTATCTTGGGAATGAAGAGTGAGAAAAGCATTTCGATATCACAGTTCTTGGCTAGAAGAGGAAGGATTGGTTAAAAAAGTTAAATGTATATTTGGTTAATGATATATATGTAAAAATCTTATGTCTTTGCGAAGAGTTAAGACGTACCTGAATTTGCTTATATTATACATAGTAATGCCAGGGGCCTTCTTGCAGGGCCTCAGGATGTGTCTTGTACACAAAATAATTGATACCTCCTGAAACCTTGCATCAGGGGAATCCTGGTGGATTTCCACATTATCACCACAGGCCCTTCAATATAAAATGCTGATTTAAATGACCTACTGTCATTGAGTTGATCTCTAAAAGTTGCTGGAAATTTTCAGAAGAAAGAACTTGATCCTCAGATACTACATATGCCCTTTCTAAGACATAAAAGGTAAGTCCAGCAGTACTCTCATGAAAGCACCACTCAAATATATCAACAAAAACATTTTCTGGAGTTCTACAATCTAGAAAGAAATGTGACTTGTGCTGTTTCTTCTATTATTTTTAAAATCCACTAATAGAAACTGTCCCTAAGAGGCTTAGTCCTTTAATCCTAGCTGTTTGTTAAACGGTTTGTTATTAATATCCTACAATTCAGTGCAGATGGTTTTGAGCAGTGATCAGATGAACAAAGATGCTTAGTGATGATTCAATTTCCGGGTTGGATTTGCATCCTAATCTTAGTCTTAAAAAATCAGAAAGCTGTTTCCAGATGAGCTGTATAATGTTTTACTTTTTTACTACAATTGCTGTAATACTTTGGTCCTTAAGCTTAGAAAATAATGCCCATTATTATATTGGGTGAAAACAAAGCGTTTTAAGAGTAAAACATGTAATTGTAGTCTCAAAACTATTTATATGGCATCAATTATGATGAAATTAGTTCATGAAGGTAGGTGAAAATACATAAACATTGTGTATATGCTAATTCATCTAAATAAGAATTTTCATGTAGATTTCATCAGCTGTGTTAGATTTAAATGTAGTTTCAGATCTGGTTCAGATGGAAAGTAGATGAGGCTGCCAACATTTGGCAGCAGCACACAGGTGGAGTAGCTGAGGTAGAATAGGTGATTGCTGAAGAAGATAGAAACCTTGCTAACACATAGAAGATTTCAGGACAGTGAGTGTGGCACATTCTAGATGTTTCCCACACTGGAACAATAAGAGATATACAGATATTCCTCAGTAAACCCCTATTTCTAGACTATGTGAGTTTCCAGATTTGAGAAATGCAGTATGCTAAAAAGCAGCTCTTCTTAACTCCCTCTATGAACCCGAGGAATCTGTCTCATTCATTGGAAGGGTCTAGGAATGAGATGAAGTGTCACTCTGTTTCCCAAGCTGGAGTGCAGTGGTGCGATCTCAGCTCACTGCAACCTCCAACTCCCGGGTTCAAGTGATTCTCCTGCCTCAGCCTCCTGAGTAGCTGGGACTATAGGCACACACCACTATGCCCAGCTAACTTTTGTATTTTTAGTAGAGACGGGGTTTCACTATGTTGGCCAGGCTGGTCTTGAACTCCTGACCTCATGATCCCCCACCTCGGCTTCCCAAAGCGCTGGGATTACAGGTGTGAGCCACCATGCCCGGCCAGAAATAGAACTCTTACAATTTTTCTGAGTTTATCTCTTTACATCAGCTGCCTCCTTACTGTAAACCAAAAATACAAGTCTAAATCCCCTAACTGACTGAATGGACCCACCCTCTTGGCAAAGGGACCCAAGGAAACCTGAAAAAGTAGTTCAGGCCATGACAGAAAGAGGGGCCATCAGACATGTCTCATTATACTCTCTCCCTTTTGGAGTTTAGACACAACTTAGCAACATTAACATTGAAATAGAGATGGACAGAAATATTTTTTGTAGCAATGAGATACCAAATGCCAACCTAACTTTAGAATAATATCACATGACAGATAAATAAGGAAATCAAAATATTTTACCCCAAAATATTTTTCTTTGCCAAATTTTGGAAATGGTTCTGCAAAGCTGTCTTTTGTGGGGGAAAATTTGCATCTGTTAATCTCTATTAACATAACTAGATCTTTCATCTTCCAGGCCCTCCCCATCCTGAAGAGATTAACAGAGAGTCTAGCACCTTTTAAAAGTCTGAATAGGAAACATTTGCTATCTATTGTCTCTAAGGGTAGCCAACTATGAGACTTTATCTACATAATAAGAACCTCAGTCTCCACAACCCCTTATCTTAACCCAGACACTTTCTTTCTGTTGATTCTAGGTCTTTAGATAATAATTTAACTTTCCAACAAATTGCCAATCAGAAACTCTTTGAATTCGCCTATAACCTGTAAGCAACATCCCCACCCACTTCAAGTTGTCCTTTCTGGACTGAATCAATGTATACCTCATATGTATTGATTAATGTCTTATGTCTCCTTAAGATGTTTGAAACCAAGCTGTAACTCAACCACCTGCAGCACATGTACTCAGGACTTCTTGAGACTGTACCTCAGGCCTTGGTCACTGGTATTTGGCTCAGAATAAACCTCTTTAAATATTTCACAGAGTTTGGCTTTTTTCATTAACACTGCATTTTTTAAGTTTGGCCTAAATGTTTCTCGGCACATAGTGAACTGTCATCTAACTGGATGTGTAAAGGGATTGTAATCTACTCTTGCAACTAACAGCTGAGTCTCAGCCAATCACAGCATCCCGGTTTCAGCCAATCACAGCATCCCAGTTTCAGCCAATCACAGCATCCCAGTTTCAGCCAATCACTTGCATCCAACTATTCAAACTGAGCTGGAATAAGCCTGTAAACAGCCCAGCTGTTTCTCTGTCTTTCCTCCCTTTTCTCTCCCTCACTTTCCTTTTTCTGTCCATAAATGTTATCCCAACCATGTGACAGTCCCTCAGTGACTCTGAACATACTATGGTTCTGGAGGCTGCCCAATTCTCAAATCATTCTTTGCTCAGTTAAACTCTTAAATTTGCCTAAAGTTTTTCTTTTAATAGCTACTACTACTCTAGAGAAATATCCACAGAGAGCCTAATGGGTTTGTTCGGAATACCTTGTTGAATGGGAAGAAGGGTCTATCCTAAGGGACAGTTGCAAGGATTGAGGCACTTGGTGGCAATTTTGAAGAAAAAGCAAGTTTTTTTGAGATGGATTCTCGCTCTGTCGCCCAGGCTGGAGTGCAATGGCAGGATCTCGGCTCACTGCAGCCCCCGCCTCCCAGGTTCCAGCGATTCTCCTGCCTCAGCCACCTGCCTAGCTGGGATTACAGGCACGTGCCAACCATGCCTGATTAAGTTTTGTATTTTTAGGAGAGACGGGGTTTTGCCATATTTGTCAGTTTGGTCTCCAACTTCTGACCTCAGGTGATCCGCCCACCTCGGCCTCCCAAAATGCTAGGATTACAGGCATGAGCCACTGTGCCCAGCTAGTAAAATAGTAGATGGCTGAACAGCAGAAACCCTGGGAGGCAAGGCAGCTCAGAGAAAGGATATTAGTTGAATTGAGTGTCAAGCCTGGGATTTGGTGTTGGTGTGGATCTGGGATCCAGATACCAGTGACTACCTGGGTGATATCAGACATTTCCCTTAGACAGGACTAGTGTTTTGGTAGGGTTTTTTTTCATTTGTAAATAAGATCAAGAACTCAAAAGACCAAGCATAGGGCTTGATGCTTCATAGATCCTCAATAAAGCAAGACTCTTCGCTTAACTGTTCATTATTTCATTCATTTCAGCATTTATGTCAGTGTGTAAAGGATACAGCAAAATATTGACTTAGCCAGCACATTTTGTCACCTTAGAGATTGGTAGTTATCAGTATTATTTACCTCGTCTTGCATGATGTACGTCCAAGAGGTTTGTTCATTGCCACCATTTCACCACAGCCCTTCTCCTTATTCGCTTAGCTGGGGTTTCCAAAAGTCAATATAACAGATTAAATTTCTTTGTTAAATATGAAGGTGAGTGAGCGGAAGTATGACTTGTCCCAAAATGTAACACCTTATGAGACAGGCCTAGAACCTAGGTCTTCCATACCCTTTCATGCTGCCTCAGTATCTCAGTGTGGTTGGCAGCCTATTAAAACAACGACGTAACTGATTCAGCTCCAGGTCACGAATGTACACAGCAGGGAACTTTGTTTTATTTCGTTTGGTCATATGGGTGCCGAGAGAAGTAGTGTAATGACCACCACTCACCCTTCTCAGCTGTTCTCTTCCTAAGCACAAGTAGTGGGACCCTCACAGCCCTGGGTGCATTTTTTTTTTCAATCTCAAAGTAAATGACTGAAGAATTGGCAGGAGTTTTCCAGAATGAAAATGTAGTACCTTGGTCTGTTTGGAGTTCAGTCAACACCTTAGGAATGTTCTGCCAAGCTTGTTTATGTTACAAATTGAACGTATGCATCTTTACTTTTTTTGTTGTCGGTATTCTCTCAAAACAAGAAGATAAATGGCATTTTTAATGTTTTACCTTTTTTTTGAGACAGGGTCCCACTGTGTTGCCCGAGCTGAAGTACCATGGTGTGATTTCAGCTCACAGGCTCAGGTGATCCTCCTGCCTCAGCCTCCTGAGTAGCTGGGACCTTGGGTACACACCACCACACCCAGTTAATTTTTTGTATTTTTGGTAGAGATGGGGTTTCACCATGGTGCTCAGGCTGGTCTCAAACTCCTGAGCTTAAGCGGTTTGCCCATCTTGGTCTCCCAAAGTCCTGGGATTACAGGCATGAGCCACCGTGCCTGGCCTTGTTTTATCCTATTCTGATTCTTCCGTGGCTTTTGGAAAATGCGCTAGATTTTTAATTATTTGGGCCACTCTCAGATAAAATATCAATGTGTACTACTATTGACAGGTTAATTTGTCTTCTAAAGAACAATTATATATCCCAAAGTCATGCCTACCTAATGGTACTTTAGAAGGGCTAGTTTGATGATCACTGTTTAGGACATAGAAGGACTGTGACCTTAGCCTTTCAAACACATTCTATTCAATTTTGCAAAGTGAGAAGGAAAGTAAGAGGAGAAAGAAAAAAAAATGCTGCTTTAATAAAATTGGAAGTGGTTTCAGGAAATTGCACGTGCTGTTGAGATCTTTCTCTGATAATTTAGAAAAGGAGATACAAATTCATATATACACACACACACACACACACACGACATACAGATGTCACTGGGTGGCGGCCCTCTTCCAGATACATATATATATGTGTGTGTGTGTGTGTATATATGTGTGTGTGTATACATATGTGTATATATATTCCAGATACACACACATATATATATTTCAGATACACATATATATGTACAACATAAAAAAATATAGTACATATATATATTTTACTGGTTTATTTTCAATTGAAGATTAATTACACCCAGGATTCTAAATTGCTCCTGGGCCATTACTAGTCACCTACTGTCTTGCAGCAGAGCAGGAAATCAGACGTGGGCGCTTTAAGATGAGCTGGTTTAGTGTTTACTTACTTAAAGATCATCACCAAGCAGAACCCCCTTGGGAGGAGTCGATGGCTCATTGGGCCCCATGGGGCGGGCGGTAATTAAACTCTGAAGGCAGCCCTCATGTTCAGCTAAAAGCTGGTCTTTAAATAGTAATACACTTGCCTTGTAAAGTGCTAGGCCCTCGGGTGGCTGTTGACACAGTGCGAGGAGCTGGCGCTTTTTTCTATAAAAGCCAAATTGAAGAAACTGTTATGAACTCATCTGCATAAAGCAATATGATTTTGCCTGAGGGTACAGGCAATGGGGAGTGATTAACCAACCGGCTCTCTCCCCGCTCCTCTGCAGCTCTGCTAACATGCCACTTGTCACTAAAAAATTGGAGACACCATATGCCAGGCTGCCTCTGCTGAGCGCCCCTGACTGATGACATGCGAGGAATCCCTCCCCAGCTTGGGGGCTGCAGGACACTGCGCAGTGTCTGCCTGTAGAGGAAATGCTGCCTGCCTGCCTTCGTCTTCCTCCCTGCCTTTCTCAGCAAGGACATCCCATTGTTCCAGGGAACGTGGCAGAGACGGTCTGAGTTTGCTTGAACAATTTGAGGCACATTTGAAGGACAGTGGAAGCATTGCTCCAGAAACCGAGTGGCCAGACATCTTGTTTCCTCTCCTCCTTGTGCCAAAGGCTGGAAGAGGGTCCCCTCTGACTGGCTCTCATCACCTGCCTTTTGATTCCACTGGTGTCTTTGTACTTGTGCAGGATAACTCGGGAGGGCATGCCTTCCTCCTGCAAACCTTTTATTTCTCCTAAAACCTACTTTGCGTTCTGTCTCTCGATTTTTCTGTGCTCCATTAATTATGCAAACCTCTTTTGCTTCAACGTGTAGACAGTGCATTACGGTTTTAACCTTGAGGAGAATGGTTTTCATGAGGCCTGACAGCCGAATCTCAGGTCTTGGAAAAGGAGACGACGGTGTTTGGCTTTTGAAGAATTGGCTTTCAGGTCCCTCTGGGTGATAGGTTTGGGTGCAGGGTGGCTTCTGGGCCAGTTTGATTATAAGCCACCATTTCATGTTTCCCTCAGTCACCAGAATTAAGACCTTTCTAACAGCAGGCACATAAGAAGCAAGAAAGGAAGGCCATGGTGTGGGATTGGGGAGAAAAATGGATTCTAGAAAGGGAAGCAGGCTGTCTTCCTTGCTGCTATTGTGTCTACACCAGGGGACAGTGGGGTCATGTCTGCCTCTGGGCTATCTTCCCCAGGATAGACAGGGTTGGGGACAGAGAGGACGGTGAAGATTCCCCATGACCAAGGTTGGGCTGCTCTTGGCTCTGTCTTAGTTGCTCTGCTTGATGTTATGAGGGAATTTGGATGGGGTTGACATGGGCCTCAAGAAGAAATGCTTCTCAGTCTCCTTCCCCCCACTAACTGGGTGGTGTCAACCTTCAGAAAGGATCCTCCAAGCTCCCACTCCAGCCCCAGCCCCTGGAGCAAAACCACGTTCTCACTAGGCCTCTCCTGAAAAGGGGAAGTGTAAGACGTGACTTCCCTTAGAAAGACCTGAGCTTCTCTTTTTCTGTGAGTTTTGGGGTGAGGCCAGCAGTGACTTGATCCCAATAAATATTAAATGAGACATAAATCCAACTTTAGCAAATTTCATCCACAGACTTCTACTAAATCAAACTTATTTTTATTTTATTTTTTTTTAAATGGATGAACTGCATCTCAAAGGAATATTAAAAACCTACAAACCAAAGGCCATTGAGGTCTATGCATGGACTAGGGAGGAAAACCCCTTGTATTTACTGCCAGATCCGTGCCAGGAGCTGTGCTTGGGGGAAGCTACAGCTGGTGGCATAGGTATTATCATCTCCTACTCCTCACATGGAGACTGAGGTGGCTCCGAGAAGTCTACGTGATTTGCCAAAGGTCAAAAGACGGGGAAGTGGCTGTTATTTGAATCCAGATCTGTCAGACCCGAAGCCCATGATCTGTTGGCCACTTGGGCTTTTGCTTTGGGCCAGAGTCTGCCCGAGGCCCTGGCAGAGATGTCACTGGGCGGTGGTCCTTTTCCAGATACACATCCCCATGACCCAAGGAAATGCTACCCACAGCTACCCTGAGTATGCGGACTCCCAGCTCTCCTGCATGGCTTCCTACTGAAAATATCTCCCCATAGATGCCTTGTAAATCATTTTCCCAAGAAAAGGACTTCTCTACACCTTGACCCTCTTTAAAAATGCTTGTGTCCTACGAGGGGAGAATGTACCCACTGAGTTTCATGCAGGAGTCTTGTCAGGGAAGACAGAATGAGTGCCTATCCATGGCCAGGCCCTGGTACCAGATCACATCATTTAAGTATTATGACCAGGTTACTAGGGATTATTTGGATCTTCTTTTGTGGAGGAGGGAACAAAGGCTCGCCAAGGCTGGAAACCCGCCAAGGTTTCCCACTGTCAGCAAAAGCCCAGACTGGACCTGACTCTGTTCCCAAAGCCCTTGACATGTGGCCACTCCAATCACTGTTTTTATCAGTGACAGACTGGTTGGGCCACATACAAGGGGGCTGGGGGCTGAGGCCACTTTCTGAGGTGCCTCTTCATTCTCCTCGTCGTTCAGTAAGTGTTGAAAACTGGTGCTTGGAGCCATAGCCAGACTGTTACTGGTGCCAGCTCAACTCCTGCAGTGTGCTGGGATGGTGTGCATATTTCACGCATCATCTCACACCATTCTTATGCCTGCCAAGTGTCCCAGGACACCCGTTTTACAGATGAGGAAACTGAGATTCCCAGAAAGTCAGTGGCAGGTGCAAAGGTTATCCTTTGTGTGACTTCCCTGTGATCTGTCTGGTTTCCCATGACATTTCTGGCATTTATAAAATATTAAAGCAAAGACTGAAAGAACAAGTGGGACTTTGCAGGTGAGGCTGTTTAACTTGCTGGGGGAGTGAATATATGTGAAATTTTGGATATTACAGGGCTGCCTACCCCCAGTAGAGGTTGTCTGTGCAGAAATGATTTTCTTGATTTGTGAAGATTAATAAATATTTTGTAGGTCTCTTGGTTAACTCAGGCTGCTGTCACAGAATGCCATAGTCTGGGAGGCTTAAATGACAGACATTTATTTCTCAATTTTAGGGGCTGGACATCCACAATCAAGGCACCAGCAGATGCTGTGTCTGTTGATGTCCATGTGGCTTTCAGCTGGTGGCCTTCTCACTGTGTCCTTGTGTCGCCACATGGCAGAGAGCAGAAAGACAGAACACAAGCTCTCATGTCTTTTCATAAAGGCACTAATCTCATTCTTGAGGGCTTCATCCTCATGACCTGATTACCTCTCAAAAGTCCCACCTCCTAATACCCTCACCTACTGGGGGTTATAATTTCAACAAATGAATGTTGGAGAAACGCAAACAATAGGTTCTTAAATTTTGAATTCTGGCCCCTATTCTACCTTTTTTTAAAGAAACTTTTAATTAAATAAAAGTGAATACATGACCCAGTTTTCTTATTTGGAAAAAAGTGATGCAAGTTCAATTTGACTATCAAATGCAAATCGACAGATAATTTTCTTTTGGAAAGGTTCAATTGATAAACATATAAGGACAATAAAAATGGCTACAGTACGTTTCCTAGGGTTGTCATAACCCATTAACATAAACTGTATGGCTTAAAAAAATTGTATTCTCACAGTTGTAGAGGTGGGAAGTTCAAAATCAAGGTGTCAGCAGGGTCGAGCTCTTTCTGAAAGTTCTAGAGGAGGATTATTTCTTGCCTCTTCCAGTTTCCGGTGGCTCCAGGCATTCTTCAGCATTCCTTGGCTTGTGGCCGTATCACTCGAATCTGTGCCTTCATCTTCCCGGGGGTTCTTCTCTGTGTCTCTGTGTGGCCTCTCCTCTTCTTACAAAGACACTAATTATTGGATTTAGGGCTCACCCTAAATTCAGGATGATTTCATCTGAAGATCCTTAACTAATTATATCTGCAAATACCTTGTTTTCAAATAAGGTCACGTTCGGAGGTTCCAGTGGACTTTCTTAATTTTGGGGTGACACCATTCAACTTAGTATAGCTGCTGTTCATGTGAAGTTTCCAATGTGACAGACTCTTCCAAGTGATTTGCATTTACTTTGCATAGAGTGCCTCCCATAATTCCTGTTCCACTCTGTGACCAAGGCTTATTCCTCAATTTCTAGAATCCTGTGAGGTGAGTTATTTTCAGCCCCCCTGCCTGCATTATGAAGATTCTCCCCCTCCTCATGGTTCCAGGTATACCTACCTCCTGCAGGTGCTGCAGGAAGTTTCACCAGTGCGATGGCTCACCCCTCACTTCCAGGTATCCTCTTTGTTAAACCCAGCCCACACTCACTGAGAGTTCAACTTGGCACTTTTTGTCTATAGAACAGGCATTTTCAAAGATAAAAAGTTAGCTTTGAAAAAAACAAAGAAATGTTCTCCTTGGACAGGTAGATGAGACAAAGTAATGAACACAACCGAGAGTAGCAACATCTTATTTACGATTATTTTTAATTATGTAAATTTATATGAAATAAAACTTTTAAACAGGAGATTATGAATAATAACAGAAGTTGTCATTTAATACTTTGATTGCCTTGGGACAGTCCTAAAACTACTAAAGTAATGCTGGGTGGCTAGGTGACCCTCTGAGACTCATGAGAAGTACTAGTTTGATATCCCTTTAGAGGTAGAGGTAGAAGAATGATGCCAAGTAGACAGGGTTGGGAGGCTTCCTCAAGCTGGGACTTAGTTTCCCTTGTAGATTTGGAGTCCCTGCCCCCCCCCCCCCCACTTCCTGGCCTCCACAGACTCACTGTGGCTCCCCCTTCCCATGAGGTCTGAATAAAGGTGTGAAGAAGGGATGTGTGATTTCCGCTGAACCTGACATTCTGCTTAATGCATTCCCCCAGAGGGTCCCTTGTGATAAGACATGACCTACCCCAGATTCTGGTTCTGGGCCATGAGGCCAATGCTCTGTGTTCTGGCTGCCCGTGTCCTCTTCATCACTTAACTAAAAGCCACCTGGATGCCAAATGGTGGATCCCAGTGGCCATGATCACTTTTCTTGCCCCATCCCTATAATTCATTGCTGGAATTAGGGAAATGGCAGGACTTCCTGGTACTAAGATGTTCAGGGCTTTGGGGTGTTGGAGGTGAATACATCAGGTTTTAAAATTTATGGCATTTAGACACACACTCTCAGAAGGAAGAGGAATCTTACCTGTCTGACCTTTCCAGTCTATCAAATATTTTGAATACTTAAACATATTTTGTATGCAAGAAGTATGTATTCTTCATTCTTTTTTCAAATGAGCCAGATACATTTTATTTAATGCATTGTTTCCCTTTAAAAATGAATCAGGTAAGTATCTCAAGGAGCATATCATGTCTTAAGGGAAATGCCACACGGTGTGATCAGCACCACTCCAGAGGCCCAGGTGAGGGGCCAGGATTCAGAAGATGTCACCTACCTGGGGCTCTTTCCTGGGGTCGTTTCTGGGTAAAGGTATAGCCACAGAATATTGTGACATGATGCTGGGCTGGGAAGACCTGGAGTCTGATTAATGGTGCAGATATTTAATAACTAGGATTTTAAGCAATTTGCTCTAAGCCTTCATTTCCTTGTTGACAAAATGAGCACCTTAGCCCATTTTGGGTTGCAGTGATAAAGTACAAAAGACTGGGTGACTTAGAAACAGAAGATAATTATTCCTCACTGTTTTGGGGGCTGGAAGTCTGAGATCAGGTTGTCAGCAGATCTGTCATCTGGGGAAGCCTTGCTTCCTGCTTCCCAGACAGTGCCTTCTCTTTGACTCCTCAGATGGCAGAAAGCAGAGCTGAAGAAGCAGCTAACTCTTGGGTCTTTTCTAAGGGCACTAATCCAATTCTTGAGAGTCCCACCCTCACGACCTCACTACCTTCCAAAGGCCCCACTTCCTAATCACAGTGGAAGTTAAGATTTCAACATATGAATTTTGGGGGGCACAAACTTTCAGTCCATAGCAATGAGCAATTAGAACCATTTGAAAACCATTAATCTAACTTCCACAACATTTGAGAGTAGATGCTGGGCATCCAAATGTGTTTCTTGTGATATTCTTACCCCTAAAAATGTTATTTTACTACAGTTTAAAATTCATGTTGAATAGGTCATTTCCAACAATATGTGTAGATAGCATTGAACATTCATTTTCTGAGATTGAATATTTATTTTTTGAAACATTCTGTGTATTTTGAATAATCTTCTGATATCAGTCAATTAGAGAACATGTAGGCAGATAGTCTCAATGAAGAATGGAGCAAAAATGCCATGTGTTTTCAGAAAAGTTTCTTTTGTTAAAACTTTGAGTTCCTATTTCTTTTTTTCCATGCTCTTTTGTGTATTTTGCTTGGTTCTTTCTTTGCTTTCAGCCACTGATCTATGCAGGTGACAATCTTTTTGATCATCAGGACTGCAAAGTTATCCCAAAAGAATGCCTTTTGTTTTTAGAGGCATTGCCACATCTACCCAGGTCCACAACAAATATAAATTTAAGTTTATTCCGAATACTTGCCTTCTACTACTTTCAGTGCAGTAAATTTTGCTGAATTTGAATGGATTTATTCCAGGTCTTCCTAAACATCAATATACTGAAAAATCATTCTTCCTTAAGTATAATATTATTACTTTATTAAAGTTCATTTTAATACATGTAATAACATCACAACTTGTAAAATGTTGACCTTTGACCTTAGGTCTTATATATACTTACGCACTTATATGCATTTATGTGTGTGTATACACACACACACACACACACACATAAATATACACATATATGTGATATATTAAACATTTTAAAATTCTTGGCTCTGAGAAAGGCCTCTATTCTTTTAATAAGAAAATAACATTCAATTTATGAAGTAAACTAAACCAGAATAAATGGTACAGACAATTTATGAAGTGTATTATGTTTAGAATTCTTCTCTTAAAATACTTAAATTTAAGCTTTGCAGTTTGTTCTCGTGTATTTCAAATATGTTTTATCTGATGCTTACTAGTGTGGTACTTTATTTTATTTGTAAATTTACTTTCCACATAGGTCGTGTTTCAGAGAAGCATTTAAATGTAGTCTGTTACTAAAGGCTGGCATAAAATAAGTATTGAAATAGAGTCAATTGCAGAAACTTTTGGACTAGTTATGGTAATGTGAATGCTTTCTTATTGCAAATTTTTATGCTTGTTGTCTAATATGCAGAAAACATGGACAAAAATAAAAATAACAATGGCCTGCAAAATAATGACATTCATTAATATTTTAATGTATAAAAAGACCTCCCCTGTATCAAGATTATATTGATATGCAACTGGATTTTCTTCTAGCACTTTTATTGTTTTATTTATAACATTTAGTTTTGTAATATGCACCTGTAGTCCCAGCTATTCGGGAGGATGAGACAGGGGAATCACTTGAGCTCATTAAGTTTGAGACCTGCCTGGACCACACAGCGAAATCCCATCTCTTAAAAAAAAAAATGCCCAAAACAAAAAACCTTTAAAAATAATATATATGGGATTCCTTTTAATAAAATATTTTCTCTCAGTTGTTAGTCCGTTGGCTCAATATTTGTTGGTGGAATAATGGCATTAAAAACTGATTGAAGTTGATCCAAGAGGGATCAGGTTTGCACAGAAAGGCTGGGAGGGATGGGGAGCCCTTTTAGGGCCTTCTGGCAGAAAGCAAAGGAGATCCAGGACCCTGGTGCCTGAGCAGCAGACCCGTTCTTTCATTAATGTTTGTTTATTACCAATCTTTTTCTGATTTATATTTTTAAAGCTCTTATATCCTAGGAAGTTTTATTTGTTGCCTCCTTCACTAAGCTTCCTATAATGTGGAAGAATTAAGGCCCTATTTAGTGACATTAGAACACGTGAAGCAAATAAAACCTGGTTCTCATCCTCCAGAGACTCGCAGCGCAGCGTGAGGAGGGGCATGGAGGGACGTAGACGTGGGTAATTAACATAGACAGAAGATTACGCTGTGTGTGAAAATAGAATCTCTGAGTCCTGTGGGAGTGGAGGGGAGAGAGGAATTGGTTCTCTCTGGGAAATCAGTGGTGGATTCTTAGAGGAATTTTTGCTTGATCTGAACTTTTGCCTTCAGAATCTAGATGGACCTTAATTAATGTTTAGTGAGTGAATGAATGAATAGAGTATTTTTTGCTTTCTGCTTTTGGGTTGTGTGTGTGAAGGGGAGGTGAGCGGGCATCAAATGTAGGAGGAACGGCCCAGAAGCATGACAGTTGATAATTAGTCAGTGTATGTTAAGAGCTCATTAATTCTAATAAGGATATTGGAGATGTATCATACATGAAAATAGAGCACCCCTAAATGCATAATGCAACTCAATAGAATCAAACTAGTGAAGGCTATCAACACTAACATTATAGTACTATACAAGTAAGGACAGGTTTTTTGGCCATGTGTTTCCATAGCATCTAGGAAAAAATAGAATCATGAAAATAGTTGTGAGTACATGGGAAAAAGATTTTATTTTAATAAAGCCATTAGGTAAAACGAGACACACCAGGAATGCCCTGGGTCTTATCTGCATATAGAGACTATGCCTTCATCTTAAGATATCTGGTCCATATTTTCCCTTTTCAAAAATCTCAGGAATTGTCTTTTTTTCAATTGATAACATATCATAGTATCCCTTCTCATCTTATAAAAAACAGAGATACACAGGACCAACAACAAAAAAATCCTTGCTCTTGATCTGTCCCTAATTATAAGTGATTTTAGCTGTATTTCATTTCACTGATTCTGTTTGCAAACAGGCTTTCACACTTGTTTTTAAGAAATAAACTCCTTTTGTCAAATAAAATCTCACTGGAAATCCCAGTTTTCCTAACACATCTCAGTGATGCTGTGGTGGACCCGGTGTGGACATCTGGGGTCTGGGCCCTCTCGGCCTCCCCAACCACAAGCTTGTCCCATGAAGACCCCTAAAGCTTCCCTGTAAACTCCCTTAAGCAATCACTGTGCTGTGGTCAGCGAGGTTCCATCCTAGTCCCAAATTTTGTTCTATAAAAGTCTCTGTGTTTCTTTTCATCCTCTAAAGGACACATTTTTCTCTTCATTTTATGAGTTGATTTTCCTTTGTGCTGTTTCATCCTCTACTACTTGACCTCGTGAAGGAAAGATGAAATCCAGAGAACTAGATATTGCCCTTCATTGTGTCTGAGACCCTGAATAGTAAATTAGAACAGAAATGTGTCATTGTCTTTCTCTCTCCTCCTTCCCCTCCCCTGTGCTCCATGTTCCCCAGTCTCATCGAGCAATTCTACCTGAGAGGCCTTAAGATCTGATTTGAACACCACAGCCTTGATGACTTTATTAGCAGGTGGTTCAAGGACCACACTGGGAGGAAAAATAAAAAACAAAACACAACAGAAAATTAAAATAAAGTAATACCATTGCTCCAGAATTCATTGTATGGCGAACATAGAAAGCACAATATCAAGGCAAATTTTGATTTCATACTTAAAAGTTGCTCGCTTTTAGTTTTGGGCCAAATTCTGCTTAGCGTCAAAATGGGGAAACCAGAATTGTTTTCAAAAGATGAAATATTTCCCAAGAATAGTTTAAAACTTGTACATGTAACAGTTTTGTGGTTGCTACAGGAAAGTACTTGGGGGAGTGGCGCATTTTGGTTGAAGCCAACAGCTCAGGGTTCTACAGGACAGTGTGATGGGTCTGCTCAGCTCCCTGCTGTGCTCAGCGCCCCGCTGTGCACCATTCCTTGTGGTTTGCTTTGGATTCATACAGATGCTGTCCTCTCTTTCAACTGGAAATGAAGACGCACTAACACCCCATCTCTTTATCAAACACGTGGCCTCTGAGTGGAGATGGCAGAAGGGCTCTCAGGAGTGAGTGACCAGCGGGGGAGAGGCTATCCCCAAATTCTTTGGCTGTCAAGTAGACCTTTACCCAACTGGGTGGCCCCTGCTCTGCCTCTGTGTCAGACAAACACTACATCTATCCCTTGACTCTTTCTGTGCTCCACTGCTCACTCCTCACTCACCTACCACTTAGCATTTATTGAGCGCTCTGTCTGACATCCAGAAATGAATTTCACCTGGGTCCCACTTCTAGGCCTTCCAAAACCACATGGAAGAAGGACGACTACTTCATATAATGCGAAAGGTGCTTGGGAAGCGTGGGTTTGTTGGGGCTGCCGTAAGGAGTACAGCCAGTGACAGAAATGTATCGTCGCACAGCTCTGGAGGCTGCAATTCTGAGATCAGAGAGTCAGCAGGGTTGGTTCCCTCTGAGGCTGTGAGGGCGTCTGTTCCAGGTCTCTCCCAGCTTCTGAGAGTCTTTGGTGTTTGCTGATTTCATCTGTGCCTTCACCGTCTCAGGGTACTCTCCCTCTGTGTCTGTCTGTGTCCAAATTTTCCCTGTTTATAAAGACACGAGACATACAGGATTAAGGACCCATCCTACTCTACTATAATTTTGTTTTGTTTAATTACATCTGTGACAAACCTATTTCCAAATAAGGACAGAGGTACCGGGGGTTAGGACTTCAGCATGTGTTTTTTTTGGTGGGGGTGGGGGATATAATGCCTATAAAAGGTAGCATTCTCTCCCAGTAATTTCTTCTTGAGGCATTCGATGTCACAAATGAACAATTTTAGTTTTCTCAATTAGTTACTCAAGAGTGCTGTCCATGTATGGATGTGTTTGCAAGAGGTAAAGGCAGCACAGATCTATGTCATAAATCAGCCTGCTGTCTGTCTGTCTCTCTCGACCTACCTCCCTTCCTCCACACATATTGAATACATTATACTGAGTGATACGATATTTCAGTAGGCCTCCAGGAACTTTGTTCAGTGAATAGAAGGTTTGATAAGTTGTTAAATTAATCAAATTGTTCAATACTAAGGGACTTTCATGGGTATCTCTGTGGCCCATGAATGTTCTGGAAAGCCAGGGAGAGAAAAAGATGTTTCTCCAGTCATGAGCTGGAGTCTGAGACCTAAAATGGGAGTAGAAAATACTCTGCCTTTTCATCCAAAATGTTTGGAATGAGTTAGGTGTTTTGCAGTTCTAGGAGCATTTATTAAGGGGCATATCCTAAGTGAGGCCATCCTGTTCTGGGGATGTACAAGGAGGCGTCATGCCTCTGGCCTTCAAAGCTGTCACTGCTGGACTTGTTTTTAAAATTTGAGAGCTTTAAATCAAGTTCAGAAATCATTGCCAAATTTTTCTATGCCCTCTTTACGCATCCCAAAACTATATTTCTATGTCAGCCATTATATTATGTCCTTAAAAAAATTAATAAGATCAAATCTTCCCTCTGAATTAGAATCGACCAGTCAGCTTTGGTTTTCAAAATCCATTGGTAGAGTATTGGAAACCTTTGAATCTTAGATGGTTTCACATCACCTCTATAATGACCTGACCTCTAAGTATAAGGTCACATTCTGAGGTTCTTGGGGTTAGGACTTCAACATAGGAATTTAGGGGATCACAACCCTTAACAGTGTCCCAGTCGGCATCACAGCAAATCAGTTTCTGCTTCTTCTCCATCCATGAAATCGAACATGCTAATGCCCACTTTCATTGTTTTTCGTGCATTTTGCTGGCTGAATGTTGGACACGTATGTTTATTAATGGCATGAGGTTTACCATTCAGAGATGCGATGTAAAGTAATGTCTCAGGCTCACCACTGCACTGCAGGGGGTGGCCTTGTAGGGGCTTCTTCATTTGCCTTGAGAATTGGCCACAGCACTTACCTCCAGCTTCTTGCCTATAAATACTTCTGAACTGAGTAGGTATTTTTTTCTCCCAAATCATGATCCATGTTGACCTTGCAAGGAGACAAAGTCCTGCTTTAAATACTTTCGGATGTGGTTGGACCTGGACATCTCTCACTATCTTAGAACCGGTTGGCCACCTTGCTTCATTTAGGTTTACCTGGAGTGCTGCATCTCTCTATAGTCTCACACCCACCAACCTTTAGCATGTTATCTATTTATCTGCCTATCATTCCCACCAGACTTTGAGCTTCTCAAGGGCAAGGATTGGCTCTTATCCATCCTGTCTCCTCTGCACGTAGCACAGTGCCTGCTACATAGCTGATGCTTAACTAATAATGCACATTAAGAAACGAGATGAATATGTTTTTGAAAAATATTTTGCGTATCTAAAGTTAGTTGAGTCTCTACAGTATGAATGATGCTGATAATTTATTTTTTAACTTCACTAAACATCATTACTCTCACATCCTGACTGGTAAAAGCTGAATGAAAGTTAAGGAAACTAAGGCTTAGTTAAATTAGATACAATGTGGCAGGCATTTGCCAAGAACTCAACATATGCTGTCACATTTAAACCACACCCTAACTCTGCATTTTTGTCCAACATTATGGATGAGGATATAAGTCTAGGGAAATTATTTGCTCGAGTTATTATATGTTATGATAAGGAGAAAATGAATGTTTTGTTTTCAGTGCTTACTCACATGAAGCACTGTTCTAAGATTTTAAATGTGTATTATCTTACTTGATTCTCCCCTAAACCTTTAAGACAGAGAGTGTCATTGCATCCATTTTAAGAATGAGGATACTTAGACACAGCGAATGTAAGTAAAATGCAGATCAGATAGGGAGCAGGTAGCCAGCCAGCATGAAAACCTAGGGACTTGGTATCAAAAGTTACAGTCTTAACTGTGACCACCTCTTTGGGAACCAAGTCAAACCCAGGTATGTCTATTAGAAAAGTCCGTCCTCTTGCCCCAAGCTGGAACCCCTTATTTTTCTTATTCGCTACTAGATGATACCACATAAGTTTAGAGATTACAGAGGTAATATTGGGAGAAATCATTACAACCACCCATAATTTGATGTCATACTGTAATGTATTTCTAAATCAGAGGATACTTGATAATAGATTAAATTAAAGTAAATAATACAGAAAATTATTTGGGGGTACTTACCTTACATAAAAGTACTGAGTAACATAATAGATTACTTTTTAAAAATATATCACTCTATATCATTGCCCTGGATAGCAAGCAAGATACCTGTTCTTCAAATGTAAAGAATGTTGTTCAAGGCAGAGCTCAAGAAATACGTTCATAAAAATGAGCACTCAGTGATAAATGCCATCATCCTGCAGAGTGAAACGAGAGTTGAGAGTTCTGGGGACATGTCTATGGAGCCTCCACGTCCACATCAAGATGGGCTGCACACACGGATCACCCCAAGTCTACCCTTTGTGCAGGAAGACTCCCTTCAGCTACCCTGGAGACATGCACATTTTCTAGTCAAATTTCGTATTTTTGCCTTTCTTACAGACAAGAGGAAGTGAAACCTTGACTTGCTTCTGAACTGTCACAAATGACATTTACTTTCTTCCCTGTGGAAACTACTTGAAATAATTAATATCCAAGAATATAATCTTTATACAACTACTTTACTCCTAGAGAAATTCCAAGGTTAGAAAATGTCAAAAGGAATCTGAATTGATTTTGCCACCTGGGGTCAAATGTTCTATTCTAGTTATGAAAGTCAATTTTCATAAAAAAATTTCACATACTATAACCTGGGAATATCCTAATTTCAATGAATAAAAAACATGCGGCTGCCTGTTTAAATTTCGACTTTTAATGCAGAACGGTGGTATTTAGCTTTTACCTTCTGTTTTATAAAATTCTGTTATTCCATAGGAATAAAGTAGATGCAGATTTACTCAAGTAAATTTTAAAATATGTAGCCATTTTAAGATGAGATCATCCTTGCAGCACATCAGGTATTAGGAACAGAAGATTTATTTTTTAAAAAATCAAATGGATTTCCTCTCAGGGAAACCACTTGAAGAAGTTAACTTCTAAGAAGCTAGAATATTGAGAATGATGACATGTTCCAATCACTTAAATAGGTTTTGAAGCCTCATTTTCAAACCTAAGTGGAAGGAGAAAGAGATGGAAAAACAGAGGGATGGATGGATGGATGGATGGATGGATGGATGGATGGATGGATGGATGGGGAAATAGAGAGATAGGTGGATTCATTTCCTTTAACAATGCTTATATGTTGGTTTTGTGCATCAGATCTTTAATTAGGAAATCAGAGAAAGAAATAATTTTCAAATATATCCTGGAATATGCAAAATATTTTGTATCTGTACATATATAGAGCAAAGAAAAGGAAATTATTCTTGCATACATTCACACATGTCTGGATCCATCACACACATACATTGGCAGGAGGTGAGGGTATTTTTTATCATTATTAAGCCAAGACAGTGAGGTAGCATTTATTCTCTTTACAATCTCCTGAAACAATCTTAGGACCTACAGAATCCCTTTCCACTCGGATTCCCTGCTCTTGCTGACCAACTGCAAGTGAAACATTTTTCCATTGAACTTGTAAAGTTAATTCAATTAAGTGACTTTCTTTTAACACACATCTGTCCAGGCTTCGGACGACTGTGCCATCCCTCACTGAGGCTCTCGTGGTGGTTCCTGGGCCCTGTGAAATGCCCCAAAGGGCTCACGCGCACACACACACACACACACACGTGCACACACACACACACACACACACACACACAGAGCTTTCTGGCTGTTTTGAAACACCACCCCCGCCAAAGTCCTACCCAGGGCCATTCCATTTGCAGGTTTCTCTAACTCCAGGCTCTCTTCTCCAGGTCACCCCAGGCTCTCTCTCCCCCAGGCCACCCAAGGCTCTCTTGCTCTTTTCTTTGAGTTTCTGTACTTACATCCCTTCATCAGGATGCCCTTGGCCATCTTTTATCAGTAGCACGCTCCCATCAC
Source organism: Theropithecus gelada (assembly GCF_003255815.1). Classification (NCBI taxonomy): domain Eukaryota; kingdom Metazoa; phylum Chordata; class Mammalia; order Primates; family Cercopithecidae; genus Theropithecus; species Theropithecus gelada. Next base: position 22,471,414 of record NC_037670.1, read on the forward strand.
CTATGATCTTCTTTCCCTGCTTTCTTTCTTGGTCCAGACCACTGAGCTAAAGCCCTCAACAAGATCTGTCTGAACACTACATATAAATCATGACCTGCATGACCACCTTTCCTTTATGTTTCCCTATAGCTTTCATTACCGCTGCACATACCCCATGCTCGCTCATTTACGTGTTGTTTGTTGCCTGTCTCCCGTGTGTCCAGGACATGCATGTTGTCTGCTCATTTAGTGAGGCATCTCAGATACCTAGACTTACAGTGATTCTGTCACAAAATAGTTCAGGGAAATCAGTTTGCAAGAAGGAAAAAGATGAATCTTTTATTTATTTTTCTAACTTGACGTCAGCAACTATCCTATCTGATATTTATTAGTATTTCAGATTCATTGTTCATTTTTGGTTTTCCCCAGTGGTTTGAATTTTAAAGGCATTTCTTTGCATAAAGTATTTTAAACACCCTCTTTTATATAAAGTATTAAATCATAACATTGATTTAAAGCCATTTAATTTATATGACCTCTTAAGCAGCTGTGAGAGCATAAAAGAACTGTGTATCAAAGCAAAAAGTAAGAACTCTCTAGTCTTTTGAAAATATTTACTTTGAACAGATTGCAGCTCCTTAAATGACGAGGCTTTGGAATCTGGGAGGTGGTCAGACCCCAACTCTGCCTCCTTGAGGCCACCCACATGTTCCCGGACCCACTGTGTGTCCTCCCCAAGCCCAGCACGTCATCTTCAAAGTGACACCCACATTAGATAGCTGTGCAGAGCATCTAGTGGGATGCCAGGTGCAGAACCTGCCAAACATCACTGGTTGTTGATTTATCAGTTTAATTGAATTTCTGCTGGAAAAGAAGGAAAGGAATGGGGGCAAGACCTGCATTTTCCATGACAACTTTTGTGTTCTGATGGCAGGGAATGTGCTGCACGCCACCTGCCTGTGATGCAACCACTCAGGAATGGGGACCAAACCTTTGTGCCCATCTCTCCTCCTTCCTTAAGACTGAGCTGAGGGCTCTGGGTTGGAATTTCCTGGTGGGATCTGCTCTGTTCTTCCTTCACCCTTGCCCTGAGCAAGCTCACTGAGCAACTGCCTCTCTGAGCCGGGAGCTGGGCCAGGCACAGGAGCCCATTGGTGGAAGCAGTGATGTGGTCCCTACCCATCAGTCTGCAGTGCAGCGGGGATACACACAAGGCCAACGTGGGACCATGAGGTGTGCTGGGTGCTGCAGAAGGACTGTACAGGAGCTTGGGCACGTGGCTATAAGAAAGGACAGGTAAACTGAGACAGGAGTGAATGAAGAACGACACAGGTGTGGTGGCTGGAACAGTGTACCCGGCAGAGGGAACCTGAACCCAGAGGGTGCGTAATGCGCCTGCAACCGGCAGCAGCCTTGGGGAGAGGGAGGCAGATTCCAGACAAAAGGCAAGCTGCAGGTGCCAGCAGGAACTGTAAACCACCATGTCCTGCAAGCCTTGGTGGTTTTGGCTCTGCTGGTGTTGACGAGACACCAAGAGGGAGATTGTAGCTGGAGACAATCACGTTTTCATTGTAAACTGTTATTCTGCCTGAGGTGTGGAAAATAGTTGTGGGAATGAGGCTGACCAACACCAGAAGCAGGGCATGCCTTGTCCATAGTTCAGTCCAAGGGGAGTCCGGGAAAGCCTGAATGGATGGTTGAATGGATGGACAGGCAGAGCTGAGAGATGTTATGGCAAAGAGTGATGTAGCTTTGGTGGACACCACGGATGTGGAGAGAGTGAAGAAAACAGGGAGGATGTGGTGACTCCCTTATCAGGTGATGGGGTGGGTGGTGGAAACTGTTGACTCTAGGAGGGGCCTGAGGAAATGTGGGTTTAGGGTGGAGAAAGGGTGGTTTGGTATTCCATAGGTGGATTCTGAAGTATCCTGGGATTTCCAAGTGAGAGGGAAACTGTCTGTATAGATGAGAAAAAAATATTTTCTTAGAGATTAATGTCAAATAGAACTTATTTTAGGTTATTTGTCATTTTAAATTAGCCAAGCACTTGAGTCTTTCTATATGGTGGATATGCAATGGCTCAGGATTTTCTTATCATGACACAGAATGAGACAGAGGATTTAATTTCAGTGTAAACTCAGTTCAAGGCACCCCCTGGAATCAGAGCTCCCAAAAGACAACTTGTAGACAAACAGTCAACTACAGGGCTCAAAATTATTTTTTGTGAACATTTAAAAACTTTTTTTTAAACCTATAGTTTTGTTTATGAACAAAAGTCAAATTGAGGAAAGAGAGCTCATCAAATCTGTATGTGACTTAAACAATGAACGGAGCTTCAGTTCCAGGGTAAGAAAATTATTCTAAAAAGAAAGCGAAATCAGGAGGAGTCAATGCTGCTTTCTTTGCACTGAGTTTGTGTCTGTTGTACAATGACCATGGAATGGTGCATTTGGTTTGGACAAGCCACTTCTGGGGGCAGTGTGGAGCTACAGCAGAGAGCAACTGAGATGTGATCCCAGGGCAATTGTATAAGGGTGTTCAGTTCTTATTATTTCATCATTTTAAGGCATCTCTTGAAATAAACAGCACCCTTAGAGTTAAAGTAATATATCTCTGATACAGAAATTGTTTCTCCAAAGTATTGCTGGGGTCAATGGTAAATAAGCAACGACAAGCCTGTTCCCATAAACTTTATTGCCTCCTGTAACTGACTTTCTAAGTAAATAAAGGTTCTTAGTTTTGCTTTTCTTGCAGAAAGGAAAGATAGAGTGGTACCAGAGGGATAGATAGCCAAGAGTTATGCTAATCATCTGATGTTTTATAATAAAAGAGATTTCCTCTAAAAAGAAAAGGAGGTTCTGAACGTGGTTATGCACATTCTTCCAAACTCAAAGTCATGTCTGGAACATTCTTATATGGAAAGAGCTAAAAATACTTAAAAATTTACCTTGAACATTTCTCCTCCAATCATATTATGGTCCAGGCAGGTGCTGATATGAGGGATATGTGGTGCACTATCCTTTGACAAGCAGAAGGTACTGTGAGTCTCTGAGGATGGGATGCAGACCTTTGGTCTGCTCCATACAACTATTAAGGAGGCCCATGTGCTTTTGAAATGCATTGTAAGGGTCCAAGACTTTGTAGTTAAGGTTGCTCCTAATAAACGCAAGCTGATAGTGCAGATATGCAAAGGTAAAACTATTTAACAGCCACCAAGAAACAGCACCATGTTTTGTAATAGTAACATGCAAAACCAATGGCAGATGCATGCTAGCGCCTCTTAGCACTGGAGAGCACGGTGATCACTTCCTTACTGGAGAACCTTCCCAGAGGTGAGAGCCATGGAATGCTTTGAGGAAGAGGAGGGGCCAAAAATGGAAAGCCTGGGCCAGGAGCAGTGGCTTGTGCCTGTAATTTTGGGAGGCCAAGTCGGGCGGATCACGAGGTCAGGAGATCAAGACCATCCTGGCTAACACAGTGAAACCCCGTCTCTACTAAAAATACAAAAAATTAGCTGGGCGTGGTGGCACACACCTGTAGTCCCAGCTACTCGGGAGGCTGAGGCAGGAGAATCGTTTGAACCCAGGAGGCAGAGGTTGCAGCGAGCCGAGATTGCACCACTGTACTCCAGCCTGGGCGACAGAGTGAGATTCCAACTCAAGAAAAAAAAAAAAAAGGAAAACCTGGACATTGCCAAAGACAAAATGTGTCTTTCATCCTGTCCATGAGGAGGCTCTGACTGCTGCTCACCCTCACTGGCTGCTGCTCTGCCCTTTATCCTCTAGGACTCTGAAACCGGAGACATTGACTTAGCAGGTGAGTTATTGAGGCCAACTGAGCAAAAGCAAAGGACAGATGGAGTACCTGGCAGTGGAGCAGAGATCTATAAAACCATCCCTCAAGGCTTGTGACCTTAAGGAATAGACCAGTTAGTTAGAACGACAAGATGCACATGTGCAAAATTTACCAACAGTATGAGACTATGGTGCCAGCAATGTCACAGACATGACGATTGAAGTAGAAGAAATTCTTGGTTCAAGGAAGAGCACTATCCAGTATTTACTGGAAGGAATATTTTAAATCAATGCTGTTCTAGAAAATTTGGGGCAATGGGTATGCACATTCTATTTATAAAACATTTCTATATACTCTAAATATGTATAATAATGTATAACAAAATAACAGGCCAGTAATTACTATAATGGGGTATAATATGATATAATATAATATGAGAACTGGAGGCCAAGTTCTCAGAGGAAGCCACTTTATTCCTTAAGTTAATATGATGAATCTCACTTTGTGTCTCTTTCTTATGCCTTATTTGAGCCACAAAGAGGAGGAAAGAGGAAAATCCCAACACATAATAAATTCTTGAATTTCACCATTAAATATGGCTCAGGACTGTGGCTGTGGTTGTGCTTATGTCATGAAGAGCTTTGTGAAATTAAATCAATGATAATTTATAAAGTCATCATCAGAACATTGTAGAAATACTATGGTTTGGGGCACTGAAGAACCCCAGTGTTGAAAGGTTTGCTTTTTGGCTTTGAGGTTTAAAAAGGAGCTGTGATATTTTGAGACACAGAGATGATGGATGGCAGCCAGACCATGTTACCTTACATGGCAGAACTCCTGGAGATGACTAGAGGCATGATTAGAGCATCTGCCCTGTTTCCACAGCTATGAGAAGGGTGGCCTTCAGGAAAAAAGGAGAGCCATAGAAACCCACACACAGGGTTTCTGTCTCAGGATTTCACTCACAGTTCTTCCTTCAGAGGCAAGGATGAGCTTCATGTTTCCTTTGCACCAGTAGCAAAGACAGCAGAAACAGGCACTGCATTATAATTACACTGGATTTATTCCAGGGTGTATCTGTTACTTATTACTACATAACAAACTACCTCAAAACTTAGTGGCTTAGAACAATAGCTGTTTGTCTAGTTCATGATTGTGTGAATTGGCAATTTAGGCTGAGCTCAGTTGGGTGGTTCTTTTGCTCTCAGCTAGGTTCAGTCATGAGTTTGTCAGTAGCTGCCTGTCAGGGAGGTGACTCTTCTCCTGGGGTTGGTTGCCAGCTGTGTGTTAGGGAGATGAGGGGAACTGGATCATTGTTTCCTGTTGTCCAGCAGGCAACCCTAGACTGGCCCACATGGTAGCTCAGCGGGTTTCAGAGAGAGAGTGCAGAAGCTTAGACTCAGTGCTGGTACACAGCAACTTCTTTCACATTCTATGGGCCAATGTGAAATACAAAGACACCCGATGTGGCTACAGTGGAAAATAAGACTACGGGCCTTGACAGGAGGAGCTGTGAAGATCATTGTAAAGGCTATGGTACTTGGAGACATGGAGGATTATGGCCATTTTTGGCATCTACCATACATGGGGTAGTTTGTGTCTGAAGGCAGTGTGGCTGGACGCATTTAGGAAGTGAGAGCTTCACATGTATGTTCATGTAGGACACTACCAGGAATAGGAAGGTCAGAGAAAAAGGGAGCTTAACAGAGCAAATGCCTTAAAGAGACACAGAGGTCAGAGCCACCTGCTTGGAAAGATCAGAGGGATGGAACAGCAGGGCAGGGACTTTAAGCCACACTAGGCAGTGCAAATGATGCTGACTTCACAGGGGCTCAGGAACACAGGCCAAGGAAGCACCTTGACCTCCTGGCTCCAAAGCTCTGAGCATCATTCTTAGAAATAGTTCCCCTGCCAGCATATTTTGTACCACTAAGAAAGTGACTCAGGATAAAATCCAGAGCACTGTTTTGTTTTCTTAATTAACTAATTGATTTTGACAAATAAAAGTGGTCTGTATTTAAATTATACAATGCAATGTTTTGATATATGTGTATACTGTGAAGTGATTGCCACAATCAAGCTAACTAATGTTTTCAGGCCTCTATTGAAGTGCCCTAATGGTTCTCTTCAAACTGCTGCAAAAATCTGATAAGCAAAGTTCCTGGCCAGCCAGAAGATACCTCAAGGGCTCTCATTATCTCCCTGAATCCAACCCACCGGCCATACCTACCGTGCCATCTCTCACCCCATCCTCTCTTGGCAGATGTCCTTGTCTTCTACACACCTGAAAAGGGGAAGGCATCCAGTTTCACATTCTTGTTGCAGGTCCAGTGTCAGTTAAGGCTTGGATGGATCCCTCTGAGTAGCCTCCACCCCCTTCTCCCTGAAGAAGTCAAATAAAAGTGGGTATAATTCGAGGCAGTGACATGTCCGTGCAAGGCTTGGCCTTGTGGTAAGTCACAAACAAGGCGTGAACAATATTCCCACTTTCTCCTCTCTGCTAAGTTCTTGCCCTGAAAAAAACTAAGTTCTGCAAAGTGCTCAGAGGGTTTAGGTGTGAGCCACCCAGCTGCAGGCAGAGTTATAGCTCTGCCTCTGGGGGCCAGCTCCAGCTGGGAGGTTGATGGGAGCCTCTGAGCTTGGGCTCCCCAGAAGCAAGATCCTAGAAAAGAATTGGAGTGTACGGAACTTCTTTCAGGGGCAGGCCCAAAAAGTATCCTAGGAAATTGGGGAAGGGACATGGGAAAGAAAAGAAGTCAGTAGAGAGGGTGTTGTCCAGCAGTTTACTGATGTGGGAAACTGGGGTTCAGTCCCGCCTGGGGCCCCCGAGAGGCTTGGTACAGCACACTTCAAATGATCATGCCTGAGGTACCAGGAGCCCACCATATCTATTGCTGAGGTCTGTTCATGCCCTGTCTTGTGTGCTGGCCAAGAGAAGGTTCTCAGATGGAAGGCCACAGGGGTTTTCAGTAGGAGCCCTCTTGGCTGAAACTGAAATGAGGATACCTCAAAACATTAAGTGAATTTTCTGAGTCCATATAGCCGGGAGCTGAGTCTGTCTAATTGTAAAGTCCTTGTTCTTTAGCAGGAGGAAAGAGGAAATGGTGACAAATAAGTAGTTTCTTGGATCCAAGACATTGAGAGTGGCTATTTCCTCCTTGCACAGAAGGCTTCTTGATGGAAACCAAATTACTCTGAAAACTTACTTGTTTTAATATCTTAGCAAATCATTCGATACATTCAGGGAAGTGTTTATCAGCAATGTATAATTGTTCTTCTCACTTGAAGAATGTTTGTTTCATGACATTGGAGATCTATAACACAAAGACCTACTTTGTGTGATGAACCCCCGTGGTTTAGCTGTTATAGGGCCCTCACACACACACTCCTGGTCCCTGACCGCATCTGTTTTGACCTGGTTCTAACTCTACCACTGTCCACCGCTAGACAGAAAAGAGGAAGACATGCCTCATTCTCCAAAAACTGGAGGAACTGCGTCATTTTCAAGTTTAGTTTTTGTTGTTTCCAAGTATATTTATGTAATGCTGGATTACATGTATATACTTGCCATGAATTAAATACATCACAAATAAAATCCACTTTTGGGACTCAACAGTATATAAAAACACAAGCCGTATGAACAGATTTATTTATAAAGTTATGATGAGCTTTTCTGAGATCTTTCTAGCATATCACTGGTGTAAATGTCATGGGAATTGAAAATAATGTATTTGAATTTCACAGTCTTCTGTGAATGAATTTTTTTTTTTTTTTTTTTTTTGAGACTGAGTCTGTCTCTGTTGCCCAGGCTGGAATGCAGTGGTGTGATCTTGGCTCACTGCAACCTCTGCTTCTCGGGTTCAAGCAATTGTCCTGCCTCAGTCTCCAGAGTAGCTGGGATTACAGGTGCATGCCCCCACACCTGGCTAATTTTTGTATTTTTAGTAGAGACGGGGTTTCACCATGTTGGTCAGGCTTGTCTTGAACCCCTGACCTGATGATCCACCCACCTCAGCCTCCCAAAGTGCTGGGATTACAGCTGTGAGCCACCACGCCTGGCCCTGTGAATTTTTTAATACTGCATTTCCCAAAAAGAATTTGTCTTTCTCTCTTTTTTTAAAAAAAAGTTTTCCCCGAGTCTATTATAAAGTCATTCTTGACCAGAAAACTCAAACAAAAAATGAATGAATTAGATGACTTGTCCAGATTCTGTGTTTAGCAGACATGTGTACCAAGAGTTTGTATTGATTGTTACTACATGATAACACAGATAGCACTGAAAAATCTTAACTCTGTGTAAAGTGTTTATGTATATAAACACTTAAGATTTTATGTAATGTAACTTTTCCTATTCAACCTTTTAAGGAATATCTAATATTTTAAATTACTTTATCAAGCAAAGAAACAAAATGGACAAGTTTAAAAATAAAAACATAGAAAAGGAAAAAAATAATTATCCTGTGGTGTTCTCTCATTAACTAAAAATAAAGGTTTCGGAAAATCTGTTAATTTTCCAAATTTTAGATTTTTTGTGCTATTATATTCAAAAATGACAGATTAAAATTTTGAAAAATTTGTTCATGAAAATTCTAACAAGTTTGCTCATGATCTAAATTTTCTTAGCTCTCATGAGATCTGGTTGTTTAAAATAAATAAATAAATAAATTTTCTTAGGGACCCAACTGCCACTAAGATTTTTTAAATGGTAGCTACTGGCATTTTTTGTTATAAGCCAAATTTCTTTCATCAAATCAAGCTCACACATTCACTCAAGTTCTTAAGATACTGTTGAAACGGGAAAAGTCCCTTTGTCTCCCTCTCAGGGCGTGTGATGGGGGTGTGGCTGGCTTTTTTGGTGCCTCACTGCTCAAACTTCTAGGGGAGGGCATACAGACGGGCAGGCTGTGGGGCTCCGACCCCATGGCAGCATCTAGAGGTGAATGTTTACAGCTCCTGAGGCCCCAGTGTGTGTGTGTTACCATGTACCCTATTCGTTTAGCATCTGCAGGTGGCTTGTGTGCAACAGATTAATTAGACTCCTGCCTTATTACAAGGACAGAGGGCTTTTCTGTATCCCGGGATTTCTTGCCTTGGTGTACCAGAAGAATCGGATCACACCTGGGCTTGGAGAATGAGTGCAAGGTTTTGTTGAGTGGAAGCAGCTCTCAGCAGATGGGGGAGCCAGAAGGGAGTCGGAGTGGGAAGGTGGTTTTCCCTGGAGTTGGGCCGCGCAGCCACTGGGGCTGTCCTCCCACTGTCCCAGCCAAACTCAGCATTCACCGGTCAATGGCCTGCTGGCTTCTGTCGGTGTGCTCTTACACTGGTGCATCCCTCCTGAAGTCCAGCCACTTGTGTCTTTTTCCACTGATGTCTTCCTCTCAACATCCAGCTGCTGTGTGCGTGCCTACTAGAGTCTCGGGGTTTTTATAGGCACAGGATGGGGGCGTGGCGGGCCAGGGTGGTCTTTGGAATTGCAACATTTGGGCACAAAAACAGAAATGTCTGCCCTCACCTAGGTCCATGGGCACAGGCCTGGGAGTAGAGCCCTAGTCAGGGACCACACCCTTCTCTACCCAACACTTCCCTGCCCCCTTCTGTATCAGTATTCCTTCATTAATTAGAAAGTATGCATTTTTTAAAAATTGTAAAGTGTCTAGGTATCCGGCAGCATTACTCAATAGGAAACTCCAATAGAGGAGTAAAGTTATTTCTCCAAGGCCAACAAAATTAACAAATGCAAAGCCTTCATCACCAGAGTCATGGTGAAGAGCTCTTTGCACTATGTGTAATTGAAACATGAAACCAACAATTTATTTACCTTCTGTGTACATTGTTCATTGAATGTCATTATGTTGTCGATTATTGACTTCCTACCACATGTGACAATTACATGTGGCAGGCAGACATGTGCTTCTGCCTTCCCTGCCCTGAGTACCAGACTCCTCTCAACTCTGGGCACCAAGGTGGCAAGATACAGTTGATGGAGTTGAGAATGGAAACAGGAAGATTTGGCATCTGAATCTTGAAAACTCTTGACTAAAATCCTCTTTCGATATAGAGATTTGATAACTTCTTAAAGTGAAGTTTGTTTTGCTCATGGCAACCATACCTATCTGCTGATCAATTCTGTTTCCTTTTCAAGAAAAATTACGTATCCTGCATCAGCAAGGATTCTTGAACTAAAGGACCCACAGAGTAGAACTCTCCACTTTTGAAACTGAGGAGCCAAGGCCCAAAGAGAAAACGTGACCTAGATTTGGTTATCATTATTTATTGTTTTAAAGGGGGGACAGTCAAATTAATGAAGGCAGTTAAAAATACATTGCATTCTTATTAAATACATTCTGTAGGATTTATGCCTGATGATCATGAACATCAAATTTGACTTCCCTGTTGAGCAAAATGAACTATAATCCAGTGGAACGAATTGCAGTGCTATTATCCCTTCTTGTTGATTGTGTCAGCGCATGGTAACTGAGCTGAAATGGGCTTTGTTTGCTTAGCTCTTCTCCTAAGGAGAACAGTGTGCCATTTACTGTGAGTTTGTACTGGGTTTCTATCTACTGACTGCTTATACTGGCCTTACTTTAATAAAGAGTTCTGTCTCACTCCTTAATACAGTATATGCCAATGGGAAACACATACCTTATGCCTAGCTTCGTTCTATAGCAGAGTTTCTCAACCTCAGCTCATTGACATTTTGAACAAAATAATTCTTTTTCCCGGGGAGGGAGTGGCGGACTGCCCTGTGCATTTAAAAATATATTTTAAAAAAATATTAATTGACACACAATTATTGTACCTTTTTATAGGGCACAATGTAATGTTTTGAAATGTGTATACATTGTTTAATGATCAAAGCAGGATAATTAGCATATCTATCACCTTAAAAAACATTATCATTTCTTTGTGGGGAACACACAAAATCCTCTATGACAGCTATTTTAAAATGTGCAATACCTTTTTGTTGACTGTAGTTGCCAGACCATACAACAGGACACCAGAACTTCTCCTTTCTCATCGTTAAGTTTGTACCCATTGACCCTCCACTCCCCATCTCCCTATTCCTATTCCTTACCCTGTTCTATTCCCTAGTTTTATAAGATCGATTTTAGATTTCACATATGAGCGAAAATGTGATATTTGAGGGGTTAATATTCAGAATACATAAGGAACTCAAATCAACAGCAAAAAACAATAAGCAAAAAAAAAAAAGACATACAAATGGACAGCAGGTATATGAAAACATTCTCAGCATCACTAATCATCAGAGAAGTACAAGTCTAAACCACAGTGAGGTATCACCTCACTTCAGTTAGAATGGCTGTTATCAAAAAGACATGGTAAGATAACAAGGATTTCTGAGGATGTGGAGAAAGGAAACCCTTACACACTGTGAGTGGAAATATAAATTAGTGAAGCCATTATGGAAAAACGTATAGAGGTTCCTCCAAAAACTACAAGTGGACCTACCATATGATCCAGTACTTTCACTCCTGAGTATACGTCCAAAGGAAATGTCTTGTGTATTTTAAGATGTTTAGCAGTATCCCTGGCCTCTACTCACAAGATGTCAGTACCACCCACCCTCTCACTCCCAGTTGTGACAACCAAGAATGTCTTTCTTGAATTATTGTAAAACACAGAAAGAGTGCTTTTAAGTTGTTTGAAATTTTATTTTATTAGAATCTATGAAAGTCTTTTTAAATTTTTAGTGATACATAATATTTGTACATACTTATGGGGTACATGTGATATTTTTAAGCAAACAAGCAGAGGCCATTTAAGCTCAGTTCTCTTGTGCTAACTCAAATACAATTATTTGCAATTCCTTATATATACACTATGTCACATTACATATCTTTATTTATTTATTTACTTATTTATTTATTTATTTATTTATTTTTAGAGAGAGAGAGTCTTACTCTGCCGCCCAGGCTGGAGTGCAGTGGCACAATCTTGGCTCACTGCAACCTCCACCTCCCAGGTTCAAGCAATTCTCCTGTCTCAGCCTCCCAGGTAGCTGGGACTACAGGCGTGCACCACCATGCCCGGCTAATTTTTGTATTTTTAGTAGAGATGGGGTTTCACCATATTGCATAGGCTGGTCTCAAACTCCTGACCCCGTGATCCGCCCGCCTTGGCTTCCCTAAGTCCTAGGATTACAGGTGTGAGCTGCCGTGCCCGGCCACACACTACATATATTTTCATCCATTCTCACGTTAGTGTTTGTGTTTTATTTCCTCCTCAAGAACCTATCAAATATAAAAATATTTAATGCATTTAAATTGTTGACAGCAATCTTTGATTTTGAAATACTTTCATGAAAAGCGTATTTTCTGGAAGATAATAGCATTGCATTGAATCCTGCTCCTCTTAATTGACTTGCTATACTTATTGCAGAGAATTATTTTCTCTTGCAGAAAGATAGTATTTAAAGTAAGGTATAACTACTGACCTGTGTGCCTTTAGAATGGGAGCAAGTAAGTATACTGCCAAAATTCAACTGGAAGTTTGTAGTTTTATGACTCCTAGAATTTATTCCAGGAGAAATTTATTCCATGATTGCAAGCTAATCTACTTCACATATAATTTAGGGCAAATGAATAATGTCATTAAGGAAACATACTCATTTAGAGTCGTTAAATGCCTTCTGATAGATGCAAGATCTGAAATAATATAAATATATGCTTATATTAGGAGTCAGGGGCAACAAAGTTTGGAGTCTAGAATGATGTATGAAGGAAGGTCATGTATTTTATGATTTGATTTAAACTACCCTAGTGATTCAAGTTACCTAGAACCAATAATCAACAGGGTATTTTATATGTGTATGTACACACACACACACACACACACACACAGAGACAGAGAGAGAGAGACTTTAAGGAATTGGCCCACACAATTGTAGGGTTGGCATGTCTGTAATCTATAGGGCAGAGCAAGAGGCTGGAAGCTCAAGAAGGATTTCTATTTTTATGTTACAGTCTTGAGTCAGAATTTCTCCTCTGGGTATCTTAGTCTATTTGGGCTGTCACAGCAAAATACCATAAACTGGGTGGCTTGTAAACAATAGAAATTTCTTCCTCACAGTACTGGAGGCTGAGAAATCCAAGAACAAGGCACCAGCACATCTAGTATCTGATGAGGAGGACCCACTCACTGGTTCATAGACAGCGCCTTCCTGCTTTATCCTCAGATGGCCAAAGGGGCGAGGGGTCTCTCTCAGGTGTCTTTTAAGAGGGCACAAAACCACTCATGAGGGCTCTCAAATCCCCACCTCCTAATACCATCACCTTGCAGGTAAGAATTTCAACACACAAATTTTGGGTAGATACAGTCATTCAGACCATAGCTGAGATTTTTTTTTTCATAAGTTTCTCAACTGACTGGATTGTAGATGTTAAGCATATCTAGAATATACCTTCACAGCAATACCCAGATTAGTGTTTGATGAAATAAGTAGGTATTACTGCAGCCTAGCCAAGCTCACACATAACACTCATCATCATATATTTACACACCTAGGAAGAGTAAAATAAAGGGCTATCTGGACATTTTCTTGAATTACCAGATTCATAAATACAGGTATGTACCACATAAATGACATTTCAGTCAACATCAGACTACATGTATGACAACAGTCCCATAAGATTATAATACTGCATTTTATTGTAACACTTTTATGCTTGGGTATATTTAGAAATGAAATACTTAACATTGTGTTCCCATTGCCTACAATATTTATGCAGTAACATGCTATACGGGCTAGTAGCTTAGGAGCAATAGACTGCACAATAAAGCCTAGGCATGTAGTAGGTTATGCCATCTAGGTTTGCATCAGCACATTCTATGATATTTGCATGATAATGAAATCGCCTAATGACGTACTTATCAGAACATATCCCACTGTTAAACTATGCACAGTTGTATCATGATGGATGAATATTCTTCCTATAATTCAATGAAGTACAATTTTAAGGTATTAGGTGGTGAATATATGTATATAAGGGCAAACTGCATTGAAAATATGTGCAGATGGTCTGCGAGGCTCTTTGACAGACTGGCTGCCACATGTCAGCAGATGACTGGGCTTGTGCCTCACCCAGCAAGACAGGACACATCTCAGGCCTTCAGAGTCTCTTGCAAATGGTCAGAACTCAAGGGTCCATTGGAATGCACACACAGATTCCTATTGAATTGGAATATCGGCTTTTCACTCTGTGTTTAGGAATACTCAGTATTGAGGTTCACTAATACCCATCACGGAGGTTCTATGTGCCCTCCTTGGTCCCCTGTGTCCCTGGACCCAAGGTGTGCCTACCCTCTGCATGAAGCACCCAAATCTCTGTGAAGCAAGAGTCTGCAGAGTCCAGGAAAGCATAGGACCCAGAGGCTGGCACTCGGGCTGAAGCTCACACTCAGAGCCATTTGTAGGACCAAACAGGTGATTAAAAATGAGAGCACTGGGCTGGACCCAGGCTGAACTCAGGAACAGGCAGCAGCAACAAATTTCCAGTAATGAGAGTCTGCCAGAGACACAGCACTGTCACTTTCCTCCTGCCACCTCAGGAGTTAAGCCTAGGCAGGTCTCAGTGCCCACAGCAGCACCAGAACTGCATCCCAAAGAGGGGATCAGAGAGGAAGCACTTTGGTTTTTTTCACAGCTCTTATTTATGTGTTCTTACGACATGCACTGTCCTGTTTTCATGGTTTTGTGGAAGTTCCAGGTAGAACGGGCTAATGCACATTAAGACTGAAAGCAGAATGTTAAATGGCGTCATAGACATATCAGAAAAGGACGGCTTAGAGATTATCTGAGTCAACCTTGTGCGAAAACTGCTAAAAATGAGACCCTAACAATGTTATATGGCAGCCTGCAAAGGCTGGCTTTGGGTTCCAGAAGAAAATGTGTGTATGTGTGTGTTGTTTGTGTGTGTGTGTGTATAGATGTGTGTATGTTGGTATATGTGTATGTGTAGATATATGTATATACAGAGACAGTATATAAGGTGAATATGTACATTTGCATTTATATGTATTTAAATACATAAACATATGATATATATACACAAAGTGTATGTGTGTGGGGGTGCATATATATGTGTGCATATATATGTATATGCAGAGAGAGTATATAAGGTGAATAGGTACATTAGTATTTATATGTAAATATATACGGTGTATATATACGTAAGGTGTGTGGGGGTATATATATGCATGCATATATTTAATACATGTATATACATACACAGAGTATATTAGGTATATATACATATGTCAATATATGGTATATATATGGTATATATGTATGTGTATATATGTATATTTACACAAAGAGTACGGTGAATATATATGTATATATAAATATATAAGGGGGGTGTGTGTATATGTATATGGTGCGTGTGTGTGTGTGTGTATCTGGATTTGCTACTGTCTAATGAATAAACAGATCTGGATTTGAAACACAATGGTGTATATGAACGCTAGCAGAAAAAGCCCATCAAATTTCTCCCACACTGGGGCACTGCAGAGTCCTTCCCTTCTCGAATGTTCTCCCTGGCACTTGTGTTTCTTTCCTTGCTGACCTCTGCCTGGTTGCAGATAGAGATGGATTTTGACAGAACCGGGAAGAGTTGTTCTATCTCCATGGCAACGTCAGTTCACATTCTGCAGGTACATTGGCCGCCACTGCCTAAATGAAGGCTCCTGAAGGCTCTGTGTGTTGCCGTGCCTGGCCAAAAATAACTTGGCATGCCACCGTTCCTCACAGCCCCATGGAGAGAGGCATTAAACTGACTGGATGCCAACTGTCAACTCGGTTCCCGTCTTCCTGCTAAAGAGGAAGAAACAGGAACTGCCAGTGTTTGGGGGAGGGGAGCCAGTGAGGCTGCGACGTTGTTCCCATGGTCTGAGAGATATCCCTTTCCTCTGTTGAATGGAACATGAAATACATTCTAACTTGTTCACCCCGGGGGCACCAGATAATTTGTATTTCATCAGAAGTATTATAATTACATAGTTTTGAATTAGAATTAATTAGCATTTGGGGAAGTAGTGATAAAACCAAGCAGTTATTAAAAAATTAATTTTAATAGAGGTCAGTTTGGAGAGAGTACTTGGTTTTCTTTTGAAAGATCTGTGTGTGTGTGTGGGGGGGGGGGGGGGGGGAGATAAAAAATAAAATTATTAAATGATCCTTTAATCAACCTGAAATGTGAACCACCTTATCATTAGATGCTACCACTGGATGTTAAAATCCAAATCAGCAGCACACATGCAGAACATATTTCAAAAGAAGTCAAGAGTTAGGTGAGTCTTTGAGGGTTATCTATGAAGAAAAAGAAAGTTTTGTGGTATCCTTTAAAAAGTATATCATGTTCCCAAGAATATGGGTCATAGCAACCTTCTTGATGTTAAACATAGTCAAGAATGATTTCATATACTATACTAGACACATGAGATACTTAATAATAATTAAATATTGTCTGAGGAATAATTTTTGAAATCAGTTAACATTGCCTATGAGTGTACTGAGTGTGAAGCTCTCCTGGGAGGGCGTGCGCACCCGGGAATGAAGTCGAATATTTGCCCTTGTGAAGCTTTTA
Organism: Theropithecus gelada; assembly: GCF_003255815.1. Lineage (NCBI taxonomy): Eukaryota > Metazoa > Chordata > Mammalia > Primates > Cercopithecidae > Theropithecus > Theropithecus gelada. Next base: position 22,487,796 of record NC_037670.1, read on the forward strand.
CTTTGTTGTGAGTGAGGAGTCAGAAAAGATTGTAATTTTTAAAAGTATTTTTACCTTCAATTGGAGTTTTACAATACTCCTCTAAGTCTTTCAAATCAAAGACCATCACAGTTAAATCTTAATTTTTTTCTGAAATTGATCACCGTTCCGTGGTTGTATAAAAGACCCTCCTTGTTCTCAGAGGATAATGTTGAAACCTTTGGGGAGGAAGATACATCAGGTATGCAACTTACTCTCCAATTGTTCAGCAGCAACAATAATTGTTTTCATTAGAATGAGAAAAAGGGAAAGCAATGGAGAAAATGAGGCAACTTGTTATCAAGTGGTGAGTGGAAGAGGAAGGTATGCTACAGTTTATTGTACTATTCTTGTAACTGTTCCTTCATTTGTATATATTTTTTTCAAAACAATAAGTTAATGCAGTCTATAGCTTTAGGCAAAAACTCTTTTTCAAGAAAAAGGAACAGTGTGCAAAATTTATTTTAATTTTTTCTTAAATGAATTCCAAGACTTTTTAAAAATCTACGACAACACTTGTAAATATATACTTCTTTAGTTTTCAGATTATAGTAGGAGTTACCCTACTAATATTCTGAAATAAGAAGTTGCCTTTACGGATATACCAATATTTTTAAGCAGTGCCAATTTCTAAGTAATCTTTTCTTAACTTTGCTTCCGAAAATTTGAAAAATGTCCTTTCATCAAAAGCTATAGGCTGCATTAGTTTAGCTTTTCATTTTCCTTCCAAGACAACACCCTTGCCGCAATTTGGGGACAGAATCATCAACTGACCCACTCCACATCTTTATACTCGAAATCAAAGTTGTTCGCTTTAAAAAGCTCACTGGAGAGGAATATGTGGAATTTGATAAGCTCTGTTGATGGTTTAATAATTATGAATGTTTCACAGACATTATACATTAATCCCACATTTATTAGCATAAGAGCAAAACTAAGGAATGAAAGCAAATTGTTCTGCAGGGTCCATTTGTGCATGCCATTATCATGCCCCATAAAGAAAACAAAATCTTTCATAAAGGATCATTAGTTTTTTCATCTTATTTACACTATTAGATGTTGCCACAGAACATTGGAATATGCATTGGTGCAACCTGAATTGTCTGTCTGCGGTTCATTGAAATCTCTATCCATTTTATGCATTGTCAAAAAGGAAAACAAAGAACCAAAAATACATGGTTTATTTTAAATTAGGAGATAAGCTCTGATTTTCTGATGTGTTAAGTTGAAGCCTGGAGCATTTTCTCGCTAATCCAGTGTGAGTTTCTAACAGTGAGCTCTGTTTTAAGAGGAAAAAGGGTGATGTAGCCCAATTAATAAGACGGCCTTGTTCATTTTCCCTGGGATGATGAAGCATTGCATGGCTCCCTGGCTCAGTGAAAACAGGGTGGAAAAACGATCCAGGAATTGTAAATTGAGCATGCAGGGCTCTGCAACAGCTGTCCTGTATCTCTTTGGGAATAAGGAGTAGGGTTCACCATACTTGTCCAGTTTTCTTTGCACTTGCCACTGTTACTCTTAAATTATTTTGGGGGGTTGCTTTCATTTTGGGACATTTTTTGAAGAAAAATGTGTGCCTCCAAGTTCATGCCCAGGTTGTCTGTCCTAATCACACAATGGCCTTGGAGGTTTCTTATGAATTCTGTGTGCAATCTCTCACTGCATTCCTTACTTAGCAGTTTTGAGTGCAAAGCCTTGAAAATTAATTAAGTGCCTTTCTATTTTCTGTTCCAGTCTGTGATCTGGTGCCTGGAGGATATTTTGACTATTTTTGACTTCACGTATGTTTTGTTGTTGTTGTTGTTACATAAAGTTTTTTATTTTTAAATTCTATGTCTAATATGTTATTTTTCTTTTATTCTGTCCATTCATTCAACATCCATGTTGACATAGTTTGGATATTTGTCCCTCCAAATCTCATATTGAAATTTGGCCCCTGATGTTGAAGGTGGGGCATAGTGGAAGGTGTTTAGGTCATAGGGACAGATGCCTCATGTATAGCTTGCTGGCATCCCTGTGATAATGAGTGAGTTCTTTTTCTATTAGTTTATGCAAGAACTGGCTGTTTTAGAGAGACTGACACTTCCCACCATCACTCTTGCTCCTTCTCTGGTCGGGTGACCTACCTGCTCCCTCTTCACCTTCCACCATGATTTGAAACTCCCTGAGGCCCTCATCAGAAGCAGATGTTGGTGCCGTGCTTCTTGTACAACCTGCAGAACCATAAGCCAAATCAATCTTTTCTTTGTAAATTACCCATCCTCATGTATTCCCTTATAGCAGCACCAAACAGACTAAGACATATATGCATAGTTGTGTTCTTAAATTTTGTTGTTCCCAAGATAGTTCTTCCTTTCTTTTTTTCTTTTCCTTTATCCCTGTCTCTTCATTCACATTACAGATCAGGCACAGGACCTGGGCTGAAGAATGTATGGGGTAGGTAGGTTACTTTCTCTCCTCTTTCTATGCAGTCAATGTAAGAATCCCAGCACTTTGGGAGGCCAAGGCGGGCGGATCACCCGACGTCGGGAGTTCAAGACCAGCCTGACCAACATGGAGAAACACCGTCTCTACTAAAAATACAAAAAATTAGCAGGGCATGGTAGCACATACCTGTAATACCAGCTAATCGGGAGGCTGAGGTAGGAGAATTGCTTGAACCTGGGAGGCAGAGGTTGCGGTGAGCCGAGATTGCACCATTGCACTGCCGCCTGGGCAACAAGAGTGAAACTCCGTCTCAAAAAAATAAAAACAAAAATAAAAACAAAAAAATAGTGGAGGAAATGGGCAAGCATTGAAGCTGAGAATTTTCTACGGTCCCTTCCCTTCCCTGCAGTTCTGGGAGTGGCCACTAGGGACGCAGTTGTGCTGTTAATGGGTCTCAGGAGAGGCCTTGCCCAGGTGTGAACAAGGGAGGTTAGAGCACTATTACTTTTATGGCATCTAACTATACGGTAGTATAAATTCACTGTGATAACTTCACTGAGCAAAGGTACAAATCGACAAATGGACAATTTCTATTATTGATTAATCAAATAGTCAGAAGTCAATAATCTGCTAAGAATATTCTGACCTCTACTGGCCCTCGGCAATAGATGGAGACAGAACAATGCCATCAATGTGAAGACAGCCTCCCACTCTCTCCTCTCCCACTTCTCCTACAGGCTTTGAGGATCACCAAGTTTCACTCCTTCATTCACAGGTCTCTGACGTTTGACAGTCCGGAACATCACAAGATACCCATAATTTCCCATGAGGTGAAGTAATAGAGATGAGATTTAGTAGGAGAGTAAACCTACCTCTCTCCTTGCTGTTGTATCCCCAGTGTGCAGTGGGGTGATTTCCCAGAGTCGGTGTGAAGTCAGTGTTTGTGGAATAACAGATACGAAAGAAAACAGACTCAGTTTTGTAAGAAAGAACAAGGTTCACTCAGGACATAACGAACAAGGGAGTTTCTTCTTATGTGTGATCACTGAATTGTATAATTGGGAGGGAAAGATCACTGCTATGTTAATTTCCTCCTGCAAACACACACAGTCTCTTCTTGCAAAACAGTGCAACCTATCTCCCTTGCCTTTCTCATTGGAGAAAGCTTTTTGCATGCAGGTGTTTCTCCCAAAAGCAAGACCTCAAATAGAATACGTTTTGTAGGTTGGTGACAGAGTGACTTATGTATAGGCAGAGGTGCAAAGAGACTGTTTTACTGGAAGTGCAGGATTGTAACTTTATTCTATAAAGAATTATAAAATTTGTAGACTCATGGAATATTAGAACTGAAAATAACATTAGTGATTCTAGTTTCATCTTTTCCATGTTTTTAGTTGAGGAAGCCTCTTCTTTGGAGAAATGGTAAAGTTAACCACAATCACATTCATTTTGAATATTTTTGTTATTAAGTAACATATGCTAAATTTATGACATTTATTTTTCAGTAAGAGCTGTGACATTGATACTCTAATCAAGAAATTAATGTAATAACTTACATTAAGCTGAATTTCTTGTATTTAAAATTTTATCTATATGTGAATATATTTTTAATGTCACTTTTTATCAGCCCTTTTAACTTGAGGGCTGTGGGAAAATTCCTATTTCTTTATCTATAAAATAAAGATTATATCATATCTGTTCTGCTTTCCTCTTTTCTCAAAAGTGAGTGAGAAAATGTGAAAGCACTTTATGAACTATAAAGCAATATACCATGAAGAGAATGACACAAATGAATATAATTTTATTATTCTCCCAAATAAATCCAACCTTTATTATTAACACCTATGGGAACAGTGCAAAAACAAGTCTGATACATTTTTTAAAGGTCAGGAATTTTGTAGAATTTTTAAACTATAAAAGAAACATGACATGATTTTCTCAAACATAAATTTCTTGCTTTTATTAGAATACATGAATAAGCACAATACTGATAACCTATGGGTCAGATTTGGCAGGCTTCCAAATTAACCCATCTGGCAGAGGTCTTGTGATCCATGGCAATATCCGGTCCCTGGGTGGGGTCTTATCAGGAGTTCCTCAGATTGTTGACATACTGTTTACTATGTAACTTACACTGAAAAGGATCCTGATTTGTTTCAGAATCAGGAAGTCTGGCTGATGGTCTTACACACAGACCCCTTAACCTGTATGTTGCAGTCTGTAGCCAATGATTGTAACTTCTGTAACCTACCCACCAGTGAAAAACAACAGCTCTGCTGTGAGGGGTTCCCTTCCTTCTAAACTTTCTTATAAAGGCCTTCCAACTCTGGAACACACCCAACTTTTGTTGACTTCCTGAGTCAGTCCTCACATTTAGTTTCCAATAAACCTTTGTCAATCGTCACGTTTGATTTCCAGCAAATGTTTATCAAACCATTATCAAGCCTCGACAGTCTTAGTTTTGGTCAACAATACTAACATTTTGAGCAACTTATTATTTAAAAATTGATATATATTCCTAAAAGGAGGACTTATTACAGTGTAACAACCAGTCATGTATAAAATGCCACTAGAATATTCCTCATAAAAATACTATCTCTGTTGAATTAATAAATTCTCCCTTCAATTTCATAGTCTTTTTTTTTTTAGAAGCATAGCCTATATAGCATTTATTTCTATATTGAACCTGGCTATACTCATTAGTGATTTCATAGTGCTTTCTTTGTTATTTTAGAGTGCTTTAGGGGGGCAGTTTTAGATTCTTTTTTTTTTTTTTTTCGTTTTTGTTTGAGACGGAGTCTCGCTCTGTCATCAGGCTGGAGTGCAGTGGGCCAATCTCAGCTGACTGCAACCTCTGCCTCCTGGGTTCAAGCGATTCTCCTGCCTCAGCCTCCTGAGTAGCTGGGACTACAGGTGCGTACCACCACGCCCAGCTATTTTTTTGTATATTTAGTAGAAATGGGGTTTCACCGTGTTAGCCAGGATGATCTCCATCTCTTGATGTCGTGATCCGCCCACCTTGGCCTCCCATCAGTGCTGGGGTTACAGGCGTGAGCCACCTCACCCAGCCTAGATTCTTTTAGAGAAAAATCAAAGCATTTCTAATAAAGTTTGCTTTCTGTTCTAGTTTTGTTTGGCTTCAGAATGCATGTATAAAATTTTTATAACTTCACAGAGTATGAAGGCATTGTGCTCGGGCCTCGTTTCTGTTTTTCAGTGTGATTACATATGAGCTCTTTCATAGAAATTTTACTAAGTAGTGGTCACTGTGTGTGAAATGCTGCTTATTCACTGGGTTCATGTCTGTGTCTGGTTTTCCTCATCATTCTGAACCCACTGCATATTGGCATTTGCCATTGGGGTGAACGTACACAGGCCTTTTGGGAAACCAGGCTCAAGCCCCAGGCTCTGAGTCAGAGGAACAAAGGGGAGATGTCATTCCCTCACCTCCTCCCAGTGAAAAATAGAAAATGAAATCTCCTTTGGATACTTGGCAAGGATCTAGCAGTTATTTCTCCAGTGTGAAAGAAAAGGGTCTTGGAAAAAGACCCTTTGCTAATCAATATACAAGTAGGAAAGAGTAGAGAGGTGTGACATCTTGGGCATTAGGGTTCACGGCCTGAACTCCTTTTGAATTCTACTTTCTGTTTTATTTTCTTGGAATTTATGGCTGCAAATGACCATGCTTTTGGCAACTGAGGGCCTGATGAAAGTTCTTCCCTTGCGTATGTAACAAGTGACACTCACGGACTGACATCAACTTCCAAAAATATGAAGAATTTTAGAGAAAAAAAAAACACTCTTCAATGAGGACAAGTTGCAATTTTGTACACAGAGGAAACAACAATAACTTTGTGTTTTAGGTATTAGGGAGCTTACCCATGTTCAGGTTATTTTACCAAATTTAAATTTTTTTTTTTTTGAGATGGAGTCTCGCTCTGTCACCCAGGCTGGAGTGCAGTGGCCGGATCTCAGCTCACTGCAAGCTCCACCTCCCGGGTCTACGCCGTTCTCCTGCCTCAGCCTCCCGAGTAGCTGGAACTACAGACGCCCGCCACCTCGCCCGGCTAGTTTTTCTGTATTTTTTAGTAGAGACGGGGTTTCACCGTGTTAGCCAGGATGGTCTCGATCTCCTGACCTTGTGATCCGCCCATCTCGGCCTCCCAAAGTGCTGGGATTACAGGCTTGAGCCACTGCGCCCGGCCAAAAAATTTTTAATAACCAAAAATTTACCTTAGAAATGTAGTATTTAGCCATCATTCCTTTTGTCAAAATATTGTTTTTCTGGCTGGACACAATGGCGTATGCCTGTAATCCCAGCACTTTGGGAAGCTGAGGCAAGAGGATTACTTGAGGCCAGAAGTTTGAGACCAGCCTGGGCAATAGCAAAAGACCTTGTCTCTATAAAAAAGTAATAAATAAATAAATAAACAAAAATTTAAAAATAAATGAATAAATAAATAAATAAGCCAGCTGTGGTGGTTTGCACCTGTGGTCTGAGTGACTGAAGAGGCTTAGGCAGGTGGTTCCCTTGAGCCCAGGAGTTTGAGGCTACTGTGAGCTATGACTGCACCACTGCATTCCAGTCTGGTTGACAGGGCAAGACTCTGTCTTTAAATAATAGTGATAATGATAACAACAACAACAATACTAATTTTAAAATGTTGTTTATCTCCATGTTTAAATGCCAAACTACTTAATTAGCATTTTTAATTTGATTTAAATTAATCTGTGCTTGGGATCTTTTACCGTTACCAATTTGCATTTGAAATACATAATAGAGTTATTCTAATAATCCAAAAATGGACTTTTTAGATCTTTCCCTTCTTTTTTTGATTTATAAATAGCATATTAATTCCCATTTAAAGTGTGGATGCAGCGTGGCTGTCAGCATATTCCATTTTAGTAATTTCACTATTGATTTATTTCTTTTGTAAAAGTTACAAAAGCAATGGTTATTTGCTATCGCAAATAGAAGTGACTCAGAATGGTAAATACTTACAGTTCATGGTTTCTTCCCTGCCTGACAGTGTGAGTCAGAAATTAAATAAATCGGTGATGAAATTCCTAGAATGGAATCTGCTGGGACCCACACTGTGTCCACACTCCATTCTCTCCTCTACAACCAAATTAAACATACTCTCTCCAAGTAGGGTGGTTCCACTTAGCAAAATAAAAGTGACTCAACTCTACCCATTTTCCCACAGGTGCATTTAGCAAATACTGGTGGCTTTCGGTTGCAAAGGTCCAGGGATTGGTGCTCTTGGAGAGCAGTTCAGGAAAAGGGCCTGTATGCAGGAATGGAGGGGCAAGGGGATACAGAGAAAGCTGCTCTATCATGGTCTGTCCACAGGGCAGCTCCAGCAGTCTCCTGTGAATGCAATTTATTTTTATTTATACTTTTTTTTTTTTTTTTTTTTTTTGAGACAGAGTCTTGCTGTGCCCTATCACCCAGGCTGTAGTGCAGTGGCATGATCACTGCAATCTCCACCTTCCAGGCTCAAGAGATCCCCCCGCCTCAGCCTCCCGAGTAGCTGGGACTACAGTTGCACAACACCATGCCCATCTAACTTTTGTATTTTTTGTAGAGAGGGAGTTTCACTATGTTCCCCAGGGTGGTCCCAAACTCCTGAGCTCGAGTGATCCACCCACCTCAGCCTCCCAAAGAGCTGAGATTACAGATGTGAGTCACCACATCCAGCTGTAAATGTAAGTTATATTCACAAATGTAAGACAGACGTTAGAGTACATGATTTGCCTGCTATAGAAATACAGCAATGTGTATGTGAAAATGCTGTATTTTTTACCTGTAAGACAAATAGAAGAGCTATATGCTTTAATGATGCATAGGACTATTTTCTGAAATCTGCTACTGGTATTGAATGGTTGTGGCTGTTATTTATTTATTTATTATTATTATTATCATCATCATCATCATCATCATCATTTGAGACATAGTCTAGCTCTGCCACCTAGGCCAGGATGCAGTGATGTGATCTCGGCTCACTGCAACCTCCCACTCCAGGGTTCAAGCAATTCTCCTGCCTCAGCTGGGATTACAGGCGTGCACCACTATGCCTGGCTAATTTTTGTATTTTTAGTACAGACAAGGTTTCACCGTGTTGGTCAGGCTGGTGTCGAACTCCTGACCTCATGATCCGCCCACCTCAGCCTCCCAAAGTGCTGGTATTACAGGCGTGAGCCACCGTGTCCGGCCAAGTTGTGGCTGTTATTTTAACATAGAAAGTCTATTTTCCAATCAAAGTGTAACTTCTCTAATAATATGCTTTGTATTTGTGATTAATGTTTTAGTAATATAGGACAAATAATTTTTTCCCTTTTTTGATTACCACTAGGCCAATATTTTTTGTATTATGGTTAAAGTTGATATTTTAGTAACAGAATAAGAAAATATATCTTTTTCCCTTTATAACCACCAATCTGATGTTTCCCATGTAACAGTTTTTTCCTGGATATACCTAGTGATTCCTGAATTTTCTTACTATAGCTTACCCACTGTTACTGGCTCTTTGCTTTAAATAATCTTGACACATAGTCCTCATCACAGATCCACATTTTCTTTGGCCATATATACAAACTCGACAGTATGGTGTTGGAAACGTGAAAGGGCTGCTAACTCTCCTGAATCTGCTGTCATTGGTTATCAAACACCATTTAAGCACTTTATATCTGAAGGAAGCCGATTTTGTTTGAGCCACTTGATTTTTCCAATGAAGCAAGGAGGAGCAAATAAGTGGTAAAAACAACCTTAGCTTGTTTTATTTTTCCTCCATGAAGGGAGTCTGGGGCTCCCACTGGTATTTTTCATGTTTATCATGGATGTCCCAGGCAGTAGCAAGTTCTGAGAAATGGTATCTAACCTTTCAAATTGAAGATTTTATTTGCTAGAATATTCATTCTTTCTTGCTTATCTCAAAATCAGGTGGGATGAGCGTCGTTACTGTCCCCTCGCGCATGAGCTTGAGATCAGTTGGTAGCTAAGCCTTGCTGATGCTTATTCGTCTTTGAGATTAACAGAGTAGCTTATAAAATGCATTACTTTTTTTTTTTTTTTTTTTGAGACGGAGTCTCGCTCTGTCGCCCAGGCTGGAGTGCAGTGGCCGGATGTCAGCTCACTGCAAGCTCCGCCTCCCGAGGTTTATACCATTCTCCTGCCTCAGCCTCCCGAGTAGCTGGGACTACAGGCGCCCGCCACCTCGCCCGGCTAGTTTTTTGTATTTTTTAGTAGAGACGGGGTTTCACCGTGTTAGCCAGGATGGTTTTGAAATGCAAGCATGAAGTGCATTAGTAACAAATCTCCTTCAGTAAATCTTTAAGAATCTGGAAAAAAAAGCACAAGTCAGTTCAAGAGTATTCTATTCATGGTTCACTTTGCAGCAGTGACTTTATATCTTGTTTTGTGTGTGTGTGGTTCTTTGCATCACTTTGAACATCTTCTTGAATGAAAATGAGTCAGATACAGCTACTTTGCTCGTCTCCTATAGACACACACTTTGATTAATAGAGTTGGTGAAGTGTTAAAAGTCAGGAATGTTGTTATCACCACACGTAGAGGGACTGGATATGGGGAGCGTAGTGGGATGTTAAATGAGAAGCACTGCATATCACAATCATAGAGCAACTCCCTGAGTGATTTTACGTGATGAGCCGAGCTTCCCCAAAGAGCAATTTAATTGGCATATTTGAAGCTAGCAGTTTCTCACAACCACCCCAGACCTTAGCAACAGCCTGTTCTCTTAGTAAGAGTCCCTGTAAACAGGTGGGAAAATTAAGGCACTCCAAATGTTTATCAAGTGTAGAACATTCATTATAGTATTTACCTTTTAGAGGTATTCTCTGAAATTCCATAAGGCAGTTTAAGCAAGCCACCAGCTGTTGTAAAGGGAATGAGAAAGCTCTAATAGACTTCTTAGAATTTACCAGATTCTTTTTTTCTCAGAATGCTATGAATAAATCATAGACTTTCGCTAGACTTTCCTGTTCTTATCAAATAGCAAATAAACTGGCTAAAAATAACTGGAAGAAATCTTTTAGCATGTAAGAGAATACTCAGCTACATGGAAATAGCTCTATCCTGTTTTCTTTTGTAAAACTGCAAAAAAGAAAAAAAAAAAGTCATTTCAAACTGTGCTGAATCTCTGGCAGGTTTTGAACCCAGCTACCTGTCATGGTTTGGGTCTCTGTACTGTGTGAGGGATGGTAGGCTAAATCCACTTCCACTGGTTTTTCTAACTTATTCTTCTCAAAGTTGCTGCAAGACTTTCCCATTATTTCCTGTTACCTGTGAAATGGGCAGTGAGGACATGGGACACAGTATCACAAAACCAAGTCATTGATAGGCTCTTACCTTCCACCTGGTGGGGGCCTCAGTCTTCCTTTGAATCTTCTGAGTAACATAGCACCAGAGAACCGTATAAACAGCCCTTGATTTCCAGCCTCAGAGGCAGACATGAGAGCTGGTATGATAGTCAACTTTTACTGTATCTTATTCATATACTATACAAATAAGGGAATAAATACAAATAATAAGATTTTTTTCTGATAATAAAATAATGCATGTTTCCACTGGATAGTTTTAAAACTACAAATAGTTACTAAGAGAAAAAAATAAAATCCACTTACAGTTTCACCCCCAGAGATACGTAATCAGGGCCTCTGTATTGAACAGTTCAAGGGGGGAGTCCAGGTTCCATTGGAACACAGCATGGCTGGCAGCCCCAGAAGTTGCACAGCTTGGGGCTTAGACAGCTGTTAACATCTCATGTCATCAGTTATTTGAGTCTTTCGCATCGCGTGTGTAGTTCTTTTGTTGTTGTTCTTTTTTTATTTTGCTTTCTAAAATTAGTATCATGCCATGCTGACAGTTTAAAGCTTGTTTTATCCTATATGTCTTAATGTAATGCCCAGTAACCACAGTATTCCACATCAAGAATTCTATTCTCAGTGAGAGGTGCACTGTTCTCCTGAGGGAGGGCTGAGGCAGGAGGAAGTGCCCAGACTTAAAGAAGGAGTGGAGAACAGGGAAGGCGGGGACAGCTCTGTGCCCTGTGACCATCACCATTGCTAGGACCTGATTCTTGATGCCCTCCTGGCTGAGGAGTCGGCCAACATCCCTGGTACAGACTTGGTGTTATTGAGTGAAAAACAAATCCTTTTTCTCCTCTCTCCTCGCCCTGCTCTTTCCTCACTCTTTTATCCTCTCTTCCTCTTTCCTCTTCTCTTCTCTTTCCTTTCCCTCACTGTTCTAAGCCTCAGACTGTTCATTTCTAGAGCTGGCCAGATAGAACAGTGAGTCACGGTGAGATATTTTGTCCCATGGGTTTGTTCAACCAGAAATGTTTATGAGCCACTCTTTGGGGAGTTCTGGTGCTCTTTTGAAATATCTAATACCATCTTTCCTTTGAAAGCCTGGAAGAGATGTTCCACTAGTCAGTGAACTAGCAGCAATGATCAACTACAATGATAACCCATGACCATCCATTCACAATGGCAGTAAATCAATGCCAATTCAGACCTGAATTTTACCAGGTCAAATACGGTTCCAAGTTGCACAGTGAAGATACTATCCAGCTACAACTAAAACCAAAACCAAATCAAACAAATACGTGAAAATCACAGCTAGATCTTAGTCTTTGTGGCTTGAGAAATTCAGAGAAAATAGGACCCTGAGTAAGCCCTACAATTAAAGAGACTAATGTCGATGACTTAAAGATTTGTGTTCCAGATCTTCAGTGTACTTTTGTTTGAGAGTTCTTGTAGCTACCTGTGGTAGGTAACCCACCAAAAATCAGCGGATCTACAGCGTGAAGTTGGCATCCGACAGCCCGTTGATAGCACTGGCACCTGCTCACTTGCTCATTCTAGCTGCAACAGTTGGTGGGAGAGACGTGTGCTAGTCTTGTTATAAGTGCATGTTAATAAGATTTTCTCTGATAATGCAGGAAAGCTGGGGACAGAGGTGGCTAGAGTTCATTTTTCAAAGATAGCGTTTCTAGTCTGGTCAGATGCATCCATAAGAGGGGAAATAAACAGTGTAGGCTGATACTCATCCAGTACTAATTTCCTCTTGGTCGAAGCATATCAGGCGGTGAGTGAATACTGGGCAATGCCCGCAGACTTGAAGAATGGGAGTCTCAGCTCCAAGGTCGGTGGAGTGCTCTTTGAATTTAGCCCTGCAGCCCATCAGCAGTGTGGCCTTTGGCAAATCACTCACCAAAACCTGGTTTCTTCTTCTGTAAAAGTAGCATAATAGATCTTTTTATTGTGTAACATTATTGGGAAGTAGGAATTAAAGAGAATATGTGCAAGTGACTTTGTGGCAGATGTTTCCTTAGAAGAATGCTATGGTTCTAGCTGTCAGCATCACTGTCGCAAATGAGAGGTTCTTAACCGGCTGTGTGCCGTACAGCTCTCTGGCAAACTCATGGAGCCCATGGAACTCACCTCAGGATAGTTTTGTTAAATAAAAAAAAAAATACATAATATTATAAAGGAAATAATTTAGCAAATTATTATTAATATATATGTTAGGCAGAATTATGACTCCCCAAAAATGCCCTTGTTTTAGTTGCCAGACTTGTGAATATGTTGTGTTCCATGGCAAGGGGAAGTTAAAGGTGGAGATAGAATTAAGTTTGCTACCCAGCTGTCTTTGACATAAGAAAATTATTGTGGATTATCTGGGTGAACCCAATGTCCTTAAAAGTAGAAGGAAGAGACAGGAGGATCCGTGTCAGAGTGATGCAATGGGAAGCTCAAGGGGCCATTGCTGGCTTTGAAGATGGAAGGAGACCATGAACTAAGGGATGTGGGCAGACTCTAGAAGTTGGAAAAAATAAGGAAATAGATTCTCCCCTTGAGTCTTTAGAAAGAAGACAGGCTGCCAAACCCCTTGCTTTTAGCCCAGCATGAACCATTTTGGATTTATGGCCTACAGAACTGTAGACAATACATTTGTATTCTTTTATGTCATCATGTTTGTGGTGATTTGTTACTGCAGCAATAATAAACTAATATAGTTATTAAATTAGATAAAATCCATGATGTATGATATGTTCTTCTTGATTAATGTATTAAATTACATGCTAGATTTGTGTCTATAGCAAATTTTAAGAAGCTATTAGTGTCAATAAAAATGTATAGAGAGCTATATCTGAAATGTGATTTTGCAAATATTAGTAATTTTTATTGATGATGAAGTCACAGTAATAATACTACTATGGTTTGTTGCCTATATTAATAATTTTAAATTTTAAATTTCAGTTAGAGGTTAGTGAAAGGATTTTTTCCTACACCCAGCTTCATGGAGCTTCCTGAATTTTATGCATAGAGAGTACACAGGCCCCAGATTAAGAGTCCCTGGCTTAGATATATGAAAGAATGAGAAACTTTCTAAGTTCTTCAAGATATATACAATTCAAAAGCAAAATCAGAAAATCACTGCAACTGGAAAGAAGATTGATAATCCATTAGCCGGCCAGGCACTGTGGCTCACGTCTGTAATCCCAGCACTTTGGGAGGCTGAGGTGGGTGGATCACAAGGTCAGCAGATCGAGACCAGCCTGGCTAACAAGTGAAACCCCATCTCTACTAAAAAAAAAAAAATACAAAAAAAACTAGCTGGGCGTGGTGGTGGGCACTTGTAATCCCAGCTTCTCGGGAGGCTGAAGCAGGAGAATGGCGTGAACCCAGGAGGTGGAGCTTGCAGTGAACCGAGATCGCACCGCTGCACTCTGGGTGGGCAACAGAAATAAACAAACAAACAATTGATTCCCACTACCTTGGTGTATAGTACCTCATTTTCCAAGCAAAATCCTCCTTTAGGAAACACACTGAAGACTAAAGTAAGGTCAAGACAGGCAGTTTTACATCTCAGCTCTCTAAATACAAATAGCAGTTGCTAATATTAATAAGTCTTTTTTTTCTGTTTTGTTATATCCTAGTGTTTTCAGTTTAAACTAAGCCACCATACATAGCTAAAAGGAAGAGAAATACATACATAGTCCCTAGTATACATTTTTTTTTAACACAAGTTAATATAAAAGCAAATGTATGTCATAAAAACATATATATAGAGAGAGAGACGGAGTCTTGCTCTGTTGCCCAGGCTGGAGTGCAGTGGCACGATCTCAGCTCACTGCAAGCTCTGCCTCCCAGGTTCAAGCAATTCTCCTGCCTCAGCCTCCTGAGTAGCTGGAACTACAGGCGCCTGCTGCCATGCCCAGCTAATTTTTGTATTTTTAGTACAGATGGGATTTCACCATGTTAGCCAGAGTGGTCTTGATCTCCTGACCTCATGTTTTTGATCTTTCACAGTCTTACTTTCCCAACCTAGTTCTCAGGAAGTCTGGCTTTCCCTCAGCATGGGCCTTAATCTCTATATAGACTTGGACAAAACGTAGGACTTCTCCCACTCTCAATCTATTCCTCTGCAGCACATGCAGTCTGATTGTTGTTGTCTAGTCCATGCACTGTAGCATTCCATAATTCTGTCAATTTAGGTAGAATTTGAGAGTCTATGAATATGGCCATTTTGCTGAGAATCAGTTTTACTCCGAATAATGAGTCCTTGTTAAATCTTTGTTCATTTAAATACTCCAGTGTGACAAAATTTATTTTGAGAGATAATTTTTCAAAGTCCTTTTTTTCTCAGAATCGCAGAAATATGAAAACTGAGTTTGCGTTTGATTGGTATAAGTTATTCCTTTGAAATTACAACTGATTTCTTGGTGGCATGCTTACTGTGAGGGAAGATGTGCTAATAGTGCTTAGAAGATGAAGCAGCATTTTCAACAGTCTGCTCATTATAAACTTCTGTTTTCAATAAAATAAGAAAAGGTCCACAAACAATTCAAAAGAAGTAATTCACAGACATACCTCATTACTCTACTGCTGGAAGATGGTTGCTGTAGGCCATGGAGGGGTGCCAGGTGTCATCTGCATGCATGGACATGAGCAGAAAATGAAATATCACTGAAGCCAGACAAGGAGCACAGTCTCTAAATGCCTTCTACAGACCAGGTCCTAAGTATTCAGTTGTAACAAACCCCTTCAACCCTAACGTAGAAATGTACAATGAAAGTAAATCTAACTCCTGAGCCCTAACATAAGAAATGAGTTAACTCAGAAAACTGAGATTTTTCTGTTTTGCTTATCACTTAATTAATATTCAGGAATCTCTAAAAGGTCTCCTTTGATAATGCAGCACTAGCAAATGGATTTCTCCCCTGTTAGGGGCAGTTAGATCAAACCTCCATTGCTTTTGTTCCTGTTTATTTTAACCGAGGACTGGCAAATTTTCAAAAAGTATACTCTTAAAAATTTTTGCACAGATATCAAGTTAAAGTCTTAGACTATGTGGTTGCAGTAAATTTTGAAGTTATAGTAAGTTGCTAATTTTGAACTTTAAAAGGCACTAAACAGGCTCATCTTGGTCTTTGAAATATGTTATCAATGCTCAGAACCCCCTGGGTCACTGAATTTAGGTCAATATAGAGTTGACCTTTGTTTATGGGTTAAATGTTGTCCCACTCAAAATTTATGTATGTGAAGTCCTAACTACCCCTCCCATGTCTCTGAAAGTGACCTTATTTGGAAATAGGGTTGTTGCTGATATAATTAGTTACGATTAGGTCATACTGCAGAAGGGTGAGCCCTTAATCCAATATGACTTGTTCCCTTATAAAGAGGGGAAATGTGGACATAGACACAGATGCACACATACTGGCAACACTCTGTGAAGACTGGAGTTACGCTGCCACAAGTCAAAACCTACCTGAAGCTGGGAGAGAAGTCTGGGTCGCATCTTTCCCCAGCATCTTCAAAGAAAGCAAGGCCCTGCAGGTACCTTGGTCTCAGAATCCTAGCCCCCAGAAATGATGTTCAAACCACTCAGTTTGCAGTGTCTTGTTATGGCATTCCTAGTCACTAATACCACCTTTTCACATGCTCCAGATAATTCACCCCCAGGCACTTACCCAATTCAGACACTGGGCATATTATCTTATAGAAAGCATGTGAGACATGGCTGCCTAGTTCTCCAAATAATTCTAACAACTTTATGAGTCATTTATCTTGTCTGGGCCCTAAGCTTTATTCACCTGCTAATTGATGAGTTTGAGTTTTTCTTAAATCTTTCAATCTACCTGTGCCTAAGGAGAGCGTAACATAAAACCCCAGAGGGTTTGGGATTTGCCCAAAGCAGCCCATTGCCAGCTTAAACTGTCTGTTAAACTTGGGTTGTCTTGAAACGTCATGTGGATATTTTATCCTTTGCCACATTATATGTGTTTAGTTTAATATGAAATAATATTTTAAATGGCCCATTGTTATATAATCTTGAAGTGTTTGTAACATGAACTATACTTACCCAATGAATTCCTAGTCTCTGAGATATCACCCCATATACTTGGAACCCATTTGGTCCTTGACAGCCGTGTGGTTCCTGCCAGCCCTAACACTGCACAATCCTAGGGCGTCTCGTAGATAGGTTATATCACAAAGACCACACTGTGTCTGTGTGCACAAGTCCCCCAGAAAATTTCTGGAATGAGTTAGCATAACATTAAAATACTCATGGAACCAGTTTTGCTGGACGGTGTGGAAAATAGAATGTCATAAGGGGTACCTGGGTCAGTGGGGCAGGTCCCGAGCAGGATACCTTGATCTTGGAAAGTTTGTTTAAGGGATCCTTTCATCTTGTGTAAAAGAACCGGTGACAGTCAAGAAAAATGACTTAGATTCTGGGTCCTACACCACTGCCTTCCCACTGAAGTAATTCATGACCGAGTCACTTAAAACCAGGGACATCATGCACAGCCTCCAAATAGCAAGGGAGGGAATAGCTGCCCCTGGAGTTTGGTAGTGCCCTCAGCTTTGCCTAAACCTCTATCAACCTGACAAGTTTCCTTATCTGGAAAATTGGAAAAACGATCTGTCATAGGTCTACTGTGAAGACTAAATAACATATAGCAAATATTTCTTATAAATTATAAAATGCTGTAGGGGCATTAGGGATGAATATTTGGTACATTTCTAAGTAGATCTAAAAGGCGTTGATTGAGCTACTGATAGGACTGATCTGCCTTGTGCTTGGGGCCAGTTTGGAGTGTGTGTGTGTGTGTGTGTGTGTGTGTGTGTGTGTGTGTGTTACAAAGTCTTGCTTTGCAGCCCAGACTGGAGTACAGTGGCATATTCATAGCTTACTGCAACTTCCACCTCCCAGGCTTAAGCCTCCAAGGCTCAAGTGATCTTCCCACCTCAGCTTCTTGAGTAGCTGGGACTACAGGCACACACCACCATGGCTTGCTAATTTTTCTATTTTTTGTAGAGCCAGGGTTTCACTATGTTGCCCAGGCTGGTTTCAAACTCCTGGGCTCATGTGATCCTCCTGCCTTGGCCTCCTGAAAGTCCTAGCATTATAGACATGGGCCACCACACCCAGCCCAGTTTGGTTTATGATGCACATAAACTAAGAGGGTGACATATTGAGAACAAGATTCTCAAGGCTTCAATTAATGCAAACATTTTTATAAAAAATAAGAGTAGAAATGATATGACAAGACTGAAGGAGTATAGTGGCATGTAGATAAAAGGGTCAACAGATGTCAAATACCCTTTTCAATGTAGGGAGCAAAGACTAATCAATCATCTTTGAAAAATGCAGTGAGTTTGAATTGTTGGAGAACCGGCAAGACCATCTGTAAAACTCCAAAGTGGTAATATATATTAGGGGTGAAATCAAATGAGCAAAAAGATGGGATGGACTGGCTGCCCATCAACATGGCAAGATACTAGACTTTGATGGTGACAGCGCCCAACTTCAACACAATTAGATTTTAGCTATTTTTTTAAATAAAAGAAAAGAAATGAAAGGTCTAGTTTTCTCAATAAGATGGAAGTGAACCTCAAGTACTAGCCATCTGCAAAACTGTCTGGTGAATACACCACATGTATCTGTAGAATAAATCCATAGTGTGATATCACAGGAGGATGAATACTTGACATCTATTTTGGGGGTATCTATCCTGTGCTGGGGACTGTACTATAGGCACTAGCTATACAACAACAGGCAAAAACCAAAAAGACAAAAATTGCTGTTCTCATGAAACTTATATTCTATAGCAAGGAAGAAAGACAAATAACTGTATTCAGGAAGCAGTTATCAATGCCCAGAAGAAAAATAAAGTAGGTTAAACATCGAAGGATGACAAGGGTGGTGCTAGACATAGAGAGCCCATAGGTTACAGGGAAGTGAGTGGCTGAGGCTGGTGAAAATGGGGAAACAGAAGGAAGAGTTAGTGCACAAACTCTGTCGTGGCTGGGAAATTCAGGACCAGTGAGAAGGTCAGGGGTGCTGGAATTTCTGAAAGCAGATAAGAAGGGGAGGAGAGGGGATCTGAGAGGCCAGGCCATGAAAAGTCCTGTAAGGATTCTGGGCTTTCTTTTGAGTGAGATAGGAATCAATTGAGGAGCTGCAAGAAAGTAAACAGCAGGGAGAAGCGGACAGCATCTCTGCACCCTTACATCCTCCCAGCTCCTTTCTGCTCCGTCCAGCCCTGGCCATGCGGACAGCTGCTTCCCTCTCAGCAGCCCCACTCTGGACCAGGTGAGGAAGGGTGCCAGCATTTTAAATGCTCCACGCTAATCCATCCAAGAAATTACCTTTCCTTCATTAACCCCCTAGAATCCTTTGAAGCGATGGAGCCACCGTCTTATTTGTACTTGTATTGGTTTCTACAGATTCATATGTTTCTTAGCCTTAGAAATATGCTGAAGATTCATAAATCAAGATTCATTTGAAAAATTCGTTCTTCCCATTTATACACAAAAGGCACATAAGAAAACTTCACAGCCTTGCAACAGAATGTTAAGCTTAGGCCGGGCACGGTGGCTCACACCTGTAATCCCAGCACTTTGGGAGGCTGAGGCGGGCGATCACCTGAGGTCGGGAGTTTGGGACCAGCCTGACCAACATGGTGAAACTCTGTCTCTACTAAAAATACGAAAATTAGCTGGGCGTGGTGGTGCATGCCTGTAATCTCAGCTGCTTGGGAGGCTGAGACAGGAGAATCGCTTCTACCCGGGAGGTGGAGGTTGCTGTGAGCCGAGATCGCGCCACTGCACTCCAGCCTGGGCAACAAGAGCAAAACTCTGTCTCAAAACAAAAAATAAATGAGTACTAAGATTAATGCCTTTAAAAATGTATTCTCATGAGAAAAGAGGCAGCTCGTGGATGACGTCAGTGAAATCAGTACATTCTCTGTGGAGACAGTCTTTATTCATTATTCACAATGAATAAAAATAGGGAGCATAATTTTTAAAAATGGAGGACTCAAGAGATAGATTGAAAAGGGGAGCACAAATATGAAACTCACAGAAATAATACTAAATATAACACACCTGGGTAGAAGCTCATTTTCTCTGGTCTTTGGGTCAGAAGTAATAACAATACTTCAAGTATGTATTTGAAGAATATATATTTTAATATACAAAGAGGTGGGGTTGTCACATAAAATACAGGATGCCCAGTTCAATTTGAATTCCTGATAAACAAAACATAATATTTAGTGTGAGCATATCCCAAATATTGTGTGGGGTATACTTATACTAAAGATTTAGTTACATAGTGCATATGTAACTAAAATTTAGATTTAAGTGGTGTCCTGTATTAGCTAAATGTGGTAACCCTACTGAGAAGAGACTACTAATTCTATCTTTAGGCTGTATGAAGTAATATTTGCAGTAATAGATATTGTGTGGAGTATCTCTGCAAATGAAATTATCTTTGAGCTTGCTCTCTTTAAGAAGAGAAGCCTTGTGCTGCATACCTACCATGTGCCTCTCCAAGCCCACTCTTCCCCTGTCTTCAACCTGCTCTGAGCCCCAGGAGGCTGGCCGCCTCAATGGGCTCCCTAGTCATGGACTTGCGATTGGGTTTCTCAATGGGAGGCATCAGCAGGAGACTACAGGGGAGAAAAGCAGTATTGTTAGAGAGTTGATTTTGTTTCACCTGCTCCTTCCCATTCAGGTTGCTCTGAAATCACTCCTGCCCACTAACCCTCTATGCCTAGGGAAGATCACAGTTTTGAGCTGCTATTAGCCCCTGGGTACTGCACTGGCTTTATAAATTACCCCTTTATTAGATTCTCCTCCAATGATTGAGCTTGAAGGTGCCATCTCTTCCCTTCTAGAGCTCTAATATACTGGAGAATATGATGTAGATTTCTAAGGTCAAGAGTACAATCTACATCCATGAAGGTGTGAATTAGAAAAAGAAAAGTAAGATTTGGAAAGAAAATGGTTAAGTTGACATTTTGCTGTGTCATTCAATAGTGAGGTCTTGCCAGTCACTTAACCTCTCTTTTAAAACAGATATTTATTCCTGGAAGGTTTCTAGAAAAATTAATAGAAACAGGAGTCTTAATTCGTTGAAAGACAAAGACATAGACTGCAGAAATGAGCAATTTATTACTAGAATGTCTATGTTCCTCATAAGACATAAATCCTGTATTTATAAAATATGTATTAAAAGGCCTTTCTTCAGAAAACTTAACAAAATATTTAGAAAGTATTTCATAAATATTTAGGAAAAAGGCAAAAACAAGCAAATCATGTGTTGTCCTGAGACTTTCTTCCTGCAATCTCCCCTTTCTCCTCCTCCCTCCCAGTGCTGCTGGAGTGTTCTTCCTAAGGAAGGGTGCTCAGCCGGGCGCGGTGGCTCACGCCTGTAATCCCAGCACTTTGGGAGGCCGAGGCGGGTGGATCGCAAGGTCAGGAGATCGAGACCATCCTAGCCAACATGGTGAAACCCCGACTCGACTAAAAATACAAAAATTAGCTGGGCGGGATGGTGGGTGCCTGTAGTCCCATCTACTCAGGAGGCTGAGGCAGGAGAAGCACTGAATCTGGGAGGTGGGGGTTGCAGTGAGCCGATATTGCATCACTGCACTCCATCCTGGGGGACAAAGTGAGACTCTGTCTCCAAAAAAAAAAAAAAAGAAGAAGGGTGCTCAGATCTTCACCTCCTTCTGTGCATCTAAAAATTTCTCAAAAAATATTTGCTAAATTAACCCCGCTGTCTTAGATATGGTTTGGAAAAGAGCAAGAGAAAAGTAAAGTTAAATTCCCTAATTATTTCTTAAACTTTCCCCAGAAACTTAATGGGCACGTGGGGTCATGGTTTGTCCCGCATAGTAAATGGGACACATGCGTTGCTGGTGAGTGCCTTCTTAGATAAGAACTGAGGTCTTTCATCTAGAGGCTGGCACAGATTGGAAGGTTCTGGCTGCTATCATCCTATATGTAGTAGAGTTTCGGTTTTTTTGTTTGCTTTAATCTGAATGTCTGATTGAGGTATTCAAAGAGCAAGAGAGAAACCTGTGAAGAGATGGACTATTTGTGTCAGAACGGTTTAATCTTGTGGCTCGGATCACTTGTATCATTGAGCTAGGTTCCTCAATAGCTGTCTAGATATTTGACATATTGTGTTTTACTCTATTGTGGTATATGACCACATAAACAGATAAAATAGTAATCTTTTCAATCTTTTATAGTCCATGAGTATTCATATACTTATTTCAAAGTAGTCTGTTTCTAGCTTAGGTAAATTTAGATGGTTTCATTGAATACTGTATTAAAAACCTGCTTCATTCCAGTTAATTTTTTTCAGGAATTATTACTCATACTACAAGGTATTATTTATAGCTCCAACTATCTTACATGATAAAGAATGAACTGCATATTACGTTGCTGTAATGAGAAATTCTCTTGTGTTTAATCTCCCCTCTTAGCATTGAGAAATTCTGTAGATTCTAAAATTCTATTTGAGAATTGTAAGAATGTTTTATTACTCTCTTTTAATATGTGCCATATTTTTTCTCTCATATATCTGTCAGTGGTGTGTATATACACACACACATATACATACACACATTATGCATACATAGTGCATATATACATATTATATATACATACTCTCTCTATATATCCATATTTACATAGGTATATGTGAAATAGATGTGCTTATAAATCCTGAACAATGCCAGGCAGCTGTTTTGATAATCTTGCTGGTTTATACAGAAGTCAGTTTCTACCACCTTTCTTCCGGTCCTAGGGAAGTTGTGTCTAAAACACCCATCTACAGCAGAAAGGGAAGCCTATGGGCCAGCCATTGTGTGTTTTTTTTAATATGCATTGCTTTGTTTAGTCCTCAGTCCTGCAGAGCAGGTGGGGAGTATTCCCATTTTTAGAGAAACTGAGGCTCACTGCAATACAGTGAGCTGTTTACAGTTACTCAGCTGGTAATGGTGGGTCACTGTTGCCTTCATATACAAATGACAATAGTAATTCCTCCTGGTAACAAAATGAGATGTGTCCTGAACTCCCATTTTGAAGGAGGCACTGTGTCAAACATTTAAGCAGCCCAATGACACTGAGTTATTATTCCCATTTTATAAATGAGGAAAACCAAGACACAGAAAGGTTATGACCTATGCAGAATTTGAAACCCAGATCTGTCTAATGCCAAAATCCATACTTTTAACACTTTATTTTGCAACATACAGTGTGCTAGACTTTGATGAGTATGTTGGATTATACTCCTCTTTGGAAATCCAGTACTTCATATTTCATAATTTTAGTGATTTCAAAATCCATGTTATCTTGACCAATCCCAACATAGCAGTTCTCATAGCTGGAAATACAAGTTAGAAATCAGCTTCCATTTAGTGATGCAAAACTCTGCACAGGCAAATGTATGCAAACTGATCTTTATGAAAAGCAATCCCAATTAACTTTATTTTTTAAACTAATTAATTTATTTGTATATTGACATATATATATTTATTATGTACAACAGGATGTTTTCTTATATATATACACTGGTAAATGGCTAAATTGAGCTAATTAACCTATACATTACTGAATATACTTATTTTTATGCTCAGAGCACTTCAAATTTACTCTCAGGGCTTTTCAGGAATACAATACATTGTTATTAATTGTAGTCACCATTTTGTAGGATAGATCTCTTGAACTTATTCCTTCTGTCTAATTGAAATTTTGTCTCCTTTGACCAACATCTCCCTAACTCCCCCACCCCTGCCCCCAACCCCTGGAAACCACCATTCTACTCACTACTTCTATGAATTTAATTCTTTTAGATTTCATATATGAGATCAAGCAGTATTTGTCATTCTGTGTCTGGCTTATTTTACTTAACATAATGTCCTCCAAGCTTAGCCATGTTTCAAATGACAGAATTTCCTTTTTTGTAAAGCTGAATAGTATTTACTTGTATATATATATCACATTTTCTTTATTCTTCTGTTGACATTTAGGTTGATTCTAATTTTTGTCTATTGTGACTAATGCTGCAATGAACATGGGGAAGGAGATACCTCTTCGATATACTGATTTAATTTGTAGCCTTTTGATATATATCCAGTAGTGGAATTACTGGATAATAGGGTAGTTCTATCGCTGATTTTTTGAGGAACCTCTATAATGTTTCCCCAAATGGCTGTACCAATGTAAATTCCCACCAACAGAGTGCTAGGGTTCCCTTTGATACACATCCTCACCAATACTTATTATCTTTTGTCTTTTTGATCACAGCCATCCTAATAAGTATGAGGTGACATCTCATTGTGGTTTTAATTTCCGTTTTCCTGGTGATGAATGATGTTGAGCATTTTTTCATGTATCGATTGACCTTTTTTTTTTTTTTTTTTGAGACGGAGTCTCGCTCTGTTCCCCGGGCTGGAGTGCAGTGGCCGGATCTCAGCTCACTGCAAGCTCCGCCTCCCGGGTTTACGCCATTCTCCTGCCTCAGCCTCCCGAGTAGCTGGGACCACAGGCGCCGGCCACCTCCCCCAGCTAGTTTTTTGTATTTTTTTAGTAGAGACGGGGTTTCCCCGTGTTAGCCAGGATGGTCTTGATCTCCTGACCTCGTGATCTGTCCGTCTCGGCCTCCCAATCGATTGACCTTTTGAATGTCCTATTTTGAGAAATGTCTATTCAGGTTCTTTGCCCATTTTTTTAATTAGGCTATTTGTTTCCTTGCTATTGAGCTGTTTGCATTCCTTATATCTTTTAGATATTAATCCCTTATCAGACATATGGCTTGAAAATATATTCTCTTGTTCCATAGGTTCTCTTTGCTGATTGTCTTCTTTGCTGTGTAGAAGCTTTTTAAGTTGATAAAATCTAGTTGTCTATGTTTGTTGCCTGTGCTTTTAGGGTCATATCCTAGATTCATTGCCAAGATAAATATTCTGGAGTCTTTCCTCTGTATTTACTTCAAGTCTTATGTTTAAGTGCATAATCCATTTTGAGTTGATTTTTGTATATGGTGTGAGATAAGGGTCTAATTTCATTCTTTTGCATGTGGATATTGTTTTCCCAGAACCATTTGTTTAAGACTGTTCTTTCCTCAATGTGTGTTCCTGGCACCTTTGTTGAAAATCTATTGACTGTAAATGTGTGGATTTGTTTCTGGGCTCTCTATTCTGTATTCTGTTCAACTGGTCTGTGTATCTGTTTCTAAGCCAGTACCATCTGTTTTGGTTACTGTAGCTTTGTATATATTTTGGAGGCAAGAAGTGTGATGCTTCCAACTTGTTCTTTTGCTCAAGATTGCTTTGCTATTTGGGGGTCTTATGGGGTTCCATATACATTTTGTGATAATTTTTTTTTCTATTTCTTTGAAAAATGCCATTTTGATAGGGAGTGCATTGAATCTGTAGATCACTTTGGGTAATATGGACATCATAACAACATTAATTATTCCAATCCATAAACATAGAATATTTTTCAATTTATTTGTATTTTCTTACGTTTCTTTTAACAGTATCATCGTTTTTAGTGTACAGATTTTTCACCTCCTTGGTTAAACTTATTCCTAGATATTTCACTAATTTTTGGCAGCTGTAAAAAGTGGGACTATTTTCTTGATAACTTTTTCGGATAGTTCATTGTTAGAGTATAAATATGCTACTAATTTTATGTGTTGATTTTGTATTCTGCAATTTTATTGTATTTATTAGTTCTAACAGCTTCGTGGTGGAGTATTTAGAATTTTCTACATAAAAGATACGTAGCCGGCAAACAGTGACAATTTAACTTCTTTTTTTTCCAATTTGGATGTTTTTAATTCCTTTCTTTTTCCTAATTTCTCTGGTTAGGACTTCCAGAGAAGTTGAACAGAAGGGACAAGAGTGGGCATAGTTATTTTCTTCCTGATATTAGAGGAAAACTTTCCATTTTTCATCATCGTGTACAATGTTAGCTTTGGGTTTGTCACATACGCCCTTTATTGTATTGAGCAAAATTATTTCTATACCTAATTTGTTGAGAATTTTTATCATGAAAGAATTTTGAATTTCGTCAAAAGCTTTTTCTGCATCTATTGAGATGCACATGGGTTTTCCCTTCATTCTGGTAATGTGGTGCATCACATGTATTGACTTGCATATATTGAACCATTCTTCCATCCTAGGGACCAATTGTACTGATCATGGTGAATAGCCTTTTTAGTGTGCTGTTGCATTTGGTTTGCTAGGATACGGGCCTGCAATTTTCTTTTCTTAAGAGTGTTCTTGTCTGACTTTGGTATCAGGGTAATGCCAGCCTTGTTAAATGAGTTGCAAGTTTCACCTCTTAAACTTTTTGAAAGAATTTGGGGAAGATTAGGATTAGTTCTTCAATGTTTTATAGAATATATCAGTGAAGCCATCAGGTCCTTGGTTTTTCCTTGATTAGAGATTAGAGTCTTTTTACTGTGGACTCAATCTTGTTACTCATCTGTGATCTGTTCAGATTGTTTTATTCATGATTCAGTCTTGGTAAGTTGTATGTGTCTAGAAATTTGTCTGTTTCTTTTATGTTATCCAATTTGTTGGTGTATAACTGTTCATATTAGCTTTTTATAATCCTTCATATTTCTGTTGTATCAGGTGTGATGTTTCTCCTTTTATTTCTGATTTTGTCTTCTTGTTTTCTTAGTCTAGCTAATGGTTTGTCAATTGTATTTTTGAAAAAAACAAACAAACAAACCCAACTTTAGTTTTGTTGATCTTTTCTATTGTTTTTCTAGTTCTGTTTTATTTGTGTTGGTTCTGACCTTTATTATTTCCTCCATTCTACCAATTTTGAGCTTAGTTTGTTTTCCTTTTTCTTGTTCCTTGAAGTGTATCTTTAGGTTATTTGAAATCATCTTTTCTTTTTTTAATTTAAAAGTTTTTTGCTAAAAACTTCTTTCTGAGAACTACTTTTGCTACATCCTATAAGTTTTGGTACACTGTCTCTGTTTTCGTTAGTCTCAATGATATTTTAGTACTTAAAATTTAGACTTAAAAAATGTCCTATTAATTTCTTCTTTGGCCCATTGATCATTCAGGAGCATGTTGTTTAATTTCCATGTATGTGTGAATCTTCCAAAATTTCTCGTTACTAATTTCTAGTTTCATACCATTGTGGTTGGAAAAGATATCTGATGTGATTTCAATCTCCCTATATTTATTACGAAATATGACCTTTCAGTCTATACATGTCCTTAAATGTGAAGTGGGTGTCTTACAAGCAGCAGATAGTTGGGTCATGTTGTGTTTCTTTATAAATCCACTTAGCCACTCTGTGTCTTTTTGTTGTAAAATTTAGTCCATTTACATTCAAGGTAATTGTAAATAGGTAAATTGTAAATAGTGTCACTTTTTTTTTTTTTTTTTTTTTTTTTTTGAGACAGAGTCTCGCTCTGTCGCCCAGGCTGGAGTGCAGTGGCACGATCTCGGCTCACTGCAAGCTCTGCCTCCTGGGTTCACACCATTCTTCTGCCTCAGCCTCCTGAGTAGCTGATACTACAGGTGTCTGCCACCACGCCCAGCTAATTTTTTGTATTTTTAGTAGAGATGGGGTTTCACCATGTTAGCCAGAATGGTCTTGATCTCCTGACCTTGTGATCCACCTGCCTCGGCCTCCCAAAGTGCCAGGATTACAGGCATGAGCCACCATGCCCAGCCTAGTGTCACTTTGTTACTGGCTTTCTGGTTGTTTTGTAGATCCTTTCTTTCTCCATCTCTTGCTGTCTTCCTTTGTGATTAGGTGATTTTTCTTTAGTGGTATGCTTTGATCCTTTACTTTTTATCTTTGTGTGTCTACTATAGGTTTTTGCTTTATGATTACTGTGAGGATTACATAGGTGGCTTATAGTTATAACAGGCTATTTTAAGCTACTAATGACAAAACTTTAATAGCATACAAAAGCTACACTCTTCACTTTGCGCAACAGTTTATACATATATATATATTCTATTTTTGATGTCACAATTTGTATCTTTTAATATTGCATATTTCTTAACAAACTGTTGTAGCCAATATTTAATGGTTTTGTCTTTTAACCTTCATACTAAAGATGTAAGCAATTTACATACTACCATTACAGTATTAGAGTATACTTAATTTTACCATTTACTTATACTGAGTTTTAACTTTCATATATTTTTGTGTTGTTTATTAGTGTTCTTTCAGCCTGTAGAACTCCCTTATTATTTCTTCTAAAAGGGGTCTGATGGTGATGAACTGTGTCAGCTTGATGTTTTCCTTGGACAATCTTTATTCTTCCTTTATTTCTCCTAATAATAAGCCAATATTTAAAAATGTAAAATTTTGACATTAAAAATATAAGTGTTGGCAAGAGTAAAAGTGTAGAGATTTTGTATGCAATTAAAGTTATGTCCTTTTCTGAAGGACAACTTTGTTGAATTGGCAGTTTTTTCTTATAGCATTCTGCATATATCATCCCACCTCCTCCTGGCTTGTAAGGTTTCTGCTGAGGAATCTGCTGCTAGCTTTATTGGAACTTATTTTTGATTTGCTTATTTTCTCTTGCTGTTTTCAGGCTCCTCTCTGTCTGTGATTTTTGATAGTTTGATTATAATATGTGTTGGTGTGGTCTTGCTTGCATTGAATCTGATTGAGAATTTTGACCTTCCTGTACCTGTATATTTATATCTTTCCCTAGATTTGGAAAGTTTTCTTTTAGTTTTTTAACTAAGTGTTCTACCTCTTAGTCTTCCTCTTCTTCTCCTCAAACTCCTATAATGCAAATATTTGCTTTCTTGAATTGGTCATGTAATTCCATGTATGCTTCCTTCAATTTTTCTCATTCTTTCTTTCTTTTTTTCTGCTCTATTTATATAATTTCTGCCTTTAAGTTCACAGATTCTTTCTTCTGCTTTATCAGCACTACTGTTGATGACTTCTATTGCATTTTTCTGCTCATCCATTGTATTTTCTAGCTCCAGCATTTGCTTTTTTTTAAGAAAAAAATTTCAATCTCACTGCTGAATATCTAATATTGATCATTTATTGTTTCCTGATTTCAATGAATTGTTTCTCTGTGTTTTTGAAGAGTTCTGGGGTTTCTTAAAAATTTTTGAATTATTTATGAGAAAGATCATAAATTTCCAGTTGCTTTAGAGTTTTACTTTATTTCTTTGGTCGTGGAATCTGCTCTGGGAGTGTGGTGGGAAGTCAGCCTGTTCTCAATTACTTCTTTTTTCTTATTTTTGTATAACTGGTCACTAATGACCTATATTCATATACAAAGCAAGCCAATTTCTTAATTGAAGTGGAACTTATCCTCATTATCTATAATCTATACCTAATAACACATGCATTATAAAGTAGAATTTATCAAAGTCTCTGAAGCACTAGAATAGGATTTTTTTTTCTAAATCAATGGAAAAATCACTTGATGTATTTGAAGGATATTTATTGGTTACTTATTATACTCTGGTCATTATTCTAGGTGTCTTAGATATTTGAGTGAACAAAACAGACGAAAGTTTTCCTTCATGGGATTTCTGCTGTGGGGAGAAGGGTACTACATCAAACCTAATAAATATGTAAATTACATAGTATGATCAAAGGTTATGTGTAGCATAGGTGAAAGAAATGAGACCCCAGAAAGGGGGTTGGGAGTGATGGCATAGGGGGTGGCAACAGTCACTGGGGGCAAAGTGCTTAAATCAGAGCCTGCTGAGAAAGTGGCATTTGAGGAAATGCTTAAAGGAAGAGAAGTTGCTGTTGAAATGTATTTAGAGGAAGAGATTTTCAGGCAGAGAGAGAAGCTAGGCAAAGGTCTTAGGGCAGGTGTGTGACTAGCATGTTGAGAAACAGCACAAACGCCAATGTGCCTGGGTTGAATGAATTGGGGATAGGTTGGTTATAGAAGGAGGGTAGGAGGACAGAGAGGAAATGGGAGCCAGGTTACCTGGGGTATTACAGCCCTTGGAATACCCTTGAATGGTACAGGGTACTTTTGCAGGGATTTGAGCAGAGAATCTAATTTCTGTTTTAGCAACTGCAGTAGTTGCTGAACTGAGAAAAGACAGAGGTGACTGGGTGGGGGCAACACTAGAAAGAGGGAGACCTGCAAGGGAAATTTCCAGAGTGCCAGCAATACTTGACAATAAAAGAATCATGGCAGAAAAGTTAGGCAGAAACAATCACTGTCTGGTCATATTTTGCAGGTAGAATGAATAGGATTTGTTGACAATGTGAACAGGAGATATGAGAAAAAAATAGAGCAATTACTAATAACCTCCCAGCATTTTGCCTTATTACCTGTCAAAGAGAAAAATAGATTTGTCACTAGAAAGCATTCATATTTTTTAAAAAAGAATAAGAGAACACATTTGAAGTGTTCATAATTAAATTAATTTTAGACTCTAAACTTGCACTTTCTTTGATGATATTGTAAGACAAAATACTTTGAAATTTTACAAACCTCTTAAAAAACAGGGGCAGAGACTCCCAGATTTTATAAGCTGGTAAACTTTTATGTTTGACTTCCTTGTGTCCCCAAGTCACATAAAAGAATAATGGAGCTCATCTATGTCATCTGTAGTTTAAAAAGTGACCTTAAATCTGTTTTAATTAATTCTTTTCCCAAAGTTTGGCAATTTTAGAGAAAGGTAAAGAATGATTTTTACACGGATGGAAGTCAGCAAAAGTCCCCAGTGACAAGGGATCCTGGTGTGAATAGAGAATGCTGGTGTTGACACATTTTCATGTCCATGAGACAGAAACCTTGCGGGACAGTGGGAGAGAGTGGGGATAAAAGCTAAGCAAAGAAAGCACGTTAACAATTGGTCCTCATCCTACCGAGTGCCAGAAGCTCCTGCCTGCACTGCTAAATAACTCTAGACAACCTCTTTGTGACGTCAAGGTTGGGTACTCCAGCCAGACCTCTCTCAAATCCTTTCTCAAAAATGAGGTGGAAGTTAAACAAAGACTTGCCACCCCTAACCTCCTTCCTCTCACATACCCTTCCTGATTCCTGCATGGAGAAGAGGATGGTGTGTGATCCATCAGCCACACAGTGGGAAAGTAATATTTCAACATCCATGTAATGAAAATATACTATGTGAACCTACATAGTAAGTAAAAGAAATAAAAATGTCTAGACTCCAATTATAGATTCAATTAAAAAAAATAAACTGCATTTATTGTGGATAACCCTGTCCTTAGCAAATCACATAGACCTACTGATATGGTTTGACTGTGTCCCCACCCAAATCTCATTTTGCACTGTAGCTCCCATAATTCCCACGTGTCGTGGGAGGAGCCCAGCAGGTGGTAATTGAATCATGGGGGTGAGTCTTTCCCGGGCTCTTCTCATGATAATGAATAAGTCTCAGGGAATCTGATGGTTTTATAAAGGGGAGTCCCCCTGCACACACTCTCTTGCCTGCTGCCATGTAGGACCTGACTCTGCTCCTCATCCACCTTCTGCCATGATTGTGAGGCCTCCCTAGTCATGTGGAACAGTGAATCAATTAAACCTCTTTCCTTTATAAATTACCCAGTCTCTGGTATGTCTTTATTAGCAGCATAAGAACAGATTAACACACCTACAAAATCTTACAATGTATCCTGACTGAGCAATATATCTTTCATTTTTATTTCCATTTCCAAACTTTAGAGGATAGAAGATGTCTTAGGGTTCTCTGGAGAAACAGAACCAATAGTACTTGTTTGTATATAGAAGATATTTATTTTAAGGAATTGGCCAACATGATAATGGAGGCTGATAAATCCAGAATCTGCAGGGTGGGCCAAGAGGTTGGAGACCCTGAGAAGAGCAAATGTTGCAGTTTAAGTTTAAAGTCAGCAGGGGACCCAGGAAGGAACTGATGTTCCAGTTCGAAGGCCATCAGCAAAAGAATTATTTTGATTGAAGGAGTTCAGTTTCTTCTTCCATTTAGGCCTTTAACTGATTGGATGAGGTCACCCGCATTAGGGAGGGCAATCTGCTTTGCTCAGAGTCCACTGACTAAAATATTAGGCTCATCCAAACACACCCTCAGAGAAACACCCAGAATAATGCTTGACTAAATATCTGGGCCCCCTGTGGCCTAGCCGATTTGACATATAAAATTAACCATCACAAGATTTTTTTTCTTGATGCAAATTTCATAGCATTACTTTTGCGTTGTGGTTTTTTAGCAGCATAGACCTAGAGAATAGTGCCCATGACCTCTGACTGTCCTACTATACATGAGGATTGCATAGTACAGTAGAATCTCCTATAATATTCTTTCCACATGGCTGCAGAATCTCTGTGAATGCTCTTTGAAATCTCTGTGAACTCTCTTGAACTCATTTTTGTTGCCTTTTGGTGGGGAAATAACTAGAATTTAAATTGTGTCTGGTAAAGATGATTCTGGAAATGAAACCAAGGAAAAATAAACCATTCAACTAATATTTCAAGGGGCACAAGAATTGGAACAGACAATAGTGAAATAAAGTTTTTCCTTTTCACTGTTCAAGCTCTAATATCCCTCCCAGGTGAGAGGTATTCTGGCTATAATTCCTAAGGGAACTCTTGTCACAGTGGCGTCTTTAGTGGGATGATTTGAGTTTTACCCTTTTTTCCTCTGGGTGGATGCCTTTCTCCTCTTCTTGACTATGCATGTGTCACTCTGTGCCCACAGAGACAGAAAAGAATCAAAAGCTTATGTCTCCCCCTGAAATGCAGCAGAGTCAAACTTCAGAGTTCACAGTTTCTCATTGAAACTATCAGGCAATCTCATGCAGAAAGACAACCTCAGACATGAGTGAGCCTTCAAATAGAAGTTTCCAGAGACCAAAAGTCTGTTTTCCTGGATCCCCAGGATGGAGGGAAGCTGTGATCTCCACAGAGACTTCAAGGCTGTCTGGCATGACTTCAGCAGAGCAGCCCTCGCTGCAGAAGCAGGAACTCAGAGAGGAAGGGCTTTGCTGTGGGGGCTCAACAAGGGTGTCCGTCTCCAGCCAGCCACCGTTCCAGGTGCGGAGGACAGAGAGGGTGACCCTCTCATGGAGTTGATAAGTTCACTGAGAATGGGTGCATAACAGGAAAGGTTTTGATTAATGTGGAGCCTTAATTCAAAATGTGGTCCCTGAGCAGCAATATTAGCATCATCTGTTAGAAAGACAGAAACATCAACCCCACTCTGGATCTCCTGAACCAGAGCCCGTGTTTGCATAAGATGCCCCAGGGATTTGAATGTGCCTTAGTTTGCGAAGTGCTGTCTAGAGTGTACAAGAATTAGAATGTACGTGAATCTGGCTCTAACTAACTGTCAATGGCCTCTTCACTATGCTGGCTACAACTCTGTTCTCTCTCCTGTGCTCCTTCGCTCAGTGAATAGCAGAACCATCTATGAAAACTCATGCCGGAAACCTGGATGTCTCCCTGGAAACAGCCCCCACTTCACCCTCAAGCAGCTTCATAGGTTCTCTCTAGAATGTTTCTAGAAGCTGCCCATCTTCACTGCCTCTGCCCTGGTTCCGTCTCTGAGATTATTCACAGGTTTCTTTACCTTCACCCTCAGCCCTTCCAGTGGATTCCCCACCCTGCAGTTATGCTGATTTTGCTAAAATTCAAACCTTCTCATGTATCCCTCTGCTGGAAATGGTTGAGTAGCTCTGATTCTCTCAGCATGAACCCACATGGCTTGATATGACTTCTACCTCCCTAAGGATGTGGCTGTGGCTGCAGCAGCCCCCTCCAGCCTCACCTCATGCAACACCCAAGCCTGCCTGAGAGACAATAGCAGTATGCTTCACTGGTGAAATGTTTTATAGCTATCTGACATGCTTACCTTACACCTGTGAGCAGGTAGTCTCTCTCTCTCTCTCTCTCTCTCTCTCTCTGTCTCACACACACACACACACACACACAGAGAGAGAGAGAGAGAGAGAGAGAGAGAAAGGGTGGGGGAGAGAGAAAGAGACAGAGGGAGAGAAAGAGAGGGAGTTATAGGTTATAGAGAGATGAAGAAAGTGCTTTCTCACCCTGAAATTATTCCACGAACCCACAGATAAGTCAGAACCAGGAATTAAATAAAAGGCCCATGAAAGGTTAAATTTAAAAGATCAAACCCTTGTACTAAAGACCCTGCTTCAAACACGTGGAGTTCCTCATGGTCTCATTCTCTGAGTCTGCACGTTGTTACCACCTGCTTACCTGGTGCTCCCACACTATTAGAAGCAGAAAGTGAGACCAAGCAGAGTTGCTAAAGGCAGGCACTGATGACCCCATGCCAGTGGGACAGGCACCCAGGAAGGAGCAGAAGTACTCTAGGGAGACAAGCAGGAGTTCAGCGGAACCCAGGGTGGGGGCAGGTGCCCTACAAATGTCAGCTCCGATAGTAGCTGATTTCAAGCTCTGTTTGATGACAGATGTTGATCCCAGTGATTTCAAGCTTGAGCCATTCAGGGAACATTAGAAGCTAGAAAGGAAATATGGCATAGCTTCCTCGAATATCAGTTTACTCCGTGAAAATTCAAGCATTAGTCCTAATGCTTAAACAGTGCTGTATTAAGGTCTGTGTGCACTTCAGGGTTAAAACTGGAACTGTAAAATATCATTTTGTATAGTTATGGGCTATTTTATGCTACAACCCCAGACCCCCTGAGGGCCTTCTCATCCCTCCCTTCTCCCTCCCCCTCCCTCCCCTGCCATCCCCTCCTCTCCTCCCCTCTCTTCTTCCCTTTCCTTCCTTCTTTCTTTCTTTTCTTTTCTTTCTTCCTTTTTCTTTTTCTTTCTTTCTTTCTTTCTCTTTTTCTTTCTTTCTTTCTTTTTCTTTCTTTCTCTCTTTCTTTCTCTCTCTGTCTCTCTTCCTGCCTCCCTCCCTTTCTTTCTTTCTTTCCTTCTTTCTCTCTCTCTCTTTCTTTCTTCCTTTCTCCCTCCCTGCCTCCCTTCCTTCCTTCCTTCCTTCCTTCCTTCCTTCCTTCCTTCCTTCCTTCCTTCCTTCCTTCCTTCCTTCTTTCTCTTTTTCTTCATTCATTCCTTCCTTCCTGCCTGCCTGCCTCTTTTACTTGACATTTGTTGATGAGTAAATACTCCATGCCAGGATCTGAGTTTACAATGGTTGGTGGCTAGGATGGACCGTCTGGAGTCACCTGAAAAAGTTAGGACAGTCAAGAGGGAAAGGACCAGCCAGCATAAAGGCCGTGAGTTGAAAGTCATAGAGAGAGTAGTGGAAAGAGAAGCCCAGGATAAACCAGGCCGGATGATTATCCCAAGTCCTGGTAAATGTGCTTTATTGACTGTGTTACTGTATATTCACTGACAACTGAGGGATGTATGTGTATGTATATATGTGTGTATATAAATATAACATACAATATAAAATATCCATTTGATGCACAATTTAAGTATACAAGTTTAAAATATTTTAAAGTTAAATAACAAATAGAAATAATATATGCATGTAAGTAACATCTAAATTGTTCTATTTAAGTATGTAATTTATTTTATAAAATAAAATAATGTTAAATACATTTTATTTATTTATTTGTTACTGGTGGATTCAAAACCTACTGATGATTAGCCTTCTGTATTAGTTCCTTCTGTGTCTGGTAGAAAGTCGACTTGATATTGGAATATGTAGAGTGGCTGATTGTGTTCTGTTTTTGGAGGGTGGATGTTAAGAAGAACTAGGCACACTAATCTATTCCAGGGATAGGATGCTTGAAGTGGTCAGTTAGTAATCCAGGTTTATTAATGGGTATTCATAGTTGTTAAAGGAATTATATAGAAATAATTTCCAATAAACAGCTTAAGAAATTTTAACTTATGTTTAATTATAACATGCCTCTGTTATACAGGAAAATAAAGAGAAAAAAATTATCATTATGTAATCAGGCAAAAACGTTATGGCTTGTTGATCCTCACAATAATATTGTTAGGAAAAATAACTACTAAAGATATAATTCCCATGGTAATGTCTTGTTGAAATATTTGGCCAGTGACAGTAAAACCAAGCCAACTTAAATAAATATATTGCCCATTGAACTTGATTTCACTTAAAATTAAAAATAACCCACAATAATATCGTAAAGGCCTAAAACCATACTTATACATAATAGGTAGCCATTTTTTCCTCCTTGCTATTCAAATAGATTCAACATGAAATGAAAGTAAAATCTCCCAATGGTGAGACACTTGGAAATTTAAAAATAGATATTTGCTCATTTGTAAGTCATGCAAGATCATGAGGAATTTGTGCTTTTCTGCAGATGTACCTGCATGCTTACTTTCCCATTAAATGACATTTCTTCTGTTTCTAATCTTCTAGAGATTCAGAAGAATTGTCTGGGATATTTTTAAAAATTAGTCACAACTGATTTGTCATCAAATGTTGTGAGATCTTTCACTGACATAGATGATCAGTATATAAAAAGCAAGTCAAATATACTTTAAAAATAATTACATCCACAGCACCACAACTCTACCTTAATTAAAATTTCACAATTAGGCAGGCTGTGTGTCATTAGTCTCCCTGATAGTGTTCTGTGTATTGTCACCTCATTTTCAAGCACACATCTGTTGGCAACAAGACACTTTGCCACTTCATTCCACCTTCTCTATTTTACACCTCTAAAAGTGTGGAGGTAGTGTGCTAAGAGTTATCAATTGTCTTGCTGAAATTCTTTGGGAAAGAAACATGGGGGCTTCCATATAAAATAAACAATGAGACTCCAAAATTCTAGAATCAAACATTTATTGCCGTCTGCGTCTGCTTAAGGTCCACCTCCTGGGAATGTGTGTTACCTTTTGCTCTAATTCTTTCTGAAATGTCTCCACAGAGTGTGACAAGGTAGTGATTTCTCTGGTTTTGATTTTCAAAACCAATAAAGTTTTTCCTTTAGTCCAATTTCTAAAACATAAAATGTTTTCAAAGGATACCCATGTTGTTGTGAGTAAAAATTCTGAACAATTCTCTATATTAAAAAATAAAAATAAAACAGTTGAGCCTAGCAGGGGCAGAAGAGGAAACAACAGTATGAAATGTCTACAGGTGACAAAGACAATCATTAGCTTTATTATTTTGGGTGCTAAGCATGTGTTTTAAATTTGTTCAAAGAAAACATACCCGGTTTAGTTACACTCTCCCACAGCTATAAGGGCATAAAGCTACATATCTGTTAGGAAAAGTGCTTCTGACAGTACATAAGTGTACAGTAGCTATGCTTAGAATACTGTTCAATGTGGTCATATTTTAAAATTATGAAATGTAGGGAAGAAATCCAATTATGTGAATAAAGAGGCTGGAAATGGTCTTCATTTCTGTGCAAGGATGACCACAAAAAATGTGACATGGAGCCATTTTCATGTACAAATAAATGAGAAACAAGCTCACAAGGAGGTGAGAGGCTGCACTTGCCCTGGAGTGGTGTTGCCATGTAATTATAGCGACTTTGGCCACTTGTGAGATTTCTGGTTTCACACTCAACTGGGAACAGTGAATCGCCTCTGTGGGTGACAGGATCCACTTTGGATCAATAAGCAGTGCACGTGTGTTCCGGGTCTTGCTCTGCCATTCATTTGCTGTAGTTTCATAAATTGCTCTGTCCCTCCCTCACGTGTGACATGGGTCCTGTCTGCCTCTCCAGGTTGTTATGGATGGAGAGCCAAAACCCAACTGCTCAAGAAGTTACTAGTCAGTGCATGTGAGTTAGGATGGCAAATTTTATTCTCATAATTGGTTGTTTCCACAATTGATTATAGTTCTGGCTTTATTATACATTTTAAAAATCAGAAGAAGAAAATCACACTTTTGTAGCATTGTTGGATTATTTTTGGTCATTTCCACTCATACTGAAAAATGCTGGATATTTGAGTCCATTTCATTGTTCCAGAGCAAGGCTTTCCTTTGCTCTTGTGAGTTTTTTGTTTGTTCGTTTGTTTGTTTTTTTGGAGACAGAGTCTTGTTCTGTCTCTGTCCCCCAGGCTGGGGTACAGTGGCGTGATCTCGGCTCACCGCAAGCTCCGCCTCCCGGGTTCACGCCATTCTCCTGCCTCAGCCTTCCAAGTAGCTGGGACTACAGGCGCCCGCCACCATGCCTGGCAAATTTTTTTGTGTTCTTAGTAGAGACGGGGTTTCACCATGTTGGCCAGGATGGTCTCGATCTCCTGATCTTGTGATCCACCTGCCTCGGCCTCCCAAAGTGCTGGGATTACAGGCGTGAGCCACCGCACCTGGCCTGCTCTTGTGATCTTTCTACAGGAAGTGACTTCTGCTGCAGGGAGCTTCTGTTGGGGAAAAAATGAATTTAAGAGTTTTAAAATAGTGGGTTTTAAACAATTTATACATAAGTTTATTTGACTCACAGTTTTGGAGGCTGGGAAGTCCAAGGTCAAAGGGCAGCATCTGGTGCCTTCTAGCTGCATCCCCGCAGGGTGGAGGGCGTCCCAGGCCCAGAGGGCAAAGGCATGGCCTAAAAGAGTGTTTTTTTTTTTTTTCCCTAGATGAGAATAAATTGTTAATTCTTTCTCAAATCAGTCATTTTGGTAGGTTGACTAAAATGTTTTCTGATTGTGTCAGAGAAAAGATACATAAATATTAATATTTAGAGTGCCTTTTGCCCTTGAGGCAGTATCATCTTTAAGATCCAGTTATGTGAAATTCAAAGCGTCAGTGATAATGGCCTTCCTAATGTACATACTTCAATATACTGTCACTTAAACTTTCTGCACTCAAATCCATGCGGCACGTCGCTGTTTAATATGACAGTCCAGCATGAGACCTTACGTTCACAACCTTCAGTAGCAACAGTGTCAAATTTCTGTCATCAAAATTGTAGCATGTAAACATGTCACATGAAGACAGGTTTCAATACAGAATGTATGTGAGAGATAAGTCATGTCTACAAACATTAAAAATTCCTCTTGACTATGTTTCAGGTATTTAGAAAATGAAGTACGATATTTGCCAAAGTGTAGCTTCAATGTGTTATGCATAGAACTTAATGTGTGTGAGGCTATGAGCAAGACTGTCTCAGTCTCTGACCTGTTATTTGTTCACGCTGACTTTAGAATTTTAAAGGCAGGAGTACCAGGAGGGAATGAGCGATACTCTCTCCTCCCTAAAAGGCTTTGAGAAATGCTTTATCTCATGTGTTAGTGACTCTTTAACTTTTGTATATAGAGCCACATCTATAAAGAGACTATTTCCTTTTCTAACAGGAGCCTAAGTCAGGGCACAAGGAACGGCCTCTGGACTGTGAGGCTGGAGCAGCCTTTGAACAAGGACTCCCAGAGAAATGGCGTTTGACCTCCCTCTGTGTCATTTCTGGTGTTCTTGTTTCTTAATGTTGGGTGCAGGCAGTTTCGCAGCTGACTGAGTTTGGGGGTAAAATATTGTTGCACAATATTTAGTTTTGTTTAGTTAAATAAATGACATGGTAAACAAGTCTCATACATGTTGCTATCATTTACCTGGCACAAAAGACCATTAGCTGTGTGTGTGTGTGCGCGCGCATGCGCATGCACACACATATGTCTGAAAATAAGATTAAAAAATATTTATAACTTATTTTTCTTCACTGCTAGGATATTCATTTTTACCGCTGAGAGATTTTAAAAAATCATGATAGTCGATGTGGAGAATCCCATGTGATATGGTCTGGCTGTGTCCCTACCCAAATCTCATCTTGAATTGTAGCTCCCATAATCCCCACGTGTTGTGGGAGGGACCCAGTGGGAGGTAATTGAATCATGGGGGCAGGTTTGCTCATGCTGTTCTCGTGATAGTGAGTAAGTGTCATGAGATCTGATAGTTTTATAACGGGAAGTTCCCCTGCACACGTTCTCTTGCCTGCTGCCTTGTAAGACATGCCTTTGCTCCTCCTTTGCCTTCTGCCATGATTGTGAGGCTTCCCCAGCCATGTGGAACTGAGTCAATTAAAACTCTTTCCTTTATAAATTACCTAATCTTGGATATTTCTTCATAGGAGTATGAAAATGGACTAATACATATGTGATTTGTTTCTAAGGGGACTAAGGAATTAAGCATATCAGAAAACATAGATGGGCAGATGTTACCCTTGCACCGTTAATGATGATAATGATCATGTACTTCCCTGAGTAGATGGGAGCATC
Source organism: Theropithecus gelada (assembly GCF_003255815.1). NCBI lineage: Eukaryota > Metazoa > Chordata > Mammalia > Primates > Cercopithecidae > Theropithecus > Theropithecus gelada. The sequence goes on from NC_037670.1 coordinate 22,527,697, forward strand.
GGGCTGTATAGGGTAGTAAGAGCTGAATTTCATGTCCAATGGACCTGAGTGGTGAGTGGCTTTTTGATTGTAGTTAAATTACTCATGGCCATGTCTCTGGTTTCATCACATTTAATTGAACACAATAATAGAATTTATAGGATTACTGAAAGGATGAAATGCCTCACTGCAATGAAGCACTTAGCACAGCACCTGGCACATAAGAGGGGCTTCCGTTCTTTTTTTTATTTTTATTGTAAACTACTTCGTTTTTTTTAATTTGTATTATTATTTTTATACTTTAAGTTCTGGGGTACATGTGCACAACATGCAGGTTTGTTACATATGTATACAGGTGCCATGTTGGTGTGCTGCACCTGTTAACTCATCATTTACATTACGTATATCTCCTAATGCTATCCCTCCCCCCTCCCCCCACCCCACAATAGGTCCCAGTGTGTGATGTTCCCCACCCTGTGTCCAAGTGTTCTCAAGCTTTCCATTCTTACAGCATCCTCCCCCTTTATCTGCAGTTTCAGTTTTCCTTGATCAACCATGGTCTGAAAATGGATGAGTACAGTACAATAAGATGTTGAGAGAGAGGGAGAGAGACCACATTCACATAACTCAGAACACAGTACATTGTTTTAATTGTTCTATTTATTATTAGTTATTGTTGTTAATATCTTACTATGTCTAATTTTATGAATTAAACTTTGTCATAGATATGGATGTATAGGAAAAAACAAAGCATATAAAGGATTCAGTACTATCTGAGGTTTCAGACATCCATTGGGGGTCTTGGAAGGTATCTCCTGTGTATAAGGCAAGGCTACTGTATTTGTTATTTTGTTGCAATTGTTGTGATTAGTTGTAGTGGTGGTAGTAGCAGTAATAACAGTAGTGATCATTGTTAGATTTATAGTACTTTGCTCAAAATCTCAGTTCAATACCTGAAATTTAAAATCCTCCCTATTGGCCAAGAACTGATTTTTTAGGATGTTCCATATATTTTGAAGATTATATATAACAAAAAGTGGCTATAATTTTAGTACAATGTAACATTTTTACAAATTGCTATTTTATTTGGTGCTTAGAAAGTAAGGGCAATGCAATCACTTTGGAAAATGACCAATCTTTTTAAAAGCTGGTTCTATGCCTACCCTATGGCAAAGCCATTCCACTCCCAGCTGTGTCCCCAAAAGAAAAAAATATTTACCTATGTCCATAGGTACTACAGGTTCCCAGGTACACACAGGCATATACAGTGTTCTTGGCAGCACTTTTCATAATAGCTCCAATCAAAAACCTATGCAAATTCCCCCAAACAGCTAAATGGATAGATAAATGGAGTTATGTTCATTCAATATAATACTGCTAAGAAATGAGAATGAATAGTCAACAACTACACACAACCAGGTGGATAAATCTTGCAAAGGTAATGTTGAAGGAAGAGAGACAGACACAAGAGAATATATTCTGTGTGGTTCTATTTACATAAACTTCCAAAATAGGCAAAACGAACCTATCCTGTTAGAAATCAAAATACTGGTTGGCTTTGGAAGAAGAGTAATGACTATAAGGAAGCATGGGGGATGGGGCTCAGGGGTGCTGGTAATTTTTTTTTGTCTACCTAAATGTGGGCTACATGGGTGGGATCAGTTGGTGATGATTCAACTAGGCTATTCACTTAAATGTACTCTTCTCTAGGTATATTACACTTTACTGACAAGTTTTTTAAAAAGTAAGGCAGAAAAAAATGTCAATGGAGACAGTGTCGTTCTTTTATCTTTTAAAATACTGAATAAAATGTTAACAATTTAAATGAAAATGCATGATTGGATTTTAAATTATATCATTTTGATAATATTCTAAAATAATTACAAATTTGTGCTCAAACGAAAAGCAGACCTCTGAGTGTTGATAAACACTGCATGTAATTTAGTACCTCAAGTAGTGTGGGTTTCATCACTTTCTTCCAAAACATAAAAAGTGAAACTTACTAAGTTTCATATGCTATTTTAATGGGCGGGTTCTCTGGAAAGGATGTAAGTACATATGGTGGAAATAATTACAGATTATTCATGTCTATCAATGGAAATGTACACGTCCTTTGGAACTTCAGTGCTGAACATCTGAGAAACTGCAAGTTTCTACTGTAGAAAAGACTATCAGAAAAAATATCAGGTTTTTTTTTTTTTGCCGTTATCATTTTTTTTTTAACTTTCCCCTTTTTTATGTTAAGCATGGTATCTCCGTTTTCCTATTTCTTTTCCTTTTCTTCTGGTTCTTATCTTTCCTTAGATCAATTTCTGATTTTCTGTGGCAGGTAGAGAGCTGGTTTTATTTTTCTAGACTATTCAGTGAAAAAGAATTCATATTCCTCTTTATTTGTGAATATTGTGTGAATGAGGTTTGAACAGATATATTTTGAATATTTCTTTATAAATTAAAACACATTTTATACTTTTCCACATTGAGATCCTAAATGCATGTGGGCTGTCTGCAGTCTTCCTTAAATACTTTAGGAAGTTATATAACTTTTGTTTTCTTTGAGCTCTTCCGAAATATTCCAAATTTCATGCAATAAAATATACTTATTTGTACCTTAAATTTTAAAATGAACATTATTTTTATCAGGTCTTGGCTTGCAAAATTATGGTCACAGGACTAAGGTGAGAAAGTAAACCTTTTTCCTACTCCCTCTGAATTTCCCCTCAAGTGTTTTTGGCAGTTCATGGTTAATTGGATTGATCATGTAGAGAACTTTCCACCCATTCTTCTTATTGAGGCCTCAGCAGGGAACACTGTATAACAGCGTACAGTGACTGATTTTTGAGCCCTTCCCATCAAAGCTTTCCCTATGGCCTGCCCTGCCCACCACCTAACACAATGGTTAGTGAGCAAAGAATAAATTCTTTCCCCTAAAACTCCCCAGTTATAGTCTTCTGAAATTGCTAGAGTCCCTTCTGTCCTCACCTTAAGCACATCCAAAAGCTCGTTGTTTAGTTTTAGCTGATAAGGTGGTGAGCAAACTCTATTTTAAACATACCTCTTATTAAATGTTTGTGATTTCACTATCATCATCAATATTATTATGATAAATTGATTACTATGTGCCAGGCACTTCCCTGTGCATTTTGCATGCAATATATACATATTAATGTTATCTAAAAATTTAAGCCTTATATAAACTCAGTGGGTTATATTAGCCTCTAAACTGAGGCTCAGGAAAGTTAAGAAATGGTCTAGGTTCATATCCATGATGAATGGCTAAGCTGTAGCTCAGACTCAGAGATGACTGCCCTTTCTCATGCCATATTATCTCTCTAAAATTATCAATATACCTTCACTAAGGGCCTTCAAATGGGACCCTCCTATAGAAATACAAGGACATTTCTGGCGTAGCCCATTTCTCTATGAGGTCATTAGTATAGCATGGGAGTGAAGCACCCATCCAAAGATGAAACACTTGTGGAGGAAAGAAGCCTAATAGGATTGGATAACCTGACAAATAGTTCGAATATCCTACAAAATGAAAAATGGAATGAAATACCAACTTACACACAAGAGAAACTTGAAACCACTCAAATGGAATAGGCTGATGGGTTACTTTTTTATTTTGTTGTCTTTTTTAAAGACAGAGTCTGGCTCTGTTGCTCAGGCTGGAGTGCAATGGCATGATCTTGGTTCACTGCAACCAGGTTCAAGCGATTCTCCTGCCTCAGCTTCCTGAGTAGCTGGGATTACAGGTGCATGCCACCAAGCCCGGCTAATTTTTGTATTTGTAGTAGAGATGGACTTTCACCATGTTGGTCAGGCTGGTCTCGAACTCCTGACCTCGTGATCTGCCAGCCTCGGCCTCCCAAAGTTCAGCCACTGTGCCAGGCCAGCCTGACCGTTTTGTATGGAAAAGTCAGCACTTTCGTGAATGAACACATTGATCAAGCCACTGAGGAAAACGTGATTCAAATCATAAGGAGGCCAGGATGAAGGTCACACAAAGAACCCTTGACTCTAATCTACAGTCATGACAAAGGGGGCTCCAGTCCAGTTTTAGGAGAAGCCTCCCTGCCTCATCCAGTGACGAGTTTCACAGCAGCAGGGATCTTGCTGAGCCAGTTAGGCGGGCCATGTCCCGTCCTGGAAGATGCACCATCCTCATGTCCTTCTGAAGGGCACTGGCCTGAATGCCGAGACCTAAATAAAAGCAGATTTTGAGGGCTTAAATGTGGAATAAACCCAGGAGTGACCCAGAGGAGCCGGCTGAAGTGCTAATGTACCTTCAGAATCAAAGGTATGAAAGCTTGGCATTAATTGTGCACGACAGGCTGAAGGAGGAGGGTGGAGCATCTTGCTGGCTGGAGAAACTTCTGGAAACCTTAAGTGCTCTTCAACTTCAGCATCCAGGGTAGGTGAGACAGCAGCAAGCCTACTGACTGGGATGATGGGCTTTTTTTTTTTTTTTTCTGGAGAGATGCCAATCTTCAGAAGCCCTGAGAACCTGCAGAGCTCCATGGAAGGTCACTGGCCCAGGTGCCCAGCTGTGGGTCTGCCCGCACTGGGCCTCTGAACTAGCAGGGCTCCCTGGCGGTTCTGGTTGTGGGAACCCTCAGAGGACGCGGCAAGAACAACGTTCCCCTCTGTCTCTAATGGACACGGACTGCCCTTCCCAGGCAGAACGCACGCACTCGCCTTCACAAACCTTGAGGTCACCATTATTTATTATGTCTGGGGGATGCTGCCATCCCCTGTGATGCCTGTGATTAATGATAATGTGCAAACCTGAGGTAATTTGCTGACATATTAGATCTTTGTGAGGCACCAGAATGGAAGCGGCATTTTTCAAACTCTGCTCTGCCAGAGCCCCAGGGGCTGTTCCAGCTCAGGGTGGAAGGGGAGGGCGGCAGCTCCCGCAACTGCTGCTCCATTTTTAGCTATTTTATGTGTTTATTTGTTTACAATTCTTGTTAAGATTCTGGATGGACAAAGAAAAGTATTGCCTACAATAAAAGAAAGAAAACAATTAAATGGAATATTATATGCTGCAAAGGAACATGCCAAGGGGTCCTTGGACCATTTTCTGGAATTTTCCAGTAGTGTATATGCCTTTGGTTTTTTGGTGGCGTTTTTTTTTTTTTTTGAGATGGAGTCTCAGTCTGTCACCCAGGCTGGAATGCAGTGATGCAATCTCTGCTCACTGCAACCTCCACCTCCCGGGTTAAAGTGATTCTCCTGCCTCAGCCTCCCAAGTAGCTGGGATTACAGGCGCCTGCCACCACACCCAGCTAATTTTTGTATTTTTAGTAGAGATATGGTTTCACCATGTTGGCGAGGCTGGTCTTGAACTCCTGACCTCAGGTCATCTGCCCGCCTCAGCCTCCCAAAGTGCTAGGGTTACAGGTGTGAGCCACTGTACCTGGCCAGTGCCTTTGTTTTGATGATCATCTGCTAGGGCTGCCACAGCAAAATGCCACTGACCGAGGGTTTGAACAGCAAAACTTGTTTTCTCATAGTTTTGGAGGCTCTGAGTCCAAGATGAAGCTGTCAGCAGGGTGGTTCCTTCCAACGCTGTAGATGGCGCCTCCTCTCTGTGTCCTAACGTAGTTGTCCTCCGTGTGTGTCTGTGTTCTCACTTTCGCCTCTTCCAATGACACCAGTCATACTACATTAGGGCTCATCTTGATGACCTCATTTTACCTTAATCACCCCTCTATAGGCCCTATCTCCAAATACCTTATCCCGAGATACTGGGGGTTGGGACTTCAACATGAATTTTGGAGGGACATGATGGAGCCCATAACAAAATCTGAAAATAGTTGTATATGCACATTTTGTAACACATAGAACCTACACGATCTACCTGACAGGTGACCGCTGCCCAATTTCAGAGCCCTTAGTTTTGGTCATATTTGCATATTTTGGTCATATTAACACCAGGCCATTACCTAAGGGGTCGGGTCGGCATCCACCGTCTATCATATTGGAAAGCATGGCAGCCATTAGGTTGGCCGTTATCATCAGATGGCTTCTAACCCTCTTGATTTAGTTACTGCCTATTTCACTGGTGGATTCCCAATAAGCTTCATAATTAATTCCAGAACTTGACTTAGTCTATTCAAATTGTACATGCAACATACCTTAACCACCTCCAGGTCCAAAATGAATGTACCACTGTCGGTGCCACTCTGTGCCTGCAGCACATTCTGCTTTTCTAATTCATTCTACTCTTCTTTAGTTTTTAAAAAGTTCAGAGCCATTACTTAGCTGTAACTGGCAATTCTTGCTGGCAGGTAAACTGAGTTGCTGTGGCTGCTTTTTAGGAAGGTCTCTGCCTGGTTGGTGAACAGCCCCTTTATTCCCGCAGAACAACATAGATACTTCTGCTCAAATAAATCCATGCCCCATATGGACCGTCTGCTTTGGCAGGGAAATGGGTTTGTAGCCCACTGAGAGGGCTGACACATATGACCTTAGCAACAAAAATATGAAGTGCACAACTGTGTTTGCACTCATCAGCATGGACAAACGCACTTTCTCTTCTCATTTCTCTCCACACAGTGGCGTGCATTAACCGGCACCCAGTGTCTGCGTCACACACACATATTGGGAGAGTTATTATTCTAGAAGGGGACGGAGTGGGAGACACCTCAGATAATTGGTCTGAGAAATGAGTATGAGGTCTTTTAAAAAAAAAACTATACAACATTTAAACACACAAACCATTTAAAAGAAACCACTCCTCCAAAACAGACACACAGTGAAACAAACCAAATCAACTATCCATGCATTTAATTTTGAACTATCTACAAGATCACCTTAAAGCTCTAAGCTCCTACAGTGATTTTGGTCATTACAAATCCAAAATAACATGGTTTCAAAATGAAGTTTTACTATTTTTTTCCCCCATTTAGGAAACAGTATATCCAATACAACAAGATGCTTGAACCTCCATTAAAATTTTAAGTTAAGAAAATTAGAATTTACATATGATAGATTAAAATATGATTATTTCCTAAAAGTTTTCTTTAGTTTTACAGATTTGCTTCAGAATTGCTTTCAATAGTTGTTAGTGAATTTAAAATTTGATTCAATATGAAGATAATATACACCCATCTTCTCCAGAACACGTATTTTAAAATGTGTTGTCATCTCTTCGGAATCTAAGCGTTGAAGAATGAAGTGTCCACATTCACCATATTTATGCACAGACATATGCTTATTCCACTGACACATTCAAGTGACGTAATAGAACTAAAACTGCCACAAAGAGAGGAGGGTTGGAGGGCTGACCTCTGGACAGCTCTGTCACTGGGCAAGTAATATGGTGTTCAGAAAATCTGTTCCTGTTTGCTCTCCCCACTGATAAAATGGTGGAGCAGGTCACCCCTAAGTCAGAGCTTGTGTAACAGCTGCCTGGGAGGGTGAAGCCAGGCTACTTGGGAGCCAGTGCTGGCTCCAGAACTTCCCAGCTGCATGTCCTTGGGCAGGTGGTTTACACTCTGTTGCCTCAGTTTCTCCAGCAATAAAATAAGAAAAAAATCATAGCCAGCTGATCAGGTTGTTGTGGAGGATTACTTTATTAAATCCTGGCTAAGCATTTGGAGCAGGCTCTAACCCTAGTACTGTTTCATGCATAGTCAGTTGCTGATGTTGCTTTAAAAGCATGGGGTTAAAAATCCCTGCATCTAAGATCTAGATCCTGCTCTGCCACTACCTAGCTGTGGTGACTGGAGGCATAGAGCCCCATAGTTGTGAAACGAAGGAGTGGCCCCAAAGGCCTCTACCTGGTGAAGTCCACCTCCCTGGTTTGCTTCCCTAATGTGCTTTCTTATAGTTGACATAAGCATATTTCTCTGACACACAAACAGATGACTTTTTCTGCAGGTTTGGTCAGAACTTTAGAAGTAAAGTGTTCCAGTTGATGAGATAATTTGCAGCTAATTGCTTGAAGTTCATGTTGGTTATGCTAAACCTCAGAGGAAGCAAGCTACCATTTCTGAATCTCTACCATTTATGTTTTATCCCTTCTGACACATTAAAGGGAGAAAAATACCAGTAAAGAAATGGCTAGAGAAAATCAAATATGACTGCCAGAGTCTAGGGAGGAAAACTGTGAAAATGTCTGTAATAAAAAGAAAGTTTCTAGACAAAACAAAAATAATTAATAATTTGCCTTGTATATATGGCATTCCAAGACTACTGAATCAAGATTCCAAGTCTTTTGTTAGCCTTAATAATAGTAATTTTTAATAAATGGTGAGGTGGGGTGGCTCACACTTGTAATCCCAGCACTTTGGGAGGTCCAGACAGGTCCCTTGAGCCCTGGAGTTCAAGAACAGCCTAGGCACCATGGCAAAACCCTCTCTCTACAAAGATTAGCCAGACATGATGGTGCAAACCTGTAGTTCCAGCTTCTTGGGAGGCTGAGGTGGGAGGATCTCTTGAGCCGGGGAGGTCAAGGCTGCATTGAGCCATCAAAATCATCACACCACTTTGCACTTCAGCCTGGGTGACAGAGAAGACTTTGTCTTGAAAACCTAATAAACAAACGAGACACTTCAGGTGCATGACTAAGAGTAAGCTTAGTGTTGGGCTGGAAATGCTGTTCAGTTGAAGGCACTGGAGAAGAGGGGGCAGAAAGCCCTCGGGCTCTCGGACAGCCTCACATAAGCAAACCTTGCTCCAATGAGGGAGGCACCAAATGGCACAGGTGGTTTTGGCATGACGTTATTGTAAGCCTACCACGTTTCCGTGGTATACATTTTAGAATCCAAGGCTCTTTAATATTGTGTTTCCATAGCTTTTTCATTTAAGGCAGACACACAACATTAATGACCTCACAGAACTCTTGATTTTAGTCGTAGTTACTGAATCCCCATTGGTTGAAAAGCTTTGTGTATTGTATTAAGTTACAGTTTTTTTTCTTTTGCATCCAAACTTGAAATAAATACAACACACCAATTAGATTATTTTATATTAATTATAACATGAATCACATCATTGTGGTTTATTGAGATTAAAAATTGATAGATGTGCTATATGCAGAAAACAGTAATGATTATTAAGATATAAGAGGCCCCTGTAATTCTGTGCCCCAGAGATGAACATTTTAAACATGTTGGAATAGATTTCTCCCATTATTTTCCAGTGACAATATATGGGATTGCATTATTCTAAAACCCTTTTTTCCACTGAACCTATTGCAACACTTTTCCATGGAGTATATATGCCTCATTGTTACATTTTTTAGTCAAACACTACATGCAAATAATTTTAATGTCACATGGTTATAAAGAAGTTATAACAATAAAAAACTGATAATGCATTCCCCATTTCCCTCCCTAGAAGCAATTGCTCTCATTATTTTTTAACTAAATTTCTGGTATTTAATTTTTTTAAATCTTATTCATGTATTTATTGACTTCATATTATGATGGTTCAGAAATTTCGGTCACTTTGCCCATATTCCCATCCTCCCAGTATGTCTTACATTTTAGTTAAATGTATTACAATCATATGAATATTAAGTGTCAAGCCAAGTTGTGTGCTATGATTACATTTTTCCTTTTTGCTTTAAACATCTAACATTTCCACACTTCAAAGCACAAAATGATTTTCCACATGTTCAACTTTGTCAGAGGATTTATTAGTTCTATTTTGTTTTTCCAGCAGAGACAGCTCCAGGAGCCCCTCAACCAGCCTCCAATCTAAAGGGGCTGCCACCTTAAGTATTCTTTCCACGTCTCCCTTATGCTGGATTTCCTATTTCCTAAATCGTATGCTTTGCTGTGTCTTTTTTCCTCCCTCCTTTCAGTGGGACATGCCATCCATCATTTCTGAGAAAGGATGCCTGAGAAGTACATTTTTAAGAACTTGTGTTTGCAAAAAGAATATACGTTTGGAAGTAATTTTTATCTTAGAAATTTTAAAAACTGCAAAGGGAATGATTTTTCCATTTGTCTTTCTTTTTTTTTTTTCTTTCTTTGAGACGGAGTCTCGCTCTGTCGCCCAGGCTGGAGTGCAGTGGTGCAATCTCGGCTCACTGCAAGCTCCACCTCCTGGGTTCCCGCCATTCTCCTGCCTCAGCCTCCTGAGTAGCTGGGACTACAGGCGCCCGCCACCTCGCCCGGCTAGTTTTTTGTATTTTTTTTTTTAGTAGGGACGGGGTTTCACCGTGTTGGCCAGGATGGTCTCGATCTCCTGACCTCGTGATCCGCCCGTTTCGGCCTCCCAAAGTGCTGGGATTACAGGTGTGAGCCACCGTGCCCGGCCTTCCATTGTCTTTTAGCTACCAGGGTTGCTGTAGTTCTGATTGCTGATCTTTGGGTGTAAGTTCACTTTCTCCTTTTGGGTGGGCAACGTCGAGGCCGTTCTCTTTATTCCTGAAGTCCCGTAACTTTATGAAGATGTGTCTGGCTGTAGCGTGCTGGTCACTGAGTGGGATCTTGGAGTGCAAACACTCCTGCTCCTCAAGGTAGGGTGATTTCCCTGTATTTCTTTGTGGACAATTCCATTCCTACTCTTTCCACCCTTTTCTCCTGCTGGAATTCCTACTGTTCGAAGGTTAGACCTCCTGGATGGAGATAATTTTTAAAAAAATATTATTTTGTTGTACAAGTCTTGTCCTTTTTGACACTTCAGAAATTTTTGACTTCTGGTTCTTGTCTTTATACTAACTTTCAGAAAATATCTACACTTCCATCTTAAATACTCAATAATCTGTTTCAGTTTAGCCAGAGAATAAACCCCTTAGGCTATCGAGATGCTTCTGGAGGCGGCATAATGTGCACCTGAATGTGCAGGCGGGGCACAAGGACCCAGGATTTCAGGAAACCCCTCCTTGTTCAGCCCTTGCCCCACTCCAAACCCCAAAGCCTTTGGGGCCTCCCCCTCCAGAATCCTGTGTGCAATATTTGCTGTTTTTCCATCTACTCCCTAACTTCAGATTGTTGAGCTTGAGTTCATGGACATTTCATAGTAACCCTGAAATATTCTAAGTCTCTGAAATAGTGTATTTCTCTTCCTTTCTCTTCTCCCTCCTTCTCTTCCTCCTCTCTCTGTCTCTGCTATGAAATTAACTAGTTTCTCATTGCAAACCAAAAAGTATCTCAGACAGGTCTCAGTTGATTGAGGATGTGCACCCAGGAGACAGGTCTGTGCCTTCCTCCAAAGATGATTCTGAGGGCTTTGGGATTTAAAGGAGAAAGGGCAGATATTGGGGAAAGAGAAAGAGAATTTTAAATTTCAGTGAATCTGCATTTTTACATAAGATAAAATAAACATAGGGCAGAGGAAGCAAATCAGATATGCATTTGTCTCAGATGAACAGAGGAATGACTGAGTTCTGTCCTTTGTCCCACAACTGTGAAGATAAGCTATCAATTTATCTTGCCGGAGTGAAATGCAACAGGACTATTTTAGGGTAAAGATCTTGGGGCCCGCAAGGAATTTCCTAGTGGGCAAATTGTGAGGGAGCTATGTAGGTTTTTTAAAAAATCTTTGTAGCTATCTTATTTTGGAATAAAATGGGAGGCAAGCTTGTCTGATACAGTTCCCAGCTTGACTTTTTCCTTGGGCTTAGTGATTTGGGGGTCCCAGGATTTATTTTCCCTTCACATAATTGATGACATTTTCGTCCTTATTCCTTTACTTTTACTATTTTTAAAATTGCTGATAAAATCCCAACATTAGTGTATTTTTCTTTAATCAATTCTTAGATAAGTTACTGCTTATTATAAATTCATGTACATTTTACAATAGTCCATATTTTAACAAATTACCCTCAAAAACATCAAATTATTAAGTTTCATTTCTGGAAAGTATGTATAAAAGTGTTGATTCTTCTCTTACACTTCCTGACATTAAGCGTTATTTTTAAATCAATTTCATATACAAGTCAATTTTATGCCACCATTCATACTTCTAAATACCTACCTTTAGAAAGCTACATATTCCTGAAAATAGAGTACTTATTCTTTCACACACAATAGTTATTTGAAAACTTCTGCAGATATAGACAAGTCATAAAACTTTTAAATCCTTTTACAAAGATCAAGACTAATTATTTTGTAGATTAAATTGTGTGTGTGTGTGTGCACACGCGCGTGCACAGCATGTGTTTAAGAAGATAATATGTGGGGATTAAATCATTGTGTATATGCATAGTGTTTAAGAAGATAGTGTATTGCAATTAAGAGGCAAAGGCAAATAAAATTGTTTCTAAAAAATTTGTGACACATCTTTGTGTCGGAAACAGCTTATATTTAAATTTGTTGTTTCTATAAGTCCACTTAATTGTCTTGATTGTTTAAATACAGGTAGAGTAATAATGATCAAAATCTGGGAGCCCTCTGGTGGCCAAAATATCTTTAACTACAGATGTGTATCTTTGGCTTATATTCTAGATTCTCAAGATCTGGTTATTTTAAACTTCTTGAAAACATAGGCTTTTAAAAAGAATCAACAGATGAACAAAGTGAAATAAACAAGAAAAACACATGTAACTGCATTAGGAAGACAATGTAAATTTTGAAAGTGATGGCTAAGTTCAACTCAGTTCTCGTAAGTGTTTTTGGAAACCAGCAAAAATCAAATGCATGTATTTGTCCAGGAGAAGCCTCAGTATCCTTGGAACCTTGTTGTCCACTCTCAGCAATGCAAAAGCCCTTTGAGGTGGTCCCATAGAAATGTATAACATGTTACCCTCAATGAAGTGAAGGCATTTAAATTGGAGGAAAAAAAAAAAGAGTTGTGTTAGCTGTGTCTTCAGCGGTCAGAAGGGAATCTTTGTCATAGGATTACATTCTTTACCTGGATGGTGCAGGGAGAAACAGAAGCTGAAAAGAATAATTAAAAAACCAGTTTCAAGCCCGTTTAAGAAATAAATTATTATTAAAAACAATATTTTCAAAAATTGACTGCCTTGATAAGTAGTGAGTTGCCCATCACTGTGAGGACCCAAACAGGAAGATGGAAACCCACTCATCAGAACTGCGGTGGAGGGGATTCAGGCTCTCAAGCTTGGGTCTAAAGTACATGGTCTCTTCCAACGCTGTAACCCTGGGGCTATGTGGATCCACAATCAACTGTCAGGTAGGAACTGCTGATGGCCTCAGAGCCTGTCTCTTTCAATCAGAGTTTCAGGAATGAAGAGTGTTATTGGCATGAGAGGTCTTGGGTCTGGACAGGAGTGAGTGTCATTTGTCTCAAGTTCCAGAAAGGGTAGATGTACCCAGGCTACATGCTGCCTTACTTCTGAAAGGATAAAAGCAGAGATGGCTTCTGATCTCCAGCAACTCCTTAGTTGTTCAGAAGCAATGGATTTAGAATCACAGATGGTACCACGCATATGTCTGTGGGATGCTGGCATTTCTTTCTGAACAACAGTTCCGTTTTTATTGCACTCCTTGTGACCACATCTGCATGTTTCACAGTCTTTTTGAGATTTTTGCACGCATGATACCGTCACCCAAAACAGCAAGGATGTGCTCCTCTTATTTCTATGCCTTCAAAAACAAACAGATCTGAAGATTTGACAACCTTGCTGAAATTTTTTTTTTTTTTAACCAAACGTGTTTATAATCACAAGTTGTCAGAACAAGGGGTCATTGTTGCTTTCTCAAGTATCTCAAGAGTTAGCTGTAATGGCATTTGGAGAGAGAATGTAATTTTATTCTCTAGAACAGGGGTGTCCAGTCTTTTGGCTTCCCTGGGGAACTTTGGAAGAAGAAGAATTGTCTTGGGCCACACACATGAAATACACTAATGATAGCTGATGAACTGAAATAAATTGCAAAAATGTCTCATATTTTGGGAAAGTTTACACATTAGTGTTGAACCATATTCAAAGCCATCCTGGGCCGCTGGTGGCCTGCATACCACGGGTTGGACATGTGTGCTCTAGAGGAAATGAGATGAGTGGCTCATCTCATTATTTTTAATGGAACAGTTTCTATCGTTGATCTGGATCCATTTGAACAGGTGATTTAACCCACTTGGGTGCCTCAGTTTACTCATCATTGAAGGTACTTTTTCACATGAAGTTCTATATCAAATGTTCAAACAGAGCTTTTGGAAGACATTTAAGCTCAGACCTGAAGGAAGAGAAAGAGCCGCTCACGAGAAGAACTGGAATAACAGCATTGTGGGGAGAGAGAAAAGCAGGTGCAAAGGAGGCCGAGAAGCATTTCATGTGTTTCGTGCAGCAAAAGGACAACACATCCCAAGCCAAGTAGTAGAAGGATAGATTGATGAGAAAAGATGTTGAAGAGGCACACTGATGCGAGATCTTGCAAGGTCTTATATGTACATGAAGGGAATTGGGATATTATTTTATTGCAAAGAGGAGCCACTTTAAAGCATTGTAAGCAGAGGAAAACAATTTTATTTACATGGTTCAAAGATGGTTCTGGACTGGACGCAGTGGCTCATGCCTGTAATCCCAGCACTTTGGGAAGCCAAGGCAGGCAGATCATGAGGTAAAGAGATCGAGACCATCCTGGCCAACATGGTGAAACCACATCTCTGCCAAAAATACAAAAATTAACTGGGCACGGTGGTGCGTGCCTGTAGTCCCAGCTATTCGGGAGGCTGGGGATGGAGAATTGCATGAACCCGGGAGGCGGAGGTTGCAGTGGACAACAAGAGCAAAACTCTGTCTCCAAAAAAAAAAAAAAAAAAAAAAAAAAAAAAAAAAAAAAAAAAAAAAAAGATGATTCTGGGGAGAATGAATTAGTGAAGGAACAAGAGCAGATGCAGAGAATCCAGGTGAACTTGGGACTGCACAGGGTGGCTCTTTCGAAGATGGAGAAAAGTGGGTAGAAGTCAGATGTATTTTGAAAGTGGGGTGGACAGGAGTACCCTGATGTTGCAAGTGAGGAAAACTGAAGAGTCGCACTGGCTCCTGTTTTCTTTTTGCTTAGACAGTGCTTGTAGATAGAATGAGAAGCAATGCCTTTGTGTGTATGGGGGTTCTAGAGTGAGGGAGTCATGAACTGAGGCTCAGCTTTGGGAGTCTTACATTTCAGTGACTGAACAGTTTCTGCCTTCCTCTGAGCCTGCTCTCTATTTTTCCCCATTGTACTCATCACTTTCTAACATGCTACCTAGTTTATTTATCTTGTTTATTGTTTCTTGTCAATCTCCCTGCTCCACCTGCTCCCTGCTCCTCCATTGAAAGGAAGATCCATGTGGGCAGCGATTTACTTATTTACTTTTATTGATGTGCCCGGAACAGTCCCAGAGCTTCAAAGGCATTCAGAGAATGTTCGTAGAGATGTGAAGGAAGCAGTCAGTCTACAGAGTTCAAAAGAGAGACTTGGGAGATAGAAATGTGGGAGGAATTCACATGTGTATGGTAAAATCATGAAAATGGATATGGTTACCTCAGGAAGCAGTATGCAGCTGGTCCAGGAAGAAGCTGGAGAATTTCTAGTTGATGTTTGGAGGGGAAGGATGAGATGGCAAAGCAGAACCAGCAGTGGCCATTTTATCAGGTGAGAGGTTAGAGGGGGATTATCCTAGAAGCCAGAAAGAGAGGACTTTCAGAAAAGGAGGTGCTCACCTTCAGAGGTGCTTTCTAGTGAAGTATGAGGTAAGGCCAACAGTTGCAGGATGGGTGTCTAGGGATGAGAAGACAAATGATGGAGCTCAGGGAACAAGAAGGATACCAAAGAGGCTGGAAGCAGATGTTAACGATGGTGCAACCTTCTGGTACCAGCCTTTAAGGAGCAGGGGTCTGGACCTGCATGTGTATGGGTGGTGCCAATCTGTGATTTGAAAGCCAGCATGGGGACCAAGGATGGACCTTCTCTCTATCTAGTCCTGATGAAGGTCAGGAAGTGCAGCAGCCTATGTTGCAAAGGATGGGATGAGAGTGGGCCTATAGAGGATGCCCAAGTTTCAGTTAAGACCTGGGGAAAGTGGGGATGATCAGAGCCTATGCTGCTGATCTTGGAGGGAAATTTTAGAGAACACACTGGAAGAACTGCTCATTGGACAAATGAGCTGATATTCAGTGCAATACGGGGCAATCTTGGTATGAGCAGTGGGGCTTGCATTTCTGATGCTGATTGAGATGGACAGAAGAATATCAGGGCACTGGGCATAGTTGTTATTGGATGTTCAGCTATGTCCAGCTCACCACATGTGATTTTAACTAGGCATTTGGTTTTTTCAGTGCATTATAGAAATTCCCAGATAACTTCTTGCTTGCAAGCCATTATCTAGTAGGTTTGCAATGATAATGAGATTCTCAATGCCATCATTTTAGTATCCTAAGGAAGTATATTACAATGCTCATTATTAGGCTGAATAATATGAAATTGCTGTTTTATATGTCAAATGTGGACCAATCAAGCAATTTCAGATGGTTCAACCTAGCACTCTTTATAGCAGAAAGTAAGTCAAAGAGGAAATAGTAGCAACAATTGCAGTGATACAATAAATGAACTCTTGAACATTCTTTGAACTACATGGAATAAAAATGACTTTAACATTTCTGTTTTGCAAAGTTGAATATCAGTTGACTTTTCAGAAATGAGTGGGGGTTGGGGAATGACTTTTCTCC
Source organism: Theropithecus gelada (assembly GCF_003255815.1). Taxonomy (NCBI): domain Eukaryota; kingdom Metazoa; phylum Chordata; class Mammalia; order Primates; family Cercopithecidae; genus Theropithecus; species Theropithecus gelada. The sequence continues at coordinate 22,544,246 of NC_037670.1, forward strand.
TGAGCCCCACCTTTACCACGTGGCACCTAACCCTGATCAGGTGCTACAAGTGGGAATTCTGCTCTGGCTTTCACCTTAGGGGTGCATTAGCATCATCTAGAGATTAAGAATCCTGACACTCAAGCTGTAAACCAATCAATTAGATCACCTAGGGGTGGAACCCAGGTATCTGTACATTTTAATTGACCCTGAGTGGTTTCAGTGTATCAAGTTTGAGAACTGTTGTTCTAAACCAGTGCTTTCAAACTGTCACGCATATGGTTCACTTGGGGATCTTTATTGCCACCTCCCCTGTCTAAGCATTCTAATTCCATGGGTCTTGGGTGCAACAATGTGAAGAGTTTTTAAAGATCCCCAAGTGATTCCGATGTGCAGTAACACTTTGGATGCTCTGCTGAGTCTAAACCAAGAGCTCCATTAAGCCAGCGGTTCTCAGGCATGCATCACATCAGGCTTTTCTTGGAGGGCTTGTCAAACCAGAGTGTTGGCCATGGCTCTGAGTTTTTGATTCCAGCTGCCAGAAGATGGGTCCAAGAATTTGATTTGCTAACCCATTCTCAGGTGACACTTCTGCTACTGGTATTGTTGCCACATCATGAGAGCCACTGTGCCAGGCTCTGATAGAAGTACTCTTGGGTTCCTGTTTGTAGGTGATATGACTGGGATCTCCTATATTCCCTGCATGAAATTTTCTTATCTGAACTTGCAGGAAGGAGTTCCAAGAGGAAAGACGTGGGTTTAAAATCCCATCTGCTCCCTACTGCCTCCTTATCTTCCTGTGGTCATTCTTCCGTTCTTTTCTGCCATATTCATTTCCTGCTGCTGCTGCTTTAACGGATTAACACACACCTCAGTGGCTTAAGACGAAGTTTATTGTCATACTATTGCGAATGTCAGAAGTTCAGGGTGCTAAATGGTCTCAATGGTGTAAAATTAAGGTGTTGGCAGGGCTAGGTCCCTTTCTGGGGGCTCTAGAGCAGTTCTACTTGCGTTTCCCAGCTTTCTGAGACAACCTGCACCTCTTGGCTTACAATCCCTTAGTCCCTTCTCTCTGCAAAGCCAGCAATGGCTGTTCAAGTCTGGCTCACATTGCATCGCCCACTCTGACGCTTGCTTCCACTTTTTTTTTTTTTTTGGACTTATTTTTTTATTTTTATTTTTTATTATTATACTTTAAGTTCTAGGGTACATGTGCATAACGTGCAGGTTTGTTACATATGTATACTTGTGCCATGTGGGCGTGCTACACCCATCAACTCGTCAGCACCCATCAACTCGTCATTTACATCAGGTATAACTCCCAAGAACTCACAATTACCTTGGACGCACCTGGATAATCCAGCCTAATCTCCCTATGTTAAGGTCAGCTGAGGAGCAATCTTAATTCCCCTTTGCCATGAAACCTAACACATTCACAGGTTCTGCGGATTGGGATGCAAACGTTTGTTGGGGGATTGGGACATTATTCTACCTGTCACACCTGCCTCCCTCCAGACCCCAGAGCTGGAATGCTTGAGTGTGAAACCAGCTCTACCTCTCAGAGCTGGGTTACCTGGAGCAGGTCATTTAACTTCTCTAAACTGCTGGAGCCCAGGGAAATAAAGTACCTACCTCACAGTATTTGTGATAGGGCTACATCCTGTGGGTAATGAATCATGTGTATGTGTGCCAGGTCCTGGAAAAGGGATTTTAGAAAATGTTATTTTTATAATGTTCATCATTTGCAATTGTATTAAGAGTTTCTGCTGATAGTCACACAGTTTCTCATTTCATAGGCAAACACCAGTTTCTTGGGTACCCTTTCAGAGCTACTCTATGCATGTATAAGCATATGTAAATATAGAATTTATTTGCAGAAGTGATAAAGTATTACGCCTATGTGAATAATACTTTAATTCATGTTTTTTCTGTCTGTTGAACAGCTGCATTGTTCCTATTTTATGAATGTACTTCATTTACTTAGCTAGCCTTTATTGATGAATATTTTGTGTTTAATTATTTTGCAACTATGAACAGGGCTGTAACTGATAGTTGTATAAATCAATACATTTGCATATGCACCTGTATATCTGTTGTATAAATTCCTAGAAATGAGCCTTCTGAATCAAAGGTTATATACATTTTAAACGTTTGATAGATATTGCCAAATTTGTCTCTGTATATCTTTTATAGATTTTCATTTCCATCAGTACTATGAGACTGTGTATTTCCGTATCTCTTTGGCTTATTCATGTCACCCAGCGTTCTTATTTCTGCCATTCTGACATTTGAGAACAGCATTTCATGTTTTTGATTTGCATCTCTGTTTTGAAGAAAAACAGCATCTTTTCATACATTTCTTAGCAATCATATTTCCTTTACAATTAACTACCCATTTATGTCCCTTATCCATCATTCTTTTGGGTGGTTGATTTTTTTTCTTTAATGAATAATTAATAGGATTTACTCACAGCTTAAGGAAAGATCTATTTTCTGTGATCTAAATTACAAAACATTTTCCCACTTTGTTTACTTTTGCTTTTGCTGTAAATAATTATTTTTTATGTAGTTAAATTTCTAAGTTGTTTATGGAATTATAATTTTGTATCATACTCAGATCTTTGCTATCTTAGACCATATAAACAAAATTTCCTGTATTTTTGTTTAATAATGACATTATTTTATGTTTGTCATTTATATCTCTGGAACTTGTTTTTATTTTTTAGTTTTATTTTTTTCTTCCAACTTTTTAAAAAATTTAATTATATTCTAAGTTCTCAGGTACCTGTGCAGGATGTGCAGGTTTGTTACATAAGTAAATATGTGCCATGGTGGTTTGCTGCACCTATCAACCCATCACCTAGGTATTAAGCCCAGCATGCATTAGCTATTTATCCTGATGCTCTCCTTTCCCCAATGCCACCAACAGGTCCCAGTGTGTGTTGTTCCCCTCCTTGTGTCCATGTGTTTTCATTGTTCAGCTCCCACTTATAAGCGAGATTATGTGGTGTTTGGTTTCCTGCTCCTGTGTTAGTTTGCTGAGGATAATGGCTTCTAGTTCCATCTGTGTTCCTGTAAAGGGCATGATCTTGTGAAACTTGCTTTCATCTGATGAATTAGATAGTTTTGGTTTTTTCCACAAGTTCCAGTTGCCAGTTGCCTCAACACCATTTATTCCATAATTGATTCTGTTTTTCCTACTGATTGCTACCTTATTTATTCTTCTTTCTTTTTTTTTTGGCAGGTTTTCTTTAAAATCTGGTTGTTTTTGCATGTTTACTTTAAAATTGGATTACTTTGCTGGAGAAAAAAAATCTCATTCGTATTTTGCTAGAGTTGTTTGAAATGTATAGATTAATTCATGCATTGCTTTCTTTAGGATATTGCATTCCCATCTTAAGTAGAGTCTGCATTCCACTTATTCAATTGACATTTTGTGTAGTAAAGAAGCATTTCAACATGCTGTTCGTATAATTCGTACACATTTTTTATATTTATTCCTTTTGTTTCTATTGTGCATGGGTCTTGGCTCCAAAAGCGTGTTTGTTTGTATACACGTAGGCAACCTATTTTTACCTTTTACTTTTTACTCAGTCACTTCACTGAATTATCTTTACCATGTCTGAGAATTTTTCAGTTGGTTCTCATGAACTTTTTACTTATGCAGTTATATTTTGTGCAAATAATGGTAATTTCCTTTCTTTTTTAATATGCAGAGTTTTAATTTCTTCTCTTATCGAATGGTATGTTCTAGCATTTAATTTCATCACTATCTTATTCGTTCCTTGTTCTCATTTCTCATTTTGTGTTTTGTTCTTCTTTTCTTGCTTAGTTTAATCAACAATCTAGTTTTTTATTTCGAAACTTTAGATTTATTTAACAGCTCTAAAATCATTCTGTTTTCGAATGCATTAATTCTTGTTTTTATGATTTTATTAACGTGTTCCTTTCGCTTTCTTTGTGCATGTTTTATGGATTTTTTTTCTAGTTTTTTCAGTTGGACGCTTATGTCCTTTATTTTCATCCTTTCTTGTTATTTACATACGTATGTGGACGAGACTTAAAGTGTCTCCTGAGCGTTGCTTTTAGCATATTACCTCGGTTCTACTCTCATATACAACTTCTGTAGATGTTCTCCAGTCTCTGTTTTGGTTTCCTTTGTGATTCAAGAGTGAATTCTTGGTCATAAATCCTGATAAGTTATAACTGTGGGGAAATATTTAATGAACTTCTCTTTGTGACCTAACATGTCTTCAAGATTGGCAATTTTTTCCTTGGTTGCTGGGAAGGAAGATGATTGTCCTTAGGTTATAGAATTAGGTAAAGTACAAATAGATCTAACTATGCTGTGTAAATCTTCATTATTTTTGCTTTTGATGTTTAATCAGCAATCTATTTTTTTATCTTAAAACTTTAGATTTACTTAATAACTCTAATATCCTCCTGTTTTCAAATGCATTAATTCTTGTATTTATGCTTTTATTAACTTGTTCCTTTTGCTTTCCTCAGGCGTCTTTTATTGGCTTTTTTCTAGTTCTTTCAGTTGGATGCTTATGTCCTTTATTTTCATCCTTTCTTGTTATTTACATACGTATGTGGACGAGACTTAAAGTGTCTCCTGAGCATTGCTTTTAGCATATTACCTCGGTTCTACTCTCATATACAACTTCTGTAGATGTTCTCCAGTCTCTGGATTTGTTTCCTTTGTGATTCAAGAGTGAATTCTTGGTCATAAATCCTGATAAGTTATAACTTTGTGGGGAAATATTTAATGAACTTCTCTTTGTGACCTAACATGTCTTCAAGATTGGCATTTTTTTTTTTCTCGGTTGCTGGGGAGGAAGATGAATTATCTGTCCTTAGGTTATAGAATTAGGTAAACTACAAATGAATCTAACTAGGTTGTTTAAATCTTCATTATTTTTGCTTTCGCTGTATACTGGGTCAGTCATGGACTGGGAGATGTGAATTAAAGTCCCCCACTATTGACGTACTTCTGCCTATTAAAAAAATTCTTGGAGGTTTCACTTTATTAAATTTGATGTGATATTTTCATCATGTGCAAATGTTCATACGTCTTACATGTTTATTGCTGAGTATATGCTTAGTCATCATAAAACGCCATTCTTTGTCACAGGAATGCTCTCCACGCTGTTTTAACTGTGTCTGCTACTTAAGAACATGGCCATGGCTTTCCTTTCCAGTTCGCCTGATTTGCCTTTCCACATTATTAATATTTGATATTTTTAAACACTTTAAACTTCACCACAACAATGTATAGTTAAGTTTGTGGTCTGAAAGGAAGCATATTTAGAACATTCACATTGTGAATAACATATTCGATGTTATTCTTTCTCTTTATATCTTTATTTTGCATTTTTCCCCTTTTTTTCTGTGTGCGTGCAATATTTCTTCTCATGATATGAAAACTGTGGGCTGTTTTTAGTTTTTTAACGGCTAATTCTGTAATTACAAATTGATATAATACAGTGTTTTTTGTTGTTGTTGTTGTTGTTTGTTTGTTTTTTGGAGACAGGGTCTTGCTCTGTCCCCCAGGCTGCGGTGCGGTGGTGCAGTTGTGGCTCACTACAGCCTCAAACTCCCGGGCTCAAGCAGTCCTCCCGCTTCAGCCTTCTGAGTAGCTGGGACCACAGGCATGTGCCACCACACCTGACTAACTTAACTTTGTTTATTTTGGTAGAGATGGAGTTTCGCCATATTGCCCAGGCTGGTCTCGAACTCCTGGGCTCAAGCAATCCTCCCGCCTTGGCTTTCCAAAGTGCTGAGGTTACAGGTGTGAGCTGCCATGCCCAGTCGGCCTTCTTTTTTTTCTAAAGACAGTTCCCACTATGGCCAGAGACGAAATTATAAAGTATTCTAAGTATGCCACTCCCCAAATTTACTTGGTTATATTTTTATTGGTTTTTCCAGTATTTATATTTATATCTTGATTAATTGATTTATCACCATTAAAGAATCTATTTGATTCCTGTATAAATATCCCTCTATCCCTTATCTCTCATCTTCCTTGTCCTATGGACTTTTGTTGCAGTAACTCTAAATTGCCGTGATTTACAGTTGATTTCTGTACTGTAATTTCCAAGATATTTTACTCCTAATACCATAGTTAAATAGAATAAATGCAGCGAGACATACTTTGCTATGGTTTTGTGATTCATTTTTCATTATTTTATTATGAAAAGTCATAAATATATAGAAATATGAAAATAATTGTATTGTGACAAGCCATTAACCATTACCTGGGTTGTACAATCAATATTTGTGGTAGTTGCTTTACCTATTAGCTATCCATTTATTGATACTCATCATTCCATTGTATTTCTGGATGCACTTCACAATAATTTTCAGATAGCAATCGACTTTACCCTTGAACATGTTAGCACACATATCATTAGCTAGAGTTCAGTATTAGTGGTCTTTATTCATTTTCTCATTAGCTATTTTTTTTTTTTCTACTTGTCAGGAAGATTTTACAGCACCTGCAATTCCTGTTTTACCATTTGAAAATGTGACCTGTAATCATATAATTAAATGTTATTCTGCCTGGGTATAACATTATTTTCTTGAGAATTTCATAGATGTTATCCCACTATTTTCATAAGTAGATTGTTACTATGAGAAAATCTGAGATTGGTGTAATTTTAATTTACTTTTTTTAAGTGTACTTTAAAACAATTTTTTTCTAATTATTATTTATCTACAAAAGTCCAATTAATGAAATACTCATTTAGATAAAGGTCTTGCTAAATTTTTAATATCAACTATTCTTAGGACATTGTGATCATTTTCATCTGTATATTCAAGCCTTCTTGTAATGATGCTTCTCTATTATTTTAAAAAATAATATATTTAATACGTTTCAGCTCATTTATATGCTTCTCTTCCCCAAGCACATCAGTTATGCAGATTTTGAATCTCCTTGTCTTCTTCCCTGTCTCTCTTCCTTGAATATTTTTCCTGTCTATCTATTTATCATCTATCATCTGCCGATTAATCAATCAATTAATCTATCATCCATGTAGTTTTTTGTTTTGTTTTGTTTTGTTTGTTTTTTGAGACAGAGTCTCACTTTGTTGCCCAAGCTGGAATGCAGTGGGGCAATTTTGGCTCACCACAACCTCCACCTTCTGGATTCAACCGATTCTCCTGCCTCAGCCTCCACAGTAGCTGAGATTATAGGCGCATGCCACCATGCCCAGCTAATGTTTGTATATTTGCAGTAGAGACAGGGTTTTGCTGTGTTGGCCAGGCTGGTCTTGAACTCCTGAATTCTAGTGATTCACCAGCCTCAGCCTCCCAAAGTGCTAGGATTGTAGGTGTGAGCCACCGTGCCCGGCTTGGTTTATTTTTCTAATGCAATTCTTCCTTTTCTGGACAGTGTCTAGTTTCTTTGGGTTGATTACAATATGGCAATCAGTTTTATATTTTTTAATTCCCTTTTTCAAGTATTCTGATAACTTATATTCCATCTTTCTCTTGTCTGAACTTCATCTTTTACCTCTGCTTTGAGCTATTTGATTGCTTCATTCAGTTCTTTTCATTTATGGCCATATATTGTGTTCAAACGATTCATCAGCTCAATAAGTACTCTTTCTGGTGGAGCATTATGTTCCACTTGTTTTTCCAGTGCTTCTCTGAACCTGGTCTTACATCACATTGATATCAATCCCATGCTGGGAGCTTCTTGATGTATGTGTCGCTTTTTGGTGGAAGGTCTTCCTAGATCAGGTACTTGCAAAAGGTTTATTTGGAGGGGGGAAAGCATAACCAGATTAGTAGGAGTCATGCCCCATTTACAGGGAAGTACCTCTGAAATCAGGTTACATTTCTGTATGAGTTGTTCCCCTTCACTTCTTTCCAGCCTACCTAGGTTAGCAGGTTGTGGGAAGTTTGTAAATCTGAGGATCTCTACTTCACCCATTTTTGTGGACGTCAAGATAGAATTTATCTAGCCCTGCCTCTCCTACTATTTTATGGAGCCACACACTCTCTGGGGAGGTACCCATTGCCATAGTCATCACCAAAGTCTGTGAGTAAGCCGTTGGTAGTGTTTCCTCTCTGTGTATTCACCCTACTTTGAGAAGAGTGCTTCTGCCTGAGACACCTTCTTGTGATGACTTCTATATTTTCATTTGATGTCCCTTGATTTGGGAACGTGATTTGCATGTACAGAAATCGCTTAGTTTTTTTCAAAGATGAATTGTATAAACTCTGCAGCTATTGAACACTTGCCCGTGTGAACTGTTTGCCCATCCCTCCTCTTCATTCTAGAAGGATTTCTTTCTGTTCTATATAATGCCTTTACATTGTTATATTGCCTTTTCTGCTTTAGTCATACATTTTTTAAATAAAGTGGGAAAATTGGGTAATTGAAAATCGAGTGTTTCAGAGTGGTCTTCACAGAAAACTTTCACAGATATAGTTTCATTTCGTGCTTTTGACAATCCTTCCGTTCTGGCATTGTAAACTTCATTTCACAGAAGAACAAAAGAAACTCAGAGCACACGATACGGCTCAAGCCACATACGGACACGTGACTGGGCTGAGTTTCCAACACTTTCATTGTTTCAGTATGCCACCTTTCATAACTGGGAATGAAACCTGAACAGTCCGCTGAACATGGTGAGAGTTTAGACGTTTGATATAGATTGGAGAAAAGAGAAAATTGCCCTGATTCGTCATGAGCAGACTTTGCCATGGTGACAGACTGTCTAATTGGTTTATATATATCTTTCTGTTTCAGTCCGTAATTTTGCTCATTAGGATGTGCTTTTCTTTATCCTACCTAGGCAGGGATTTGGGGTGTACTCGTGAACCTTGTTCCCATGTTGGGGCCCTGTTGGAGAGTAGAATAGTTTCATGTGCCAGGCATAGGCCCAGCCAAGGACATATCCCCTGCTTCGATGTACTTATACACAATGCATGCCTTTGCTGATTCAAAGGCCAAGGCGCTTACTTCCTTTTAGTCTTGTTAGTGAGTGATCAGTTCATCTCCTGAGCTTTTCAGTTACAATAATTTTATAGGAGGGCAGGGACTGTTGGTACTTTATATAACCTCAGTGCTTCAAGCATTTCAAGTTGCTGTATAAATGTTTCTTAATTGAATATTATCTGTTCTTAAAGGAAGAGTTGTAGCACTTTTGATGTCCTACTTTTGTTTATCTCTCGTCATCATCAACAGCAGCAAATGTTTATTGGCATTAGGACTAAGCAATGCTCAGATGGATGGTGGAATTGTCCTCCTAAGGTGCTGGATCAGGACAAGGGCAGTGGTCCCCAAGGATGGCAGGAAAATGGTTGAGGGTAATTGAAGCTTTCTGGGGTATTTTGAAAATGCAAAGGAAAACATACATTTTGTTCTTGCAGGCATTTTGTGCATTGAGGACGTAAAGCCATTTGCCAGTCATAGTGCAGAATCTGTCAGGATTGCGGTTGTCAGCTTGTCAGTGTGACCTTTCCCAGTGTGACATACCTTGGAATTTTATGTCATGCTAGGACAATATGACAGGACTGTGCATTGCTTTTTCAGTATATCTCTCCATCCTTATCTTCTCAAGAGAGAATACATTCTGAAAGAGATAAGGGAGTACGCTTATCACATATTAATCCTATAAGGTCAGAAAGCAGATAAAAAGGTTATACATTGAGCTTGATTTTATACAGTAATTCACATAAGTGTGTGATATTACTTATATGGGTTTGCGTGTGTGTGTATATATATATATATATATCACACACACACACACACACACACACACACAAAGTCTTTAAAATTCAGGAACTAGAGAGGCAGCCATGTTTCTGGCTAGCAGCAGGAAAAGAAAGACTGGAAATATCCAAACTCATTTTAAATGCCATTCTGAACTTAATATGGAATTACCTAATTATGTCTAATTCAACAACTGAAGCATCAACTACTAATTTCATCCCAAGCCAGAATTTTACAGATTTCCCCATTTCCCTGTATAGAATATAACACTTGGCACAAATCCTAGATCAAATCTTCTTTGCAGCTATTACCAAGGCTCTATGAGTCTTGATAGAGAATGGTTTGCATCATGCACTAAAAAAAAGAAACTAAATCCTAACATTTTGAGTTTCTGTTTTTCTGTTGGTAGGGAACTCTCACAGACATTGATATCACATAACCTAGTAGCATCCTGCTTGCAAGAGCATGAATGCTGTATTGTATGCTTTATGAAATAGAAGTTTGCTCGATACTAGTAGGCAGGTAATATATTTTATACTTTGTATAATGCTAATAAGTTACTAGAGCAACTGTTGAAACTAAACTTTCAATTTAAAAATGTTTACAAGCAAAACAAGAATTGCATATGATATCACTCTTTAATTTCTTAACTTCACTAAATATCATAAACTTCTTTGTGTCCCGATGCACACATTTCCTGAACCAGCTTGTAAAAGGTGTAATTGTTCAGAAATCAGATTTGAATACTCAGCTTTTTATTTCACAACTTAGACCGATGCATTTACAGAGTATTTTCCAGGATACCTCCAGGATATGTGTGCGTATGTGTGTGTAATACAGTGCATATACAGTATGTATATGCTATTATAGATATTATATAGTGCTCTGTATCTATATATAGTATATATAGTCTGTGTATCTACACAGTGTTCTGTATTTTTCATTGGATGTATTTTTCTCCGTATTTAATCATCTTGATTTTGTGTATAATGGGCAAAAAAACTTATTTTTGAAATTCACCTGGTTGAGGGGCCTATCGGTACTTCATAGTCGCAGGGAGGTAATCAATTGGAATCTTTCAGCAGCGGCACTGACTGCCGAGGTACCCTTCTGTCATAACCAGTATCCACAGTGAAGTGGGAATTCCTCCTTAAACCCACTTATGCTGGAGGTTGCAATGTTTTGAATTTTTGCATCGGTGAAAAATCAGACTTTGGCGATGACCTTGAGCAGTAGGATATAAATAAATCCCACGTACTTAGTGTTCCAATAATGGAACACTTGAGTATTACATTTATGTTAATCCAAATAGTTTCTGGCGTGCACACATCCTGCAGCTACCCTCAAATCCTAACCCTAGTGATTTGATTTATTTGTACACTTCTGTGCAGTCCACCATGTGTTCTGGAAACAGTTGTGGCTAAATTACTATCATTGTTGTGCTTGGGCACACGGATGTTTGATGCAACTGAGAAAGCAATTTTAATGTAATTTATTCTGACAGCTATATATACCTAGTGCAGACCTAATATGACATGATACGAGCCCCACACGCATACTCGTGTAGGATTCTTATGAATACATCACATGGATACAAAACCAAGAAACACTCAATTATCTCATGTGTTTGATGTGGAAATTTCCTTGCTACCCCAAGTCTGTTACCTTTCACAACCATTAAAGCAGCCCCACTAATATTTTTATAAAGATTTATGTTTTGTTCAAAAAGAAGGGATGTCTAAGCCAGTAGAAACCGCCATGGGGAGCTGGGCTATAATAGTAAGTGCTCTCCTTTCATTAAAATTCCACCTGCTCTTTTTTATAAATGCTGGAGACTGGCCTTCTCTTACACTGTGGCCCTTTGGAGTCTGAACAACTTAACCTCAGCCATTGACAGGAGATCCAAATTCCAATGGGGCAGAGCCTCTGGATGATGGGCTGAATGCTCAGAGATGACTTGCTAAGCATCTTGGAAATCTTTGACCTTCCTGTTCCCAACTCCACTGAGCTGTGGAGAGCGCATGCATGCTTATTTATAGGCCTGCCCTTGAAGGACAAGGCATACAGATTTTCATCCATCCTAGAATGGTCCAGCCAACTGGCCACAATGCCCACCAACAGAACATATCTTGAGCAAGAGGTAGGTGACCAGCAGAGATTCACACGTTTATAAAGTAAGATTGAAATCCTAAGATGCAAAAGAGAAACAAATAGTACTATTCAATCATTACTGGAAATTTTACATATGAATTCCTTAGTAAGAAGCATCTTAAACATTTCTTTTCAGAGATATAGTAATGTCTGTCATTACAAAGCAGCAACAACAACAAAATTTACCTTTGTAAAGTCTCACTATATTCAATAACAATCATGTATAACATAGATCTTGTGAGCCCTGATGGCTTAGATAAACTTAATACCTATGAAAGATAAAATCTCAAACATTTGCAAGCAAATTTTATTTCTGAATTAAAACCTATGTCGTAGGCTGTGAATATGGGCAATTCATCAAATGTTTTGAAGTCATTGCCCATGAATCCTAAATCAAAGGCTTTATCCCTGTTAATATTTTTTTTCCAAGGCCATCAAGCTTGTGTTTCTGAGTAAATAACATGTTTTTTCATTACCAAAAGCAAAGTGCTGAGTTTCATGTAGTTGTGAATGAATTAATAAGATTGTGGCCAGAATTTGAAGGCAAACAGTGGTACATCAAAAACATTTGGGATCTATTTTCAAGCGTCAGTCAGGAGTATAACTTTTAAAAAATCTGTGCTCGATGGCCTCTTCAGCAAACTAAAAGTGGTTTGTTCTGCTGGTTTTCCCAGTATCAAAGCAAGCAGGAATCTTCAGATATATTATTTTATGTGATGTTGTTTGGTTTGGTTTATAAAGGTGCTGTCGTACCATGGTATGAAAAAGTTTTTTTTAAAAGAATACCAGAGTAACTTGTTAACCATTTCCTTTATAGCGTTCTAAGACTTTTCACTGCATATTGACATCTATGTTGATGTATATGGAGAAGTGTCACTGAACATTTCATTGAATTTTCCTCCTGTGTATCCCAAGGCAGAACCTACTTAAAAGAAACACAAAAAATCAAACTTAATATATTAAATTTTGTTTCTGCCTTTGAAAAAATATTTTAGTTGGCTTATGTATTGTGGATTTGGTCATCAACTATTATAATGTACAGAATTAATTAAAAATAGGCTTAAATCAAATATATTAATGTAATTGTGAAAATTCCTATGAGGTAAAGTATGCCTAGTCTTTATTAAGAAATTTAAGACTGTAAAGAAACTTGGAAGAAATTTAGATAGGAAAAAAGATATATAGATGTTAGCTCTTCTGATTACCTTGGCTCAGTGTTTTCATGCCTTTACCTTCAACAAAAACTGCCACCGGAAGAACATAGGCATAAGTCATATGATGCAGCAAAACCAGCTTTTCAAATGTCTGCTTGATTACTGTTTAGAATATAGCATTAAACAATGCATCATAGATGACTCCTGAAATCACTTTTTTGATCACACATGAACATCTGTGGTAGGTGCAAGTTTATTTTGATTTCCAAGAAGTGAATGTAATAACTGGATGGTTTCTTTCGTATCTTTCATTTCTGAGAATACAAGGATATAGATTAGTGTAATTCATTTACAATTTCACATTGTGGGATGTACAGTTCTTATAGGTGAGGAGAATTCTTGAGAGATAGTCATGTATATAAAAATATTGTGATAGAATGATGCTCCCCCACCAAAGATGCCTACATCCTAACTCCCAAAACTTGTGTTATGTTACATTCCATGGGAAAAGGGAAGTAAGAGTGCAGCTGCAATTAAGTGACCTTGAGGTGGAGAGTTTATCCTCTATTATCCAGGTGGGTCCAATCTAATCATATGCATCCTCAAAGGCAGAAGACCTTTTTCAGATATAGTCAAAGGGAGGCATGACTACAGAAGATGGCCAGAGAGACTCCATGGTGCTGAACTTGAAGATGGGGAAAAGGGCCACAGCCAAGAAATTTTAGCAGCCTCTAAAAGCTGGAAAAGGAATAATAATAATAATTTTCTCTTCAGAGGCTCCTGAATAAATGCAGTCCTGTCCACCTTCATTTAGTTCCGTGAGACTCAAGTTCAACTCCTAACCACCAGAAGTATAAGATATACATGTGTGTTGTTTTAAACCACTAAGTTTGTGGCAGTTTGTTACAGCAGCAACAATAAAACAAAATAAATATGAACAAGATTTAGCATTATCGCCCTCCATTCAGAGACAAAACTGTCATAATTATATTTTTGAGTTGATTTTGTGAGAATATACTCCTAAGAACAAAAGAAATAGATTTTATGTTTGCAGCATGTATTAAAGTACTCCAGAGAAATCAGACAGCCAGTAGAAGATCAGATAAAGTAGGTAGATAGATAGATAGATAAATAGATAGATAGATAATATAGATTGATTTATTATGAGTATTGACTTACATAATTAGGAAGGTCAAGCAGTCCCATGATCTTTTTCCTCCAAGCTGAACCAGGAAAGCTGGTGGTGCAATTCAGCTTGAGTGTCAAGATTTGAGAACTAGGAGACCCAGTGGTGTAATTCCCAGTCCAAGTGCCAATGCCTGAGAACTGGGGGGCCACTAGTGTATGTCCTAGAGTCCAAATGTCAGAGAACCAGGAGCTGTGATGTCCATTGCAGGAGAAGAAAGACGTTCCCACTCAAGAAGAGGGAATGAACTCGCCCTTCCTCTATGTGTTTGTTCTATTTGGGCCTTCAATGGATGGGATGGTGTGTGCCTGCATTGCTGAGGGCCATCTTGTTTACTCAGCCTACTGATTTAAATGCTGGTTTCTTCCAGAAACACCCTCACTTCACAGACACACACCCAGAAATAATGTTTCACCAGCTATCTGGGCATCCCTTAGCCAGTCAGGTTGACACATACAAAATCATCACACACAATAAACAGACTATAAACCACAGTTGATTTCCATGTTGACCTATTGAAGGAAGTTAGGCTTCATATTGAATTTTATTCAACATATACGAGAAATGCTTAATTTTATTAGGCTAATATAACAACTGTAGGAATAAAGATCTAATTGATCAAAAATGCCCTTTAGCAAAGTAAATAGGTCTGGAAGAATAGAACAATCACATGAAAATAGAACTTTTACTTGTTTTCCTCAAAAATTCCAAGTAAATTTGAAGTTGATTATATAAGCATCACATTCCTCCTTGTTACGCTGCTATATTTTGTGGAACGCCTATCACAGATAAGCTGTCTAATTTAGGACAAAAAAATTAACGTCATTCCCCACCAACAGAAATGTGCTTATTCTTTCAAGATGATTATTGCTGCTGAAAGTACAAACATATTGTATTCAGAGTTGCCGTAACCACAGTAAGGAGTTATACTGTATGATGAATGTGGTTTTTATTAGAAAAACAAAGAAAAGGAAAATTTGCCATAGCATTTGGCTGTGTAAATTAGGATCAGTCTTTCCATTGGGTCTGGAATGTCTCAAATACTTTTTTTCCCAATTTGAGTAATGTTTTGTGATCATAGGTTACTCTTACTCACTACAGCCTTGGATAGAGGTGGTTCATTGTTGTCAAACCATGAAGTACACGAACAGTAATGGTACCCAGTACAGAATAAATATTTCAGAAGTCTGTGAAAAATACAATAAATACATTTTAGTTTGTTCGTGGTCTTTACTTATCCTAGACCTTTTACAACCAAAAAGAGTCATAGGACTTTTAGAAGGAAATTGTCAGTGTTAGGTTTTGTGATGGTCATGCAGCAATCTCCATCTTCCATGATACAGCCCCTGCTTGGGTATGAGACTGTAAGGAGTCGAGTTGCATTCACTTATATGCCAAACCTTAGCCTGATGAGTAAATCCTCCACCCTGAGGAAGAAATGTTCATCAGTGGGTTCCCTACAGTGACCCCTGTGCTGTTAGGGAAGGGATCTCATCTGCATCTTGCACCATCTCTGCCAGAGCACGACAGAATAAGCACAACAGAGGAACACAAGGTGGTGACCAAGCAGAAGGGCACCTCGGCAGACAGGCTACCTCATCAGTAGGGGAGGAGGCACTGGGGTCTTCAGCATCACTCAGTCCTGTCTCTATTTGCGAATGTTCCGTGTCATCTTTGCTGCACTTGGGGCTGGCCCTGTCATTGGTAGTTCCCCAACAGGACTTTGGAAGTCCTAGGGATGTATATTTTCATTCTTAAGAACTATTTCCAATAAAAGACTTCTAGGTTTCTTAGGGAACATGTGGTTGCTCTACTTTAAGTTAGAAACATTGTTTATTTAATGGTAGTCAGAAGAATTATTTCCTTTGAGGGAAGAGCCATGAACTTGAGCTGCTGAAAATGATTCTTAAATGAAATTCCCTTTGAGACATGGCCAGAGCCCATTCTGGCCATTGTAAACCACACACTAAACACATTAGCTTTTTTGCCGGTTTTCATATTGACAGAAACACTGACTGAGAATCGTTCTTCCTTAATGCAGTTGATCATTCACTTTTTTTGCAGAGGGGGCCCTGGGTGCTTAACGGAAGATAAACTGGCAGGATACTGAGTGGGTTCTGACCAGCAAAGCACTGTATGCAGTAAAGATTTCCACTGACAACATCCAAGATTGGCTGACATTCCTTGTGCCCAGTGGCCATAGGACTGGACCTTTCCACTGGATTACATGACATGGCCTTAGCAGAGTCCACAGTTGCCTTGATTGATGGCAAAGTCAAGCAGAAAAGCCGGCATGTCATTTCAGCATGCAGTGACCATCAGTGTCCATTATTTGGACTATGGAATAATCTTTCAGGAGCACTGTAAACAGTGGTATTAGACCTAAATAACTAATAAGGTTTTAATAAACCTAAATTACTATTTAAACTTAAATAGCTTTTAGGTATTCTTGGCATCACTTCTCAGTGTCTGTCAGGTAATAAGTTCCCATGTAAGAATGTAAAGCTAACGTATCATCTTTAACCTTTGTTTCCAAAGCCAAGAGCATTTTACTGAAACTCTAATATACAGGCAAGTGGATCCCTCGTTAAGCAATGTGTTCATCTTAACAGATATGTACATATTTTTCTAATACAGAAACCGATTTCCTAGACTAATTGAAGATCCTTGCATTGAAGGTAATAGAGTCTTATTATTTGCATTCAATGTGAACTGTAAAATCCAGGTCATTAGAGAAAACAAGAATATACTTCTCTTTCAAAGAACATCAAGCATGTTTTAAATAGTCTTAGTTGCAAAGTTCCGTAGTTACTGTGTAGTGAAGGTTTTCTGAAGGAGATGAGGATTTTTCAGAGCAAGGGTTCAGTTAGCTGCATCTGGAAAGGACCAATCTTAATTCTGAATCCTAACTGGATTTTCAGAGGCCATTCTGAGGGTAGTAGATTCTGTCTATGACCTTGTGTGCCAGATGTTTCATTTATGTTCTCCCTTATTTACCTGAAAGTGAGTTGATGGGCAAGGGGAGGCATAAGAAGGGAATTTTATACTAAATTGTAATCTCCATTCAAATATGAAACTAGCTAACTAATGATAACACGTGATCAACTGCAGGCTGCATAGCTGAGATACCACAAAGGGTTTACTTAGGATTTCCTGCCAATCTGAGATTTGGAAAGTGATTTGGGATAATAAAACAAACACATAGAAACAGAATGTGATTTAAAGAGACCACTCACTCAAGTCACCAGTCTCCAGCAGAACAGAACCAATGTTGCATCACAGCCCAGAGACCAGCGTGCAATTAAAGCTTCTGAGGTGGTGTGATCTGAATGCTGGTGTCACCCCAGAATTCGTATGTTGAAATCTAATACCCAATATGATAATATGAAGAGGTAGAGCCTTTTAGGACGCGATTAAGATGTAAGAACTCCACTCTCATGAATGGGATTAGTGCCCTCATAACAGATGTTGAAGGGGCTGCCTTGTCTCTCCCACCATGTGAGGATACAGGGAGAAAGTACCATCTTGGAAGCAGAAAATATGCCCTCACCAGACA
The DNA here is from genome assembly GCF_003255815.1 of Theropithecus gelada. NCBI lineage: Eukaryota > Metazoa > Chordata > Mammalia > Primates > Cercopithecidae > Theropithecus > Theropithecus gelada. The sequence goes on from NC_037670.1 coordinate 22,562,002, forward strand.
CAGAATCACCTGGGGTCTTGTTCTTAGACTCCTCAGCCTCCAGAACCATGTTTTGTTACAGCAGCCCAAATGGGCTAAACAGGAAACATAGACAATGTAGGGCAAGCATAGGTCAGTGATAGAGAAGCTTTGAAGCAGCAAGGAAGAACGTGGGATGGACAGTGAGTGAGGCACATGTAGGGAATGGAGGTAGATGGCATTATCCAGGGTACATTACAAATCCCACCATCATATGTAATCTGCCATTGTTCAGTGTGAACAGTCACTGAGCATCAGAAGACCTTGATCCTATTCTCTTCTCTACTTTGGAGCAAGTTACAACATCATGGGCCTCAGTATTCTCATCTACCAAATAAGAGGATCAGGCCCAGATAATTGTGTCAGTTCTTACCCATGTTGTAAATATTTTATACTATGCCCCAGTTTTTAAAAATAGAATATGTATTAGTCAGCCATTACTACAATAATGCAGTGTAACAAATAGCCCCATGAATCTAAAAGCATCTATCTCTCTTGCTCATGGGTTTGCCACGTGGCTGGATATTGGCTACACTCAACCAGGTTAGGTTGGACTTGTCTCCAGGTACCAGATTGGGCCAGCTTGACTCTACTTGATGCTCCTCTCCCTTATACTAATAAGTATGTGGGGTTTTCTTTTCTCAGGCAGATCACAGCAGTGTCAGAGGCAAGCCAAGCCACACAAGAACATTTAAAACTCTGCTCCAGACGTTGTACTATCATGGCCTTGGCTGCCAGTTACATGTCAGAGTCTAAAGTCAACAGCCTTGACAAGTGTACACCTCATACCCGCAGGGAGTGGCAAAGGATAGGAAAAATGATAGATTGACCACAATCTAGTATCCTGAGTCTCCAGTTTTAGTTATGAAGCCTCCCTTGAACATGTTTTAGAATATTTCAAAGTCGAGAAAGGAATGAGTAGCACCTGTTAACACTGGAAAGACAAGAAGGAAAAGTAAAAGCAGCAGTTTTTCTCTATTATTGTACCTCATTTCTTTTCTTAAGGAAATTCCCATTTTGCATAAGATGAGGGTATTTAAGTGTTTTTCCTTCTCCTACTTTCTTCTAAATTATCGGTGAAAATACTAAGTTCACAGTCAGAAAGCTTGACATAAATGCCTGTTTGTCAACTTTGTCAAGTGGATAGGAATACAAATATGATGTAGAGCTGCTGTAAATCTGGTAGAATAATTAAAACTTTAAAATATTTCATGTCACCTGTAATCACTACAACTGTAGATATGATGTAAAGCAGAGAAAATAGGACCCATCTTACATCTGCTAGTATTTGTTAGGAGGACATTACCTTTCCTTTTTTTATTATTTCACCAGTGAAATTATATTGACGAAATGAAAACTCATCGATTACTAATGTGAATTTAATATTTAAAAATAATGTTGAACTCATATTGGACATAACAAGTGATGATATAAATCTAGATTTTATTTTGATCATGAAATAACCTAGTCATCAGGAGTAGAACTGTGGAAACCTGGCTTCCCCAGCAGGAACACAGACGGGAACACAGACCACCATGAATGGAATCCTGTAATCCATCTGCAGCTTCAACTCTTTAACTCACAGTGAAGCCATATGAACATTCTCTTTAATTAGGAGATGTTATAGTTTTGCGAGATACAAAATACTACTTAAATAAAGAAGGATTTCAACGTCTTTATTTTTTTTTTTTATTTTTTTTTTATTTTTTTTGAGACGGAGTCTCGCCCTGTCGCCCAGGCTGGAGTGCTGTGGCCGGATCTCAGCTCACTGCAAGCTCCGCCTCCCGGGTTCCCGCCATTCTCCTGCCTCAGGCTGCCGAGTAGCTGGGACTACAGGCGCCCGCCACCTCGCCCGGCTAGTTTTTTGTATTTTTTAGTAGAGACGGGGTTTCTCCGTGTTAGCCAGGATGGTCTCGATCTCCTGACCTCGTGATCCGCCCGTCTCGGCCTCCCAAAGTGCTGGGATTACAGGCTTGAGCCACCGCGCCCGGCCTCAACGTCTTTATTGACACTCTTCTGCAGCATAAATGCATCTACCAAGTAGGGTACATTATGCAGATACATGCCCACAGCAATACAAATGTTAATTAAAACCTTGTTTAAGATTTTTGTTTTGGAATGAGTTAGCATTTCATGCTGGTAAAAGAAGTTGATTAAGCGAATTACATAAATTAGCCAATACCCAGAAGATCCACATAGCCTTCCTGTCACTAATACAGATTTTTATCAACACAATATGAACCACAGGTGTGAGAGCAAACGTAACAAAGGAAATAACTAAGAAATCTGTAGTGATGATTTCTGCATCTCAGGAACTTATCATCTAATACTTTATAACAAGAACAGTTATACTTTCTCCTCTGCTATTTTGTATGCTTTTGTTTCATGTCCATCCACACATGCACACACATGAACACATGTGCCAGGGGAAGAGGGATGAGGTTCACAGATGTATCCTGTATTTTTCCTTCATTAAGGGGGCATATTCCAGTTGGGGAGTCTAGACATTAATAAAAAATTACCTCAGCCAGGCATGGTCCAGGCTCACAATCCCAGCACTTTGGGAGACCGAGGCAGGCAGATCACGAGGTCAGGAGTTCGGGACCACCCTGGCCAATATGGTAAAACGCCATCTTTACTAAAAATGCAAAAATTGGCTGGGTGTGGTGGTGTACGCCTGTAATCCCAGCTACTCAGGAGGCTAAGGCAGAAGAATTGCTTGAACCCTGGAGGCAGAGGTTTGCAGTGAGCTGAGATCATGCCACTGCACTCCAGCCGGGGCAACAGAGCGAGACCCCATCTCACAAAAAAAAAATTAACTCAGGGGTCTTAATTTGTATCATATTCTTTTCACAAATTATTAAATACTTTAGTAGTACATGTTTATTGTTAAAAGGTAGCAGATACAGATTAGTAAATTAAAAAAATAAAATCACTCTTGTGTCACCATGCTAAAATGGATACTGTGACCATTTTGACCTCAATATCCAGACTTTTCTCTACACATATGCATATAAATGTATATATAAGTTATATACACAGACATTTGACATATATATATACTTAAACAGGATTGTGGAGTGCCTAACATTTTGTAATGTACTCTTTGATTCAACAATATATGATGAATCACTTTCTGTACCAAGAAACATTTTTAGGACAACTCATTCTTTTAGCAGATATGTTTGGTTTCTTTCAATATACCCCCTCTGATGAGTTGTGATTGTTTAGTTGTCTTCATAACCTCTACCCTCTGGATCCATAAGCTAGAAGAGAAGATAAACATTAGTTAAGTAAACAAACAAGTGGATTTCTTACAAATTGTAAGAAATATTCTGAAAGCAAAATAAACAGTGTGCAATGAAAGAGAGCAATGGAAGGATAGAAGCATGAGGAGGAAATGGAGATGAATTGTCAACAAACTCAGAAATGATTCCATCATGGGGTCCCATGGCAGAAGGATCCTGAGCAGAGGGCATTGATCAGCGAGCAGATGGAAAAATAGTCATGCACAGAAGCTCAGTGAGCTAAGGAGGAACCAGAGAAGTAGGTCTGGGGTTCATCCAGGGCTTGGCAGGGCAGGTCAGGGAGTTTAAATTTTGTCCTAAAGTTCATGAATATCTTTTAGGCCAGAGAAGGAAATGATCTATGCTTGGAACCAGAAGTTCATTGAAGATTTTGGCAGAAGGATGCTTAGGAGAAGCAGGAGAGGGGCAGCCAATTTGAAAGGTGAATGGTTTCATAAATTATGGTGAAGGATCTGCCATTATTTACTTAATCCTTTCCATATTGTGGAATATTTAGCATCTATTGTCTTTGGAACCAAAACAAAACTGAAAAGAACAATGGTAAACATCTGTATCTTGGATAGTTAAATCACAATGAATAATCCTGCTTGTTAGAGGCACATGACAGTTCACACATGGTCAAGGCTCTATGCTTATTTGGCCTCCAGGGAACTAGACCAAAGGAAAGACTGACAAGAAGACTACAGGGTGGGGTTGCGGGATGAATTTCAGCGGGCTGAATAGACAACAAGGCTCTGTCTTCTTGGGTCATGGCTTCCTTGATCAGCTCTCAAGAAAGATGGTCTTGGCACTTCCTCCGTCTTGAAACCTGGGCTCTAGGGTCTAGATCTGGTCTAGTTGGGAGACAGACAAAAAAAAGGGAGACAGATACTCCCTTTTCCTTCCTATTCCTATGTGTTTCCCTCAAGATTTACCATTTCTTGTCCACAGAAACTGGACATCCAACTAAGTAAGCTTGGGGTTGGGGGAAAGAAGGGTCAAATAGGTCCCATAGCCTGCCTCCAGTGCAGACCCTGAACTTGCCTGAAGTCCATTAGAAGCGTGTCCTCAAAGCTCCAGGTGGTCCATTCTAATAACATTGATGATAACTGTATTAATAATAGGACTAGTCAATACATACTTTAAGTGCTGTTCAATTTACACATGTTAACTCATTCCATCCACTCAGCCACCTCATGTGGTATAGGTCCTGCCATATAGGGTAGCCCTGAGGCTACATTGCTCAGGGTCACACACAGCGAAGACTCAGACCTGGGCCTTTGGACTTTGGAGCCTTTAACATTTGTGATTACCCTTCTTCTATGCTGTCTCCTTCCATGTGTCTCTCTGGATAACTGCCACTATGTTGAACAATGAGTCAAATGTTCAAAGGTCTAGCATCGTGGATGCCGATCACCCAAATGCTATCTCACCATGGCCACTGACATCATTAATGTGCAGATACATGTTCCTACAACTCATATTATTCAGAAGACCCCAGGTTGCTTTACAGTCACAAAATACTTCTCTCTCCATATTTAATACAGTTTTCCTTAAACAAGAAATCTATTTTGTTAATGCTCATCCCACCTGTATTTCCTAAGCTTTAAGCTTGGGAATGAGGTAGGATTTGCTGGGAACCCACAATGTCACAGAAAGCAACTGTATCAAAGACCCTTCCTAGACCACACAGGGCAGGCCTCCTTCCCAGTGCCAGCTTCAGAACCTCCCTCCTCTTAGCTTCTGTTACTAGCTCATCAGAGAAGACCCTGAAGGATTTGTAGATAAGAGACCTTCTGTAAGGACTCAGCCACAAGGGAGAGCTAATGGTTGAGGACATTGATCCTCCCTGACTTGGAATGAGGCACAGAGCATTGGGATGGGGTCCAGAAGGTGATACGGTTTGGCTATGTTCACACCCAAATCTCATGAATTCCCACGTGTTGTGGGAGGTAATTGAATCATGGGGGCACGTCTTTCCTGTGCTGTTCTCGTGATCTCATAATAGTGAATAAGTCTTACGAGATCTGATGGTTTTATAAGGGGGTGTTTCCCTACACAAGCTCTCTTTGCCTGCTGCCATCCATGTAAGACATGACTTGCTCCTCCTTGCCTGCCATCATAATTGTGAGGCTTCCCCAGCCACGTGGAACTGTGAGTAAATTAAATCTCTTTTTCTTCCCAGTCTTGAGTATATCTTTATCAGCATTGTAAAAATGGACTAATACAGAAGGAAGCATTGGGCTTTAGCATGGCTAGGCGGCTCCAATGTGTGCACGGGACTCAGATCTCAGCCACTTCTCTCTGAGCTTCCCAACACATGCTTCCTAAGTACTCAGTGCTGAATTCTTTCTGTTCAAACATCTGAAGTGTTGCTAGTCCTACCTTTATAGAACTATGTTTCACTTAAATCTGTTCTACCTTTAACTTGACTTTCTGACTTCACTCCAGTTCCACTGCATTAATAACTGAACAGTGGGATCCAGGCCTGATCTGCACTGGAATAACATTTTCGCGCAGGGATCTTTTGAAAGTGATTGAAGTTCTGATTCTGTTTTACTGTTTTGCCTGTGTATATGTTGTAGAACTAATATTAACTAATTTATTGAGTACTATTTTCAGGAACGATCATAGCCGCTTTATGTCTAGTTTCTCCTTTAATCCTCACAACAGCTCCTGATACAGGAGGTACTATTAATATTTCCCATTTTGGAAATGAGTCAACTAGGACCTAGAGAGGTTCAGCAATTTGCCTAAATATGCACAACTAATGGGCGGTAAGCGGGGATGTTGCTTGCATGTATGACAGTGGTGCAATAGAAAATGATATTTCTGCTTCCTGATACCTCACTTTCATCTGCTGGCAAATTCTTGAAATACACTGTTTTTTTAAGAACATGCCACTCTATGGCCACCTTCCAGAAAAAAAAAAAATTGTAAAATATGTAAATCTAAGATGTCGATATTGGCAGTGTGCTTGGCACCCCCTAGAGTGTGCAGGGGTGAAATCCGTGAATCCAACTCTAGCAACCATGCTCTCAGCATGTATGTTACAGTGCCTCGTGAGAGATGAAAGGTCTGCTGTTTTTCAAAAGGTACCAGAAGACACACTCATTTGGGAGAGCAAAAATAAGTCATCTCAATCAGTCTTCATTCCTTATGTTGTTAGAATCAAAAGAAAGCTTTTTCTCAGGCCATCATGATAGCTTTTACTCAGAGACACTGTGTACCTATTACCAGCAATGACAGGTCCAACAACTAAATGTTGATGAGACCTTGGACCTTGAGGTTGGCCAAGGCCACGCTATGATTGCAAGATTCAATTTGGTGCCATGGTTTGTGAGGCTTACAAAAATGTAAAATATTCATTTGCTTTCTGTTGGATTATTGCACTTTCTCATTTATTTAACTCCTTCACTTGCCACTTATTCATTCATTCATCAAACCATTCATTGTTTGAAAGCCTACTGTATATCAGGAACTGTTCTAGACCTCCAAAATACCAAGATTAACATAACACATGATCTTTGCGTCTATGGAGTTTATATTCTAGAATGATTTTACTTTGGACAATATCACAAGCTCTATTTTATTGAGTGTGATCATTAAATTAGGATACCGGATCTTAGGGTTGAAAAGGATCTCAAAAATTGTCTCATCCCCTTCATTTTAAGCTCAATGACAAGTGGCATCCTCGAGGTCACACGGTCTATGGCAGAACACAGACTTGATGCTGTTACCCAGGCTCCTGGTCCTGGGTCTGCTGCTACTGACAGAAACTTCATTTTAATCAGGTGCTGGTGTTAGCATAGAGACAAGCGAGCAAGAAGGCAGCTTCAAGGTCAATACAGGGCAGGACATAGGGTCAGACTGAGACCCGTGACGCTATGAGATGAACATTGCTGCAGGCCAAGTCTGAGAGCTTGGCCTCAAGGGCCTGACTGCCAGAACTCCAGTTCTGGCTCTTCTTCTTTTTTCTTTCTTCTTTCTTTCTTCCTCTTCTTCTTCTTCTTCTTTTTTTTTTTTTTTTTTTTTTTTTGAGACAGAGTTTCACTCGTTTTGCCCAGAGTGGAGTGCAATGGGGCGATCTCGGCTCACTGCAATCTCTGCCTCCCAGGTCCAAGTGATTCTCTGCCTCAGCCTCCCGAGTAGCTGGGATTACAGGTGCCCACCACCACACCTGGCTAGTTTTTGTATTTTTAGTAGTGACGGGGTTTCACCATGTTGGCCAGGCTAGTCTCAAACTCCCAACCTCGGGTGATCTGCCTCTCTTGGCCTCCCAGAGTGCTGGGATTACAGATGTGACCCACCACGCCCAGTCGGCTCTTCTTTTTAGGTGTGTGAACTTGAGTAAGTTATTTAACCTTTCTGTTCCTCGGTGCCTCCCTTGCAAAATAGAGATAATCATAAAGCTGGTCTCACAGGGTTTTCACTAAGATTATGGAATTGCTCATGGGAATCTTCATGGCTTCTCCCATGGTAGGTGCTTGGTGAAGCTTGGGTATTGTTATTACTATTGTCAGTAGTAGTATTACCTCTGTGACTCTGGACACCTTGGTGCAGCCCCGAGCTTAGGTTCTTGAATCCACCTTGTGATTCTTAGAGTGGAAGTTCCCATCACAGGTCTCCCCTTGCTTGTAAATGGCCCTGAATGTGACCAAAACAGTGAATGTGTCACAGAGCCTGTCTATACCCCTTCTGAAGAAAGCCTCCTGTGGATCATCCATCAAAATAATCATTTAATTTCACATTCCTGATTTTGATCCTTTTCAGGAATCCTGAAAGGGAATTCCTACCTCTTCAGCCAAATGTAATTTATTTCCTGTGTTTTCAGCCACCACATCTGATTATAGGTACATGCCATAGCTGCAGTAAGTGTTAACACACTGTTTCCCAAAATACAGCCATAACTCACACACAGAACCAAATCCTTTTGGAAAACAATATAGGCCTTTCCCAGAAACACCAAATTAAAATAACTTATTAAACACTCTGGAGGGTACTGAGGTAATAAAATCTAAATTCTACCAATTGTTTCAGCAAGAAACAGGCTTCCAAGCTGGCTTCATGCATGCAGGAACTCTCTCACCACAAAGGACTGTGCTCTTAGGAGGACCCAGTACTTGACTTAATGCGCTGCTGTTTTCGTCTTGAAATTCTTCACCATTTTTTAATGAGGGCTGCCCAGTTTCACTTTACGGGTCCTTCAAGTTTTGTAGCTTGTTCCTGGCACCCCTCATCATATCCCACAGAACCGGTGTTCTGCGAAACAAGCCTCGGGTGAGACCCCTGTTGTCTGTTTTCTGTCATCTGGGTCAGTAAGAGACAAACTCAGTGGAGAGTTAAGAATCTATCTTGATAAAAATATGCACCAGATTTCCTAATCTAAATGTGTATGCACACACCACTAGATGCCAGCATGAACCTGAGCTGCCGAATTCCTGGTCAGAGAATTCAGCTAAGCCTTGTTTGGGGAAGCTCTAGGTTCTTCCCCCAGAGGATTATGATGGGGCAACTTAAACCAGAAAATATTGTTCAAGTGTAATTTGTGTAAACTAAGCATCTCAAGGGGAAATTTTTCCACATGAATCTTTATATAATTTATGAATTATAAAACTATTTTTAGCTGAAGAAATACATCATTACAATTGATACAGAGACACTTTAATTTGCACAAAAGTATGTTAAAAATATTCCACAGTACAGATGCTCCCTGACTTATGATGGGGTTATGTCCTGATAAACCCATCCTAAATTGAAAATATCTTAAGCTGAAAATGCTTTTAACACACCTAACCTATCAAACATCATACTTAGCCTACCTCAAACACTCAGAATGCCCACATTAGCCTACAGTTGGGCAAAAATCATCTAAACACTAGTCCGTCTTGTGTAAAGTGTTGAATGTCTCATGGTTGTTTTTCTTGATTTCGTGGCTGAGTGGGAGCCGTGGCACCCTGCTGCTGCTCAGCATCATGAGAGAGTATCATATCACACATTGCTAGCCTGGGAAAAGATCAAAATTCAAAGTATGGTTTCTATTGAATGGGTATCACTTTTACACCATTGTAAAGTGCAAAAATCATAAGTCAAACCATCGGACAGGAACCGTCTGTATAGGCAAAGGGATAGACATGGACATCAATGAAACCGAATAGAGAACCCAGAAATAGACCCACACAAATATGCTCAGCTGATTTTTGACAAAGGTACAAAAGCAATTCAAAGGAGGGATGATAGTCTTATTTCCATCAAACAGTACAAGAGCAATTGGACATGCATAGGCAAAGAAATGAACCTTCCCATCAATGCAGAGTGAAGGTTCATTTCTTTGCCTATGCATGTCCAATTGCTCTTGCACTGTTTGATGGAAACAAGACTATCATTCTTCCTTTGAATTGCTTTTGTACCTTAAGTGTTTTCATTTAATACACATACTCTTCTAAGATTGCATATAGAGGGACATGATGGAGCAGATACTATTGGCAACTAAGTCTTATCTGTGCACTAATGTTTTGATTATCTGCATATAGGTCAATCTTGCCCACTAGAAGACCCCGTATCCTTGATAATGAGGAAGGTGCCTTAGTTCCCTTTTCACTTCCAATGTCAAGCATGGTAGCTGGCATATAACCAATGCTCAATAAATGTGTGTTCAAAAAAGAAAAAAAAAAGAAATGTACCTTCACCTAAATCTCATACCTTTTTTTGAGTAGGTACAGTTTTTAAATTTGTATTTATTATTTATTGATTTTTAAACTTTTAGGTTCAGGAGTACATGTTCAGGTTTGTTACACAGGTAAACTTGTGTCACCAGGGTTCGACATAAAGGTAATACAAAAATTCACTCAGAATGGATCCCAGACTTAAATCTGAAATGTAAAACCATAAAATTTGTTGTTTTGTTTGATGCATAATGCCAACTAAAACAAACATTAGAGAATTTGAAAGAATGCAAGGATTTAATACGTCATCTAGCAACGAGGCTGCCCTTCCAGCAGCTGCGGGCTCACAGGATTTTCCCATAAGCCAAGAGGATTCAGCTTGGCAGCTGCACGGCAAGGCCACTGGTGTGCCATGCCACCTCGCATTGCAGCCACCAGACTTCAGAACCAGAAAGGAGTGATTCCGAGGTAATCTCCCTGACCTCCTGCCTAAGAGGAGATCTTGTCCGTGCCCTACCATTTGTCTATCACCAATCGATTCCATTATTGGAAAACTTTCTAGAGCACTTGTGGGGGAAATGTAGGTCTTTCAAGATAGGATGGCCTGTCTCAAAAGGTCATCCTAGGGCCAAGTTCTTTCTGCATTTCCTACTTTTCCCGCTCAACAAGCAAGGTTAACTGTGGCTACCTCTCAAGGCTGTGAGGAAATAAATTCATCATTCATAGCTGAGTGGGTCTTACAGATATCAGTGATTATATACTCTCCCCAATATCTGGATTTAGTATCTAATCGGGTGTTTTTTGTGACACATGGTGTATTGATAATGATCAATAGAGGTTTATTGAGAATAACAAATAATTATACAAATTCAAAAGTTATTTTCCTTCATTATACACAGGGCATATTAGGACTGCTTTTTGCAATTATAATTGAGGTGCTGCCGCATTATTTTGTTTAATTATTTCCACCCGATGGCCTGATTAGGAAAATTGCTCACCTTGTTTTCCTAGCATAATGCACCATTATGAGAAGCAATTACTGCAGCCTGTGTCCCCAGCCCCCAGGCTGAGCTACCATCCCATAGCGAACATGGCCTTGCCAACGTCCAGATAGGGTTTGAATTTAGCCATTTGATTCTAAGCCTAAATTCAAATAATCTGTTTTTCAAGAAAGGGTTTTGTTTAACTCTAAGACACTGGAAAGGTGATGTATGATTTCCCATTTGCCGATGTTTTGCTGTCATTGGCTTCTATGTGTTGGGCATGAGCACACTGCTCTCTGCCTCCATGTTGTGTGTTCACACCTGCTCTGGCTGTACAAGCTGAAAGGGTGGAGATTTCCTCCTGCACACTCCCATCAGTGTGACTGTAAACGTATCCTCTCCTGGTGGACTTTGTGTGGCATTAAGGTTTGAGAATAAGTGTGCTCTGCCACCACGTGATCATGTGTGTGTAAACATGATTAAAAGGAGAATGCTGATGACAAGGCTGGTAAGGAAAGTTGTGGAACTGCATTAGAATAGGCAGCCATGCAAGGGCCAGAATGAAAGACCCAGTTTGACCCTTTCCAGATGAAACCATGTGGTGTGAACTCCAGCTGCCTCAGGTGACATTGCCCAACACGGGTGATATTGCCCACTTCAGGTGATATTGTCCACTTCAGATGACATCGTCCACTTCAGGTGAAATCATCTACCTCATGTAACATCATCCACCTCAGGTGACATTAACCACCTCAGGTGATATCTTCTACCTCAGATGATGTCATCACCTCAGGTGACCTCATCCAACTCAGGTGACATCGTCCACTTCAGGTAATGCCATCCACCTCAGATGATGTCATCTACTTCAAGTGATGTCATCTACTTCAGGTGACATTATCCAGTCTCTTGCTAATGATTTCCCTAAACTGGAGGAGAGGTAGAAAAAATAAATCCTGCCTCTGCCATCCGCCAACAGTGTGAACAAATCCAACTCTCTCCAAGCTTTTGTTTTCATTCCTTAATAATTGGGTAGTGGGAAAATCATTTAAAAAAAAAATGCAGTCCCATACAGGGGTTGGAGATGGGGCCAGTCAAAGCAGAAGGAGCCCATATGAACAGGCAGATGTCATGCTTTCTCTGTTGGTCCCGTGCAGCTGGTGCCTGCCTGCTGTAGGTGGCTCCTTTTTTTTTTTTTTTTAGATGGAATCTTGCTCTGTCACCCAGGCTGGAGTGCAGTGGCACAATCTTGGCTCACTGCAACCTCCACCTCCCAGGTTCAAGCGATTCTCCTGCCTCAGCCTCCCACGTAGCTGGGACTACCTACCATGCCTGGCTAAGTTTTTGTAATTTTAGTAGAGATAGGGTTTCACCATGTTGGCCAGGATGGTCTCGGTCTTCTGACCTCATGATCCACCTGCCTCGGCCTCCCAAAGTGCTGGGATTACAGGTGTGAGCTACCATGTCTGGCTCATTTTGACAGGTGTATTAATGAAGAAGAAATGTGACTGATTTTTGTTGTATCTGTAAATTGCTTATAACTTGAAACAAACAGAAAATGGGTAGCAGTTACAGCAGAAATGTTGGCTTTCACAGCCAGGAAAGAACAAACGAGAGGCGATGGGTCACCCTGCTTAAGAGAGTAGGTTTCAGGCTCAGACTTCCCCAAGTGCAAACCCAGCTCAGCTGCTGTGGAACCTGGGCACACGACTTCACCCTCTGGGCTTCAGTTTCCTCACCTGTATGACAGACATTATCTCATCTAAGGCATATAATTGCTTTGAGATTTAGTAAGTTGATGCATGTCAAAATGAAGGACACTGACTACTTTTTCCCTTTACTGTATCTATTCATAGCTCATCTTCTGGCTCATTGATGAAAAGGGGCATCTATTTTAGGGCAAGATAATTAGCTGTATCCTATATGATAGGCTGAATAAGGCCCCATTCCCCAAAGATGTTGAATCCGAAGCACTAGGAACCTGTGAATGTTACTTTACGTGGCAAAAAAGGACTTTACAGATGTGATTAAGCTGAGGATCTTGAGAAGTGGGGAGGTTATCCTGGATTGTTTGAGTGGCATCTAAAGGTAATCCCAAGGGTCCTCATAAGACGGAGCCCAGAGGGCCGATGTGGGAGGAGGTGGTGTGAGGAAGGAAATGGAGATGCGAATGATGGCCAGGAGCTGAGAAATACCGTAGCCTCTGAAGGTGGAAGAGGTAAGGAACAGATTCTCCATTGGAGCCTCTGGAAAAAACAGCCTTGCCAACACCTTGATTTTAGCCTTTTGACTATCAGAAGAAGAATACATTTATTGATTTTTTAATTTTTTATTATTATTTTTGAGCATGCTGTTGCCAGGACTGGAGTGCCATGGCACGATCTCGGATCACTGCAACCTCCAGGTTCAAGCAATTCTCCTGCCTCAGCCTCCTGAGTAGCTGAAATTACAGGCGCCCACCACCACGCCCGGCGAATTTTTTGTATTTTTTAGTAGAGACGGGGTTTCACTATGTTGGCCAGGCTGGTCTCAAACTCCTGACTTCAAGTGACCCACCTGCCTTGGCCTCCCAAAGTACTGGGATTACAGGCATGAGCCACTGTACCCGGCCAGAATAATACATTCATAAGAGAATCAGTTTGTATTGCTTTAAGTCGCTAAGTTTGTGACAATCCATTACAACAGCCACAGGAAACTAGTATGGTTGACTCTAGAAAAATGCAGGAGTTGGGCACTGACTGCTCAGGCAGTTGGAAATCTGTTTATAACTTTGTACTCCCCAAAACTTCAATACAGTAGCCTATTGCTGACTGGAAGCCTTACAGATAAACAGTTGATTGACACATATTTTTTGTATTATATATTTTAGATACTGTACTCTTACAATAATCTTGAGAAAAGAAAATGTTATTAAGAAAATCATAAGGAATAAAAAATATGCTTACTATTCATTAGGTAGAAGTGTTTTGTCATAAAAGTCTTTGTCTTCATCGTCTTCACACTGAGTAGGCTGAGGAGGAGGAAGGGCAGGAGGGGTTCGTCTCAGGAGGGGCAGAGGCAGAGGCAGAAGAAACTGCATATTGATGAAACTGTGCAGAAACTTGGGTTGTTCAGGAGCCAATTGTACACGCCATGACATGAGATTTCAACTAGTTTAGATGGAAGTTTTTCCGAAAATGTTTGCCTAACATCAGCCCTTCCTTTTACACGAAAGAAAATGAAGATGTGGCAGGATAACGATTTCTGTTCCATATATTTTCACACAGATGCTGTATAACAGAGAGATGCTCCATATTCTCGGACTGCTTTGCTTTTTGAGTTGTTGGTTTTCATTTGGAAGATTTTGCAGTTGTTTTTCCCCCTTTCCAGCTGTCCCAGTACCGGCTTCTCTGTCACTGCTGCCTCCACCCATATCACCTTCTACTTGTACAGCTAGAGAAGAAGAATGCCAGTAAAGACGTGTGAAGCATGCGCTGTGTGTTCAGCCTCAAGTGTGTTGCACACAGCATCTCATTTGACTTTCCCCAAACCCCTGTTTACAGATTGTGACAATGAGGCCCAGAGGCGAAGCTGGCAGTAAAGCTACACAGGAGGAAGATAGATAGGAGTCCAGCGGCAGAGCCAGGGCCCTGGAAACCACTCTTCACTGCTGTATTAGTTGGGGTTCTCTAGGGGACAGAACGAATAGGATAGATATGTATATATATATATAAAGGGGAGTTTATTACGTATAACTTACACAATCGTAGGATCTCACAATAGGCTGTCTGCAAGCTGAGGAGCAAGGAGAGCCAGTTTGAGTCCCAAAACTGAAGAACTTGGAGTCTGATGTTCGAGAGGAGGAAGCATCCAGCCCAGGAGAAAGACATAGGCTGAGAGGCTAGGCCGGTCCTCGTTTTCACGTTTTTCTGCCTGCTTAATATTCGCTGGCAGCTGATTAGATTGTGCCCACCAGATTAAGGGTGGGTCTGCCTTCCCCGGCCCACTGACTCAAATGTTAATCTCGTGGCAACACCCTCACAGACACACCCAGGATCAGTACTTTGCATCCTTCAATCAAGTTGACACTCAGTATTAACCATCACAGCTGTCTCTACATCAACTTTTCGAACTTGCTAAAACTGTACCTAAAATAGCACGGAGCTAGGCTGTGAGGGAAGGTATGAAGATTAATTCTCCATCAAATGCATGTGCAGAGAGCTTGATTTTGGTAAGAGGTGGCAAGCAACGACCAGCCCCCTGCATGTGTGTGAGGGTATTCTTTAGATTACTGGATATTAGGAAAAAGTGTTTTTTGTTCATTTGTATTTTACACAAAGTCTTAATGACTTTTGTTAGAGTTGTTCTGAAGGCTCTTTTCTTGGTCGTTTTTAAGGAGATATTAGTAACTTTAATTCCTGTGGCCTGAAATTGCATTAAGAGGTCATGTCTTCTTATATTTTGCATCTCACTATCTTGAATAGCACCCAGCATAGAAAAAATCCAGAAAGTGTTTATCAAGTAAGTAAACTAAGTAACATATTCTGGAGGACTTAATAATAACCAGCGCTTACTCTGTGCCAGGCAGTAATCTAGGTGCTGTTTGTTTCTATTAACTCATTTCATTCTCTCACTGACATTATAAGAGCCTGAAGAACAAAGGCGTTTAACAACTTTCTAAACTACAAGTGGCAGCCCTGAGCTGGGAGCCCAGGCCATCTGGGTCCACGGTTCACACTTTAAAACTTGATGCAGGCTGGGCACTGTGGCTCACACCTGTAATCCCAGCACTTTGGGAGACGGAGGCAGGCGGATCACCTGAGGTCAGGAGTTTGAGACCAGCCTGACCAACATGGAGAATCTCCATCTCTACTAAAAATACAAAAACTTAGCCAGGCGTGATGGTGCTTGCCTATAATCCCAGCTACTCAGGAGGCTGAGGCCAGAGAATTGCTTGAACCCAGGAGACAGAGGTTGCAGTGAGCTGAGATCGCACCACTGCACTCCAGCCTGGACACCAAGAGCAAAACTCCGTCACACACACACACACACACACACACACACACACACACAGTATTTGTACTCATGGTCACACAGCTGAAGACCAGCGCCTTTGTTGGGAGAATGGAAAGTAAGTCAATCTTGGGTAAAATATTGGGGTTAAGACAGATGAGCTTTGATGTTGAACATGCCAAGCCTAAATTTCAGAAACCTAAAGGCAGATGCCCTTTCATAGTAGATCGAACTGGACCTGGACTGTGAGGACAGACAAGAAAGAAAGAGCTCTCCTGGAGCGAAAATGGTACAATGTAGGACAACGTATAATGGGTCAAGGGCTGGAAGAATTTAGGATCAAAATTCAGCTGATTAATCAGTATCATTTGGGGAATTCCCTTTAAAAAAAAATGGGCTTTCTGCCTCAGTGTTGATATTAACCCAGAACACAATGCTTAACTAACCTCAATTGGATGACATCTCCAATCAAAGCTCACAGGAAGAAATAGCAGCACCAGGCAACACGCGGTAGGCAGCCATGAGCATAGCCTCCCTAGCTTGTGTCTGGTTTGGTTTGATGCATCAGGATGAGAATCTGCAGCATTCTTCCAATGACAAAGCTGATGGGTCAGTTTATCCTCTCCCTAACTCTTTCCCTGTGTTTACTGTGCTGTAGAGATTTTGCATAAAGTGCTGCAAAGTGGGCAGCAATAAGGGAGCTGGGGTTTCATTCACAGAGGGAGGACCAGGGATTCTGACTGTTGACTGCAGGTGGGCATTGTGTTTGGCAAATCTCTTCTACTTGAGGTCTGACCTTAGCCTTCTAGACTCAGAGTAACGATCCTGATGCTGACCCAGATTGGAAGGGGTTTGGTAATTCTGGTTCATTGTAACAAAGCTCCCATTAACCTATTGAACAATTGAGTTTGTCAGTATATGAATGGTCCATGCCCAGGGCAATGGTCAGCTGGGACACACGGGTTCATGCCCAGGGCCACACAGGTCAGCTGGGACACACGGGTTCATGCCCAGGGCCATGGTCAGCTGAGACACACGGGTTCATGCCCAGGACAGTGATCAGCTGGGACAGACAGCCCCATTTCAATGACAGAGGTCGGGTCAGCTGGGACAGACAGGTCCATGATCAGTGCAGGAGTCAGCTGGGCCACACAGGCCCCTCTCCCGTATGTCCTGCCCACTGTCTTCAAGGCTCATTGCAGAGAGCCCTATGGTCAGGAGGTTGCTTAGTGAGCCTGGAATCAGAACACTCAAGCTTCTCATATCTCAGGTGGCTGACAGCGTCAGGTCCCAGGGCTGACACCTTAGGTACCTGCTTACTATATCCCCTGTAATAAGTATTCCTACAAATAGGGGTAGTACCCTTGCACATTAGATTTCTTTTTCAAAGCGTTAGCGAAGGACCAGTGAAGAGCAAATGTGAGCCAAGATGACAGTTTGGGTTTGGGTGAGGAGAAGGACTGTGGACATTGTCCTGTGTGTGCTGCTTCACCCCCCAGCCCAAATGACACCATTCCCATTGTCACATTGGCTGTGGTCACTAGCTGGTGCTCCTAGGAAGCACACAACAAAGCTTGCTGGGCCTCTTCCCTGGGCCCCAGCCCTTTGAGTTATGCCTCTGGGAACGTATCTGGTACTTTTCTTCATCTCTCATGTCATAGTACTCTCTAGAACATTTATCTTTGATGACATTGACATTTAAAAGCAAAATAGTGAAATGTGGCCTTTGACAACTTCAATATTGCTATTTATATTATGAACCTTTGATGATTTAGAATGTGTAACAAGATGACAAATTTCCTATTTCTGAAAGTAGTCACAGATGCATAATAGTATAGACTATAGGCCTCCCAAGTAGTATAGACACATAGATACCATGATCTGTTCCCACAGCAGGCAACGTCCACTCGCGAAAATGCACATAGACCACCTCGCCAAATCACTGAATGGCCAATGAAAGGACGAATGGAGAGAAAAGGAAGCAGCACAGGTTTTCCAATGAACTGTCCATGGATCTTGTAAAGTGACAACATTTGTGACTGTTGTAGGCAGACCCATCTATGCAGCTTCTGTTAACTGTGACTGCAGTCGGGCTAGTTTAGGAAGTCTGCCTCCTGCTCAGCTAGCCCCAGGGCACAAGCCCCTGACAATTGTGCCTGGCTTTGCTGAATACAGTCCAGAGTCAGTCTTTTCTTCCAGTGCTACCAGTGGAGTAGTGTGGGGCCAGCCACACCATCTGACCTCAATCCGTGTGTGTTCACAGGTGCAAATTTAACAATCAAACATGAGATATGGAGAAGCTCTTGATTGACTAGCAAGCAAAGTGAAACTTACCAAAAAGTTTATCTTCATTGTCTTTTATTTTGCCCCCACACAAAAGGATATTATATATGGATATCCATATATACATAGTTTATTCGTGTTCACATATATAACATATATAGTTAATATATAGTTAACATGTGTATGTTTATATATGTTTATGAATACACATGCATGTGTGTGTATATACATGCTGAAGGTTGATTAGAAACTATAAGATTAGAAGTAAATATATTCTTTAGAATTATACTAAAACAGAAAAAAATTCATGGGAAGTTGGTTTGTTTTTTTTTTTTTTTTTTGACACAGAGTTTCACTCTTTGTTGCTCAGGCTGGAGTTCAAGTGATTCTCCTGTATCAGCCTCCCGAACAACTGGGATTACAGGCACCCACCACCATGCCTGGCTAATTTTTGTATTTTTAGTAGAGACGGGGTTTCACCATGTTGGCCGGGCTGGTCTTGAACTCCTGACCTCAGGTAATCCACCTGCCTTGGCCTCCCAAAGTGCTGGGATTACAGGCATAAGCCACCATGCCCAGCTGGGAAAAGAATTTTAATCTCAGCGACATCATTAACTTTTTGATCCCAGCATTCCTTTATGTAACCCAAACCTTGGTTCTGTTTTGGAGTTGTAGCCTCCATAACTATAAAAGATTAAACTTATGTTGTGATAATTTGTGTTTGTTTGTTTTTCAAGATGGAGTTTCAGTCTTGTCACAGGGAGTGCAGTGGTGTAATCTTGGCTCACTGCAACCTCCATCTCCCAGTTCAAGCGATCCGTGTGCCTTAGCCTCCAGAGTAGCTGGGATTGCAGGTACCCATCCCCACGCCCAGCTAATTTTTTTGTATTTTTAATAGAGATGGGGGGATTCACCATGTTGGCCAGGCGGATCTCAAATTCCTGACCTTAAGTGATCTGCCCACCTTGGCCTCCCAAAGTGCTGGGATTACATGTGTGCCCAGCCTGTTGTGATAACTTTTTATGGAACCCCCAGGAAACTCACACAGCTTATTTAGATTAAAGATAAGAAAACTATTCCCGATATGTAATCTATTCCCAGAATGTCATGCCCTCAGGCATATCATTGTGGAACCCTTGACTATATTCTGGAAATAGAATTTTTACCTTTAATCTGAAGTAAATTGTGTGAGTTTCCTGGGGATTCCATAACATATGACCACAACAGAAGTTGATTCTCCCATGGTTCTGGAGCTTACACCTATAAAATTCAGGTGTCCGCAGGGCCATGTTCTCCCTGACAGTTCTGGAGAGGTCCTTGCTCACCTCCTGCAGCACCTGGCACTGGCCGGCAAGCCTTGCTGTTGCTTGGTTTGTATTATAGACATCATGCCAGTCATACAGCCAGCTTCTTCCAGTGTTTTTGCCTCATTTTCCCTCTATGGGTGTCAGTGTCTGTCTCCATATTTCTCCATTCTATAAGGACACCACTTATATTGAACTGGCACCCATCCTAATGGCCTCATTTAAATTTGATTATCACTATAAAGACCTTATTTCCAAGTAAAGCCATGTTTTGAGATACTGCAGGTTAGTACTCTGCCATGAATTTTGGGGGGACACAATGTATCCCATGACTTCTAAATTAGAAAACAAAAGAAATGTATTTTAAAAGATATGTCATGCTGCTAGGTTATCTGCAAATTAACAGTGTTCCAAATCTAGGTACGCATGTTTGCAAAATTTAAAAATAGGACAATTCAAATTTTACCTTCCTGTTTTTAGAAATAAATCATATTTTTATATTAGCTTATTTATTAAAGTGGAAAACTGATATTAGATATATATAAAAAGAGAAAGGATAATAGGGACATGAGGAAATATAAAATTTTGTTTGTAATATTTCTCTAAATGTTTATCTAGCATCTCCCTCTTCCCCACACCCCCACAGCCTCCACTCTTGAATTTCTGCCCACTAAGACTGATAACAGGAATATCTATGAAATGCCGTTCATAATTTTGTTAGGTCGCTGATCATGGCCCACATGTGTTACTGGTGGACGGTATCTGAGTTACCGGCAGGGAATCCATATGGCTCTGCAGCAACACCAATTTTTGCCTCCTCAGAAGAAAGACTTCGACCGAGGGGTATAAGGCAGAAAAAGAGACTGAGGCAAGTTTCAGAGGAGGAGCGGAAGTTTATTTTAGACAGCTTTAGAACAGGAAAGAAAGGAGAGTGGGCTTGGAAGAGACCCAAGCGGGCAACTTGAAGGACAAGTACGATCTTTAACCTTGATCCTAGTACTTTGTAGGCTGGCCCACTTCCGGTGTCTTGCACCCCTTTCGCATGACTCTTCCCTTAGGGCGGGCTGCCCGCATGCGCAGTGCCCTCCTTACCATTCGGAGTTGAGCATGCGCAGTGTGTTAGGAAGTTGTAACACTATTTACGTATATGGTCTCTCTCTCTCTCATGGATAATGAGTCAGTTAAAAATTAGTAACTGTCCTTGTTAATGAAAACCTACATACAATAATACACTACTTCTGTTCAAAATGTTCATCGAGACTCAAAATTTTAGGAGTAAATATCTATTTGCTGTTAAAATGCTTCTAGATGCTCACATATGCCACTGCCTGGCAAAGTCAGAGAGGGTAAATAAATTACCCAGGCGATACCTTCTATGCCCTCTGGACTTTTATGCCTTGTTAGTGTCTAAGGTTACAGAAAAAAGAAATGGAACACTCGGGTTGCCAGGGAGACATCCAAGCCTGTCAACCCCTCTAGCTCTAATAGTGACAAATGGTACTTATTACATCAGGACTAATTTCATCGGATTCTGCTCAGATAAAGATACTTAACCTTTACTGATAAAATTGTGTCGTTATAATTACTTAGTAAAAGACCTTATTAGGCAACAGTATTCTATGTGGATAGACGAACATCTTATTGAGGTTGATTACATATTACATTGATGGAATATTTGAATGTATGATTTTCTGCCAGACCTTTACGTATTGGAAAAACCTGCAGCAAAGATATTTTGGTTTTGTGGCTGCCTCATTTTGAGGAAGTTTAAAAATGTGCTTTCTGCAAGTTGTTATTGAAAATCCAGAAAAACAACATATAAATTTTTAAAAAATTAGACTTTACATGCCAACTTTTGTTGTTGTTGTTGAGACGGAGTCTCACTCTGTCACCCAGGCTGGAGGGCAGTGGCGCAATGTTGGCTCACTGCAGCCTCCGCTTTCCAAATTCAAGTGATTCTCCTGCCTCAGCCTCCTGAGTAGCTGGAATTATAGGCATGCACCACCACACCTGGCTAATTTTTGTATTTTTTTTTTTAGTAGAGATGGGATTTCACCATGTTGGCCAGTTTGGTCTCAAACTCCTGACCTCAAGTGATCTGCTCACCTCTGCCTCCCACAGTGCTGGGGTTATAGGCATGAGTCACTGAGTCCAGTCACCAGCTTTTAAAATAAAGCTTTCTATCCAGGCACATGAAATTAAAATACCCAAATATTTCAACAAACCTTTTAGACTTTTAGGGTATATGCTCTTGAAGGCCAAGACTGGAAATAAATTACATTTTGAATGTCAGTTCCATCTGATTGGTAGTGACTGCCTGGAACGCAGAACTGAGAAGGATTCTGAAGTCTTATCTGTGCTCACTAGAAAAGAGTGTAGTAATTGCTTAGCAATGTCTGCCATGGGCATGAGCAGGACATGCATCAGTGGACATGCTCATAATTGCCATCCCTTGTCTAAGATTATAGAAAGATAGCAATTGTGTCAACGAGGCATTCAGTGTTTTTAGAAGAGCCTTTTGTCTCTCTTCCACGTGCATCGCATGCTCAGAGCCTCCTCATTCTCCGTTTTTCTTAGGCAGAGAAACCACAGCCCTATAGGACATTTCTCAAGGTTGGCTCTGCAGACCTAAGCACCCTCCCTTGCAGGGGACCTGAGAAAAGCCCTCTCCCAAGGAGCTGTTTGTCTCAACACTGTCAGAGGGAAAGTCATGGAGATATTTATCTTAAAATCCGCGTACTTTTTGTTTCCTTTTTCCATTTTGGTTTCCCCGTCTCAGGTGTTAATTCTGCTAAAACGGTGATTGATACTGTTGTTTATCACTCCTCAGAGCCAAAGATATGCCCCTTGATGGCGGAAATTCAAAGACTGTGAGAGGCAGTAGAAGAAAGGCTCTGGGACAGGGTTGTTTTTCAACATACACCTGAAATCACACAGCGCTGGCAGCTCCTATGAGAGCACATGTATTTGATATCCAAATTTTTCCAGCCTAGTGTCCCACACCAATCCCATAAGCACAAATGTAATTCCTCAAAAAGGAGCATGCTGAGAAGTGCCCTGAAGTTTGTAGAATGAACTCATGCAGCATTTTCTGAGCAAGCTGGGTTCCCCTTGCCTATGACTACGCTTACCGAAGGTCAGGCTTCCCTTTGACAAGAGAGGACAGGTACTGTATGCTTAGTTTCTCTCCTCTGTCTCACCAGTTTCGGAGATGTGTTCAGGTTCTAACATCAGGGGTGAAGTGAATCCAGGTGAGGAATGGTGGAGGAAAGGATGCAGTGATGGGCCTGAGCTGCAGGCAATGGTGATACCAGCTCCTCTCCAAGGCTCTCAAGTCTTGAACACATCAATTCCTCTGTCTTTCTTCATGGCTGAAGCAGTTGTCAGGTTAACATATTATGGTAAAAATCGGTGAGAAGGCGACACTTTTAAGCCTATGCCTGAGGCTGTAGCTGCTCCTACTCTCCTTATTAAGCTTCTGTATTAGTTTAATATTAGTTTAGTATGCCGAGTGTGCCATCTCAAAGCACACACAGCGAGTGGCTTACAATGAAAGAAATGCATTGTCTCCCAGTTTTGGAGGCTAGAAGTCTGAGATCAAGGTATCAGCAGGGTTCTTCCTTCTGAGGACTCTGAGAGAGAATCTGTTCCATTCCTCGATCATAGCTCTGGTCGTTTGCTGGTAATCTTTGGCATGTTGTTGGCTTGTAGAAACATCATCTGATCTCTGCCTTCATGTTCACATGGCATTCTTCTTGTGTGTCTGTTTGTGTCCAAACTCCCCCTTTGTATAAAGATACCCAGCATACTGGATTAGTGCTCACTCTAATGACCTCATCTGAGCTCATTTCATCTGCAAGGACAGTATTCTCCAGTAAGTTCATGTTCTGAGATACTGGTGGTAGGACATGAACGTATAAATTTTGGGGAAGTAGACACTTGGTTCAAACAGTGTACGTCTGTCTGTCCTCCCAACTCTCCTGAATCCTGACCTTCCTGCTTGCTCCATAAAGTTTGACTTAATTCCTTCAGTTCTCCTCAGGATTTCAGTTGCTTCCGCCTTTTGAAAACAAAAGCTGATTTTCTGAATTACAAATACCAGGCATTCTCATTTTAGCCAATGTAGAGGCTTTTGATATGGATAAGGAAAAGATAAACGAAATCCAAGAACCCAAGTCATAGATCTTGAGTCATACAGTCAAGTGCAGATTCATGTGGACCTGTTTCCTTTTAGTCTTTCACATACATCTGTAGACTTTAAAAATGAAAATTGGGATTGTTTATATATAATTTCTCACCGGGCTTATTTTACCAGTGTTATATTGTGATTATCTCATCAAATTATTCAATATTCTTGAAAATATGAGTGTTCTTGAGCTACAAAGCTATCACAGTTGGTATCCTGTTACTGTATTTTGCTTTGTGCCTAGTTTTTTTTTGTTTTATTATATTATCATTCCCTTAATATGTCATTTTCATAACCACTTTTTCTCTAATGACTCAAAGGCATTCCTTCAGTATTTGTTCTAGTGATTACTCTTAAATTTTATATATACCTACGCAAACTTTTTTATAGGTGTAAAAGCCAAGGTTAAAAATTACCTACATGTTTCTTGGGTATAAAGTGGGTAATTTTATATGATTTTAATTTTTTATTCTTTCTAGCCAGTTCCTTGTTCCAATATCAATAATGTGAGACTTTATACATGGTGATGATGCTGACAGTGATAGAATTGATTTTATTAGGTTTCATGACCATATCAATAACATATCTTTTGACATAATTTATATTTAGCTGAAATTAAGTTATGCAGTACATTCTTGAGTTCTTTTGACAGGCTGGAAGATGTATCTGAGTAATTTTTCCCAGAAACAATATGTGAGTGGTATAGTTGGTAAGACCTTGAATCTTGGTGAATCTCTTTCTTTGCCCTCATATGTGAAAGATAAGATGGCTGGGTAAAGGAGTTTGCTCAGAGAGGTGCATATTTTGTTCCATTGTCCTTGGATGATGAAACTAAGTTTTTTCATGTATAAATTACCTGTTTTATCAGCCTGCATAGTTAGAAGACTTTCTTTACCCCTGTATTTCAAAATGTCTTTCATACATGTTTCAGAATTATTTCTCTTTTAAATAATATTTCTGATACTTCATGAATTTTTCTGTCTGAAAATACAGGATTTTATGAACTCTTGAATACATTTTAAAAAGATTTTATTTACTTATTTCCTTTTTTGTGTCCTGATTCCTGAAATTTTTGGAAAAAAATAGGTTGGATATTAATGTCCAGTTCATAGGTTTTTAAATTGTTCTATCCGTTTTATTTTTTTACTCTAAATTATTGTGAAACATTTAGAGTTTGTATTTGTATTTTACCACACTAACTAATTCAATTTTATGCATTATTCTGTCTTCTATTTTCAATCCTTAATTCAATTATCATGTTTTTTCATATCTATCCGGTTTGTTCACATCCTAGCTTGTCCCTTCATTTTAGCAGATTGTTCTAGTTTCACATACAAAATTCCTTTTTGGTTTATGTTGTGATCATTAATTAGATGGTTTCTAAAACCCTAATTTTTACTGTTTGCTAAACAGTGTTACTTTTGCCCTTCAATACTGGCAATCCTGAGCAAAATAAGGCTTGCTTTGATTGCCAATAACATCCATGGCCTGGGAGGCTGAGGTGGGCGGATCACGAGGTCAGGAGATTGAGACATCCTGGCTAACACAGTGAAACCCTGTCTCTACTAAAAATACAAAAAAATTAGCCGGGCGTGGTTAAAATTAGCGGGCACCTGTAGTCCCAGCTACTCAGGAGGCTGAGGCAGGAGAATGGCGTGAACCTGGGAAGCAGAGTTTTCAGTGAGCTGAGATTGTGCCACTGCACTCCAGCCTGGGTGACAGAGCGAGACTCTGCCAAAAACAACAACAACAACAAAATAAAGCAAAAATTGTGTTCTTGTGGCCATAATCTTCAGCTCACCTAACTTAAACATCTTTCCTGGAATATTACAAAATTCTCCTATTCCCAGCTGCAGAGCTATATGAATTAGATTTACAGATATCATACTTTGTTCCAGCATCCTCATCTTTAACTTGAGTTTCAATTAAAACTTATTGGTTGGTTAAAACTTAAAGTCTTACAGGATGTTTTGTTCAGATACCATGTTAAAGTTTCGAGGACTTTCACTGAATCCCTTCTTCTGGCCAACCTTACTTTCCTGTCTTCCCACCCTAACAGTTTTCCACAATCTGAGGTGGATAGCATTGAAATCTCCTGCCCAACACAATTGATACTCTGGCTTCATGTTCATGAAAGTTCTTTATACCCCCCAATCCCCTATAGTACTACAATGGTTACTTCCAAGGAAGTTCTCCGACCTGCCTTTTATTGAGGAACTTTTTGCATAGAAGAAAGGGCAGGTGTATCCAAGCACTAGGTCTAGGTTTGAGGCTACCTTAAAGTTACTGAGTAACTCTAGGCAAAGGGCTTCATAATTCGGAGCCTCACTTTCCGCATTTATACATGAGGTTCATGATACTGGACAGGCGTTTTTCTTCGGAATAAATGAGATAATTTGTATAAACAACTTTTTTTGTGTATTTTGTTATTGTGATCCTTTCTTCACGTCTATTATCTCAAGTGATTTACTTATGTGGAAGGGATTTTACTTGAAAAAGTCTTTATTTTCTTGTGATTAATATCGACTAAGCACAATGATTATAATTTGCTAAGTTAAACTGAATTAAATTGCCTTATATACCTAGACCCAGACCAGAAATATCTGGGTGGTTATTATAGCTAAATTCCATACTATAGCAATAAGATAAAATATGAGTTATTTACTGTCTAATATGGATGTATACATGGCTCCATATATCTCTTTATTTTTCTTGTCTTCATCAAATATAAAATCCAATATTACACGTCAGATACAACAATTAACGTGTTCATGTTTCTGAAATGAATTCTAATGTATTTTCTATTGTACTCAGAAACTTACCATCAATTTGCAAGATCTTTGTAATGATTATTTAAAGATTACCTTATTTCGTCACTTTTATTATCTCGAAAAATGGTTTCTGATCAAAAAGAATTAAATCTGTATGAAATATTATATATTGGCAATAAAAAATGAAAATAAATGAGATAAAAATAGATGTTCATGCAACCTTAACTTTCCAATGCCATTAAAAGAAAATTTTAGGAAATGTCCTATTCAATTGGGAGTTGTCATATTGGAAATGCAAATACGGACGTCAGAGTTGTAGATATAGTCAGATGCCTCAACCAGATCAGACCAATGTCACCTTTCCAGATGACGAAATTTGAAAGAGCATTGCATATTCCAGAGTCCCTTGATTTTCACCTGCAATGATCGCTACTTACATGAGGTGTTCTTGAATTTTGAAATTATAAAGCATTTTGGCGGGGGGCATGAAATGTTCATGAAAGAATGAGATTTTAAATTTTATTTACATTTCTGTTTTTCTCTTTCTAAAAAATCCTAAATTAATTCTGAAATCATCTTGCTCTATAATCCAACCACTAGAGAGTAGTATAATACCTCTCCTAGACACATCATTCATGAAATTTTATTAAAGTTTTTATTATAGTATCCTTATTTTCTTTTAGTTTAATAATTCTATCAACTCAATTGAAGTTTGTATCAATCCCTGCATTTTTTTTTTTTTGCAAATAGCTCACTTTTTCCCCAAATTGCTGAAACTACAAACCTGTCATTTTTCATTTTGCTCTTGCTTTGTCTTGAAATACAGTGACTATTCTTGTCTCCAAACTCTTTGTCTGCTTATTTTGGCAAAATGGCAACATTTACACAAGAGATGGCAAGAGGAATGTCCATTTTCCTTATTAGATGACTTCAACAAGCATCTATTAAACACCAAAAACTTACCAGGCACAGAGTGCAACCAAGGGTATTTCTACAAACAATTATGAGGCTTTTCCTTCCTTTGTTGATAAAACACACAGATGAAGACATAACCTGTGTGTGAGCACAGTGGGTCAAGTGATCAGTACAAATAAGGGAAATGAAGGAGATAAGAAAGGGGAGAAACCAGTGCAGGATGGGCTGTCAGAGAAACACCACAAAGAAATACAGGAGTGGGCAGGAGCAGAGCCTTGAAGGACAGGTACGAAGCAGTGCGTTAAATCAAATGTGCCCAATCCAGAAAAAGGGGATCCCCTCACGTCCAGCCAAGGCAGGGCTTTTCATATGCTGTGCAAGTGTGCAGGTCATTTTGTTGAAAAAATATGTTTGCACAGAAAAACTGATGACGTCTGGATTGTAAATAGCCTCTTGTGCCTATTTTAGAAGTTTGAAGTACTCCTGTGTGCCAGTAGTTCCCAACCTATTTTTCTGCCTAAAAATAGAAAATCTGAGCTATAAAACATATGTGTCATTGATTAAAATGGATAGTGATGACAGCGATGTGTGACATGATCGTGCCGTCCTGAGAGCTGGGGGAAGGTGTGTATAGGGATTGCGACAGGGGCTGGGAGAGTTTAGAGAGGGGAAGCAGTGTATAAGGATGAGAAGACCCTCCAAGTGGGTCCCACCGGCCCCCTGGGGAGCCTGTGCAAATGGTGCCTCACCGTGATTACCTTGCCAGGGTGTGAGATCTCCCTTAGAGGGATACAGGCATTTGTGCAGTTCTGCAGATCAGATTTCTCCAGGGCCAGGGCAACTTCCCTGTCCAGGCCTAGGCCAGTTCTCTTGTCCTTTCAAGATTCTAGATTTCTCTTCCAGTATTATCACAATGTAAGCGACTGTGCTCTTTGCAAACATTTGGTCTTACTCCTCAGCATCTTGCACAGTGACCATCCAGACCTGGGTCATTCTTTAGTTTGCCTACCTCATATTCATTTATCTTTGAAATATATCTCTAACTCAGTATATTAGCTCTGTTTGTTGTTCGAACAGTCTAACAATGGTGCTACCAACTTTTGGCACGTTCTATTAAAGAGATCGTAGATGACAATGCCCTTTTATATTCAGCCATATTGCACTGCTATTTTGTCCTAGAAATTGAGCCAGTTAAATTCCATCTGTCTTTTCTTTTTTTATAACCATAAAAAAATCATGTCTCCCCCATTTAGTTATAAATACAGAGTTTTGTTGGAAAAATTCAGTCTCGTTTGACAATAATCTTTACTTTTAATATCAAGAAATACATTCTATTGAGTACCTCACATGTGAAAAACATCCAAATCAAATTCTAAGTCTTTTTTTTCTTGGGCTCTTTCTTCCTTTGTTTCCATGGAATCACACCTTCTTTCTGTAGCTTTGATCCTGGAAAATTTTGTAGGCATATATTATAAATCCTGCTATATGTAACTTTGGATATATTTTATTGAGGGTGAGAAAATTGTCTCTTGGTAACTTGTGAATATCTATATGCTGAATAAAGCTGAGACGAATAAATAGCTCTTCCTTCCTTTGTCCCATGTCTTGATAAATTATCTTTTTAGCTTTTAGACCTGATGACTTACCTTGTGCTTTATCAGAACACTTTGTTGCCTTAGGCAGGTTCATGTCGGCAGGTGAATGACTCACTCGAGATATTCTCTGCACTTTGATAATAATAATCTGTGATTTTCAAGACATGCCTATATAGCTAACTGGATCAGTGTATTTCACACTGCAGGTTGTAACTCATTGTTAGGATCTGAAATAAATTTAATATGTAAGGCCAACATTAAAGAAAAAGATAGAGGAAAATATGAACTAAGCAATATAAAAATGTATCTCACATAAAAAGTGTAAATTATTTATGAATATTTTGCATTCCCACAAGTAATAGATGAAAAGTTTAGTTGTCTCACTTCTTCACAATACATTTTAATTTTAGCTATTCTAGGAGGTATGTATTGGTATCTAATTGTGGTTTTACTTTACATTTCCCTGAAAATGATATTAAACATTTAAAACATGCTAATTGTTCATATATATCCTTTGATTAAATATCTGTTCAAATATTTTGCACATTGTAAATGGCAAAGAAGACTTTTGTTTTCCTATAGTCGAGTTCTAAGAATTCTTATGTGTGCTAGATACCAGTCCCTTATCATATATATGTTTTATAAATATTTTATCTTAATCTGCAGTTGGACTTTTTATTTTCTTAAACGTGTTTTTGGAAGAGCAATGATTTTCGGCTGTGATGAAACTTGTTTTATAAATATTTTTTCTTTTATAGCTCAAATTAATTTTGTCCCATATAAAACATCTTTGCTTAGCCTAAGGTCACTTCCATTTTCTTAAATGTTTTCTTCCTGAAATGTTACAGTTTTAGCTCTTACACTTAGGTCTATGAGCTACTTCAAGTTAAGTTCTGTATGTGGTTTGAAGTGATAACTGAGGTCCATTTTGTCCATACAGATTTCTTAGGTTTTTTTTTCCCCTGTGTATATTCACATGTTCCAGTACTACTTTTTGAATTTTTTCTTTCTCCATTAAATTACCTGTGCACATTTGCTGAAAACCAATTAACTCTATCTGTGTGGGTCTGTTTTCAGAATCTAATCAGTTCCTTAGGTCCATATGTTTATCCTTATGTGAATAACATACAGTCTTGATTATGTAACTCTATAATGAGTCTTAAAACCAGGTAGTCTAAATCCTTTCACTTTGTTCTTATTCACATTGTTTCAGTCATCCTGTATCTTTTAAATTTCCTTACAGACTTTAGAATTAGTTTGTATATATCCTGCTGGGATGATGATTGGGATTGCATTGAATCAAGAGAGAAACTTAGGAAGACTTGATCCCTTAACAATATTGAGTTTTCTAATCCATGATCATGACTTATTCCTCCATTTATTGAAGTCTCCCTTCATTTCTCTTTTTAACACTTTATAGATATTAGTCAATAGTCATGTACACTAAAAATATTTTTGCCTAAGTATGTTGTATTTGTCCAATTATAAATGGCCTTGTTTTTAACTGTTACTTTCCAGTTGTTGGTTGCTAATACAGAGAAATACATAAATACATTTTAATTTTTTGGTATATTGATTCGGTAAGCTTGCTAACTTCTCTTGTTAGTTCTGGTATTTTCTCTGGTAAAGCATTTAAGATTTTTTCATGTATATGAGCACATCACCTATAAATACAGTTTCATTCTTGCTTTTCAATCTGCATGTATTTGGATTACTTTTCTTCCCTTCTTGCACTGGCCAGGACCTGTATTTCAATGTTGGATAAAGTGCTGAGAGCAGCCATCCTTGCCTTGCTCCTGACCTTAGGAGGAAAGCATTCAGTCTTTCAATATTAGGGATGATGCTAGCTGTGAGTTTTTCATGAATGGCCCGTCTCATGTTGAGGAAGTTACTTTTTATTCCTAGTCTATATCATTAATCATTGAATTTTATCAAGTGCTTTCTTTTTTGCATATAATTAGATGATAATAGGGTTTTTCTTTTTAAGATTATGTACCACTTAGAGTCTTCTGAGAAAGCTGCCGAGACAGAAGAGATGTGCAACAAATTTATTTGGGAAAATGTTTATTAAAGATAAGGAGCCATAGAAACAGGGATAGGTGGGGAAAGCCTTCAGACCACAGCGCAAGTCTGACAACTATGAAAAGATGGAGGGAAGGAAAGACATAGCAGAAAAATCTTAGACTGCAGCGTGTGTCTGAGAAATTGTCAGCTAGGCGAGAGGAAACCCCAGCACAGGCATGGCTTGTGAGAAGTGTCCTGCATCTGGCAGTAATGGCCCATTCCAGCACCATTCTAGTACTGAGTGATAGTCACGTGCTGAGAGCAGTCTGGGTACAGTGTGGTGGCAGCATCAATGCTGTAGTGAGCCTGGGGTGTGCCAGCATCAATGCTGTCGTGAGCCTGGAGTGTGTCAGCTGGTGGCAGTGAGCCAACTACATACCCTCAGGAGGTGCTCCTGAAGGGAAATTTGATTGGCACACCTTTATGGGAGCCAGAGTTTGCCAACCTAACAAATGGCACTGGTTGGTTTTCAGATGTTAAACCCATCTTATGTAGTTAATATAAATATATATCTACAGTCATGATGTGTGTATATGTGTGTGTGTGTATATAATCACTGGATCCACTTTGCTAATATTTTGTTCAAGATTTTATTTCCCATAATGACTTTGGTTTTGCAACAAGATTAATAGTAACCTCATAAAATGAATTAGGAAGTGTTTCCTCCTCTTCTGTTTACAGGATATGGAATTGTATTGTTTTTTCCTAAATGCTTGGTAGAATTCACTAGTGAAATCACCTTTGCCTGGGCATTTTTGGTGAAGGTTTTTAACTATAAGTTCAAATTACTTGAATAGTTACAGGACTATTCAGGTAATCTGTTTTGTGTTGGGTGAGTGTATTAGTCCATTTTCATGCTGCTGATAAAGACATACCTAAAACTGGGCAATTTACAAAAGAAAGATGTTTAATTGGACTTACGGTTCCACATGACTGGGGAAGCTTCACAATCATGGCAGAAGGCAAGGAAGAGCAAATCATGTCTTACATGGATGGCAACAGGCAAAGAGAATGAATGCCAAGTGAAACAGGTTTTGCCTTATCAAACCGTCAGATCTCATGAGACTTATTCACTACCATAAGAACAGTATGGGAAAGACACACCCCCATAATTCATACATCTCCCACCAGGTCCCTCCCATAACACATGGGAATTATAGAAACTACAAGATGAAATTTGAGTGGGGACACAGAGCCA
This sequence comes from Theropithecus gelada, assembly GCF_003255815.1. NCBI lineage: Eukaryota > Metazoa > Chordata > Mammalia > Primates > Cercopithecidae > Theropithecus > Theropithecus gelada. The sequence continues at coordinate 22,594,260 of NC_037670.1, forward strand.
AATCACATCATTCTGCCCCTGGCCCCTCCCAAATATCACACCTTCACATTTCACAACCAGTCTTGCCTTCCCACCAGTTCCCCAAAGTCTTAACTCATGTCAACATTAATTCAAAAGTCCATAGTCCAAAGTCTCATCCAAGACAAGGCAAGACCGTTCCACCTATGAGCCTGTAAAATCAAAAGAAAGTTAGTTAGTTCCTAGCTACAGTGGGAGTACAGGCATTGGGTAAATATAGCCATTCCAAATAGGAGAAATTGGCAAAAACAAAGGGGCTACAGGCCCTATATAAGTCCCAAATCCAGTAGGGCAGTCAAATCTTAAAGCTCCAAAATGATCTCCTTTGACTCCATGTCTTGCATCCGGGTCATGCAGATGCAAGAGGTGGGTTCCCATGGTCTTGGGCAGCTCTACCTCTGTGGCTTTGCAAGGTACAGCCTCCCTCCCAGCTAGATTCAGGGGCTGGTGTTGAGGGTCTGCAGCTTTTCCAGACGTATGATGCAAGCTGTCAGTGGATCTACCTTTCTGGGGTCTGAAGGACAGTGGCCCCCTTCTCACGGCTCTACTAGGTGGTGCCCCAGTAGGTACTCTGTGTGGGGGCTCTGACCCCACATTTCCCTTCTGCATTGCCATAGCAGAGGTTCTCCATGAGGGCCCTCTCCCTGCAGCAAACTTCTGCCTGGACATCCAGGCATTTCCATTCATGTTTTAAAATCTAAGTGGAGGTTCCCAAATCTCAGTTCTTCACTTCTGTGCTCTCTCAGGCTCAACACCATGTGGAAGCTGCCAAGACTTGACACTTATACCCTCTGAAGCCACGGCCTGAACTCTGTGTTGGTCCCTTTCAGCCACAGCTGGAGCAGCTGAGATTCAGGGCACCAAGTCCCTAGGCTGTACACAGAGACCCTGGGCCATCCACAGAGACCCTGGGCCTGGCCCATGAAAACACTTTTTCCCCTTACCCTCTACATCTGTGATGGGAGGGGCTACAAAGGTCTCTGACATGCCCTGGAAACATTTTCCCCATTGTCTTGGGGATTAACATTTGGCTCCTAGTTACTTATTCAGATTTCTGCAGCGAACTTGGATTTTTCCTCAGAATATGATATTTTCTTTTCCATCGCATGGTGAGGCTGCAAATTTTCCCAACCTTAATGCTGTTTCCCTTTTAAAACTGAATGCCTTTAACAGCACCCAAGTCACATCTTGAATGCTTTGCTACTTAGAAATTCCTTCCACCAGATACCCTAAATCATCTCTCTGAAGTTCAAAGTTTCACAGATCTCTAGGGCAGGGGCAGAATGCCACCAGTCTCTTTGTTAAAACATAACAAGAGTCACCTTTGCTCCAGTTCCCAACAAGTTCCTCATCTCTATCTGAGACCACCTCAGTCTGGATTTCATTGTCCATATAATTATCAGCATTTTTGTTAAAGCCATTCAACTAGGCTCTAGGGAGTTCCAAACTTTCCCACATTTTTCTGTCTTCTTCTGAGCCCTCCAAACTGTCCCAACCTCTACTTTTTACTTTGAAAAGTTCCACATTTTCAAAGTCACTTCCACATTTTCAGGTGTCTTTTCATCAGTACCCCACTGGACTGTACCAATTTATTGTATTTGTCCATTTGCATGCCACTGATAAAGACATACACAAGACTGAGCAATTTACAAAAGAAAGAGGTTTAACTGGACTTACAGTTCCACGTGGCTGGGGGAGCCTCACAATCACGGCAGAAAGCAAGGAAGAGCAAGTCACATCTTACATGGATGGCAGCAGGCAAGGAGAGAATGAATGCCAAATGAAATGGGTTTCCCCTTATCAAACCATCCGATCTTGTGAGACTTATTCACTACCACAAGAACAGTAAAGGGAAAGACCCAACCCCATAATCCAAACATCTCCTACCAGGTCCCTCCCACAACACGTGGGAATTATGGGAGCTACAAGATGAGATTTGGGTGAGGACACAGAACCAAACCACATCAGTGAGTATTGGTCGTTTGTGGTTTTATGAGAAACTAGTCTAAGGTGTTTAATTTATATGTATAGAATTGTCCATATTATTCTCTTATTATTCTAATATCTGGGAGATCTTCAGTGACATCTCCTATTTCATTACTTTTATTGGTAATTTGTGTCTTCTCTCATTTTCACTTCTTCAGTCTTTCTGTTTGTTATCACTTTTATTTGATATCTATTTCATATCAATGGTTTTAACTATTATAACTTATGTTGAGTAGTGTTTATGTGAGATTTTTTGTCTGCCTTATTTTTTATATCTTTCTGCTTTAACCTTTCTATGACTTGACTTAAAGTATGTTTCTTTTAAACAGCATATAATTGGGTCTTGCATTTTATAAAATCTGATAATATTTGCTTTTTAGTTGAAATACTTGCACTATCTAAATTCAGTGTGATTATTGACAATATTGGGTTTAAATCTTGCTATTTTTTTTCTGCTTATGCTATCTATCCTTTGTTCTATCGTTCCCCCTTTCTTGCCTTCTTTTGGATTAAGTCCTTATTTCATTGTATTAATTGTATACATTATTTTGTCTCCATTCTTGGTTTATTCTACCTCTCTTTTATTGCTGTCTGCTTGTTTGTTTTTCCCCTACAATTCAGTATGTGTATATAGTGTGTGTATATATAGATATGTCTATATTGTATATATGTAATTACTATCTTCAAGTAATATTGAGTCTGGTCACATATATTGTTGAAATCTTGTAACAGCATATTTCCGTTACTCTTCTGCTAGACTTGCTACTATTTTTGTGTGTATTTTATTTCTACATATGATGTAAACGTCACAAAATATGGTTAATTATCTTTTAAATGTTTAATTATCTTTTAAAGATATTTTAAAACTAATAATAAAAGGTGTTACATTTAACCACCTATTTTCTGTCTCTTATGCTCTTCACTCATTTACATAGGTTGAATTTTTTCTGATGTTCTTTTCTTTCTGCCAGAAAGGCTCCCGTGAGCAGTTTAGTGCAGGTCTATGGGCAATGAGTTCTTTCTACTTTGGTTAGTTTTAGCAAAACTCGATTTTACTTACTTTTTTGAACTTTTTTTGGACTGGATGGGGAATTCTATATCAATAGTTTTTCTTTGAAAACCTTACAAGTGTCACCCCATTGTCTCTGGTTTGCATGGCAAAATCTTGTCTTTCTTGTCTTCATTTGTTTGTAATTTAACCCTGGCCCCTTTAGACATTTTTTTTCTTCATCGCTGGCTTTCCACAGTTTGGAAATGATGCATCTCGGTGTTGTTTTCTTCACATGTCCTTGGCTTGATATTAATGGTACTTCTTGCATCTGTGGCTTTATAGTTTCGTCAAATTTGAAACTACTTCTTTTAATACTCCCTTCAAATATTATTTTCTCAAATATTTTTTCTGTTCTATCTCTGCTTTCCTCTGATAGGAGTACTATCTCTGCCTCCTCTACGTCTCTAATTGCACATGTTCTATGCTGCTTGATATTACACTTCGAGTCATTGATGCTTTGTTCATTTGTATCTGGTTCTTTTTCTATCCGTATTTCATTTTGTGTAGTTCCTATTGTTGTTTATGAGTTCACTGGTGATTTCTTCTGCATTGCCCAACTTCCTGTTAATCCCAACCAATGATAATTTTTCATTTCAGGTATTAAATTTCTTATCTTCTAAAGTCTTGGGTTTAATTTTTATATTCTATTTCCATCTATACTATCCTTTTTCTGCCTTCTTGAAAATGGCATATATGTATGATAAGTGTTTTAATTTCCTTGCCTGTTAATTTTATCATCTGTGTCATTTCTTTATTTTTTGGACTGTTAAAATGGATTGATTTTTCTCATATATAATTTTTCTTTATATAATATATGCATATTTCTGCTTTAGGCATGTTTTGCAATTTTTTAGTGGATACCAGCCATTTTGAATTTTATGTTGTTGGATGCTGGATTTTTTAGTTTTCTTTCAATATTGTTGGACCGTTTACTGGGATGCCATTGAGTTACTTGACATCAATATGATCCTATCAAGCCTTGCTTTAAGCCTTGTTTGCACAGTTCTTGTTTGCATGGTTCCAGTCTAGAACTGATTGGCTCCCTTACTAAGGTAATATTAATACACTTCTGTGGTCTCTACTTGATTTCTCAAATATTCAGACGTAGTTTCACTGACTCGCAGGGATACAAACTATTCCCACCTCTGTATGAGCTCCAGTGATTCTTTTCTTGCCCTAGCCTTGGCTAATTTTCCCACATGCATTATCAGAATAACTCAATAAAAGACAGGGGTGGGCCCTCTATAAAACTCAGGATCTGTTCCCTTCTCACTGGTATTCCTCTAGTACTTTTCCCTACATTCTAGCTCTGTGGCCTCTTCAACGTTGAAACTGTGCTCTCAACTCAGAGAAGAGACCATCAGGCTGTTTGGATTATTCCTCCCTTTATTTTGTGTGTGTGTGTGTGTGTGTGTGTGTGTGTAGTGGGGGGTGACCTCCCTCCAGGGGCTAGGCTAGGAAAAGCAGAGATTTCACTTTCTTTAGTGTGTGTGTGTGTGTGTGTGTGTGTGTGTGTGTATGTTGGGGGGGTGACCTCTCTCCAGGATCTGGGCTAGGAAAAGCAGAGATTTCACTTTCTTTGATGCGTGTGTGTGTGTGTGTGTGTGTATGTGTGTAAGGGGCTAGGTTAGGAAAAGCAGAGATTTCACTTTCTTTAGTGTGTGTGTGTGTGTAGGGGCTAGGCTAGGAAAAGCAGAGATTTCACTTTCTTTATTTTGTGTGTGTGTGTGTGTGTGTGTGTGTGTGTGTGTGTGTGTGTGCAGGGCCTAGGCTAGGAAAAGCAGAAATTTTACTTTCTTTATTGTGTATGTGTGTGTGGGGTGGGGGGGGTGACCTCTCTCCAGGGGTTAGGCTAGGAAAAGCAGAGATTTCACTTTCTTTAGTGTGTGTGTGTGTGTGTGTGTGTGTGTGTGTGTGTATGTAGAGCTAGGCTAGGCTCTCTCCAGGGGCTAGACTAGGAAAAACAGAGATTTCACTTTGTTTGCTTTGCTTGTTTCAGGCTTCCCTGCATGTTCTCCAAATTTATAAATCACCATTTCATATATTTTGACCATTACTCAAGTTGCATAAGATAAAAGGGAAAATAGGGACTTTGTTAATCAAGGCTGAATGTGGAAGTGATTATCGTGTAATATCACATTTAAAAATACAAATTATATTCTGGTGGAATTTTTTAATGTCAAAGCTCTCAATACTCAGAAGCTAAAGGTATTGCCAGTATTTACTATGACATTTTTAAGACCATATATTTGGGAGCAGTTTTGAAAATACACCCTTAGGTATTTAAATTATTCTTTAGGCTTAATGGTTTTCTTTCTTTCTTTGTAAGCATTAATATTGGGCTATAATTGTTATCCAAATAAATAGTGATTTCTCAGAGAAAAAGTAACCAGACATTACCTAAACACCTGGAGAAGTCAGATGATAATATTCTAGTTCCATTCATAATGTACTAAAAATGGAGTATTTTGAGATTGCTACCTATTAGAGAATAAATGTCTCATTGATCAGAATCACACTAGCCTAAGAACTCTAGTTATGTCATTTGAAATTATGACTGGCATCACGGAGTATGCAGTGACTGCACCGCACGCGTGAATAAACATGTCGCTCCGGCTGTGTGTCAGACAGGGATCCTGCATCATCCCTCCTGTAGGAATGAGCGGGCTCAGGGAAGGAAAGTGCAGGGCACACTGACAGACAAAAACAAAGAGTACTAAATATCCGTAAATGGTGTAACTACATCTTAGGATAGAAGAATCCTACAGGAACCAATGCCAACTTACGACTGATGCATATCTGTTGCTGTGTCAGAAATAAAAGATATTCAATTTTCAGGTTGTCAATGTTCCTCCCTAAATGTGTTCCCCAGACCGAATGTGATGCTCAAATGATCTCCTAGAGCAATTTCCAGCAAATATCTCATAACCAGCATGTCCCTTCACATTGTTTGTAAATAGCCTTTTAATCCCTGAAATCTCAACATTTCCAGAGTGTATGGTTTCCCATTCTAATGATAATCTATTTTAATAAGTTACCTCCAATTCCAGCTCATTTTTCAGTGTCCTGTCCGCCCACCCGATCACAGATCTTCCAACTTAGTAACCGTTCTTTCTTTCTCATCATCCACAGCATCAATGAAAATTGTCCTTGCTAGCTCTGAATTTAGGCTTAGTGTACTTCATTCTTTCCTTTATTTAACGTATTCTTTATTTTCATGTTGGGCACTGAGATGACCCAGGGCTTAAATAATTCTGTGCCTCCTTGTAGCAGCACAAACCTACTTTCAGGCAAAGATGGGTAATATCCTCTGTTGTTAAAACACAGTGAACACAGCCCTGTCGTGCCCTGTAAACCCACCGGGTAGCCAGCGAGCCTTATAAAGAGCTGAGTTCCTTTGATGGGCTCCTTGAAAGATAAGGAGCCATCAAGATATTCCTTTGGATCTGGTTCACACCCAGAAAGGTTATAACCAGTTATTACTAGATGCATAACAAATCACCCAGAAAGTTAGTACTTAAGATAAACATCATTGTACAGCTTATATTAATAAGTCTTTGGGACAGGAAACGGAGCAGGGTTCTGGAGGGCAGCTTGCCCCTGCTCCACATGCGGTCACCTGGACTGGGTATGAAGCATCGAAAGTGGCCTCCCACTTGTCTAGAACCTCAGCTGAAATAGCCCAAATGAGCGGGCTCACAGACCTCTGGAGCCTCGCTACTCCTCCACATGACCCTTCTCTTTATATAGAGTGTCTCGTCCTCCAGGGTCTCCCCTCCATGTGACCTACCTCTTTATATTAGGAAGTTTAGACTCCTTCTTCTGTCTGCTGGGTTCCGTCTGAGCAAAATTAGAAGCTGAAAGACCTCCAAAGGGTCACCTTGAATCTCCCAGGACATCACCTGCATTGCTCTCTACTGGTCAAAGCAAGTCACAAGATCATCCCAGATTCAAGGGGCGGGGGAAGAGTCCCCACTCTTGAATCTGGGAGTTAAGGCAAAGTTATCTCACAAATGGATTGTTGACATGGAGAGGACTGACTTATTGGAAACCTTCTCTTTTTTAAATTTAGTTTTAGTGGCCAAATAAAAATTGTATATACTTATGGTGTACAGCGTGCTGTTCTGAAATATGTATACAATGTGGAAATGTATACAATTTATTCTAATTGAGCTAAATTAGATAAAGCTAATTAAAATGTCTATTACTGCAGACTCATCATTTTTTGTGGTGTGAACATTTGAAATCTACACTTATAATGATTTTCAGGTATACAATACATTGCTATTAGCTATAGTTGCTATGTTGTACAATGTATTTCTTGAATTTATTCTACCTGTTTAACTGAAATTTTATATTCTTTAGCCCTTATCTCTCCAATCCCCCTACCTCTCAGCCCCAGGTAACCATCATTCTACTCTCTGCTTTTATGAGTTCAACTTTTTAGATTCTACATATGAGGCTGGATGCAGTGGCTCACATCTGTAATTCCAGAATTCTGAGAGGTCGAGGCAGGTGGATCACTTGAGGTCAGGAGTACCAGACCAGCCTGGCCAACATGGGGAAACCCTGTCTCTACTAAAAATTAACAACAACAACAACAACAACAACAAACAGACAAATCAGCCATGTGTGGGGGCACACACCTGTAGTCCCAGCTACCTGGGAGGCTGAGGTGGGAGAATCACTTGAACCTGGGAGGCGGAGGTTGCAGCAAGCTGAGATTGTGCCACTGCACTCCAGCCTGGGTGACACAGCGAGACCCTGTCTCAAAAACAAACAAAAAAACAAAAACGTTTTACATATGAGTGAGATCATGTGGTAGGCTTTCCGTGCCTGGCTTGTTTCACTTAGCATAATGTCCTTCAGGTTTATCCAGATTGGTTCAAATGGCACGATTTCATTGCTTTTTTAAGGCTGAGTTGTAGTTCATCGTTTATATACATTTTCTTTATCCATTAATGCATTGGTGAACACAGGTTGATTCTATATCTCGGCTATTGTGAATAATGCTGCAGTGAATATGGGAGTGCAGCTGTCTCTTCAAATATTGATCTCATTTCCTTTGGATATATACCACCTAGTGGGACTGCTGGATCATATGGTGGTTGTATTTTTAGTTTTTTGAGGAGCTTCCATAGCATTTTCCGTATGATTGTCCTAGCATATATTCCCAACAACAGTACACAAGGTTTCCCTTTTCTGTACATTCTCACCAACTCTTATTGTCTTTCATCTTATTCATAATAGCCATTATAACAGGTATGAGGTGATATCTTATTGTGGTTTTAAAATGCATTTCCCTGATGATTAGCAGTGTTGAGCATTTTATAATATACCCCTTGGCCATTTATATATCATCTGTCGTTGTTGTTGTTGTTGTTGTAGCAGAGTCTCACTCTGTTGCACAGGCTGGGGTACAGTGGTGCAATCTTGGCTCACCGCAACTGCTGCCTCCCAGCCTCAGGCGATTCTCATGCCTCAGCCTCCTGAGTAACTGCGATTACAGGTGCACACCACCATATCCAGCTAAATTTTGTATTTTTAGTAGAGACGGGATTTCACTGTGTTGGCCAGGCTGTTCTTGAACTCCTGACCTCAAGTGATCCACCTGCCTTGGCCTCCCAAAGTGCTGGGATTACAGGCATGAGCCACCGTTCCCGGCTACATATAATCTTTTATAAAACGTTTATTCAAGTCCAGTCCCCATTTTTTAATTAGGTTATTTGCTTTCTTGTTATTGCATTGAGTCTCTTATGTATTTTGGATATTATCAGATATATGATTTGCAAATATTTCCTTTCATTTTGTAGGTTGTCTCTTCATGCTGTTGGTTATGTCCTTTGCTGTGCAGAAGCTTTTTAGTTTGATGTAATCCATTTGACTATGTTCGCTTTATTGCCTGTGCTTTTCAGGTCAAATATGCAAAAATTATTTGCCCAGACCAATGCCATGTAGCTTTTCTACTGGGGACCACTTTTAGCATATATCACTAATGCTTACCCCCAAAACTGCACCAGTGGATATAATGCTAGGTCTTGATAAATTGCTCAACTTCTAACTGCATACATAGATATTATATACACAAGGTCTCAGAGGGATAATATGGTAAGATGGCTGCTCTGATCCCAGTTTAATGCATAAAAGGCCCCTGTCCCATTTTCCCAGGGTCTACCTCTGCTTAGTGCTCTCAGAATATAAGCATCACTCAGTGTGAAAATTATCCTTTTACTGGACAATATCCTTCACTATATCCTCAGTTCCTGGGGGCCATGGGCTGTGTCTGATTCACCTTTGCATCTCCCATGCTTCATGGCTTCTGCTATATGGGAGCCAGCTGTCCAGCAAAAAAACCTAAATAGCTCAACTTGAATAATATATATTTTGTACTGAACCAAATTAAAAGCCTTGCTGTAACCACACTGAGTTATTTCATATGTCTCTGAGATCCTAGAATCTATTGCCTAGGTCTATTCCTGGGTGTGCCTGCTGACCTCGTGAATATCAGTCATTCTAGGAAAGATGATCCATTCGTTGAATCAAAATGGAAATGAATTCAAAGCAAACAATGCCCAGAAGTGCAAACTGAGGCGACTTTCCTAGAGGATGACAGCACAGTGAGCGCCAGTCAAGGAGGGACCACGCCTTCCTCCACTGACTATCCTATATCCAACCCCTGGCCGGGAGCCTGGTGTATGACAAGCCCTATGTGTTAAATGGAATGTTAGCAATGGTAGAACTTTCCAGAGAGGATATCTAAAAGTGGCATTATTCCCTGTGTTTATTTAAGTGCAATTCAAAGAGCAGGTTTTCAGAGACACACAGGAGGAGCCTGGAAAATCTGTGACGTGTTAAGGGACTTGAGCTGTATTAAAGAAGCACCAGGTTTCCAAGGAAACCCTTTAGCCTTGTGCTTAATGTTTGATCTTCTGTCCTCAAGAGGCCCCGTGAGCAAACAATTGTTTATAACTAGTCAAGAGACTGGATCTTAGGAAATCATTTGCAAAATTGGACTCCTATGTCCCAAACTTCCTCTAAAATCCTTGATCTAAGAGATCTCCAACCTCCTCTTGGTTCACAGAATCTGAAACAGCATCTTAACCGTTTCACTTTGCTATTCATGTACATTTCCAGAACATTTTGCAAACGTAAAGTGCCTCGCAGCAGCATTTTGTGTGTGCCATAGACAAATCCCTTTGAAGTTAACCTTTATTGGGGCAATTGTTAAATGCTGTGTCCAGAACTTATGTTCACAGAAGACAGGAAAAGTGTAAGCTGTAGGTCTGAAATAAGAGAAATAAGAGAGTCAGCAAGGGACACAGCAGTCCATCTCAGGGCTTTCTTACTTATGTTCAAAGGGAATTAAAGTAGATAATCTATGTCAGTTTCTTGGCACAATGCTGAACAAGTAGTTCAATAAGTTGTAGCCACGATGATGATGATGATGATGATGATGATGATGATGATGATGATGATGAATGATTTGGAAACAGACATGCCTGATTTTCATATTATTTTCTATGATATTTTCTTCATCAAATGTTCTGAACACTGAAAACTTAACTGCTGTATGCTTGAAAACTGTTCACAGGCACATTCAATACTCAAGCTTTATTGATGATAAAGATATAATGTCCTCATCAGCCATTCAAGTCTAGGGCCGTCTGTCACATTTTAGGTTCAACTGGCTTCTTTTGTGATTTTGTCTTTGGTACTTTCACAGTGAAGTTTATGGCTCTAGAAAGAGAAGGGCATGTGTATTTGTGTGTGTGTGTGTGTGTGTGTGCGCGCACGTGCACTTGCATACATGTATATAAGCATGTGTGTTGATGACAGTGATCAGCCTGCCAAACCACCCATGTAAGAACTTGGCTGTATAAGGCATAGTATGTTAAACTACAAGTCTGATTTTAAGGTTTCCAAAGAAAATTCCACTGGGCATTATCTTTAATTTATTCTTTGTAAAATAGATTTACTCTGTAGTCCCAGCTACACGGGAGGCTGAGGTGGGAGGATCACTTGAGCCCAGGAGGCAGAGGTTGCAATGAGCTTAGATTGCATCACTGCACTCCAGCCTGGGTGACAGAGTGAGACCTTGTCAAAAAAAAAAAAAAAAAAAAAAAAGATTAACTAATCACTTGGACATTAAAAAATTGTTCTTTTTAAATATACATTCTCTATTAAAGTATGCTAGTTCATTGATACCTTTTCCTTTTTAATATTTCAAGGGATCATTGGAAATACATAGTGATGCTTTTAATAATTATGTCCATTCTGATCATTCCACATCATTGAGCATATTAAGCACACACGATGTGAGGTGTGGTGCTTGATAGAAATGATACAAGGTTGGCATGTTGTTGGAAGTGCCTGCTTTCAGTGTCTAGTGGAGGATATGGGGAAATAGTTAAATGAGCCAGGATAGGGAATTAGTATGAATTATCGGGGAGGGGGGTAAAATCTGGCTTCCAAATTTTCTCAATTGTGTTAATTCATTTTTTCCTGTACTTGTCTCTCTTAAGTAATACAAAGAAATAATTTATTGATAGCTATTGCCTTACTCTGAGTTTTGATAGTTCATTAAAATTAAGCCTTAAAACTTTGTGTTTTGAAAGGTCAAAAAATGGTTAGTATAGTGAGGACCTGACTTTCTAAACCTAAAATTAAAATGTAGGCTGGGCGCAGTGGCTCACACCTGTAATCCCAGCACTTTGGGAGGCCGAGGCAGGCAGATCACGAGGTCAGGAGATGAAGACCATCCTGGCTAACACGGTGAAACCCCGTCTCTACTAAAAATACAAAAAAATTAGCCAGGCGTGGTGGCAGGCGCCTGTAGTCCCAGCTACTCAGGAGGCTGAGGGAGGAGAATGGTGTGAACCTGGGAGGCGGAGCTTGCAGTGAGCCAAGATTGTGCCACTGCACTCCAGCCTGGGCGACAGAGCGAGACTCCATCTCAAAAAAAAAAAAAACAAAATTAAAATGTGTATCAGAATCAATTGAATTTTTCCTTCAAGACATTGTTATTAAACCTTCCTCTCAATAAATTGTTTTAAAAAACAAAAAAAGACAATATCAATTTTGAGCTAAGTGCCATTTTCTTTAAATCCTGTTTATCTACAAGGGGCCACAATCTGCCTAACTTTACGTAAAGAAAAGCAATATCATTTGGAAATACGTAGATATTTTACTCCCCCTGGAAAAAATCATTTTTTCTCCATTTAGAAATAATTTCACATTTCAGATCTCTAGAAGTTTACTTTTCCCCTAAGCAGACACTTGTTCTAGTGATCTGAGATAGGTAAAAAACCCTTAACTTCTTCTTAGGAATCAAATACCATTTGTCTTAAAAACAATATATTTTACTTGACCATTTAGAAATCATAAATGTTCCCTGTCAACCACACGGGGGGTTTAAAAGGAGGAAACATTTGATTATTTTCCAGTGTTGGTCTGCTCTGTTGGGTGTAAAATATAGCTAGCAAGGCTGGGCAGACTTCTGGAGAAAGAGGAAGGAGAACTGGCAAGACAGGCCCATTGCAGGTCTCCAGGTCAGCAGCCTCCAGAGGGGGACATGGGGCCCATTTGGAAGGCATGACCCTGGCTTGGGCTGGGCTTCGTGCTGTTCTCTTGACCCTGGTGGGAACATGGCTGTTAGAATACCATCCTGTCTACTCTCCTTGTATCCTTTGTAAACATATGATTATCCCATCTGTGGTACATTTTAAATCACAATGCCAAACTGCAACAGTTCTCAAGGAGTGGTCCCTGCATGCCTGATGGTCTCCAAGACCCTTGAGGGATTTGTAAGGTCAAAACTACTTTCAAGATAATATTGAGATATCATTCACTTTCTTTGTTGTTCTGGCATCCGCAATGGTGGATAAAATCGCTGGTGTCTCAGCAGGTGTCAAGGCTGCGGGACCCAATTATACTTGTTTTGTGTAAATAGTGTACTATATTCTTCACTGCTACACACTAACGGAAAAAAATCCAATTTTATTGAGAATATCCTTTATCCAGTCATATAATTATTAGTTTTACTGAATCTCAACCCTTGAGTATATGACTTTTTAATAGCCTCTGTGAGGAAACAGGAAATGTATTCCCGTAAAGTGTGGCTATTTTGAGGAAACACATTTGAGTGGTTGAGCTGCAAGCTGAAATAATCCTTTTCTTAATAGAACTTAAAAAACGTTACTTTTCCTGTTACTGTTACTTTTTACTTAGCAGAACAAGGGACAGAAAACCATGGTGATTTGGACTACAGATAACAAATATTTTCTCAAAATATGAACCAAGGTGATCCTGTTACTTCAAGGAAAATAACTAACAGTATTCAATTCAATGGTAAAATTTTAACTTTCAAGCAAAAATTCAAATTTTGGAAAAACTGTATCCACCATTGTGTGTTTGACAGACTCCCAATATTTAAAGAACTTTTGTGATGAGATCAGTGATGATATTAACAAATATGATTTTTTGGTATTATATATTGAAACCTGTCAGCATTTGAAAGAGCTGCATAACTCAGTGAACTATATTTTATAAATGACTAATGCATGATGTTATAAAAGTCATGCATTAGTAATAGATCCATTTAAAGCTCAAGATAGGGCAATCAATTTTAATATAACAGAGTATGAAAATACCATTCCAACTAACCTTTAAAAAATTACCCCAGAAGACCAGGCACAGCAGCTCATGCCTGTAATCCCAATGCTTTGGGAGGCCAAAGCAGAAGGATTGCTCGAGGCTAGGAGTTCTCAAGACCAGCCTAGGCAACATAGCAAGACCTTGTCTCTACAAAAAAAGTTTTTTTTTAATTAGCTGGGTGCTCATGCCACTGCCTTCCAGCCTAGGCAACGGACCCAGACCCTGTCTGAAAAGAAAGAAAAAAAAACTTACCTCAGTAGAATATTCATAACTACTTACAAAGACTATTAAAACACTCCTTTATTTTCCAACTACATATCTGTGTAATGCCCAAATGCAGATGCAGATATGAGAATAGAGCATTCTATTAGGGTAGACGTTAAAAAGATTTATGAAAATATAAACAATATCACTCTTCTAGCTGCTTTTGTTTTAGAAAATATAATGTTTTCATTAAAATATTTTAGTAACATGTAGTGGGGTTACTATTTCATTTTAAAAATTATAAATACATATTTTAAAATCGTTTAAGATTTCTAGCACACTAAACATAAACAGCTACAAATCACATAATGAAACCTCTTTATGGTCTCCAATAATTAGGAAAAGTTAAAGGGGCCCTGAGACCTGCTGCTTGGGAGGAAGGTGCTCCCACAACAGGGAGAAAGGGTGAGTCTGGGGAATGCTGACCATGACACCTGCTTCAGACACAGATTCCCTGCGGCTCTTTTTCCTCTAGGATTCTGTTAAAAATCCCACTGAAGAATCCATTCCAAATATGAGTAAAATTTAGAAATATGTTCCCTGGAACTGGGAAATCCAGAGACAGGAGAAAAAAGCAGCAACATTGCTTTGTTACTTTGTGTTACTTGCTACATCAGACAAAAACAAACAAAAAGGAATGGATATAATTATTTTACATACCTCTTAAGGGCAGTGTGAGGTTTAGGTGAGTCAAGGTTTATAATGTACTTAGAGCATACTTGTCACTACTAAGTTTATATAAATGCTTGTTAAATAAAAATTAATGAATAAGCAGCTTCTAACAGGAACAGTGGCAGCATTTTTTTGCTGAGCACATTGCTAGGCAGTAACTAAATTAATATGACACTTGACCTCAGAGATTTAGGAAGTTGATTCAATCTAGGCACATGCAGAGAAGATAACTTTAGATTTCTGAATTTCAACGCACATTATCTCTAAATATCTTTCTGAAACACAGTGAAATATAAAGACTTTTATAAAATCAGATAGCATGCACACAGGAATTGACAATCCAGGCTCTCCAGTTTAAGTAGGTGGATTTCCTAAAGAACTCTAAAGCTATTTAGGAACTAGAAGTGACTCAGCTTCCAAAATAGAAACACTTTTCCATCCATACACCCAAAATCCATGTGAAATAGCTATTTGTAGATGGAATCTTTGTACCCCTATTTTTTGTTTTGTTTTGTTCTGTGAGAGAGGGTCTTCCTCTGTCACCCAGGCTGAAGTGCAATGACACAGTCATAGCTCACTGCAGCCTTGACCTCCCAGTTTCAAGCAGTCTTCCTGCCTCAGCCTCCCAAGTAGCTGGGACCACAGGCATGTGACATCACACCCAGCTAAGTTTTTCTATTTTTGTAGCGACAAGTTGTGGCTGTGTTGCTCAGGCTGGTCTCAAACTCCTAGTCTCAAACTATTTGCCCGCCTTTGCCTACTAAAATGTTGGGATTACAGGTGTAAGTGACTGCACCTGGTCTGGACCCCTATTTAGCTGAATCATTCATTCCTCAAGCAACAAGTGCTTACATGGGAGATACAAAGAAAATGATATTGCCTCTTCTTAGAAAGAAACTCCTAGGCTGGGTGCACTTGCCGACACCTGTAATCCCAGCATTTTGGGAGGCAGAGGTGGGCAGATCACGAGGTCAAGAGATTGAGACCATCTTGGCCAACATGGTGAAACCCCGTCCCTACTAAAAATACAAAAATTAGCTGGGCATGGTGTTGCACACCTATAGTCCCAGCTACTCAGGAAGTTGAGGCAGGAGAATCGCTTGAACCCAGGAGGTGGAGGTTGCAGTGAGCCGAGATCGCGCCACTGCACTCCAGCCTGGTGACAGAGTGAGACTCCATCTCAAAAAAAAAAAAAAAAAAGAGAAAGGAAACTTCTAATTTCACAGTGGAGATTTCAATGTGTATGCATAATTCAAAAGTCAGCGGAGCAGACAGAGCAAGGGTGTTGGGACTCTAGAGCCCTAGAGGCTAATTTTAAGTCCAGCTCCAATCATTTTGTAGCTGTGTGACAGCGAGCAAGTTATTTATTATTTTAAACATGAGATGGGGAATTGGGGGTATGTTGACATTTTAGGAAGAGGAAATGAATGGTGTGAATGAGTGAGCACAGGGGAGAAAAGTACAAGGTGTGTTGCGAACCATTTGTAGTCAACTGCAAAATGGATCCAGGCTGTAGGTTAGAATCTGGGACAAGGTCGTGTTTGAAGAGACCTTGAACTTCAGGATACTCAGAATCACTGAGGAACCATTAACATTGGGTCACTTCTTAACATGTCTGAATCAAAGTGACATATCCCCTAAGAGTGTATAAGTGCCCAGAGCATGAAGATTCTGTAGTTTGTAGATAGTTCTAGGACCGGGGAGTTTAGGTAAGTTTTTTCAGCAACAGCCAGCAGAATCCAAACAGCCTCAATGAGGTATTGTGTGCAACACAGCCTCCTAAACTACAGTTTATTCTCCAAATTATAAGTTGACAAGTAGTAGTGCTCCCAGTGCTCTTAGAGTAGTGATAGAACTAGTGGCAGTAGTGGTGGTGGTGGTAATAGTTGTAGCAGTAGTGGTGGTGGTAATAATGGTATAGCAGTAATAGTAAGAGTAGTGGCAGTAGTAGTAGTGGTAGTGGTGGTGGTAGTGTTAGTAGCATTAGTAGTGATGATAGTATTGGTGGTAGCATTATTGGTAATAGTAGCATAGTAGTGGTGGTAATAGTAGTGATAGTACTAGTAGTAGTAGTACTAATGGTAATAGTGATGGTAGTAGTGGTAACAGTAGTATTGGTAGCATTGCCAAAACACTAGTGGTTCAGTCTAGGTCCTACTGCTCACCACACGAATGCCAATCACTGAGTGTTTTAGACTGTGGTTGAATTGCTATAAAGAAATACCTGAGACTGGGTAATTTATAAAGAAAAGAGGTTTAATTGGCTCACGGTTCTGCAGGCTGTACAGGAAACATGGCATTGGGCATCTGCTCAGCTTCTGGGAGGCCTCAGGAAGCTTCTAATCATGGTGGAAGGCAAAGGGGGAGGAGGCATGTCACATGGTGAAAGCAGGAGCAAGGGAGAGAGTGAGAGGGAGGTGCCACACACTTTTAAATGACCAGATCTTGTGTGAACCCAGAGCAAGAGCACACTCATCACCAAGGAGATGGCCCAAGCCCTTCATGAGGGAGAGGCCCTCATGATCCAATCACCTCCCACCAAGCCCCACCTCCAACACTGGAGATCATATCACAACACGAGATTTGTCAGGTACACAGATACAAACTATATCACTGAGACAATGACTATTGCCAGTGAAAAAGACTATTCTGGTACTGAAGCCCAGGAGATAAAAGATCAGTCTCAAATCCATCTCTCAGACTGATTAAAATTGGGGTTTTTTTTAATAGGATGGAAGCAATGTAACCATGTGTGGGAAAACAGGAATTAGGGAAGGGTAAGGAAAAGGAGTTTGTCAATAGGAAGCAGGTGGTCAGTTAGGCAATCATGATAGGTAAGGGTCTGGCACCTCATTTTCTAGATGTGGTGATCTGGGAATTTTCAGTTATTTGATGTTATCTGGGAGGCCTCATGGTTAGTTTCCTAAGAAAATAACTTAGATAAGACAAATGTAATTTTGTCAAGTTTTAAGACTGGGAGGGTCAATTTCTATGTTTATTCAAAAGAAACTATAAACATTAATTCTGTAGGACAATTGAGTCAGCATCAGTTGTAGTAGTTGTGGTAGATGGTGGTAGTGGTAGTAGTTGTGGTAGTAGCGGTAGTGAGAGTAGTAGGAGTAGTGGTAGCAGTGGCAGTAGTAGGGGTAATAGTAGTAGTATCAGTGATAGTAGTACTGGTAACAGTGGTGGTAGTAGTGGTAGTAGTACTGGTAACAGTGGTAGTAGTAGTGGTCATAGTGGTAGGAGTAGTAGTATTAGTGTTAATAGTGTTGGTAGAAGTAATAGTGGTCATAGTGGTAGTGGTAGTAGTGGTAGTAGTCATGACAATAGTGGTAGTAGTGGTGGTAGTGATAATGGTAGTAGTGGTAATATTAGCAATAGTGGTAGTAGTAGTGGTAGTGATAATAGTAGTAGTGGTAACATTAGCAATAGTAATAGTAGTGGTAGCAGTGGCAGAGTAATCATGGTAGTAGTAATGGTAGTTACAGTAGTGGTATTAGTAGTGGTAACAGTGGTAGTAGTAGTAATAGTGGTAGTAGTGACAATAGTAGTGATAATAGTAGTAGTGGTAATATTAGCAATAGTGGAAGTAGTAGTGGTAGTAATGATAGTAGTAGTGGTAGTAGGAGTAATCATGGTAGCAGTAGTGGTACTGGTATTAGTGGTAGTAGTAGTGGTAATAGTGGCAGTCATAGGAGTAATACTGGTAGTAACAGCACTAGTAGTGGTGGTACTAGTAGTGGTGGTGAGGTGGTAGTAGTGGAGGTGGTGTAGTGGTAGTAGTAGGGGTAATATGGTAGTAATGGTAGTGATAATAGTAGTAGTGGTAATAGTGGCAGTTGTAGGGGTAATAGTGACAGTCATAGGGGTAATAGTGGTAGTCGTAAGGGCAGTAGTAGTTGTGGTGAGGTTGTAGCAGTGGGGGTGGTGTAATGGTAGTAGTAGGAGTAATAACAGTAGTAGTAGTGGTAGCAGTATTTTAGGGGCCTGCATTCTCCAGTATTTTCCTCACAGACCCGGGGCCATAACCATTTCAAGTTAAGTGTTGTGTTCCCGGTGGGCACCCAGCTCAGGAACACTGCGCATGTGGACTGTGAGCTGCTCCCATCCAGAATATTCTTCACCTGCTCACCCCCCATTACTGAGCTGCAACTTCCACAACAAACCAACAGCCTCATTGTTTTGGGAAACTGTTCTCATTACAGTGGATATTAAGGAGCCCTAAATCCCATCTAAGTGAATTTGGCTAATTCCCAAAGTTAGGATTTTCTGGGAAGTTGGCATGATGGTGAAGAATCCCTTTTCTCTGGTACCCGTTATGGTTGACAATCAGTGAAGTTTTCTTATACAGTTGCTTGCCATTTAAACATTCTTTTTGCATATTTTTGTGAACTAAATGTACTATTTTGGAATTTGAATTTATCTTTTGGTGAGACATAGTGGCAAGGAAGAGGAAGTAAACAAAATCTCTCTAATGAATTAAAATGTACAATGGTAAATGTCATCTCGATTTAGGAACCTGTTGGCGGTTCACAAGCAAAATGAGCTGCCCTGAGTTGGAGCCTCCGCGGGACCAGCTTCTGTAGGTACAGGCATAAAGTCAGCTTTCCTCTTGCTGAAGGCTTGGAAGAGGCTGCAGGAGAACACTGTTATCAGATTTGACATTCCGAACTGATGGCTGATGGGCTGTGAGAGCCGTGGCAGGGAGTGATTTCAGGGGCTTTAATAAGGCTTGGCAAATAAATGATCAGGTCACACTGTTCACAGTGTGAATGCCAATGTCTTCCTCCCCCATCCACTCCCTGAGAGGACTCCAGGACCAAATAGAAAATAAAATAAATTTAAAATGAACTGTAAACAGAAAAATAATTTTTAATAGACTTTGTCCATGGAAAGTGATTCTTTTATAAAATTGCTTTAATGCCTATTTTCTTTGTGTTCATAAATATAAAGAGAAAACAAAACCAATAGCAAGGTCTCAGTATTTCTGATTTTTTTTTTAAGTTTTGTGATTTAAGAAAAAAAAGAATTCAAAGATACATTCCTTGCAAAGGGAACTGTGGAATCTACACCCAAATCTCCAAATTGTATTCTTAAGTCAATTGTAACTAATTTTAGTGTTTCTATTTACAAATTGCTCTCAACCCTTTTAGTCTAAAATAGAGGAAAATGTTACAGTCTCCAGGTAGAAAAAAAAAAAATGCGTCATTTTAAGCTGGATACCAAAGAGACTCAATTTTTTGATCCAAAAGAAAAAAAATACAGAAGGAAAGTAAAAATAGACCTGACCTTTGAAGGCAGAAATTTCTTGTCTTTAAATTTGACTTTCATTTTCTTTCATTAAAATAAAAATAAAATAAAATAAAGAATGCCCCCTAATAGTCTCTTCTCAAGTTAAAAATACTGCACCACATCAAATTATTTTTGGAACCAGCCAAGAGAGGAAAGGGAGGAGGAAGTTCAAATGCAATGCTATCATTTCTTATTGAAGTTAGAATTTTCATAACAATCTTGCAAATGTTTTTTATAAATTACACTAACTGAACACAGTATATTTGTATCAAACGACATTGTTTGGCCACTCAGATTAACCATGTAAAAATAACCTAATTCTACCTTTACTTCCTTATAAATTTATCTTAGAGTCCCCTTGGGAAATATTTAACATACTTTAAAGATCCTGGGATTAACTTAAGTTTTAAACCCCTCTGCCATCCAAGATTGTCTGTATTTCTAACCTAATCCCTCCTAGTACTCCCCAGTTACACACTAAGAATCCAAGTCTGAACTCAGTTCTACAGTTCTTAGGTTGAAAATCCCCCTCTCCCCAGTCCTCCAGGTGAAATTCAGCCATTATCCAAAACCTCAGCCCAAGATCAAGGCTCCTCCATCCTCTCCTCCTCTAGGGAAAAGATAGCTTGGCCCTGCGAGGAAGAGTTTTCTTACTCTTCTGTAAATACTTCTGTGCAGGGTCTGTGTGGCTCAATATTGCATTTCCACTTCTTTCTGGTTTACCTACCTTGGCTGAAGACTCGGGGAAGCAAAAAGCTACGTTCCCAGACATAGCTGCCAGGGTTCTGGAAGTGGTTAAAATGCAGTCAGATGCGTTGTATATATATGGAGACTTGAGAGCCTGTTGAGTGCAGGTTCATATTCTATTATTTTTCATCCTGATTGTATAAAAGCCATCTGGTCTGATGTGGAGGAAAGAGTGTGGTATTGGGAGTTAGGCAAGCCTAGGTTGTATGACCTTGGTCCTCAAACTATGCGATCTTGCTGAAACTCAGACCTCTCATTCAACTCATGAAAAGGGTTAGGGGAATGAAATGAAGTAATATGCAAAATGCCTGGACTGTAGTAAGCAATAAAGATCATTGTTCTTATCTTTATGTCGCCTCCTATTCATAGTCTAGGTGAAGTAGATAAGTGTGAATTCACTGCTATATTTAGACCCCAACAAGATTATCATTGCATCAAACCACCCAACAAATGCAGGGTAGAATTTATGCCTTGACTTTTCCAAAAATTGATTCCTTGACTACTCCATGAATTCATCAGTTTGATGCCTTTCTTTTAGAAAAAAAAAAGTATAGATTTGACCACAGAAACTTTCCTTTAGGGAACTATATTAAGGAAATAGTTAGAAATGCAGAAAAAGATCTATTTGGAAACTCTTATTTTAATTATAATGGTGAAATATTAGAAACACTCAAGAACAGATAGGCCAATCCAATTATTATATACCCATCCAATGTATTATTACACAGTATTAAAATGATGCATTAAAGCATTCAAATGACAGGTAGCCGCTCCTCACTTAGCAACATTCAAACAATAATCACTAAGCACATGAATCTCATAAAAGAATCAAGTAAAATAAGCTGAATGCAAAGCTATTTAAATGACAGTTTAATCTCAATTATCTAAATACACACATATCTGTAGAAAAAGCATAGAAGGGTTATGCAAACATGTTAATAACGGTCAACTCTGATGTTCAGCTGTTCATCCTTGGTAATGGAATTATGTGGGATTTATATTTTATTCTTTAAAGTTTTTTTTTTTAATTTTTCAGATTTTTCACACTGTGCCTATACTTGTAGTCAGAAAAAAATGTAAGTTAAAGTTTTATAAAATGATAATATGGATTTCCTATTACCTTGATTTAAAAAAAAATATGCCTATAAAAACATATAAATTTAGTAAAGTGGCTTTATAGAATTTTTGTTGTATTTTCTCCTCCAAAGCATAAGCTCCCAAAAGGGCCGGGAACATGTCTTTTCATGTTTATATCTTAATGAAGACTCATCCATGTATTTCCTGTTTGTGGAGCTGATATGGATTGAGTGCTGCTCCACTTCAGAGGTCATGTACCTGGGTCTGGAGATTCCTGGATGATAAAGGGGAAGGTGCCACATTCTTTGGGTATGGTTTTGAAGTGGGAGAGACCGAGAAATCATTACCTTTCTTTGGCAGTATACCTTTAAGTTTGCACTCTTTAGATTTGAGGGCATTCTAAATCTTTCATCCAAGAAGGCTTTGTGGTCTCAATCTGGAGCTGATATTAGGGAACCAGCCTTTGGAGCTGTGTGCATTAAACATGGGCTTACACTTGATGTCAAGGAAGCAAAATTTGACGGATATCTAACATGCGCTAATAACTCTGTACATGTGTATCAGCTCATTGATCTTTTTAGTACTTGGTTTGGGGGTTGAATTGTAAATTTTATTATGTCTTTTGAATGTGCTACGTTTTTTTTCATGATTAACAATTGACCTGGTGGCTTCCTAAGAAGCTCTGGCCAGGCTGTGTCATGCTTAGAAAAATTTCACTGAGTTGTGGACATTGCTTCTGAGGTTATATTCACTGTACTGCTGCTGTTTGGTCCTTTATGGGAAGCATCTCTTCAATAGCATCTCGCAGAGTTTGGCAGGACCAGGGGGAGAAGCTTGTGTTTGGGAGTCAACTCAGAGGCTTCACTGTTCTGTACCTGGTGGCTTTCTTTTCCTTCCACGTCCTAGATGAATAACACATTCCCCATCCTGGAATTCCAATTCCAGTGTTACAAGAACTTGCATTCTACCCTTCTTTGTGACCTCGAAGGATACTTATAATAAATTCGTGTGATTATTGCTTTCTAAGTTGTATTGGTAAGTTTCTTAGAAAATCGTTGAAAGTTTATGTTTTAAAGGAGTACCATTTTCTAATCCACTCTCATCCTATAACTATTTTAAAAATATATTTCATTTTAGGAAGGGTGTGGCCTACAGATGAACATCTGATCTGACCATCTGAGGGTGGTTTTATTGCTGTTAGATTTTTTCCAAATATTTATCAAACATCATTTGTCTTTAACCCACACTAGAATAATTATTCGTGATTATTAGTTTATTACTAGATTATTAGATTATTACTAGATTATTCTAGATGTGATTATTAGTCTTAATACCTGTACATAAATATCACTTATAGGCATTAATTTTTATAGTGCTAATAGGATTGCATGCTCAAGAAGTACTGAGGATTAAAATTAAGGAATTCCTCTCATTTACCCAATATTTGAATATGAGATTTAAGATATGTGTTGGATATCAGACAAGGATATGTAGAATAACCATGGAGATAATGAAGGAAATAAGAAATGACTTTTGAAAAGACCGATCAAGGCAACTACCTTATGAAGACTCAGCCTCAGGTGGATATTTCACAGGTGTGGTTCCCACAGCCCAAACTCCGTGCTCCTTTGTACATCTGCTTCTCCCTTGGAGAGGTGCTTTCTCTCTGGGAAGAATGAGGGGACTAGCCAAACTTCCTGGCATGTGAGATCACCCAGAGTCACATTCTAGTGCCTAGTCTATGCAAATTGTGTCAACATACCATACTCAAAATGAGATTTTTATAGTTCACAATCTTCCAATTTTTGCAACAAGAAATTTCCGATAACAGCAATGTGGTAATACACTTCTCTAAATATTTGCAGTGAGCAAGTATGTATTGAGTGAACATGCCTGATGCTATGTGGTACACTGCAGGAGAAATCAACATGTGCCGGTGGGGAGACATCCTGTCACTGACACTGCTCAAGCTTACACTAACCTGTAGAAAAACTCCACAGTATGAACAACCCTGGAGAGAAGGATAAATCATAGCATGAAACTGACAAAATTAAAAAACGTCCCCTTCCAAAGAAAGAAACACTGAAGTGCTTTATGGTTGTATTTTTAAATTACTTTCAAGCACATTGTATCATTTGATCAAACTAAGTTGATGGTTCGGTAATCTTCTCATTGATCTGCTTTCTTTTCTTGTAATTTACGTTAAGAACTATGGCACTCTTATTTCAAACAGGAGGTGGGTAGATTGTGCAAAATTTAGCCTCCCTCAAGATTTCTGTATGTTTGTGTTTACGCAGAGATTTTTAAGCGTAAAATTGGCTTCTTATTCAAAGCCAATGTGAGTGAATAGAATACATATTGCTGCTTATTCTAACAGCCATGAGCCCAACCCCTGGTAAGGCAATAGCTCTCACCTGTGTTTGTGAATATTATTTATATGGCAGCATTTGCTGGTATGGTTGGAGCTTCAGGGATTGTTTAAGGAGCACAATGATTTCATGCAGTCTGCATCATCCAATATGAAATGTTATATACCTTGAAATATTTTTTCCGTAATGAGAAGGTCTCCCTCCACTCCCCACATTTGCAAAGAACCATAGATACAGTTTTCTTGCTTTTATTTTAAGCTTGCTGCTACCTGAGGTAGGCAAGGAATGAGCTGCTTCGAGATGTTAGAATAGATTAAATTGTGTCCCCCAAAATGATGTTGAAGCTCTCATGCCCCAGCGGCTTAGAATGTGACCTTATTTGGAAACAGGGTCATTGTAGATACAGTTAGTTAAGATGAAGTTGTATTGGAGTGGGATGGGCCCTTAATCCAATATGACTGGTGTTTTTGTAAGAAGAGGGAAAACTTAAATGCAGAGGGAACATGGCCATGTGAAGATGGGGTGGAGACTGGAATTACGCTGCCACAATCCAGGATCACTGAGGCCAACCAGAAGCTGGGAGAGATAAGGGAAGATCTTCCCTTGAGGCATTGGAGCAGTTATGGACCTGCTAATAATACTTCTGGCCTCCAGAAATGGAAAAGAATACATTGCTATCATTTAAACCACCCAGTTTGCAGTAATTTGTTCCAGCATCCCTGGGAAAATAATGTGGATGCCACGTCGAAAGGTGAAGCCAAGAGCACAGCACAGAACAAGGCGCACTGGCAGTCAGCTGACCCAAGGCTGTCTACCTTCGCTCCATGAATTATTCAGGTCTTCTTTTTATACCTGTCAGTTTGTAAAGGGAGATTGTCGTCTCTTGATTGGCTATTACAGATCCTTCTAAAATGGTTGCTGTCTAAAAGCTGAGTGATAGACTCCACACCTTTTACCCCTGTGCAGTGAAGAAGAGTAAAAAGAACAAAAATGTAGCTTTTGATTGAATATTAAGGTCAGACTCATCCACCCGCTGAGCAGGTGTGAATACCACTGCACATGCAACTGGCCAAGCGTAGTCAAAGGCGGCCTGATTAAGCAAAACGAAGCTGAGACAGCCCTAGTCTCTCCCTTGCCCCACCCTGTCCATGCATGCAGCTCCCGCTCCAGGAGACTTGAAAGGGACGGGGTGGAGTGGGGGGGATGGGTAGTCACAGATGAACAGGTGACCAAGGAGGTTTATTCTCAATGATGCCTCATGGTGATCCCCAAGAGAATAAACACCCAGACTTCTAGCTCTGGCCACACAATATGTCCTCTTAGGATATATTCATTCTCATTTATTCCCCATGTCCTCATGTCCACACCTGTTCTCTCACTTTTGCATCCTCCCCAAATCTCTGTTCTTTTCTCTTACATGATGCATGAACACGTGCCATGGCCATTGGGTAGGGAGCAGTGCAGGCAAACAAGTCAGCCAGTGTACAGGAAGATTTCTCGAGAGTACTTGTCCATTCTGTGATGGTAACAGGCTATATCTTCTTTCAAAAACGAGAGTTTAGGGTGTGGTTTATCACTCTTTTCATTAACCTGGGTCAGATAAATCCAGATTCTGATGTACTTTATGGTTCACATGGTAAGCTCTTTGTCAACTTGGTCCATATGGTTAAAATGATTTGGAGAATTTAGCAAATAATTTAGTCGATATCCCTGGACAGTATTAATGAGAAAAATCCTATGATGGTAATTCAGCATAGATTTTCTATAATGTATTGTGGTTTGGCCAAATACAGTGGATATCTTTGGAATGTACCAGAAAGAAGTGGTGCCCACTAATCAGATGTCTTTTTTAGAACATTAGCTGTTTCTTGAATGGTCCTCATTTTTGTTATTTCTCTTCATAAAATATTGGCTACTTAAAAGAATATTCTCTAATTAAAATTTAATACCGGGAAATGAAAGAAAGATGGTTTCAATGCTAGACATTTATAATGACTTTATGATATCCTTGCTCAAATGACAAGTGAAGTTTTCTCAGCATGACATGAGACTAATTTATCAGAAGATATCAAAATGAGTAAAATGTACATTGGAGAAAACCGTTTTGTACTCTCAAGAAGAGAGCAAATTATCTTGAAACACTGGGGATTTTTATTCATCTTTTATGCAGGAATATCTTTTATTAAATACGTGTTGAATTACATTGAAGGAAAGAGTAAACTTACCATCTTGTATCCCTCCCATTTCTAAATGGCACAGAGTATTTATACTGTACACTATATCTACTGTAAGAATTGCTAAGAAAAGCCAACATGCAATAAGCATGTTCTACATGCAATTTGTAAACAATTGCTAAGTGGCAAAATGTGGGAAGAAAATATAGAGAATGAAATTAAAAGGCAAAATTGGTTTACCTAGAGTGGTGAATTGATACCACCCTACTCCAATAGGGTATGTGCATTTGAATGGATTGTAATAGGTTTTAGTAGGATTGAACACACTTTCCAAAATGTAAAGTTTTCAATGCTTAGAGTTTTATCAAATATTTTCAAAGAACACAGCTGGTCTATCAGTGGAGGAGGGGGGTTTAAAATGGCCTTAACTCCTGTGATTTTCCTATGAAGATTAATTAGAGTAATGACCACGAGAGCCTTATGGAAACTGTAAAGAACAAGGTCTGGTTCCTCAAACAGTAAAGAGATGCCTGCCAGGTTAAGATGTCGGTGAAATGGAATTTGTGGAAAAGTGTCAAAAGCACTAAAGAGATTGATTTTCTTCACCCACAAATACAGCACGCTGACCTACCTCATACCGAGGAACACAGGACTTCATGATACCCTCTCTTGTGACCTCCCTCCCATCTGAAATGTGATTGTCTTCCAGTGTTCTAGATGCATCTAGATTTTGATATCAATCATATTTGCCATTATTATCACTTTATACACTCATTATTTGTTAAGGGTTACTCATGCATACCTAGTTCTTTCTCCACCCTTCTTTTTGCATCTCATTCTTGAGTACAATTTCCTTTCTGGAAGAACATCCTTTAGTTCCAGGTGCAAGCCTGCTATTGGCAAACTTTCTTAGTTCTTATCAATCCTGGGGAATTTCCAAATTGTTTTCCCAAATATTGCTTTCTGCCATTTTTTTCTACTCTCTCTTTCTTGAACTGTAATCAGCCATGTGGATTTCCTCCATCTCTTATTCAAGTCTCTTAACCTTTCTTTCATATGTATCTTTCTTTCTTTTATATGCTTCTTATTCTCTCTAGGAAATAGTCTGAGTAATTTCTGTGAGTTTATTTTCTTGTTCACTAGCTTTTCCCAACTGTATCTAATATAAATATTTATGTCAAGGGTTATGTGTTTTATTTCTGTCCGTTCTGCACATATTTTACTGTTTATCTAATATTTTTATATTTTATGATATACTCTTGTTCATGTATCTTATTTTTAATCCAATTCTATAGTTTTACAACATTTAAAATACTTATTGTGTAAACAATATTGAGTTATTTCATTATTTGAGGACTCTGTTGCTTCTTCTGACCATTTTTTTTATGATAAATTGTTCTCTAATGTGTTAGAGGTTTGGTATTGGAAGCTCAAGATTGGAAGGGAGGAATCAAGCTTCATCTGTAAACATTTCTCTGTGCTCCTTCCTCCAGGGAAGATTTATTTGTCTTTGCTTTTGCCAGATGTCCTTAGAAGTGGAGTCACTATATGTTACTTTCTAGAGTGAGGTCTATTGGACCTTGCAGACAGTGAGAATACAAATCCCAAACCAGAGCAAGGCGAGTACTATGGTTAGACATAATCCCTACATAAAGCTTAGGCTAGGAAGGCAAGGGTATTTGCAAAGGCTCTTTTTTTTTCAGGTCCAATCTTTTACTGAAGTTGTAGCTTTCTGCAGACTTCTCTTGTGTAGGACTTGTATAGGACTAACAGCTTTCCATTTCCTCATTGCTGTTAAACTATGTTTTTTTCCCCTAAATGTGCAAATGCCACAGGGAACTTATAGATAGTATCAACAAGATCTTTGCTGTTAGGTACTCACCTCCCTCTTCCTTTATAGAGCCCAGAGGACTTTTCTTACTTGAGAAACCTGCTGTTCGTTTAAGTCAATATTATATTTATGTAGCATGTCTAAGTGTCTTATACCTGGAGTTTTCAAAATAATTAGTTTTTTGCATAGTCAGAAATGGAAGTTGCTACATCTCACTTCTGATTCACTGACTATATTAAACTACCTGAAAAAAATGGAAAAATAAGATTCCAAATAATGTACTCTGACGTACATTTCATGACAGAAATGACCAAAACTTACTTTAATAGTATAAAAGAAAATTAATTAGGTGGTTTTAAAGCAAAAATAAAATTTAAAAATAATATAAATAAACGTGGAGTGGAGTTCAAGAAAAACATCACTGTTTCCACTTTAAGTGGAGAAATAGTTTGACAAGTTTTCATTGAAAGAATTTTGCTGATCTCGAGTTTCTATCAAAGCCCAAGAAGTGTAAACATAGGACGTGCTTATAGGTTAATAAAGCAAAAAATCATGTGTTATTAACGAGGAAGTGTAAAGGTGCAGCCAGATCCACAGGCATTCACTATTTCATTTCTGGGAGTGTTTTTCAGCCTGCGGTTCCCACACCATGTGTGCCGTGGAGCCCTCTGTGCCACGCTGCGGGACCTCGGTCTGACCAGCAGGGGGCGCCGAGGGTTCTCCTTCGGCCGCTCTACATGGGCTGCGGCTCCAAGGTCAATTCCTCAGCACCAGGCAGGTGCCTTTGTAGCAAATGGCATTCATTCACATTCACAGAAGTCTCTAGAACGGCCTTGTACGTTCTTCAACTGCCTTCAACTAAAGCTTTGGAATCTGAAAACCTGGAAGGAGGCTTAATGTCCAGACTGTATTTTCCTTTTAATTTTGCAACGTTTACAAAATCCATTAAGAATTGCTTTGCAATGATAAACATACACATTTTTAGACTTTTTTTTCAAATGCTTTATTCCATTTATATTTAGCGGTGAGGTGGGCCTAGACAAAAATAAAATAAAAGCACAGTGTTAAGATCTGCAAGGCCATTAAATTGCAGTGCACGTAATTAATGGACCATGATATTGCTTGAACACAGAAATGTACATTAACGTTGATCCAGTGACACTAGTGATTTGTTTATACAGGGCTAGATCCACCTAAAGCTTGTGGTGCACACTTACAACCTTGCACAGAAAGTGACTGTGCTTTAAAGCACGAAGGCAAAATCCCATTGGGCCAAAGATACCTTGTGTTCCTAGCTGTGGATCTGTTTATCCTCTTTATTTTATACTTTGCATTATTTCATTACTTGGAAGAATTCACCCACTTTTTCTGATAAAGGCTTATCAGGTTTTTGAAAATATATATGTATGTATATATATAAATTTTATATATATTATATAAATGAATGAATTTATATATAAAATATATATTATATATTTTATATAAATTTTATATATCATATAGTTTATATAAAGTTTTATATATAATATATTTATATATAAAGATAAATATATATTATATATTTTTATATATTATAATATATAAAGACAAAGATATAAATATATCTTTATATCTATATATAAATATATAGATATAAATAGATAAATATATATATCTTTTTATATATATATATAAAGTTTTGAAGAAAAGACAAAGCATTGCAAAGAGCTGTCAGAGGGGGACGAGGAGCTTATGAAGTGCGCAGGCAGCCCACAGCCTCTCTGCAGTGGTCACGTGAGAGCCAACCCCTCAGCCACATCAACAGCCCACAGCATGTGCCAAGCCCTTAAGAAGTCACACAACATTTCAGAGAATCCTACAAAACCAAAAACACAAAAGCTGTCAACGCAATACATACATTTCTAGGTAGACGTATTAGCATGACTCTTATGTGGGTGCCAAGGAATCTTGTAAAGGTTTGTGAAAAGTTGCCATCGGTTTTACTGCCTGTCAGCAGTGGAATGAGTGGATTCATTGATTCGTTCATTTGACAAACATTTAATGAGCAACTACTCTGTATGTGTTCTAGGGGCTGGGAATACAGCATTGAACAAAATACAGAACTAAACGATGCTTGATGGAGCTTTTATTGCCATGGTTAGCATGAGTTACATTCATAAAATATAATACTTAATTTTCATTAAAAAGAATGAACTAGATTTCTTTATATCAACATAGATCTTAAGAGAACATAATGTTGGATGGGAAAAGTGAGTTTTTCCATGAGAAATAGTAAAATACTTTTGTAAGTTTGAAAAACAAAGAGAAAATACAGAATCATACTATGTGAAGTTCATTGCCACATCTATGTGTGGGAGTGTGTGTGTAATAAAATAAAAAATCAAAACTGGGAATACACACTAATATTTCTGATAATAGGGCTTTTTAGGACAAAAAGGATAGGGAGGGAAGAAAGAAAAAGCATTTTCTGTAAAGTTTTATTTCTTTCATTAAAAATAAAGCAAATGACACCAAATGTTAACAATGATCAATTTTAAGAAATAAGTACATGGATGAGTATTTTATGCATATGTGGGTGATTGGTACTTTTTCAGTTAAATAAATAAATGGCAGTGGGAGGAGGGACAGAGGAAGGACATGGGGAGTGAGATGAAAGAAGGATCATGATGAGGCCAGATCTTCCCTAGAGGACTGGCCCGTTGTGAGCCTGAGAGATCCCCAGTAGCAAAACTGAGTGGAGCTCCCTGTGCCTCTTTCTGTCCTGGCCTCACGCTGCCTGGTTAGCTTTCCCGACCCATCGTCCATCTCTGCTGTCCTGTTGTTGTCGTCGTCGTTTTGTTTTGAGATGGGGTTTCACTCTTGTTGCCCAGGCTGGAGTGCAATGGCGCGATCTCAGCTCACCGCAACCTCTGCCTCCCAGATTCAAGCAATTCTCCTGCCTCAGCCTCCCGAGTAGCTGGGATTACAGGCATTTTTCCACCATGCCCGGCTAACTTTGTATCTTTAGTAGAGATGGGTTTTCACCATGTTGGTCAGGTTAGTCTCTAATTCCCGACCTGAGGTGATCCACCCACCTAGGCCTCCCACAGTGCTGGGATTACATGTGTGAGCCACCATGCCAGGCCTTCTGCTGTCCAGTTTTAGTAACAGCTTTAGCACCTGCCTTGCTCTGCTCTCAGCATTCCCTGCTTTAACCATCCCGATTTCACCTTTGCCTCCCTTACGTCTATCTTTTGTCTCACAGTCTGAAAATGAAAATCATCTACCACTATCCTGGCACCTGAGCCTCCCAGAACTCCCACTTACCTGGACCATGTCAGCCCTGCAGCCCATGGAGCGCCTCCAGGGGGTGCCTCTCCTATGCTTCCTTGGCTGTGATCTCCAAGAAGAGGAAAAGCCAACTGCCCGTCTCCTTGTCCACCTTAGTAGCTTCATTTCTCCCTCTTAGCAGTAGACTGCTATCCCTTTCTCCAAGAAACATTGTATAACCCACCTCTTCCAGGAAACATCATGAACACAGTGCTTCGCAAATGTATGATATCTGCAATCACTGAATACCACCTGTGCTAGTATTTTTGTCTTTTGAATAATTCTTGTTTACTTAAAACAATGTAATTGTAAAAAAAAAAAAAAAAAAGCATTACATTACTACTTTTAAATGGAAGATCAGTTTAACTAGCCATATAGATAAATGCAATACAATGAAAGAAAAACAATATTATTAAATTCAAGTCCTATACAATTTTCTTCCAAAGACTCTAAGCCAGTAGTTTACTTTTCCTTTGTCAAAAAAAAGAAAAAGAAAAAGAAAAAGGAGATTAAGAAGTGTAGAGCAGTTGTGAAGATATCTTACTTCTGCAGAAACATGCTGAGAATTCTAGTGGAGGCGCCTAAGTAGGTGGGTGGATAACTGGTGCCTTCTGTGGCTTTCCATTTGAAAGAATCACAAGAATTATGATTTACAGAGGGGAAAAATTCTCACCGTGTGTCCGGATATCATTTCTCTGTAGCATCTTATCCGCTGCATACCATCAGTGGGTTCCACTCCATCTTAATTCATCATAGATATATCATTTTCTTTTCTTTTCTTTTTTTCTCTTTTTAGAGGGAGTCTTGCTCTGTCACCCAGGCTGGAGTGCAGTAGTGGCGTGATCTCAGCTCAAAGCCTCTGCCTCCTGGGTTCCAGCAATTCTCCTGCCTCAGTCTCCTGGGTAGCTGGGATTCCAGGTGCACGCCACCACGCCTGGCTAATTTTTGTATTTTTAGTAGAGACAGGGTTTCACCACGTTGGCCAGGCTGGTCTCGAACTCCTGGCCTCAGGTGATCTACCAGCCTAGGCCTCCCAAAGTGCTGGGATTACAGGCGTGAACCACCTGCCCAGCCAGATATATCATTTTCTATCTCTCTTTACATCAGTGCTTACGTGTATCCAACTGACAGTGTTTACCTCTGTTCTGCAGTTGTTTGCACTTTTACTTTTGGTATGTTTCCTTTCCTTCTCATTAGGAATTAGCCTTTTAGATACCTTTAATTCCATTACTAGGTCTGCATATGGTGGGCAGTTGCTCTATGATTTTATTAATACCATTTTGTTACAAAGGATATTGCAAGGCAATGGAGTTTGTGATAAGCTAGATCTGGGAAAGTCATTTAGGGAATTGAGTTACTCTCACAGTGCAAGGCTCTGTGACATGGAAGCCAGCCTCAAAGATTCTCATGGGGTCAGACTATCTAAAACCAAAAGGCTGTGGAGTGGGAGTGGCATGGGGGACCCCATCTGACATGGTTTCTACCCTTGGATGTTCTCGTAGGTACATATATTTGCATGTATATTTGTATGGACGGCTCAGTAAACTCATTGCAGTTTCCTTTGACATCATCGCGTGTCATCAGGAAACAAACATAATCCAAAACCTTCAAACGATGTTGCATTTTAAAAAAATAAACTGCTTTCTCTGCTATTCCCATTATAAATGCAACCAAGCCTGTGACCTTATAGACTTGCTAGTCTTGAAGCATGTGTTTGAGGTGGGGAAAATTGTGGCATGTCCAAGAAAATGATACAATATATATTTTGAAAATAGAATTGATAGGACATAGAATTGGTCTGAACGCCAGGATGAGGCAAAGGCGATGAGAACCAAGGTGGCTGCTAGGTCTTGGTGAGGAGCCCTGAACAGGTGAAGAGTCCCCCTGCCAGGAATAAGAACTAGGGGACTTACTAATGCAGACATCTTTAATTTAAAATGCAGAAATGTTTAAAGAGAGAACTTTAAGTATCCCAGATATACCAGCTGAAGCTTAAAGACAATTAGCCTTGCTTTGAAACGGAAGCCTAGTCAGAAAAGTAACAATTCCATCTCTAAGATGTTGAGAAAGGCTCTTCAAATATTTTTTGCTCTGACTCTCAGTAAGAAATGCATAGAAAGAAGACATTTTATCTTAGAACTCAGTAATGCACACACATAAATACACACACAAATATACCAACACACACATAATCTTATGTACACACAGGTGTACTGAAACAAAACTGCAGAATATTTATCATCACTGATACATACTGATACATTCTATGCTCTTCTATTTCATTTTTTAAAAAAATAAAGCTACAATCCATGAAACTGATTTCACAACCTATTAATATGTGAACCCAAAGTGTGAAAAACCATTGTCCCATAATATTAAGTGGCCACAGCATAGTGTCTATTTTCATTCTTTATGGTTCCTGTTTCTCCAGATTCTTTCCCATAATCCTATGTCATCTGTATCAGGTAAACAGACTTTACAGTTAATTTTCAATGTGTTTTGCCAATAAGCCCAGTGTCTTATATTCCTTTTGGGTTGCAACACAGACCAGGTCAGCAGTCATTGTGGGTTGAAGCACCGTGCTCTGACCTTCCCTCATTTATTTTTTCCTTCTTGCACGTATTGCCTTTTAATCAGCACTGTATTGTGCAGCCACAACTGGAACAGACGATCAACCTGAAATACACACTCCCTTCCAGCCCCAAAATGCAGAAATCTTGGGGGACAGGAAATAACGCTGAGGTACCTCTTCTAAATATGAGTCCGCCTGATACAACAAGCACATTCAGTAGCATTCTCTTCCTTCCCCTTTCCTTATCTCTATAATGGGGCTAGTTTCAATTCCCCAAAATCCAAAATAGGTCTGCCATGGACAGCCAGTGCCGCACCCCCTGGTTCTTATTCCCGGCAGGAGGACTCTTCACCTGTTCAGGGCTCCTCACCGAGACCTAGCAACCACCTTGGTCCTCATCGCCTTTGCCTCATCCTGGCGTTCAGACCAATTCTATGTCTTATCAATTCTACTTGCAAACTATATCTTGTGTCAGTTTCTTGGATATGCCACAGTTTTTCCCACCTCATATATACTTTTCCTTTAACCTTGTTCTTAGCTCCACTTATCCATGAATAAGCCCTTCTCATCTTCCTACCTTCTGCTGAAGTGCAACCTCCTCAGAAATCCTTACATTCACACCCCACTCCAAACCCCCACCATCGAAACAGCTCTGCTCTTTACTAGAGTCAGCTTCCGTTTCACAATTCACATAAATGCACTTATGAGAGTGGACTTATTTTCTTTGTCAGTGTACTCTTTTTGTCTCTGTTCCCAACTGAAATATTTGCTTTCAAATGTCAGTGGCCAAAACCATCTTGTTCATCATATAAATAAATAAATACAATATATAAGTTTTGTGAGCTTCTTTGGTTCCTTAATAAAAAATCCCTTTACTTTTAAAGGAATTATACAAGTATATTCTTTCTAAGGATTCATTCTTTTAAACAACTAGAAATCTAACTAGAGCAAAGATTAATGATAGACGCGAATATCTTCACAAAGATCTGATCATTAACAAACTAAATAGGGTAATTAGGTATACAGTTGGAATGCAGTGTGCAGGCTTAAATTAGTAGTGTATAATTGGGCCTCATTTAACTGCAGGAGAATTTCACTGAGAGAATTTTATTTACATAAAAGAAATGTCTTAGTGAAATTGCTTTGAGAGAATTTAAAATATGTACACCAAATCTCTCCTTACATACTGGATCCAGCTGAGTTGTAAGTTTATTCCTCATGCCCGGTATGATGGTGTTATTTCTAGCCAAATGATTTCTTCCAGGCGGCTCAAGATCCATGCTGGGGCTTCATTATTTCTTGGATATCTTGATGATACTCTCATAAACATAATAGGCTCCAACAAAGGTTAAATAAAATGATATGGTGAGGGCTCTGCCCCCTCAATATGATCCCTTATTTTACTGATTCTATTTTTAGAAAAAACTGGAAGTACATATATCTTCTAAAGAATCACTTAATTAGCACTGTGCAAACCTTTGGGGGCAGCAGGTAAGTGGGGCAAACAAGAGGATCCCTTTGTCTTCAGAGAGGAAACTGCCATTTTGAGGGGGCAGCGCTAACACCCATATCAACTGGATTGATGCAATTATGTGTGAAATGGGGAATTATCGCAGAAGTTCAGGGAGATACTACATGGCAGTTTCAACTTTTGTTGATCAACTACATGGCAGTTTCAACTTTTGTGTGAGGTGTTTGGAGGGGAGAGAATACAAAGACCAGGGTGAACATTGAAAGACTCCCCTTCTGCTTTTAGGCATGTCCGGGTAGCGACCAGCTTAAAAGCAAGCATAATAAAAGCCGTCTTTGACGCATCTACTCCCGACAGCAATATCATCCTAAATTTATCTCCTTCTATGTTGTGTGTTACATGGGTTTGGTTTACGTCTACTGTGTCCATATGCTCACCACCCACTGACATCTTTTTCCAAAATAAATTTTAACTACCCAAGAAGCACATTAATAGAGTCTTCTTTTAAGATACTCAAATACATGACAGTGTAAAATGAAACATAATTTCCCCTCCCCTTCCCCTAATCCACTCATGATTTCAGAGAAAACTACAGTTAACATTTGGGCAGATACCTGCTGATCCAGGCCTCTCTGTTCATTTGCATACACAAATTTATTCGTATACCACTGCCTTTGGTACATAACATTACAGATTGTTATGTAACCACTTTAGACTATCTAGTGGATATTTTTCTGCAGGATATGTGTACATATACCTTGCTGTCTATTAAGTAACTGCAGAGCATAGATGTACCCTAATTTATTTACTTACTTATCTCTTGATTGGCATTCAGGTTTATGTATAATTTTTCATTGTTAAATTATGCGTCAGTGCATTTTGGGGTGAACATCAAAGTGTGCACATCTGAGTTTTTCCATAGGATAGTCTTTGACGTTGCAAGATAGATTGAAAAGTATGCAAGTCTCATACTTGCAAGTTGCCTTTCGAAAATCAAAAGGCTTCACCAATTTACATGCCCACCTGTAGAGGTTTTTATTTCCCACACCCTTTGTCAAGAC
Source organism: Theropithecus gelada (assembly GCF_003255815.1). NCBI lineage: Eukaryota > Metazoa > Chordata > Mammalia > Primates > Cercopithecidae > Theropithecus > Theropithecus gelada. Next base: position 22,630,810 of record NC_037670.1, read on the forward strand.
CACTTATTTTCAAACATTTTATTTTTTTGTTCTAATCTCCTGGATGAAAAGAATCTCTCATTTTAATTTGTGTTGATTTGGTCAAGTTCTAAGTAAATTTTGTTCTGCAATTAAGTAAAATGTAATTCATTTAACTTGTGAAAAGCTGACATTTTTGCAATATCAAGTTGTCTAATCCTAGAATTGGATATGCCTCTTAATTTATCCAGGTCTTCTATTTTGTCATTTGGTAGTGATGTGGAGTGTTCTTTAACTCAATTTTGTGTATTTCCAACTCTTAGACATTTAATATTTTTATTGGTTCAGCAAGAATATTTTATCATATTTTATTATAGATTAGAGCTATTCTAAAGTGCTTTTCTCTGTCAGGAATTTACACGGATGTTCTTATTTAATCTCATGATTTTCCCAAAAAGGCAATATTGCCCCTTTGTACAGGTTATATATGTACTCAAGGCTATGGCAATAGGAAGGCACAGAGCTGAGGCCATTTGCACCATCCTTTAGAAGTCCTCTCCCGCCTGGCTTTCTTAGCACCATGCTGGCTTGGGTCCTCCAAGCCTCCTCTCACTCCCTTCCTGGGTCTTTTCTTGGCCTTCTTCCTTCACTCCTCTTCCTGGGGAGTTACTAAACTTCAGTTCTCATGAAGGGCTCCTCCTCAACAAGCAAAGTGTGGTCTCCAACACCCTGTCTCCAGCTTGACTTTAGTCGCTGATTTTAACTGACTCAGCATGCTCACAGCTGAGCTCTTATCTTTTCTGAAACAGAATCTCCTCTACCCCAAATCCTTTGCTCTACCAATGCCACTCCAACCCCATAGATCCCTCAGACTTAATACCTGGCATCTTCTGCTCCTCACCTGAGCTCCGTTGAATGTTTAGGTTAAATATCTTTACATGCTCATGGCTTCTGCCCCACTCTGCTTGTACCTCTGCTTGCCCATGCCTTGCCATCTCACACTTGCGTCACGATGCAAACCCAGGGGAGCGATTTGCATGAGGGCATGAGCCAGCGTGCCAGGGCACTATCCTGGCACAGGTACTTCTAGTTGTATAAACTGGGGCAAGTCCTTGAACTTCTCTGTTTCTCAATTTTCTCATCTGAGAAATGGAAATAACAGTATCTTCCTCTTGGGGTCATTTTAAGAACTAAATGTGTCATAACATAAATAATGCCGAAAGCAGTGGTGGCCTCCACCTAGAACCTGTTGGCTCTGATTAGGATTCATGTTAATATCCATGCCTCTATCTAAATGTCCCCTTTTTATAAGGACACTGGTCACATTGGATTAGGGGCATACACTATCCAAGTATGAGTTCATCCTAACATATTACATCTGCAGTGACCGACCCTATTTCCAAATAAAGTCACATCTCGAGGTACTGAAGGTTAGGACATTAACATAAATTTTTGAGGAAGGGGGAAATTCAGCTCATAACATCAGGTTAGATGTCTTCTCTTTAGGGGGCTCTTCTTTTCTCTTATATGCAACTTTCAACATGTGCATATTTTTGTCAGGCAACTCAATTGCTCAGGAAATATCTGTAGCTCATTCATGCCTGCATCTACTCCTTTATATATATCTATTTATAAGATATGTATGATATATATATAGATATTTATATATATCTTCTATTTCAAACACTTCCATTTTAGTTAATGCTAAGAGGCTCATGTTGTTTCTAATGCTATACACTTAGAATGTAGATTTAATTCTTAGGTTCCTCTGGTATTTCAGAAACTGTTATTGAAATGGCTTTGGAGAAAGCTCAGTTTCATGACACAGTGTGGCCGTCAGTTGGAGACGGCGGGCACAGCTAATAAAAGTTTCATCGTGGTCGTGCTACCATTTGGCATCTTACTAGCAGAGCCATCTGTTCTTTTAATTGCTATTAACTCAATTCACATAGATTTCAATAGGAAAAACAAAACAAACAAGAGCTCTAAGATATGTTTCTCTAAGTGAAAAATGACATATGCTTTTAAAATCTTCCCCCAAATAGTATTGCCTTTATTGAAGATCTAACAGCTTAGCCACATAGTAAAAAGCCAGGGAACATAATGAAAGAATAATTCATCACAATCTTAAAATATGCTCATTTTCATATAAGAATATATTCATCTCTGGAGGGGAACAAACTCTTTTTATGTAGTCTACATGAGGAAATGTGCTGAAATCTAAAAAAAGCTACTTTAGCTTTCTTTTTACTGAGACCTAGGAAAGGATGTTTTGAATACAAGCAATAATAGACTATGTAATCAGCCCATGCATTCAACAAATATTTTAGGATATCATAGCCAAGTCCTGTTCTATGTAATGGAGATGAAATGTTGAACAAGACAAAATGAGTTCTTGCTCTTCTAGATGAAGGAGGGAAATGTTAAACCAATCTCTTGCACATGTATGAGATACAGGTATAATAAAACCAAGTCTCTGATCATGAGTGAGCATGATCATGTGGACTGACTTTGCTGGAAATTTGACTTAAAAACTGAGGCCGGGATGACAAGAAGAACTCAGCCAGGGAGAGATCTGGGCTCAGAGCCTCCAGTCAGAGCAATTAAAAGAAGGACAGCATAGCCTGGGCATGGTGGAAGAAGGAGAGAGTAGAAGGGAAGGTTTTGGAGATACGGTCAAAGCCCAAACCATCATAGACCATCATAAGTGGTTAGGTCTAGTGGGATTCCATCAAGGCACTAAATGAGGTATATTGCTAAATGCTCGCGGATGATGAGTAGAGAATACATTGTAGAGAAGAAGAAGTGGTCACACAGAGTTTGAGAAGAGATTGAAAGCTACAATCCTTAGATGTGTGTGGTACAGTTTTGAGGGAGGAAAGTGGATGGATTCAGGATATATTTTGGAGGTAGAAGCAGAAGGCCTTCCTGTTAGATAAAATATGATGGACAAGAATGATTAATTTTGAGAACTTCAGGATATGTTTGTTTTTTTTTTTTTTTTAATGTTCAGATACTAACAGATATGCCAGGGAGAATTTTTCAAGTAACATGATAATGATTTGGGGGAAAGTCCCTAAGTTTCTGTGAATATCCATTTCTACTGTGGAAAAGACTTCTGGAGACAATATCTTGGTCAGCTTGGGCTGCTATAACAAATATCATGGACTGGGTGGCTTAAACCACAAAAATTTATCTCTCACTGTTCTGGAGGCTGGGAAGTCCAAGATCAAGGTATTGGCAGATTTGGTGCCTGATGGGGGCCCCCTTCCTGGATTGCAGACAGCCGCCTTCTCACTGATCCCACAGGGCGGAGAGAGAACGTGAGGTCTGGTCCTACCCTTATAATCACATCTATACCTAATTACTTCCCAAAAGCTTTATTTCCAAATACTGTCATATTGGGGATTAAGAATTCGTCATATAAATTTTGTGCAGATGCAAACATTCAGTTCACGGCAGATGTCTGTGATCCTCCTTTCCCCAAGCCTTTCACTGGGATATACAAAAGTACTCCATAGACTCAGTGTATCTTTCTGTTTACCAATGCTCTGTCATGTGACATTGGCTCAGAGGTTCGGTAAATATTTTGCCTGTGGTGACATAGCTCCAAATGGCAGAATTGTGATATAAAATTCATCTATGTCATTACCACTCAGATACTTTCTTTAATATATGAGGTTGCCTTTCGTAAGTAAGCAAACGAACAATTGAGAGGGGGCCCTGCTATGCTTATGTCAGTGGGATCTTCCCTGTCTGGCTCACACAGGCTACATTTTATACACCTGTGGATTGGCCAGAACAGCAGAATAACAAACATGGCATTTACTAGGATAGATACCATTTTAATTTTTATTTATTGTTAATATTTTTTCAATTGGAAAGTTATAATTATATACTTTTATTGGGTACAATGTGTTGATTTTGTATGTGTCTATATATGCACACCTAGGTATATACACAGTATGAAATGATTACATCAAGATGATGAACATATCTACCACCTTGCTTATCCCTTTTTTGTGATGAGATATTTGAATTTTACTCTCTGAGCTATTTTGAAATACAGAATACATTATTACTGAGCTTAGTCACTCTGCTGTGCAATGGATGCGTGACTATCTGCTAGATGACATAGATGCATTTTAATTTGATCTTCAACAGCAGAACAGAGATTACTCATCATCTCTCTTCTTTCTAGATGAAGAAGGCAAAGTTTAGAGTTGAATGACTAGACTGAGGCCACACAGCTGGAAAGGGACAATGACCATTTTGTAGTTCAGATCCACTGGCTTCCAAAGCCCAGGTTTTTTCTTCCACACTGAGAAATCTTTCAAAGTGGATGAGCTTATTGCACCTGAAACCACGGAAAGATCTTTTAATTTGATTCTTTATAAGAACAAAGAAAAAGTTAGCTGAGTAGATTGAATAAGCACATTAATGAAGAGGACTTTAACATATAAAGTTAATTATTTGTATTTGAATAACACACAAGGATAAAAGCAGGTGTGGGGATAAATACCAGTTTTTCTCCTTGGGTATCAGTAGCCCCTTCATCCTGGTGAGACAAAGACAATGCCTCTTCCATGACTGCTCTCCAGGTTCTTCCCTACTATCCTTTTTCCTCAACTTCTTGGAATGCTCCTAAACCCAAAGGCTCAAATCTGTTTAGATTACAAGCTCCCTAGAGATAGGGGCTGTCTCTCTCATTTTTGCATCTTCGGAGCCTAGGACAGTGCTGGCCCAACGAATGGGTGCATCACTTGGCTCTGTTTCCTGCCCACTTATAACACATGCTAGTTTCTAGAATCAACTCTGATGCGCATCTTTCTGGAGATCATGCATGCCTGCTTTCTGCAGCTCAGATCTTAAAGATCTGGCTTTCTGCTTTAACAACCCATAGTTCAGCAAAATAGATTTCTAGAACTGCTGCTATTTTAGTATCTACCTTTGAAGCAATCGTATAGAAAACCCAAAATGGTGTCGTGCTAGAGCTTCAGAACCCACTGCTCTCTGGGTGTTTTTTGCCGCCCAGCACTATGACAATGGGAAGAACGTGGCCATAGAACTCCAACCCTGAGGGTTTCTGCAACATTTTCCTATTGGGCTAATGCCCCATTTTCTTTGGTAGTTTTGTGTCCCTACATAGAAATATCCCACTGGACCCTATGCTAATCTTAACCACGCTGACTGAACTGACACCATGCGGTAGATTTATTTTAGTGGCACTAACATGCAAGCTCATGTTAACTGACATTGGAAAACCAGTCTTTGACTTGCTCATAACCTATTTACTCTTAGTTTATACAAAGTCCTAACAGCCTTGGTATGTCTGTTTTCTAACTCTGAGCGTACTGAATGCATCACATTGTGCATTGGCAAAGATACTGATAACAAAGGGAAGTAACATGTAACAGCTGCATAGTAAAGGAGGAAGCAGAAAAGCTATTAAAGACAAGCTCAGAGACTTGAACATCTGGCAGTCTGGGACCATTCCATGCATCTTGAGATGCCAGATAGCTTCTGAGATATTAGTAACTGAGCAGCATGGCTCAGTAATCGATGTCCAAAATGATGACTCAAAATCCAAAAATCATTCACTGTTCAGTTGGCTCTGAATTGCAGTGTGTTTAACATGACAAAAAGTATGAACTATGTTTTAGAAATGTGTCTAGTTAAATGCTAATAGTATTCCAAGGAAAATAAAGTTACTCATAAAATTTTTGCTTTGCACAGTTGTATGTTATAAGACAGTTCTGAATAGTCAAGGGTGTGTGTGTGCTTGAGTATGTGTGATAGAGAAAGACACACAAAGAGAGAGAGAACCAGACAGAATTGTGTGTTTGCACTTTTTTATACCAATAAATTGTATTTAAACGTTTACCTATTTTAGCAGAAGCACATTCATTAATCCCATTGGAGGACATGAACAAATCATTTATTCCATATGACATGGAAACCTTTGGTGGCATAAAGTGTCTAGTGGGGTACAGGGGCAAGATAGAGAATAGTTAAAATTATTCCTTATTACCACAGAGCTGACATATTTGGTGCTCTAATGACATAGCTGTGCCCTTATTGTCCCTTGATAGTTCCACAGGACTCCCTGGTTGAGACTGTACCCGAGGACCCTGGACTTACCTGTTCCTCTCATAATTAAAAGATCCTACTGTTTAACCTTATTTTATGTTTTAAAATGTTGATCAATTTCAAGATGACATAAATTGAGAAATGAAGGACTAGGCAGAGGAGGTCAGATTAACCCATTTATGCCTGAGGTTGCAATTTTTTGAATTTTTGCAATCAGGCCTTGGCCATGACCTTGAGCAATAGGAGATAAATAACTGCCACATGCTTAGCGTTCCAATAATGAAACGCTAGGCATAAATGGGCTTACGTACAGAAACTCAGTCAATGTCAACTCCTTCATTCTTATGAACATCTCAGAAAATGCTTAAGACAATCAAAGGTTCAAGTTCTTCTGAAATGATATGCCCTAAAGCCTTATTTAACATAAGTGAGTAAACAAAAAAATAATGTTAGATATTGCAAGAACAAAATGTTCCTAGAGAATGGAGCCCTCTCTGGAATCGGTAATAATGCAGGCTGCTGCTATCTGTGTGCATTTCTCAACCTTTCTGGAAAATGGCACACAAAATCCTTTCCGCTGATATTTTGCCACCACTCATGGCCTGTCAATTCTAATGAAAATACTCCATGCTAAGAAGGTGACAGGAATTACATACATCATCTTTTTTTTTAGTTTCCTTTCTGTCTATCAAACTGTACTTTAAAGGAACTGATTATTAAAGCATTATATAAGTATGCAAACGATATTGAAAGAGAAATAATGTTTCCATTATACACAATGTGTATCATAAGAAAGGCTGAGTGTGATGACATATGACAAGTGGTAAAAGGTATTTTTAGTTGCTTTCATTTTGGGGAGTAATAAAGAAAAATTATCTGGAATATACAGCATTAGGAGATTTTTCAACTTCTCTAATAGCTAGCATTATTTGTGGCATATTTTAGACTAAATATCTAACTGGAATTGTTTTGAAAGTTAATGTAGATATTAGTTTAAATATATGTTATACTAGCTTTAATAATTAATTTGTACTCATTTGAAAAGCTTATACAAGGCCAGTATTTGCTCTATTATTTTATGATCTTTTTCACATCTGTGTTCTTTGTAATTACTCCTAACTCATGAGATTTCATAAATCATTTTTGGGCTGGGCATGGTGGCTCATGCCTGTAATCCCACTTTGGGAGGGATTACACTCCCTAGCACTTTAGGAGGCTGAGACAGGTGGATCACTTGAGTTCATGAGTTCAAGACCAGCCTGGGCAACATGGTGAAATCTCGTCTCTATGAAAAAATACAAAATTAGCCAGGTGTGATGGCCCACTCCCATAGTTCCAGCTACTCGGGAGGCTGAGGTGGAAGGATTGCTTGAGCTCAGGAGGTGAAGGTTGCAGTGAGCTTAGATGACACCACTATACACTACAGCCTGGATAATACAGCCAGACCTTGTCTCAAAAAAAAAAAAAAAATTTAACTTATCAGAGCAACTGACCTATGCATGATGTGTAGTTATTGCAGAAAATGACCAAGAAATTATGTTTACAATTTAAATATGTAAAGCTCAAAAGCAATGAATCTAAGACTCCTGGAAATTCAGACTGAAATAAACTGAAGGACGTTTCAACTGAACCTGAGACAAACAAGCAGTAAAACCTGATTCTTTGGCATTTTAGTCTTTTTTCAAAGAGAAAAATCACATTCTTTCCAGTGGAATCACATCACATGCAGAAACAGCCCATAGAAGAGTCTAACGGTGGCAGGTGTACTGAGTTACCCACCACGAAGGTGCAGTGAGGCACTCTCAGCCCTACTTTTATGCTCCAACTTGTTTTATCACCCAATTAAAATTGAACAGTGAAAAATATATTTAAAAGTTACATTTTCAAAGGGAAAAAAACATGGTTGCCCTTCTTAAATTAACACTGATACTTGATCTCAGTGTTGGCCCTTTCTGTACAACTGAAGCTTTACTGGTAAAAATCACAGGTTACCGATAGGACACTGTTTTGTGCTGACATAATGGGCAATGACTGATCATGATTTTTTTTTTCTTGAGGTAAAAATTGTTATTGTCAATGATTTGAATAGTCCCTTTAAAAGTTAGTGATTAAGAAATAACAGTATTCTAAAACTCTGAATCTGGGAAGAATTGATGTGTGCAGTAGAATATAGTGATAAACATTGGTTATTATTGGGAGGAAATAAGACAGCCTTTTTGGGGAAAGTTTGTAGAATATTTTGTTACTTTGTAGTCTGATATTTTTGTGCTTTTATTGAAATATTTTAAACTGAGACAAAAGTTTATACTTTCATAAGCTAGAAATGTGCAACAAAAAGTTAATACTCCCTTAATTTGTCACATGCTAAGAGAAATGCAATGATCCAAGAAAATATTCTATGTTCGCTATATACCAATTATATGACAACTTCATTGCTGTAAGATAAATGCATGACCTAAAAAAAAGTTTGAGGTTAGATTTGCTAAGTATATATTGTATAACATAAGTACTAAAAACCCTTAATGTAGGCTAGTCAAAAAGTTAACACAGCTTGGACCCATATTTTACACACACACACGCACACACACACACGACACACATACCCATTTTTAGCCTTTTCATTAAGTTTCTTCAGGTGGAAAAAAAAACTGTTTAAGGACTTTGTCTGTGTGGTTGGGTTGCTTTCATTATATTTTAACCAAGTCATTGTTTTCCTGTATTTCAGGATCTAGATTTCTCATCACATCCACGGGAGCCTTGTATATTAAAGATGTACAGAATGAAGATGGATTGTATAACTACCGCTGCATCACGCGGCATCGATACACCGGAGAGACGAGGCAGAGCAACAGCGCCAGACTTTTTGTATCAGGTAAAAACTCATCAAGACTCTGTCTGCCATGTCTGCTGTTTCTTTGTTAGTATCCTGAGACGACTCAATCAAAATCGTGGAGTGTTGCCATTAAAATGGAGCCTTCAATTCCTTTTCCAAAATAGTTTAGCAATTTTAAAACTCTTTTAAATGAATATGAATACAATTTCATAGAAATACAGATTTCACATTTGTCAAACCAGTAATTGACTCATTCACATGACGACGTGTTAGCATTTCAGGGAGCACATAAGGAGTGAAAGATCCATCTCCATCTCAAATATCCATCTCAAATGCAGTGAAATTGCATTTGGTTTGATTAGAAAATCAAATACAGAATACCTAACCTTTGCCTTTGTGGCTGAAGAATATAAAATTGCTCCCTGTGGTAAATATCCTGTAAGGTTGTAATAGTGAGATACAAGTGACCAAAGGTTGCTTGCTATCAATATTTAAGAAGTACCTTATTTGTAATAATGCTTTATGGGAAGAAGTGAAGGGAACTTGTTGAACATTGGGATAATTTGAAACATCACTGCCTGAGCACCCACTTTTTGTCCTTGATAAAATGACACAGGAGCCAACATAAAGGGGCTCTCATCAGTCAAAGGGAATTAACTGAGTATCAGCAGTGATGCTTGCACATGATTGATAACCATTAAATATTGTGAAAACCTTTGAGTTCATTACAATTTTATACAATGTGAACACATGAATATATATTTCATATAAAGAAAGAAGAATCTCATTGGTCTGCATAGTAGTGACCAGGACACTAACTCTTCATTCTGATAACAGGTGATTAAAGATAACAACAGCTCAATGTATTCTGTCTTTCCTATAGCTACTGTATTTTTAGATAACCAGCTAACCTTAGTTCAGAAGGGAAAGTTCACTTTGCAGAATAATTGTGTCTACTGAATGTGACAGAAATGACAAAATTAGAAAATTCCATTTTCAACCTTAATAAAATAACTCAGATAAATTTTAACATCTGACCTCACTGATCAATTGAGTGTCACTAAGAACGGGAAAACCACACATTATGTGGATGCAATGTGAAGTGCACAACACCCCTCTCAAAGAGAAAGAGGTTGAACACTTATCTAACCAACCCACTGAAATAAATTCCAGTTCATAAGAAAAATGCCTGTGGCAATAACGGCACAAATTAAATGATGTCATAGACAAGCAAATTCAGCATGGTAACTACCTGGTTTCTTTAGGAAGTCAAGTCAAATACATGGGAGAAAGGAGGGCTGGCTCTGCATTAAGAAAGACTCAAGAGATGTAACAACTGCATGTGAATAGGAGAAGGATCTTGATTTAATTAATTCAATTGTTTAAAAGCTAGCCACTTTTGAGCTGATGAGGAAAAATGAATTTGCAGTGTATATACTACTTGATATTGTGTAATACAGACTGTGGTTATGTAACAAAACTCTATTTTTATTAGAGAAGCATGCTAGTGATGTGATGATAAAATGACATAGCTTCCCTTTTTTGTTGCTGTTTTTGTTTTGAGGTGGAGTCTCGCTCTGTTGCCATGCTGGAGTGCAGTGGCACGACCTTGGCTCAATGCGATCTCTGCCTCCTGGGTTCAAGTGATTCCCCTTCCTCAGCCTCCTCAGTAGCTGGAACTACAGGCGTGCACCACCACGCCCAGCTAATTTTTTGTGTTTTGGTAGAGACAGGAATTCACCATGTTGGCCAGGATGGTCCGATCTCCTGACCTCATGATCCACCTGTCTTGGCCTCCTGAAGTGATGGGATTACAGGCGTGAGCCACTGCGCCTGGCCTATAGCTTCCCTTTTGTTGCATATTCTTTACCACCAAAAACAAAGTAAAACTATCAAGAAATAAACATGATGAAGAATAGAAAAGTTTTGGTGTCAGAGCCATTAATATGATGAATATATGGGATGCATCATATTATTTTTGTCTATTTTTGTGTAAGTTTTCAAACGTTTGGGATAAAAATAACTTTTGTAAATATATATTAAAAAGTTTGAAGACTGAGACAAAGACAAAAAAGATACTGAAGGGGATGAAAAGGAAAGACAGTGCTGTTTGGTTGCTTAGATTCGACATATGACCAAATATCCCCACAAGAGCCTGTCTCAAGCATTGCCTCAATCATGCACTTAAAATATAAAACATCGGATGCTGGTGAGGGTGCAGAGAAAAGGGAACCCTTATACGCTACTGGTGGCAATGTAACTTAGTCCTGCCATTATCGAAAGCAGACTGGAGATTTCTCAAAGAACTTAAAATAGAGCTACCGTTTGACCCAGCAATCCCATTACAGAGTAATATATCCAAAAGAAAATAAATCACTCTTCCAAAAAGACATATACGCTTGTATGTTCATCATTGGGCTATTCACAATAATAAAGACGTGAAATCTGCCCAGGTGTCCTTCAATGGTAGATTGGATAAATAAGATGTGGTACATATAAACCGTAGTATACTGGAAAGCCATAAAAATGAATGAAATCTTGTTCTTTGAAGCAATGAGGATGGAGCTGGAGGCCATAATTCTTAGTAAATTAACACAGGAATAGAAAACCAAGTACCTCATGTTCTCACTTATAAGTGAGAGCTAAATATTGACCACACGTGGACACAAATATGGGAACAACAGACACTGTGGATACTAGACTGTGGAGGGCAGGGAGTTTGGGTTAAAAAGCTACCTATCAAGTACCATGCTCACTATCTGAGGAACAGGATCTCTACTCCAAACCTCAGCATCACATAATATTCCCAAGTAACAAATCTGCACATATACCACCTGTATCTAAAATAAAAGTTGAAATTTAAAAAGAAATAACCTCATTCCAGTTTCATAAAACAGTTTTATTGAGATGCAATTTACTTTAATATAAACGCCATTCAGTTTATTCACTAATTTTAGTAAATGCATAGAGTTGTGCCACAACTGCACCAATCTAATTTTAGAATATTTTCACCACCCAAAAGATTCCTCCTACCCATTTGAAGCCAATTTCAATGTCCATCCCCAGTCCCAGACAACCACTAATCTATTGTCTGTCTCTGTAGAGTTGCATTTTCTGGATATTTCACATAAATGGAATGATACAGGATGTGGATTTTGTGTCTGCCTTCTTTCATGTAGCACCCGTGTTGTAATGTGTTAGTCGTTCGCTCTTTCTTGTTGCTGAAGAGCATGTGATCATTTGTAAATACTGCATTTGGTTATCAGTTCACTAAATTATGGACATTTGGGTTGTTTCCACTCTTTGATGATGAATAATCCTGCTACGAACATTTGTACCTAAGTCTTTGAGTGAACATGTTTTCATTCATTTAGGGTAGGTACCTAGAAGTTGGGGCCTCATGGCAAATTGAAGTTCAAACATTTTAAGAAAATGCCAACCTGTTCTGGCTGCTTTTATTTGGCAAGTATATCACAATACACCTGGGGAAAAAATAAACTCTAGCCAATGTGATGTAAGAGGAGAAAAATGTGTGGGTTTGTAGGAAATCCTGCTTAAAAGTGACTTCACTGAGGCGGCATTCTTACGCATTTTTGCTTTCCTTCTTTATACCACCTGTGATGTGGATGTGAAGGCTGGCACGCCAGCAGCCATTTTTATGTGAAATCTATATGTGTGCCTATGTAAGTCTATATTTACCTTCCACCAACAATGGGTGAAGATTCCAGGTCCCTACATCTTTACCAGCATTGTTTGTGATTTTATTGCAGTCATCCTAGTGGGTGTGAAGTCATGTCTCACTGTGATTTTAATTCATATTACCGTAATGCCTAGTGATATTGAGCATCTTTTTGTGCACTGATTAGTTATTTGTATATCTTCTTTGGTGATGTAAAATATCAACGATTTTGCCCATTTTGTTTGGGTTGTTTCTTCTCATTATAGAGATGTAAGCATTTTTAATAATTTTTGGATTTGAGTTCTTGATTAGAAATATGATTTTCAAATTTTTTTCACTTAATGATGCCTTTGAAAATGCTACAGTTCTTAATTTTTTAATTTTTTTATTATTATTTTTTGAGATGGAGTCTTGCTTTGTTGCCAAGGCTGGAATGCAGTGATGCGATCTTGGCTCACTGCAACCTCCGCCTTCCGGGTTCAAGCTATTCTCCTGCCTCTGTCTGTAGCTGGGACTACAGGCGCATGCCACCACACCTGACTAATTTTTGTATTTTTAGTAGAGACAGGGTTTCACCATGTTGCCCAGGCTCATCTTGAAGTCTTCATCTCATGTGTTCTGCCCACCTCGGCCTCCCAAAGTGCTGGAATTATAGGCATGAGTCACCGCGATGGGCCAGTTTTTTTTAATTTTGAAGAAGTTTAGTATGTTGATTTTTTCTGTTGTTGCTTGTTTTTTTAGTGTTATGCCTAAGAACTTCTCAAGGTCATGAAGATATTTTCCCTATGTTTTCTTCTAAAAGCTTTTATAGTTTTAGCTGTAATATTTAGATCAATAATCCATTTTGAGTTAATTTTTGTAGGTAGTGTGAGGCAAGGTTCGAATTTATTTTCCTTGTAGATATCCAATTGTCTCAGCCATTTTTACAAAATGTCATTAGAATTACCTGGCACTATCTTAAGCATATTTGAGAAATTTCTGCCAATAGTTTCAGTTAGAATAAAACTTTTTAAGTGCAGTCATTGAGAGTTGATTTTTTATGAATAGCGTTAGAAGTTGGTGCATTTCGTTTCCAGAGATGGTGGGATTGTTCTGCAAAGAAAGTCAGAGGTGCGCACTGTGGTGTTTGTTGTCAGCCACCCCTGCCAAAGGGGTAACATCTTTGTGCCACCTTCTCCAACTCTACTTCTACTTCCTATTCTAAATAAAATGACAGATTTCACAACTATTTTTTCATAGTACTTTATAATATCTTCAATATTCCACTCTAGTGTAACTAAAATCTGTATTACTGAAGAACAAGAGCTATCATTATATTCTCATATTTCTTAAATAAATGAAGACAGAGTTCAGAATAATAGAGAAGCTTACCCCAGGTAATACATATTATCTTGGATATGATTTCTACTTACTAAACAATATTGCGATGGTGTTTATATGGCCTGCAAGTTAGTGTAGTAGGAGGTAATAAATCACATGTGGTTGAGGATGTCCAAGACCATTTCTGGAGTTGGCTTTAGGCACATCTTTGTGTCTTCTCGTTCACGGAACCCATTGGGTGTGCAGGTGATGATACTTCCAGTAACATAGATGCAGACAGCTAGCCATTTTTCTAGATGCTTCGTTGATGCTAGAAGATGCCAGAGATCAGTGAGACATCATTGGTTAGGCCTGTCTTCTTAATTATTCAGTCTCTAAGAACATAACTTGATCTTCAAACCAATACTTTTCAAAGTCCGTTTGTAATTTCCTTTAGAAGCAGGTAAATGAAGTGGTGAAGTTTTTGCTGGCACAGGTTCTGTACTTGGGTATTGTGAAACTTTTATATCTCTCTCGCCTTCTGGAGCCCCATAGTCATGCATGTGAATGAGTATAATTCTGGAATATAGAATTCTTCAGTTAATGAAGAATTAGAGGAGTCCTGGAAGCTCATCAGGTATTCTTTAAAAGAGTATTTAGGTTCCCTCATCATATCACTGTCACATTGTTCTCATAAGACACCAGTGAAGTTAAAAGAGCAGCAAGTTCATAATGAAGTTTTATCTCTGATGATTATAAAAGAAATGGAAAGCCAAGACATTTCAGCTAAATGCTTTTGTTCTATTTTCAACAGTGCCTGCTGACTGCCCCCAGTGGCTGACTATGGAATCACAGCCTCTTAAAGAAGTCTTTCTATTAATAAATGATTTTTTGATGTTATTGTTTATTAAAACAGAAGTTTACTCTCTTGTATATAAGTCCAGAAGCTGGTTTTCCAGCTCCAGTGTCACCAGGGACCAGGCTTTTATCTTTGCGATCCATTATCCTCATGTGAGATTCCATTCTCAATATGATTTCAAAGTCCAAAGTGAGTGCTGCAGCTCCTGCCTTTATATCCACATTCCAGGTGATGTAAAGAAGCAAAGGAAAAGTGCATAAAAACACCCCTCTCAGCTAAGTCACCTTTAAGCAGAATTTCCTACAAATCTACACATTTTCACCTCTTACATCTCCTTGGCTAGAGTTTATTTTTCCTCCAGGTTAATTGAGGTATTGAAAAATGAAAATTGAATATATTTAAGGTATACAATGTGATGTTCACTATGCATATATATATATGCATGTATATATATGTGTGTGTATATATATACTATGTGTATCTATATATACACCACTATCAAGCAAAATAACATATCTATTGCCTCACATAGTTACCATTTGTATGTGTATGTATATATGTGTGTGATATGATGACATTTAAAATCAACTGTCTTTGAAAATTTCAAGTATATAAGATAGTGTTATTAACTATAGTCACTATGCTGCATATTAAACCTCCAGAACCTATTCATCTGACATAACTGAAACTTTATACCCTTTTACCTACCATATGATCTAGCAATCCCACTCTGGGTATATAGCCAAAGGAAATGAAATTAGGTATCTGCACTCCCATGTTTATTGCAGAATCATTCACAACAGTCAGAATATGAAAAAAACTTGTGTTCATTTACATATACACACACGCATAGGAATATTATTCCTATATACACAAAGGAATATTATTCAGCCTTAAAAAAAGAAGGAACTCTTTCCATTTGCAATGACATGATGAACCTGAAGGGCATTATGCTAAGTGAAGTAAGCCATGCACAGAAAGACAAACATTGTCGTTACTCACATACATGTGAAATCTAAAAAAGTCAAACTCAGAAAAGCAGGGAATAGAATGGGGGTTGCCAGGGACTAGGGGATGGGACAAATAGCGAGATGTTCATCAAAAAATACAAAGTTCCAGATGGCTCTCATTTGATAGGACAGTGGATATCCAATCCTTGGCCATCAGATTTAATGCAGGTAGATCAAAAAAGTCATGGCATTTTTCTTACTGAGGCAAAGACAAGAAAATTTCAGGAGGCAGGAGTCTATAACTCTTTTGTAATATCCATGTGGCATGCCAGGGTGTTGGTTCATGCAAGTTCTAAACAGGATGAATTAGAAGAGACAGCAGGGAGAGAACACTGAGTTTTACGTTTAGCATCTGATCAGGTGCTATATTTTATATTCTTCGTAGTCATGCAGATTATGACCTTGGGAACATCACTGCATTCAAACAAACTTGAAGGACATTGAGCTGCGTGGTTTCCACAGACCCAGTTCTTGAGAATATTTTATCAAATTCCTCACCTGGTTCAAGATGATGTCATAGAACAGGCAAATTTTAGAAGGCCATGTCATAAGTCATAAGTCATCATTTGCAAGCTGCTTCTTTCTAATCCATTGTCTTGCTATGCCACATGTTGTTGATAGTGCTTATTCACCTGACCTCAAATACCATCTTCTCAGAGAGTCTGTCCCTGAGGACCCTATCTTAAGGCCTCCTGGCTGCCTCCACACCCATAACATGTGGAATTCACTCTCTGTTCTGCCCTCTTTTTCTTTCTTTAATTATACTTATTACAAATTATCTTTATTTGCTTGCTAATGTGTTGCTTGCTCCCTAACACCCACCCACCCAACAGAACATGAGCTCCAAGAAGACACCTGTCTCATCCACCACTCTCCCATTAGTGCCTAACTCTGTGCTGGTCTACACTGGAGGATCAAAACATATTTGGGAAATGAATAAATAAAATGCTTTAAAATTCAAAAGCTATGTGTAAAACTCTTTCTCTTGTGCAATAAATTTTACTAAAGGTAAACAGCTATTTCTGCTAGTGTTGCTCTTTTTTTCTGTTTAAATTTATTTAGGCTGGGTGTGGTGGTGCATGCCTGTAATCCCAGCATGTTGGGAGGCCCAGGCAGGAGGATCACTTGAACCCAGGAGTTTGAGACTGTGGTGAGCAATCATTGCACCACTGCACTCCAACCTGAGCTACAGAGTGAGCCACTGTCTTAAAAATTTATTTATTTTATTAATTTTTTATGATATTTTATTGATGCATAATAGATACACATAGTTTGGGGTACATGTGATAATGTATTCGTATAATTAAAATCAAATCAGTGTACTTGGGATATTCATCACATTATACGTTTGGCTTTTCTTTAAACTGTAATTATTTCAATTCTTCTGTTCTAGCTATTTTGAAATACACAATAGATAATTGCAAACCATAGTCATTCCACTGATCTATCTACCACTATGTCTTATTTCTTCTCTCAAATTGCATATTTATACCCATTAAGCATCTTTTAAGAGAATTCTGACATTCCCAGTTATGAAAAGACAATCTGATTCTTAGCCTGAGCTGACAGCTCTTGTTGAAGCCTGCTCATTCTGGATCTTTTATTCATTTACTGGGGAATGACCAACAGAAGTTCTGACCAGTGTTCAACCTTTTGTAAATTCTGAGCAGAAAATAAATTGTATGAATAGGGCATTTCTTTTTCTGTTCACTTATAAAATCTTACAGATCTGTATCAATAGTTGGTATGATGCACCAGTTTAAATTATACATGAAGTCCTACAATTCTAAATGACCACTTCAACTCCTCATTCACTGTCTCTAAGAGTTTTTATTTCTTCTACAGACCCAGCGAACTCGGCCCCATCCATACTGGATGGGTTTGACCATCGCAAAGCCATGGCTGGGCAGCGTGTGGAGCTGCCTTGCAAAGCGCTTGGGCACCCTGAGCCAGATTACCGCTGGCTGAAGGACAACATGCCCCTGGAACTTTCAGGGAGGTTCCAGAAGACCGTGACGGGGCTGCTCATTGAGAACATTCGCCCCTCGGACTCAGGCAGCTATGTGTGTGAAGTGTCCAACAGATACGGAACGGCTAAGGTGATAGGCCGCCTGTACGTGAAACGTAAGTTGGACGGTAACTTGCAAAGGTGGTGTTGGCTTCCATCGATGGAGCTCCTGTTATAAGCGAATCTCCATGTTTTCTCTGTAGCTTTCCATTAACTCCCAAAAGAGTCCAGCTGAGATCAACAGAAACCTCATTTTACAGATGTGAAAATTAATGCTCAGATGAATTCCCCAAGGTTACACAACTGGAGAGTCTTGGGTGTCAGATTTGATTTGAAGACTGTCTGATCCCCAAACCTCTGTGAGTTCCATTAGGCCACAGACTATTACAATTCCAAGATACGATTTCAAGATAACACTTCCTAGCTGATGAATTCACAACAACCAGTCTCTCTAAAAATGAACAGACTGAGAGGGTAGGATTGTTCTTTCAGCACAAGTGATGATAGCCAATCAAAGCAGTTGTCCTTTGTCTGTTCCCAGACCATTTCTGCATTAAATTTCTAAATAAGGCTATTAGCCAAAGTATGAGGCTCAAACATACCCAAATATTAGACTCGTGCCTGGTATTTTAGATCATCTACTCCAAATATGATGGATATATTTGATCTTCCATTGATTATTGATTGCCTTGGCTGCCTTGAGGAATGTGTTGAGAAGGATACTGAAGGCAGATTTGGAGGAAGGAGGGATGTGATTGCAGGGTCACAATCTAATCTACTCAAACACCCTCAATTTTGCTCATGCAGAAACCAAATTAAAGTGAATTACTCAAGATCACATGGCCAGAAAAGGAAGGCAGAGCCTTGGTCAGAGAGGAGGTCTTAGTTGCCAATATAATACTCCTTTTTTGAAAATATATTTTTACTTGATGAACTAAATTGAACAGATTTAACCACAGGAATCTCACACTGAAAATAGAAGTGTTTTCTTACTTCCCCCTCCACCTCCCCGCCCAGCCCTAACCCTGTTTATGGAACTTTCTCTTCAATGTCAACCTGAGTGTAGACTGCCTTAGCATAATACCAGCCTAAGAGAATATATTTACATTAAATACCCAAATGACTATCTGGAACAGGCTGTCTAGCCTGAGTCCTGCAAAATATTTGAACATGTTTAGTCTGGGATTAGAAAGAAATGGATGACAAAATCTACAGTTACACTTCTATGCTGAAGAATCATGTGGATAAAATATGCAGCATTGGACAGCCAGCCACAGGCTCAAAGTCTCTTCTACGTTAAAAGACCTCTCCTAGCTCCCTGTTTTCTGCTGAATAAAGTTGATATCTTAGGATGGCACTGAAGGCATCTCAAGCAAATCTGTCTGGCCGTATTTCCCCTTGTTTTGCATTAAAACCCACTTATGGCTGGGCGCAGTGGCTCGCACCTGTAATCCCAGCACTTTGGGAGGCTGAGGCAGGTGGATCACAAGGTCAGGAGATCAAGACCATCCTGGCTAACATGGTAAAACCCCGTCTCTACTAAAAATACCAAAAATTTGGCTAACTGTGGTGGCAGGCGCCTGTAATCCCAGCTACTTGGGAGGCTGAGGCAGGAGAATGGCATGAAGCTGGGAGGTGGAGCTTACAGTGAGCCGAGATCTCACCACTGCACTCCAGCCTGGGCAACAGAGCAAGATTCCGTACCCCCCCCCAAAAAAGAAAAAAAAAAACAAATTGCAACCTCAAGCATAAATGGGATAATAACCTATTCCTGCTAAATCTAACTTCTTTCTAATTCCTGCACAAACCATTCCTTTCCTTATTGCAAGTCATATTACTAATGTTGCTTCCTCCACATAAAAGATTATTTCCTAATACTTAGTTATCTAACACTTCCCATCTCTCTTAGCCTCCATCTGCAACGATGTGTTGTTCCCCATTCTCCTCCTGTCTCCTCAACTCAGAGTATGTTACTGCTCTCTCTCTAAAGGCGTTTATCACTGCATGTATTTTAAAAGCCTTTATTATTAATGTGCTTATTTTTATCATTGTTCTCTTCTTCCACATCTAGGTGATTCTCCAGTGCTTCTGGAATGTTCTCTGCCTCCCTTCTGACTGCTTCTTCTAGCTGCAGAAGAAAACAGCTTCCTCGTTCCCGTCTCTCTTCTCTGTTGGAAAGCATTCTCTTGGACTCCAAATTCAGAACTGTCTTCTTGTCAAGCTCTTCCCTTTTCCTTAGGCTCTGTTTCATTTGTAGAGCTTCAAATTCCTTGCCTCTGAAAATAAGCTCTGAATCTGTACTTGTAGCCTTGGCTTCCTTCATGAGTGTCAGACAAGTGTGTCAACCAGCTTTCTTTCAGAAATTTCGCTGGCACTTCAAAACAACAGTGTCGGATACCAAACTAAACTCTCCACCACCTCTTCCTTCCAAGTGGCTCTTGTTATTATTACCAACATCTTCCTCCCTGTCATCCATCAGATGCAAACATGAAATCTTGGGTGCTCTTTAAGCCTTTCCTTTCTACATCCTGCCAAGTCCTGCCATGTCCTGCCGAGTCCTGCCAAGTGATACAAACTGAATCTCACAGTTAACTCAGCTCTGTTCTCAACTTCTGTCCTGCCTTAGATTGGATCCTAATTGTACCTACACTAGACATGTGTAATGTCTTCACTGACCGGTTTTCCTCACCCTCATTTGTCAAAAGACCTTTGACTTAGTGATTCCATTAAAAGTATGTTTGAGCTGGGTGCAATGGCTTGTGCCTGTAGTCCCAGCTACCCAGGAGGCTGAGGCAGAAAGGAGGAGGAGTTTCAGGCTACAGTGAGCTATGATTGTGCCACTGCACTCCAACCTAGGTGACAGAGCAAGGCCCCGTTTCCGGGGGGGGGGGGGGGGAAGACTTATTTGCTAAGCATTTTTGAATGCCTTCTTTAGTTATCTTTGTTTAATTCCAAAATCTTAGGGATTCTCTGTTGCATCCAAAATGAATCAGAAACTCTCAGACATGCCCCTGCTCCCTGCCTTAATTCATGTGGTTCCCAATCTCTGTGATTCCTTCTTTCCATTCTGACTGGTCTCAGTTCTATCCATCCTTGATATCTGGATTTCCTGCTCTTCCCAACCACCCTTCTCCACATGTGCTATCTCTCTAAGGCCCTTGCATCACTCTGGTTGGTTATTACAGCCATTTATTGCCTTTTCTTATCAACCTAGAAGACTGAGCTCCTTGAAAACAAAGTGTGGTGAGATGAAAAGTTAGGAACAACTGGGGTAAAAAACTTTTTTCACCCACTTTTTGATGGGGTTGTTGTTTTCTTATAAATTTGTTTAAGTTCCTTGAGAATTCTGGATATTAGACCTCAGTCAGATGGATAGATTGCAAAAATTCTCTCCCATTCTGTAGGATGCCTGTTCACTCTGATGATAGTTTCTTTTGCTGAGTAGAAGCTTATTAGTTTAATTAGATCCCATTTGTCAATTTTGGCTTTTGTTGCAGTTGCTTTTGGTGTTGTAGTCATGAAGTCTTTGTCCATGCATATGTCCTGAATGGTATTGCCTAGGTTTTTTCCTAGCATTTTTATGGTTTTAGGTTTTACATTTAAATCTTTAATCCACCTTCAGTTAATTTTTGTATAAGGTGTAAACAAACCTGTACATTCAGCACATGTATCCCAGAACTTAAAGTGAAATAATAACAATAGCAAAAGGAGAAGATTGCCAGAATGGATTAAAAAGCAAATCTTAGCCATCTGCCATCTACAAGAGATGTTTGTTAATTTAAAAGATGTATTTATATGTCTTCTGTCCTCCATGTGCTTCTGTTAAGCAATCAGAGGTCATTAAGATCTTTGTTTCTCTATATGTCATTTGCCATTTTTGCTATCTGCCTTAAAGAATTTCTCTTTATTTTTGGTTTTCTATAATTTGTAATATGACTAGACAGGATTTTCATCAGATTTTTCCTGCTCGGCACTTTCTGACGTTTAAAAATCTGTAACTATATGTCTTTCACTAAAAATTTTGTTTTGTTTTGTTTTGCCATTTACCTGTTGATTAGATTTGGCTGAGTTACTTAAGCTCTCTGAATAACCATTTTCTGTTTTGTAAAATGGAGATAACACAAAAATTACAGGATTAGGAGAAGACTGACTTCAATGACCTATGAAAGATAGTCAATAATTTTATAGAACATGCTAGTTGCACCATAAGTATTACTCCATTTTTCTTGCCTGTGAGTTTAACCTCATCCTTGGCACATGACAGATGCTCAGTGAATGCTTTCTACATTGGATTAGGGTTGTTGAATTGAAAACATGGGAAGGTGAGGATGAAAGTTTGATCCCTGTCTAAATCACTCAGCCTCATTTTAAAGAAAATCTCTGTTTCATGGTCACAAATTCTAATACCAACCCATTTGTTGGTCGGTTTGTTTGTTTGTTTTTTCCCCACAATTGTGTGTTATTGGCCCTTGGTAAACCACATATGGCATATGAGTGAGTACACGTGTGTGTGAGAATGCCCAGGGTAAACCCACCAGTGCCACCTTGGGACAAGGCAAATTAGGATTTATATGTTCAATGTTCAATACTTATGTCACTATTGGTAGCCAGCACATTGCATTTTTTTTTTTTTTTTTTTTAAGACAGAGTCTCACTCTGGTTGCCCAGGCTGGAGTGCAGTGGCACGATCTTGGCTCACTGCAAGCTCCACCTCCCAGGTTCATGCCATTCTCCTGCCTCAGCCTCCCAAGTACCTGGGACTACAGGTGCCCCCCCACCACGCCCGGCTAATTTTTTGTATTTTTAGTAGAGATGGGATTTCACCATGTTAGCCAGGATGGTCTCGATTTCCTGATATCATGATCTGCCTGCCTTGACCTCCCAAAGTGTTGGGATTACAGGTGTGAGTCACTGTGCCCGGCCTGCATTTCTTACTGTCAGTGGATTTAAATCAACATCCTCACATAGACTCAGTGAGAAGGCAGTTTGACCAACATTATTCCATTTGTTGCATAGAGAAATAAAGCCAGAAATTAAAAATAGCGAAGAGGATGTTCCCAAACAAAATGTTCCTCTGTGAAATAATATGGCTCGTAGGAACTGTATGGAGTATGACTGCAGTGATGCACTTGCTTTGTTGAAAGTCCAGCCTATTGTCCAAATGCTATCTAGTGATGTTTTTACCTTTTTTTCTCTCTCTCTCTTACTAAAACCTCCAGAGCCACTGAAAGCCACCATCAGTCCCAGGAAGGTTAAAAGCAGCGTGGGTAGCCAAGTTTCCTTGTCCTGCACCGTGACAGGAACTGAGGACCAGGAACTCTCCTGGTACCGCAATGGTGAAATCCTCAACCCTGGAAAAAATGTGAGGATCACAGGGATCAACCACGAAAACCTTATTATGGATCACATGGTCAAAAGTGACGGGGGCGCATACCAGTGCTTTGTGCGCAAGGACAAGCTGTCCGCTCAAGACTATGTGCAGGTGGTCCTTGAAGGTCAGTGGGCCTCGTTACAGGGTATGGCTGAAAAAGAACCCAAACCCAGAGCCCTCAGAAAAGAAGAAGACAGGGCAAAGCAGTGCTGATCGCTCAGTTCTGGGCTCTCTGTCTGTCTCACCAGCTACTACTCTACCCTAATTTTTCAAGCTAAATCAGGCAAATGGGAGAGAAAGTTCTGATGAGAATGAAATTGTTTCATATTAGAAGTAATGTAAAGTAACATAAATGTTACCCACTCGTTAGTTGTAAGTTATTTGCCAAGAATGAAATCTTAGAAGAAACCACAATTAACAGTTTTGTTGATCATTCATCTCTAGACCAGGGTCTTTCAAGAATACCTTGCTTGGGGAACTTTTTTCTTATTTTTTTTTCTTGAGATGGAGTTTCGCTCTTGTTGCCCAGGCTGGAGTGCAATGGCGCAATCTCAGCTCATCGCAACCTCCAGCTCCTCAGTTCAACCCATTCTCCTGCCTCAGCCTCCCGAGTAGCTGGGATTACAGGCATGAGCCACCACACCTGGCTAAGTTTGTATTTTTAGTAGAGATGGGGTTTCTCCATGTTGGTCAGGCTGGTCCCAAATTACTGATCAGGTGATCTGCCTGCCTCAGCCTCCCAAAGTGCTGGGATAACAGGCATCTTGGGAAACTTTTTTATGTGTTGTGGGATCTTTAGCAGCGTCTTTGGCTCTTTTCCACTAGATGTATGCTAGGAGCACCTTCCTCCAAGTTGTTACAAGCAAAAATGTCTCCAGACATTGCCAGGTGTTCACTGGGTGGGGTATGGGCAATAGCCTCCAGTGGAGAAGTACAACTTCAGATTCAAAATGCAGAGCGAAATGTCAATACAGTGGTTGGTGGAGTGAAAAAATGGCATCTGTTTGGTGCAGTTGTCCCTAGATCCATCCAAATGTTCACAGATTTAAGTAAATGAAATTTGTGAGGAATTATTTTGTGGTATAATAACAGGTTTTAGGTATGTGATACAGTTTGCTTTTTTTTTAACTGGTTACTGCATACTAAATCTTCAAGCTGATCAGTCAGCCAGAGAAAGAAGCTATCACAGGCAACATATGTTTATCACTACATGATTGAACTAGCTTCTATCTATGTATTTGTGTGTCTCGTTGGAAATTATGTCCTTCTAAATAATTTAAAATTCATCTGATATCAATTGATTAAAATAATAAAATGATTTTGATATAGCCTAAAGGGAGAACAAATAAAACACATTGATATATGAAAGTAAGATTAAATATATCTTGATTATAAGAGCATATTTCTGTTATTCTTTTTTAACCTTAGCTAATTTTTTAAGAAGTAGCAGGCTTAGCAATGAGATTCCTATTTTGATTCCGTCATTTCATTGGAGACAGTGAGATTTTTAAAGCAGAGGTGAAATTAGCTGAAAGCATGGTATTCATATTAAATGCCTGACACTGTGTTCCGTATAATAATTAAGTGAAGAAAGTAATCAATTTGTGCAGAACCAGTTTGCTAAGGATGATGCACTCTAGTCCTTACATAGTCACTATTTTTAGATTCTTTGTAGAAAAAGGAGAGATTACCTGTCTAGGCCCAGTTACCTCGGCAACCATTTCATGCAACTAAGAAAACCTAAAGACCATATTGATAATCCATAATGATGTCAGAAGAGTTCAGGTTATCAGAGTGACAGCAAGAAAGATTTCAAAGACACTCAGGTCTCCCTGGGAAAATAATGTCTGCTTTCATCTCCAAAAGAGCCTGTCACTTGAACTAAAAAGGGGGCCGAGGAGTACCGCCAGCACACTCGCGGATTTATTTGTCGCATGTCAGCTTCCATTCAGGACAAGAAGCTTCACTTTATTTTTTTTTCTCTTCTGAGAGATGACAGTGCTAATGTAGCAAAAGAAAGCAGAAATGGAATTACAAATACATATCTAGTACCTGCTTTAAAAGAATGTCTGGCTAATTTCCTGTGGAAAACAAAAATACTCCAATTATTCTCACTGAAATAGTGATGGATTAAAGTAAAACTATAAAAATTTGTAATACTATGAACTAGGACTGATCATAGATACAATGGAGAATCTGGGAATATTTCCTATGAGGCTATAAAATGGAATTTAATAACTATAGGTTCAGGATAAAACCATAATACCTTGAAAATGGAATGATTTTTAAAAAAGAATAATAAAGGTTTCCAGTTCTGGGAATGGTAAAATAGCATATATCAGACTAAGTCCCAAGATGATAAAACACAAGAAACTTTGGGAAAAGCAAAAGTATATATAGACACTTGAGAGACACCAAAAGCAAATTGGAGAGTGTCCTCTTCCACTGAGGACACAGCTGAACTCCAAAAATGGGGGGGAGAATGCAAGTGTGCAATAAAAAAAATAATTAGACAAAAAACAGGACTCTGCAACCGAAGGACACAAGACAAAGCAAGCAGTAGAAACAAATCATGAGAGGACCCAGACGTTAGAACTGGCAGACAAGGACTTTACAGCTGCTATTTAAAATATGTTCAGTAACTTACAGGAAAATATGGACTGAAAGAGTGAACGTATGGGACAGACTAACAGAGAAATTGAAACTGTAGAAAAGAATCCATAGAAATGAAAAATACACCATATTTGCTTTAATACAAGATTAGAGAAGGAAGAAGAAAGTATCAGTGAACTTGAAGATAAATCTTAGAAAATTATCCAATCTGAAGCATGGGGAGAAAGAAGACTACAAAGAAAATGATTAGCGCTTCAGTGACAAGTAGGACATCATCAGATAACCTGACAGACACGTATGATTAGAGGCCCAGAAAAATAGGAGACAGGGAATGCGGAAGAAAAAAGTATTCAAAGAGATAATGACCTTAGTTTTATCAACTTTGGCATAAAAGTAAGGTTGCAGATCTAAGAAACTCAGCACACTCCAAAAATAAACACAAAGAAAATTCTATGTCAGTACATCAGAGTTAAGCTGCTGAAAACCAAAGATAAAGAGAAAAACTTAAAAATCTGAGGGAGGAAAAATATTACATAAAGGGGACATCAAGAACAAATGGTGGATGATTCATCAGATATTTTGGAGGACAGGAGACAATGGAGCAACATCTTTAAAATATTGAAGAGAAAACAAAAAGACACAAGCCCTGCCAACGTAGACTTCTATAGCAAAAAAACCAACAACAACAGGCTTTAAAAATGAAGGCAAAATAAAGATATTTTCAGTAATAAAAAGGTGAAAGAATATGATGTCAGCAGCCCTGCACATTAGGAAATGATAAATGAAGTCATGCTGGATGTAGAGAATGGACACTTACATCTATAGGATATAAATAACATGGAACAGAAATGGAACATAAAATGGAAACATATGTATAGGAACAAATACCATGAGAAATGGTAAACATATTCATAAATATTTAGCAAAATTGTGTTTTATTTTTTAATTTCTTTAAACAATTGATGATTATAACATTATAAAATTACCACACTTGGCCATGTGCTGTGGTTCACACCTGTAATCCCAGCATTTTAGGAAGCAGAGATAGGCGGCTCACTTGAGGTCAGGAGTTTGAGACCAGCCTGGCCAACATGGCAAAATCCCGTCTCTATTAAAAATACAAAAACTAGCCAGGTGTGGTGGCACGTGCCTATAATCCCAACTACAGGCAGAAGCAGGAGAATAGCTTGAACCCAGGAGGTGGAGGTTGCAGTGAGCTGAGATCCTGCTACTGCACTCCAGCCTGGGCGACAGAGTGAGACTCCATCTCTGAAAGTACAATACAATACAATACAATACCAACACTTTATTATAGAATTAATATAATAAATAGATGTAATAACAAAAAGGGAAGAATTATTTGTTGCAAGGATCTTACATTTCACATAAAGTACTGCAATCTTAACTTTTAGTAGACGTAATTTAAAACATACACACCCACATAGATATACATATAGGGGTGTGTGTGTGTGTGTGTGTGTAAAAATGGAACTTATCTTGTAAATGCAAGATTGGAAGAACATTAAAAATCTAATCTGTGTAAGTGACTATATTAATAGAATAAGGGAGGAAATCCAATTGATTATCTCAATATATACAGAAAAACTCATTTGATGAAACTTGAATCCATTCAGCATAAAGAATCTCCAGCAAACTGGAGACTCTGGAGAGCATCCTTGACCAGGTAAGTGGCATCTGTGAACAATCTACAGCTAAAATCATACTGGTTAAACACTAAATGTTTTTCATTTAAGATTGAGACCAAGGCAAGGATGCCCACATCCACCACTTCTATTCAACATTATACTAGCAACCCTAGTTAAACTTGAGTAGAAATAAAATACATGGAGTTTGGAAAGGGAAAATTTGCAGTTGTCTTAATTACAGGCATTGTTGTTTACAAAGAATATGACAAGGAAACAAAGCAATTTCTAAAAGTGAGTTTAAAAAGTCATTGGATATAAGAATGATATACAAACTGCAATTTTATTTCTGTATACTGAGAACAAACAATTGGAAACTAGATTTTGAAAATTTCGTTTACAATAGCATAAAACATAAGATAGGAATATATTTAAAACAAATGTGAAAGATTTCAACATACAAAAATACAAAACTCTGCCAATATAAAATTGAAATAACCTAAATAATTGAAAAGATATACCATATTCAAGGATTAGAAAACTAAACATTCTTAACAATTCTCTATAAAATGATAAATGTGATTTCAAGCAAAACCAGGGCATGGTGGCTTGTGCCTGTAATCCTAGTATTTTGGGAGGCTGAGGCAGGGAGATCCCTTTAGCCCAGGAGTTTGAGGCTGACCTGGGAAACATGGCAAAACTTCATCTCTACAAAAAAAAAAAAAGAAAGAAAAAATAGGTGTAGTGGTGTGCACCTGCAGTCCCAGCTACTTGGAAGATTGTGCCACACCAAGGACAACAGAGGGAGACACTGTCTCCAAAAAAACAAAAACAAAAAACAAAAAACATACACACACATATATATGTACCTTTTCAACAAATTAACACTGAAACAACTCAATAAATGTATGGCAAAGAATGAGTATTAATCCCTACATCACACTTCATATCCACACAGAATTAAGTTGCTATCCATATAGAATTGAATATAAAGTATAAAGCAATACAGTCTCCAAAAGAAAACATAGAATAATTCTTCATGATTTGCAAATAGGTAACAATTTCTTAGGACACAGAAAGCATTAAATGTCAACACAAGTACATTATTAAGAAAAGATAAAGGCAACCACAGACTGGGATAAAATATTTTATACACACACAAATATATGTGCTATATATATGTTGACATATATAATCTCTATAGGATATCGGACAAATGTATCAGATCATTATAAGATATCTGACATAGATAATCTCTCTATATATATTTCCTTGTATTTCAAATACATAAAGATTTAAATTTGTTGTATTCCACAACAAATCAAGAACAAAAAGGCAAACAGTCTAATATAACAATGGCCAAAGATTTGAGCAGATACTCACTAAAGGAAACACACGGCTGGCCAATAGGCACATAAAACACGTACCTTCCATGGTATTTCTGGGGAAAATATACAACCTGCATTTAGTTATGAGGAAATATGAGACAAACCCAATTTCAGCAACTGACTACAAAATTACTCTTCAAAAATATAAAAGTCAAGAAACACAAAAGAGGCTGAAGAATATTCCAGATGAAAAGAGACTGAAATGACATGAAACATAAATAATGGGTGACACAGACTCCACTGGAAAAAAACAGTGACGAAAGATATTAGTGGTCAACAGACAGAATTTTGCTGTGAACAGTGCGTTAGATAATAGTACTGTTCCAAAGTCACATCTTCTAATTATATTCTAAGTGTACTCTGGTTGTGATGAAATATATGCACGTACAAAGCATGCGTACTCTATTATTATGTTTCTTCTAAGCTCAAGCACAGGCAAAACCAGCACATCCTAAGAGGAATCATAGCAGTGATCTATGTTGGATGGGGGTTTATTGAAAGGAGCCCTTAGGGAATTTTGGTGATGGAAATGTTTTATATCTTGATCATTTTGGTGGTTATTCTGGTGTGTATATTTAGCAAAACTAAGCTATACACTTAAGATCTGTATATTTCACTGTATGTAAAATATACCTACAAAAAGAGAAGTATAACCGAAGAACACTTTGCTAAACCCATGAGTTTTCAGAGCTTAATGTAAAAACGAGTGAAAAGAAATCTACAGCTAAACACACTTTACAAAAACCACGGAATTATGAAGGACACGTGAAATAACTCCAGTACTCCTAAACATTAACGACTGATCACGGACAATGAATAGCAATCATGATGACATCTAACTTCTCCGTAAAATTAAACACAGGACGTGATGAGGCAACGTCTGCAGTGCGTTAAAGACAAAAGCATCGATTTTGCATGTTAATATTTTAAAGGTTTCTTTTTCATCTCTGACAGTAAGAGACAAAATGCTTACAACCCAAGGACACTGCAATATGCTACTTATGAGCATATCTTGGAGAAAACAAACTCCAGGGCCTTCTCCAGCCACCTGAAACATGAGCTGGAATGAATAAGTGAGATTCAGGAATTTGGGAAGGAATGGATGGTAGAGGGGTGGAGGGAAGAGCTGCAGCACAGCCCCACCATCATGAAGGCCCTACATAACTGGCCTCCCCGGCCAAGAACTAGGCCCCCAGGTTTTGGGGGAATGAGTGGCACTTTCCTCAAGGATGTTTGGAACTATTAACCATTCACTGTTGCCTTTCCCTGATGGAATTGCAAGCTATCCTAAATTTTGCTTGCCTCCTTTGTTTTTGTTGATAATACTTTCCAATTTTCAAGAAGAAAGATATTCAGAAATGGAGATATATTTTTTATAATAAAAATTAAAAACTAAAAAAAAAAAATCTAGTCATTCTTATCTTTCCTTATGGGACAACCCTTTAATTGAACACAAAAATTCTTTTAAAAAATAAAAAATGTCCCCTCCAGCAAGGTCTCTTACCAGACTCAGAAATCCTGTGGCATGTGATTACAATTATGTCCAAATGACCCACTTATGCCTAGAAAAAATGTGTCACAGTGTTGATTTGTATGCCTGAGGCTGGCTGACCTATTGGTGACTTTTCTTCTGATTTTCATACATTTCCTTTAATATGCATGTATTGCTTTTTATAAATGGAAAAACATATATAAAAGAAACATGCATTTGTAACTATAATAAGAGAAAAAAACCATATGGATGATAGAAAAATAATGGAATATGAAAATTTGATCTATGTAAACATACTGAAAATTTCTGTGGAAACTTCTCTGAGATTAAGATCCTAGTTTGCCTGCGACAGTTCTGGGTCACGCCTGTTCTCTTGGCATAATTAGTAGTCGTTTCTGTTTCAGCCTCAAAAGTGTCCCAGGTTGGATGTTAAATTATATGACCGGCCTACTTAAGTTACTTTTAGAGATATTTAAAACATGCTTAAGTACCCACCCTACTTAAGGGATCTTTAGAGGTTTTTAATACATGGCATTTAATGCAAACTTTATTTAGCTTCTGCCCATCCTCAGAGACTTCATGGAAGTTTGCATGCAGTTACCATTTGTAATTAAAGCTGTAAAAGAGGAATTCTTATGAGAAAATGATGAAGATGAGATCATCAATCTCTCAGTAGTCTCCTATGTTCCTGTAAACAATTCCCTAGTGAGAAAACCCCAAATAACTTGAGGAAGTATTAGGTTGGTGCAAAAGTATTTGCTGTTTTGGCCATTACTTTTTGCAATCACTCTTGCATCAGCCTAACAGATAAAGTGACTGTGGGGGTGAGCGGATGTGAATTTTCCCTCTATTTATAACTTTGTGTGAGGAAACACCAGTTTTAAACTAGGGACTTCTTGGGAGCTGTGATTGTTTAACCCGAACATCTAAGTTGTATTACCATTCCTCTTAAGTCAGTCAGGAAATACAGAAACAGTTTATGAAAGCTTGCTAATGCTGTGCTTACCTGTTTTGAAAATAGTGAACTCTTGTTCTGATTAACGTTTTGCCTTATCAATAAAACCAGACCTTTTTGGTAATGTTGAACAACTACGACATCTACCTCCTAGACATTAAAGAAATGTACTTGGAAGTTCTTTAATTATTTGTATGTGCCACTTTCTTCCATAATTTGTTTTCCTGCAGATGGAACTCCCAAAATTATTTCTGCCTTTAGTGAAAAGGTGGTGAGTCCGGCAGAGCCGGTTTCCCTTATGTGCAACGTGAAGGGAACACCTTTGCCCACGATCACGTGGACGCTGGACGACGACCCCATTCTCAAGGGTGGCAGTCACCGCATCAGCCAGATGATCACGTCGGAGGGGAACGTGGTCAGCTACCTGAACATCTCCAGCTCGCAGGTCCGGGACGGGGGAGTCTACCGCTGCACTGCCAACAACTCGGCGGGAGTCGTCCTGTACCAGGCTCGAATAAACGTAAGAGGTGCTTGTCAAATCAGCTCCTCAAAAAAACACACATAACTCATTGTAGTGGAGAAGAAGATTTCTGCATGCACCGAGCTGGGTCTTGGAATGCCAGAGCGGATTAACTGTTGCTTTCCATTTCCTGCCCTCTCCTTCCTACTCAGGAATGGCACTGACTGGGTTAATGTTGGAAATGGCATTTTGGTTTCTGTAGTCAGCTTGTTCTTTTTTACTCTAGATCCGTTCACCTGATGTTTCCTTTCCTGGTTTATGCTCTGCATGCCCTTTCCCTTCTCCTCCTCTTCGGTTCTTCCACATTCATGGTAAACCTTCATGTACATGGTATTAAACTTACATTCATGCTGCAACGTGGCGTAACCTCCATCGTCATCCTGGATTTTACAGAGAGAGTTAAACAATTGATCAATGGCTGCCAGTGTTTTCACCAAAAGTGCATGATTGTCCAGTGTAGACTAGTTGCTTTCTATTAATTAAATTGCCTTTTATCTTGTAATTTTTAATTCAAAACATTTTCATAGAAGTAGCAGATAAAGTATTTAACACTTAATTCATTTGAATTTAAGAAAAGGAAAGAAAAACCTTCTTTGTAGAAAATGCCACATGCAAAAATATTTGTTTAACTGAAAAAGATGTGCTTACATGAATAGAATCTACATTTTTAACTCAAGGAAAAGCGTCCCCATCTCCCCACATGAGATGTACCCTTAAATTATTTTCAAGAGTTTCTTTGTGTCTCTCCAGGGCCTGCAAGCATTCGACCAATGAAAAACATCACAGCAATAGCGGGACGGGACACATATATTCACTGTCGTGTGATTGGCTACCCATATTACTCCATTAAATGGTACAAGAACTCTAACCTGCTTCCTTTCAACCACCGCCAAGTGGCATTTGAGAACAATGGAACTCTTAAACTTTCGGATGTGCAAAAGGAAGTGGACGAGGGGGAGTACACGTGCAACGTGTTGGTTCAACCACAACTCTCCACCAGCCAGAGCGTCCACGTGACCGTGAAAGGTAAGCCCTGTTCTTCCGGTTCCCACACATCTCATTCCAAAGCCCGACTACTTCCCAGACCAATGATTTGAAGTCGGGTAATCTAAGATCTGCTTATTTAGAGCAGGATAATTGTACAGGGTGAAGAATGACAGGGAACATGAGATGTCCTCTTTACTACTGACTGAATCTTCACAGGACCTTTAGTTGATCTAATTTTCTCTCCAGGTGGAATTTTGGCTTGCTTTTCCAGAGGGCATGTGTTGTTAACATTACAACAGAAAAAAAAAAAGAAGCACATCATTGGCTTGGTTATCTAGTCGTCTTTCAGATAATTTTTAAGTGGATAACTTTCTTTTCCTCAAACCTCCTAAAAGCAAGGTCTCTTAGAATGTAACTGGAAGGGATTTTCTGTATTGAATGAGGATTTCAAACAAACGTCTTATCTTCTGTAGATGAGCAGGTCAAAGCAACAACATAGAAATTATATGTTTAAAGGATTCCACAGAGCGTTTTTCTCATTAAATTATTTGCATCATGGCATGGACTGTCGTGGAATCTACCTGTCAGGATGATCTTTAGAGATCCTGCATTTCAACTACAATTTCCTTACCAGAAAAAACAGTAAGGTGATCAGACTCATCCAAGGATACACAGCTTTGTAGTGGCAGAACCTTAGATAGGCTCGTTTCTTCTATTCTCCAAGTCAGTTTCCTGAGCTGAATATGAAATAAAATTGTTTTAATTATGTAAATAATCTACCTGAGGTAGGTCCTAGGAATAGAACTAATATGTTATAAAACTGTTTCTAAAACCTGTGGGTGTTGCTTCTAGCCGCACTGAGCTGCCTTTCTGAGATGTCCAATGTATCTCCCCAAGTACCAATAATTGGCTTTTAGTTGCCCTTGTTACAAAGTTGCATGGGTTTCCTGTGGTCTTCCCCAACCTTCTTTTTCTACCGACCCTGTGAGTTTTACTTTATTGAGAACACCTACAAACAGACACACACACACACACACATGAAAATAATAATATATGTATATTATTATTATGGGGCATATATATATTACATACATTATATATTGTAGAATATGTATTGTGTATTGTATATTAGATATGACTGCACATATAATAACCATGTATCTTGAGAATTTCCTCAAATCACTAGATATTCTTGGTAAACCAGGCTGGTAATAGCTGCATAAAGGTTCGTTTTGTGGTTGTGTTTATTCTTTAATCCTCATTTACAGAACATCTGCTTCATGCCAGGCACTCCTCTAGACACCGAAGAATGCAATAATGAAAAAGGTCTGCAAAGTCCTTCCCCTCATTGACTCTCTTCTCAGTCAGGATAGAGAAATAATAAACAAATAAAGCAAGTGAATAAACCAGAAAACACCTAATGGTGCTCCATACTATGCAGAGAATTAAAACATGGCAGTATCTTAATGGTTCATTGCAATAGTCAGATGCCATATCAACACATTTGCTGTACTCTGCCATCTTAAAATTCACTGGTCTGTCATACCCTTGGAAGGAATGTTTTACCCACACATGATTTTGTAACATAAAAAGTTGATTATTTGGAAGTGATTGGTTCACTGTGTTATGCAGATCTTCCCAATGTTGATACAATTTGTTATACAATATCAAAATATCACAACTACTAACATTACCATGATCTCATCAGAAAGTCTTCAAGTAAACTGTCAAGTTCATGCTGATGGACACAAGTTTTCTAAAATTCTATTCTTTCTTGAAAGATTCAATTTTATTATTTATAATAAACACCATCAATTGTAATCGTAGGAGTGATGGGCTCATTTCTTTGTAAGAAATTGTTTGACAAATAGAAAAGACTGCATAACCATTGATTTTAGGTAGCCATTCTTTTAAGAAAGAAATGGAATTCCATGAAAAAAAAAAAAAAGCAGCTGCTCAAATTTGCAACTTAAGCAAGTACAGACATACTCTGACATGAAGTATGACATTCACATCAGACATACTCTGACATGAAGAAGACAGCCCCATGCTGCTCAGGAGGCAGAGGACACACTGTGCCTTCTTCCCATTTATTACACAAGACATACAACATTAAAAATAACATGAGCTTTAGGGTAAAAATGTAATAAAACTGTTCTTTTTCTTGCTTCATTGTCTGTAAATGAATCTGGCATTTTTAAAAATCCAACTCAGACTATGCGTTGGTAAACAGTACAATGAACAGTCATCCTGTTAGCGTCGCTGCTGGGATTCATGGTAAGGCTCAGCAGTCCCACCCACCATGGCTTTTGCTCCAACGGTGCAAATATCAACACCATGAGAAAGGCAAACAGCACCTCAGCATTGTCATGAAAAAGATTTTCTTCTTAGAAATCACCTAAAATGGTCTCAGGGATCCCTACAGGTCTGTGAGCTACATTTTGAAAACATCTAATACAGTGCTAAAATTTGAGTTTATTTCTAATGTTTGACCATTACAAAGGAGGTATCAGATGAACTTTTTTATGCATTGGCCTTTGTCTGATTTTAAGATCATTTTTTTTCAAGAAAAATTTCCAGAAGTATGTCCATTGAATAAATAGGTATAATATTTTAATGTAATTTTTAGGAGACATAAATTTAAACAAAAGCTCTTTGAATCATTAACTTTTGCTCTTTAAATTTGCCAGATCATTATAAATCAGTGTATTCATCTTGATCTTTTTGAAGTGACAGAAACCAATTCAAACTAGCTTATGGCCAAAAGAATAATTTATCGTCTCTTAGAAACAATATATTTGTGATTTTAGGAAGTAATTCTATTGAATAATTTTGTCTTCAGCAGCTTCTTTTCTTCTAAACACATATCATATAGTATAAAACTTGTCAGCTCCTTTGCAAATACTTGCAAACAAAGGAAGGAAAATATTTTTTTTTTTTTTGCCTGGAATTTTGTGGTATTTTATTGCCTGGAAAGAAATGGCAGTTGTTGGGATTTGAGGCTTGCAAAATTTATCAGAATAGTCAGGAAAAGCTGCCTTGAAAAAGTGAGACTTTGAGCAAAGATGTGGAGGGGTTTCAGACAGTTCATAGGTAAAGGGAAGAGATAGAACCACGATGTTTAGAGTTTGCCCGGCAAGCTTGAGGAATAACAGAAAGGCTGGTGTGGCGGGAGCCAAGTGAACAAGAAAACATTAAGAGGTCCTGAGTCAGAAGGGGCAGAACCTTTTCATGGGGGACTTACTAGATCAGGACTTCGGTTTTCAGGACATGGGGTTTTCTGCTGAGTGAGATGGGGGCTTTGTTGTATGACTTTAAAAAGAAAAGTCACATGGCCAGACTAAGGTTTTAAAAGGATGCTTTTAGCCAGGTATGGTAGGACGAGCCTGTAGTCCCAGCTACTCCAGAGGCTGAGACAGGAGAATACTTCAAGTCCAGTAGTTTGAGGTTGTGGTGCACTGTATTTGCACCTGTGAACAGCCACTGCACTCCAGCCTGGGCAACATAGTGAGACCCCATCTCTAAAAAAAAAAGAATAAGGATGCATCTTATTCCTGTGCTGAGAATGGTCTATGCAGGGAAAGGGAGCAAGTAGAATGACCTGTTGGAAAGTGAATCCAAGTGAGAGATGGTGGTGGGGGAGAGCAGAGGAGGTGATGGGTAGAGGACAGACTCTGGATCTATTTTGAAGGTCTATTCAATCGGTTTTCCTAGTGGTTGGATACAGGTGTGAGGAACATAAAGACATCAAGGATCAGGTCAGGCTTCTGACCTGAGTATCAGGAAGAATGGCTTGCTTTCTACTGAGTGAGCAGAAGATGCAGTGCACCGGTTTAAGGAAGGCGATGAGGAGTCTAGTTATCGATGTGTTGAGATTGAAATACACACTAAACAAGTAAGTGGATGCTCTCAGTAGGAAATTAGATATGAGAGAGTAGAGTTCAGGAATCCAGGCTGCAGACCTGGGGACATCAGTGAACAGATGATGCTCAACACCACAGCGTGGGTGGGACCCTCACGGGACTTCATGCACCACACCGCAGGTTTTGACTTCGTATGGACAGGCTGCCCCAGCCCCCAGTCAGGCTCACATTAGAACCTTTCACCAAATATCTGAAGATAAAGTCTGACAAAAATTCAAACAAGGATTGTTTGAAATGTAAGTTTATCTCTTTTTAAATTTCCTAGATTGGCACAGATCCATGTATTGACTATGACCCTATTGGTTGCAAGGTGCAAGAACCCAAATTACCTTTGCTTCAACAGCCAAGTACAGAGGCACACTGCTGTAATCCCAGCTACTTGGGAGGCCTAGGTGTGATGTGGTACGCAACTGTAGTTCCAGCTACTCCGGAGACTGAGACAGGAGAATGGCTTGAGGCCAGGAGTGCGAGGCTGCGGTGAACTACTTCCAAAACACAGTAACAATTATACCCCATTCACAATCTTAGCCTTTACTCAGAACTTAGAAGGGTCTTAAACAAATTGACTTCTGAACATTTAAATTTACGTTTTAAAATGTTTTAATCTCAGCACTTTGGGAGACCGAGGCAGGAGGATCACTTGACGCCGGGAGTTCAAGATCAGCCTGGCCACCATAGCAAAACCCGGTCTCTACTAAGAATACAAAAAGTAGCCAGGCATGGTGGCACACACCTGTAATCCTAGCTACTCGGGTGGCTGAGGAGGGAGGGTATCTTGAACCCAGGAGGTGGAGGTTGCAGTGAGCCAAGATAGCACCACTGCACTCCAGACTGGGTGACAGAGCAAGATTCTGTCTCAAAATAATAATAATAATAATAATAAATCAACAAATAAGCTGTTTTTAAAAGAAATATTAATATGTAAATTAAATTATACTCCAACGGTCAGGATTGTAGTTCATCAAGGCTTTTTAAAAATTAACAACCGAGTATTAGGGGAGGAAAATAAGAAATCAGCTAAATTTTAGGAAAGGACTTAGAATTTTGGCTCTCCCTGTGGGTTAGGCTTGAAAGAGACTTTCTTAGTCTTTTCATGTAAATGCAGCTCCACTGCCTTTCCTGGGAGACCACACAGTGACTCTTTCACCCAGCTAAATTTGGAAGAGCAAACCTGAAGCCTTAAAAATTGGCTTCCTTGGGAAGTAGAAGTGACCCAGTTGATCCCAGCAATACTGCTGCCAACAGTGAAACCAAATTACTGTTATCTTGCCTCCAGGAGGTTCATTTTAAATATTGGATATAGCGGAGAGTATGTGCATATGTGTTTAGGTGATATTTGGAAACAATACTATTTTTTCATCATGTCTTTTTTTGATAGTAGTCATAACCCTTTGCTTATTTTAGAGCATATGCCTGCAATAAATTTTTTAAATTTCAAAGATTGATATAAATAACATGCTTATTATTGATGGTGGTTGAAGCTTAAACAGTTCTGAAATATATGTAACTATCCAGAAGTGCAAGTTTGCTGCCTTCAAACATATAGGCAGAAGTAAAAGTCCAAATCTCTTCTTTCACTTCATTTCGATTTAACAAGCAGATTTATATTTAACACATTTTCAAGCTTTGTCTTTCCCTTTTTAGGTGCCACATTGAACTTGAACGGTGCTTAATTGAGTGTTCTAATTGCTGGGAATCAACACTGCCAGGAAAGTTAATTGACTGCGGGATAAAAATGTCACCTTCTATTTATATTTATATAAAACTTTGTAGTTTACAAAACACTTTCATCTGTGTCACCTTAATTAATACAGTGACTCTGTAATGTAGATAAAGCGTAATCAGGGAAAGAATAGAAGAGGGATGAGGCTGCGCAGTCTTCCAGTAATACATTCAAGACTCAAACGCTGATGTTTTGATTCCAACACAACCCCATGGTGACTCCCAGAAGAATAATTCGTATTGCAGTGGGAAACCGGGGTAGGAGTGGAGAGAGATGAATACAAAGGACCCTGGAATAAAGCTTTTTTAAAAGTCAAGACAAACATGTTAAAATGTAGGGCAAAAGATATTGAGGGACTGATTTAAGAGAGAGAGAATTTGTTGAATTGGAGAGAGGAAAAGCAGAGAATGGATTTGGTGAAAGAGGGCAGGTCAGAATGAGAAGTGACTCCAGAAGCTTTTGCTTGGGAGATGGGGGTGCTGAGAGGAGTGATGTGGCACCTGAGTGCCTTGGCGAAAGCCTCTGGGTGACGGGATTGGTCTAAAGTGCCTGCGTATCACCATTCTGGCTTCAGACCATGGGGATTTAAAAAAAATAGACAGGAAAGCAGACTAAAATTCATAGAGAAAGATAGTTAAAATTACAGGTAAATAAATGTCTAAGAAGCACCAAGCTTTCAGAGTTATATTTTATAAGGATTTTTAAAAGTTAATATTTGCCGGTAGTGAGATGAAATGGCCATGCTAGGAATGCAGAGAACAACCAGAAACATCCACTTTTACATGTTTCATTCACTGTCTATATTTGTGGCAATTTCCCATTTTAATGTACCACAATTTTTTTTTTTTTTTACCCTGTCCTCCTTCAAATTGAAAGGAGAATTAGATGTCACTGCCAGGGTTTCCAGGTCTTGTGTTGGTGGCACTTTGTGTACCGTAGCCCAACAGCAACACTGTTCTGCACATTTTGATGTTAAAATCCTGCTTCCATGCAGCTTTTTGTCCTATGCTGTCCTATGCTGCGTCTCGTCTGTCACTATAACGTCTGGATTGCTGTTGGTGCAAGTGGGGAAATGAATGCTGAGTTAAGGCGCGGTGGCTCAAGCCTGTAATCCCAGCACTTTGGGAGGCTGAGACGGGCGGATCACGAGGTCAGGAGATCGAGACCATCCTGGCTAACA
The DNA here is from genome assembly GCF_003255815.1 of Theropithecus gelada. Lineage (NCBI taxonomy): Eukaryota > Metazoa > Chordata > Mammalia > Primates > Cercopithecidae > Theropithecus > Theropithecus gelada. Next base: position 22,670,341 of record NC_037670.1, read on the forward strand.
CGGTGAAACCCCGTCTCTACTAAAAAATACAAAAACTAGCCGGGCGAGGTGGCGGGCGTCTGTAGTCCCAGCTACTCGGGAGGCTGAGGCAGGAGAATGGCGTAAACCTGGGAGGCGGAGCTTGCAGTGAGCTGAGATCCGGCCACTGCACTCCAGCCCGGGCGACAGAGCGACACCCCGTCTCAAAAAAAAAAAAAAATAGTGCTGTGAGTTTGTCCGCTCGCCTTCCACTCGAGGTGAGCGGCTGGGGATGCCGTCTTCTAATGGCATCATTCTTCAAGGGCTGACAACAAATGTCATCTGGCCTAGGGAAGGGACAGCTTTGTGCACAGAAATAGCCTTGGCAGTTCCCCTACTCCCGCTTTCAGACATTTGCTCATTAGCTGTTCCAACCTTGGCACTATCAACTTGCACCGAATTCCAAACCCGACTCTGTCAGCAAGGAAAGGTCTTTCATTGTTAATCTGTCGCTTTCTTCCACTTTCTCCTGCTATCTCTTTAGATACTGGAGTTAGTTACAATATTGTTTATGGAAAGGACAACATTTTGACGTTATTTTTCTATTTTAGTTCCTCATTAAAGTGGAGCAATGGTTAACTTAGGCTCCAGTTTGCTGGGGTCTTTTGTGTGTGGCCATACACTGCAGCCATCCACAACTTTTTCGTATTTATTTTTCAACAACGACTTGGGAATTGCAGAGCTTCTGTTATGAATAATACAGGAGAAATATAGACCTGGGGAAAAATAGAATGGTAATGTATTAAATGTGTAATCCTTTTATGTTAATTTATTATTTAAAATGAGAATTTAAATTCTCTTTTTAATTTAATACCCTAATGCGAGAAAAGAAAACTAGTGAAGTGGGAACTTTCACTGTCCTCCCTTTTTAAATGATGCAAGAAAGCACTCATGCTTCATTGCGCTTAAATGCATGCATTTACTCAGCTACCCTGGGGATTTATGCTCTCAAGTGTCTGCAGAAGAGAAAGGTAGGATATCTGAGCACAGAACTCAGCTTCTATGGTTTCCTTCAGATAGGTTTGTCCTGGAGGTAGAATGACTTAAAATTCCTGTATTCTAGAAATCAAAGCAGGTACAGTGTGTAAGATTGGTTTCAATATCAAAGAATGCTATATATATGTATAATATATATTTATTATATATATGCCTATAATAAATATATACAATTTATTATATAAAATATATTCATATAATATATATTTGATGTTTATTATATAAATATATGCAATATATTTTATATATTGCATATATTATATATTGATTTTAAATGCATATATATGATTTTTTACATTATAAATAAAATGATATGTATTATTTACATTTTAAATAAGATGATATGTATTTCCTGTGTATAGTATAATGTTTTGAAATATATATCCATTGTGGAATGACTAAATCTGATCAATTGACATATAGGTTGCCTCACACAGTTATCATGTTTGTGTTGAGAACACTTTACATTCACTGTCAGCATTTTTCAAGAATACAGTAAATTATTAGCTATAGTCACCATGTTGTACAATAGATCTCTTGGACTTTTCCTCCTGAAATTTTGTGTCCTTTGACACACATCTCGCCAGTAACTCCAGCCCTTGAGAACCACAACCATTCTCCGTTCTATAAGATCAACCTTGTTAGATTGCACATGTGAGTTAGATGATGTGGTATTTGCCTTTGTGTGCCTGGCTTATTTCACTTAATATAATGTTCTCCAGTTCATCCATATTGTCACAAAGGGCTATAGTTCACTCTTTCTTAAGGCTGAATAGTCTTAAGGCTGAAGGTCCTTATTTTGTTTTATTTTTTATTTTTATTATTTATTTATTTATTTTGAGACAGTCTTGCTCTGTCATCAGACTGGAGTGTAGTGGTGCGATCTCGGCTCACTGCATCCTCTGCCTCCTGGGTTCAAGCAATTCTCCTGCCTCAGCCTCCCGAGTAGCTGGGACTACAGGCGTGCACCACTACCCATAGCTAATTTGTGTATTTTTAGTAGAGATGAGGTTTCACCATGTTGACCAGGATGGTCTCAATCTCTTGACCTCGTGATCTGCCCGCCTTGGCCTCCCAAAGTGCTGGGATTACAGTTATTTTATTTTAACTCGTCCCTTTTTTTGGTAACCATTGTATATGTATACCACATATTTTTTAATCCGTTCATCTGCTGGTGACCACTTAGCCACTTGATTCCATATCTTGGCTATTGTAAACAATGCCACAATGAACATGGAAGTGTAGATATCTCTTCAACATACTGATTTCATATCCTTTTCATATATACCCAGTAATGGCATTGCTAGAAAATATGGTGGTTCTATTTTTAATTTTTTTGAGGAAGCTCCATATTGTTTTCTATAGTGAGTATAGTAACTTCCTTTTCTATCAATGCAGTACAAAGCTTCTCTTTTCTCCATATGCTCACCAATGCTTGTTTTTTTCATGTTTTTGATAATAGCCATTCTAACATGTGTGAGATGATACCTCATTTTGGTTTTTTAGTTTGCATTTCCCTGATAACTAGTGATGTTGAACATTTTTTTATATACCTGTTAGCCATTTGTACGTCTTCTTTTGAGAAATGTTTATTCAGGTTCATTGCCCATTTTTTAATAGCTTCATTGAATTTGCCTATTTTCAAATCAGATTGTTTTCTTGCTATTGCATTGTTTGAATCCTTCATATATTTTGGATAGTAACCTTTTATCGGATGTATGGTTTGCAAATATATTCTCTCCTTCTATATATAGGTTGTCACTTCATTCACTCTGGTGATTGATTTCCTTTGCTGTGCAGAAGTTTTTTTTAGTTTGATGTAATCCCATTGTTCTATTTTTGTATTTGCTGTCCATGCTTTTGGGGTAATAACCAAAAGTCATTGCCTAAAGCAATGTTAGGGAGATTTTCTCCTATGTTTTCTCCTACTAATTTCATAGTTTAGGCCCTTCCATTAAGTCTTTAATCCAGTTTGAGTTTAATTGTGTATATGGCATTAGAGACACCATAAATTAGAGATAATGACCTAATTCCATTTTTCTGCTTGTGGATATCTAGTTTTCCCAACACCATTTACTGAAAAGACCCATTGTGTGTTCTTGTCTCCTAACTTTGCCCTTGTCTTCATTTGGACCTTGTTTAAGAAATTTACGAGCTCATGAAGATGCGTTCCTATTTTTTTCTGTATTTGTTTTATGTCTATATTTTTACTGTTTGCATTTAGGCCCTCAACCCCCACTGAGGTTCACAGATATAATTAAGGTGGGGTCCAATTTATTTTCTATCTATATTGAGTCAGTTATCTCAATATTTATTAAGTGACCCATGTTTTCTTCTTCTCTCCATCTACCAAGATACCATGATGGTGTTGTCAGAGGCAGTCTTCATTCTGTGAAATGTATTAACTACCTTTTTATACCCTTGTCTCACTGTAACATATTTCCGCACTTTACTAAAAAAAATGCAGCCTCTTCAAGTCAGTTATTATTAATAACCAACCTTCTCAAGAGCAATGACCTTTTCTAAGCCAAAGTCATGAAAAATACTTCTCAAGTAAATAATCTGCTATTACTAACAATCCTCATAAAGAAACTATTGGAAAAATAAGCTAAGTTTTAAAATGAATACCAGTGATTTTATGAATCTTGTTTACCTCTGTTGTTAAGCCTGGTTGTCATCACCTCTGGTTGGGGTCACATGGCTTTACTTCCATCAAAAGTCCATATAAACAAAAATGAAATAATTGCACCTCATCTAGATGATACTTTCCTCTAACTGAATAAGTAAAACATGAGATATGTTTCATTTCCTTGATGCCATGATGATTCCAATGGCTTTTCTTTTCATATTAAGGATGCAGAAAAGTAACACAGTTTTATTACAGTCTCCTGTATGAAGCTATTATTGCTCTCAACCAGGGGAAACATAACCTATCATCCTCCTTGGACCATGGTGACTCCAGTTGTTTACGTATAGAAATTGTCATGAGTTTTTAAGTTCTTGGTCATTTTAATCTTTTAAAGAAACTATCTCAACATAATATGATTATGACTTTACAATACACTCCATAAAAATAAGTTTAAAGAGACATTTCATATGAAGACTAAAATGACCCCAAGAAATTATCCAGTTCTTTCCACCACATTCCCCTTCAGGTATCTGGTTGACAATATTAGGGCATCCATTTTTCTAGAAAGTCCTTTGGAAGGAGACACTGCCATGCTTCTCAGAGCTTGTTTTACTCTTTTACACCCCCAAATTTTAAGTAGTTTATTTTTGCCTTTTTGGTATCCAACTTGCATCTTTTGTGTTTGTCTTCATTATAATGCTACTTTATGCCTTGGGATGTCTTTTTCTTGTTCCTAAAACATTTTGGTTTTTTTCTTTTTTCTCACTTGGACTTACTTAATAATTTTAAACAATTTTTAGGAAAAAAGTTATTTGCCTTCCTTTTATTTCCTTCTCTCTCTCTCTCTCCTTTTTATTTATTTATTATTTTTTTAAGACAGAGTTTTGCTGTTGTTGCCCAGGCTGGAATGTAATGGCATAATCTCAGCTCACTGCAACCTCTGCTTCCTGGGTTCAAGCAATTCTCCCACCTCAGCCTCCCAAGTAACTGGGATTACAGGGGTGAGCCACCATGCCCAGCTAATTTTTGTATTTTTAGCAGAGATGGGGTTTCGCTGTGTTGGCCAGGCTGGTCTCAAACTCCTGACCTCAGGCGATCCTCCTACCTCAGCCTCCCAAAGTGCTGGGATTATAGGCGTGAGCCACTGCACCCAGCCCCCTTACTCTTTATGTTGTTATATTTATGACTCTTTACCTCTTTTCACAATCTAGCAGTCTAAAATAAACATCCTGTAGAAGAACTACTTTGTTTAAAATCATTGTAGAAAAGTTAGCTACTCTTACCCCCGATATATTCCAAATATTAGAGATAACAACTGAATTTTTGCTCAGAACACTAGCTGAACTTGGGCCAGCTGAATGAGCAAAAACAACCAAACAAACACAGCTTATTTTTTTAAGTTCGCGAGCAACTATTTTAAAATTAATCTTTTTAACTTTTTCCCTTGCTTCTTTTTTATTCTTCTATCTTTTGCTTGCTCTGAGGGAAAATAACAAGATATTGTTCATCATGTATAGAGGGGTATAATTGAAAGAGAACTCAGCACTAATTCTTTTCTAGTCACAGTCTCAGATGAGTTAAAGTAATGTGAATGGATGATTGAAGTATATGGAGGCAGTGTCACACACAGACCTGATTTTGTCATTAATGGTGCATGCATTTTTGCTGTAGATGAAACAAACAGTTGTGGTTGGGTTCTTCAAGAAGCCAACTCTGAGATGGATGCTAGTGTGCAGGATGTTTATCAGGGAGTACCTTATGACCAATACCCAAGGAGGGAAGGACAGGAAGAAGGACTGGGTCAAGAAAGAGTGAGCTGGCATGCAGGCGAATGACAGTGAACTCTGGAGCAAGAACAGTCCTTCAGGATTGTCCTGAGTTTGGGCAGAATTGCTCCTCAATCAGTCACTGGATTGAGGACACTCCAAAAAGAGCCTGTCCTTGGGTGAAGTGGGCCTCTGCAGCTGAGACAATCTCTGAGGTGGCCAATAACTTCCAAATGACATCACCCCCTGAATTGGTGGTAACATGTCCTTTCTTGAAAGCAATCTGGTCAGTGCAACTCCTCCCACTTACGTAGATGTCAAATGGCTATAGATGTGCATCTTAAACACCTTTTCCCAAATACTTTTTTTCATTAAATTGCTCCCACTGGCTGGGTACGGTAGCTCACGCCTGTAATCCCAGCACTTTGGGAGGCCGAGGTGGGTGGATCAACTAAGGTTAGGAGTTTGAGACCAGCCTGGCCAACATGGTGAAATCCTGTCTCTACCAAAAATACAAAACTTAGCCAGGTGTGGTGGCGGGCACCTGTAGTCCCAGCTACTCGGGAGTCCAAGGCAAGAGAATTGCTTGAACCAATTCTGTCTCCAAAAAAAAAAAAAAAATTGCTCCCACTTTCTATAATGGCATGAGTCTAATATTTCAAATTAGAAATGAGAAATGTTACAGTATGTCATAGTGTATTGTGGTGTAGTTCATAGCTCAACTGGACCTTTGTCATCAGAACAAATTTCACCTCAAAAAATCTCTTTAGTTTTGTGAGTCCTAAGATGTTTTTAAAATTTGTTCAGGTAATACTTGTGCATCTGCTGTTAATAAGATCAAGTAATAATAGGATGGTCACTGCCAGCAAGGTGTTGGGGTCTGTGGGAGACCCCACAGCAAATGATGGCAACACATGGCGGGAAGCAGCAAATGTCCTGGGTAAGGGGCAGCAGAGAGTTCGAAGCAGCAGCCATGACACCTGGCGCAGGAGAACAGCAGGGAGACAAAGAAGAGAAATGCGGACATCAACACAATACCATCAGAGATTATGCAGTATGTGTTTTCGGAGCAGAGGAAGTGGACATTTAGCCAATTCTGGGCATAGGGTAGGCTGAGAAGTCTTAAGGAGCCAAAAAAAATGTCCAAGAAAGGCTGAGTTGAATCTCAAAAGGGTCAAGAGCCTGAAGCGGTTTCCAAACACAAGGAACAATTTAGTGTAGTTTTGCCATTATAAGATGATCGGAGTGAGAATGGGGCTCAGACAGGGCATGGGGACAGAGATGAGTCAGGTGCAGCTGCTCACATGAAAGAGCCCATATGGCTGACACAAAGGATACTCCCAGTAAGCGAAGGTCTGCATCTGCACAGAGAGGACCAGGCCTTGGAGAGTTAGCACATCCTACTGGATCCTAAAGGTGGCAGAGCAGAGGGAAATGCTTGCAGCAATGTTTTAGAAACATTAATCTGGTTGGAGTGTGTAAGATATATCACAATGGGGAAAGATTAAAAAAAAAAAAAAAAAGAATGACCAGTTAGGACACAATTGAGAGTTGTAATTAAAAAGGTGATAGTACTGTGTTTGGAAAAAGAGAAACCACACACAAGACATATTGAGAATTGGAGTAGACAATACATAGCAGCCCACTCTCAGCAGCTGGACACGAAAAGAAACGCGCAACTAGGAACACTTTTATTATTCGAAGCTTCTTGCAACCAGAAGATTTTGCTATCACTGCTAAGAACAGAGAATTGAAGAAGCTTAAAGGGAAACTTGCTATGTGTGGTTTGGGATTTGAGATGCTTCTGAGACATCAAGATGAAGATATGGGCATACTATTGAACAAGCAGGCATGAATCTTGAGAAGAAGTTTTTGTTTGAAAATTTAGATGAGGAGTCAATGGCATTGAGCTGACAGCTGGGGCCAAGGAGGTGCTGAGACCATCAGGGAGAGAGAAGGAAGAACAAGGCCAGGTCAGGACACTGAGGAACAATTGTTCCATTAGTGTATGTTTAGTAAGAGACATTCCTTTCCATCTGAATTGTTGAACTATTTATTTACGGTTTTCAATTTCATAATCCAATTTTGTCATGTGTGGTATGATTCTTCAAGTGAATGTGATATCCACCCTCATTAACTTTTGCCATGGGGTCTATGAATTCTCATAAACTCTTATAGGGTACTTGTCTATGTTTTAGACATTTAAAGTAAATACACATAAATGAACAGAGATGGTGACTGATAGGGTTTGGCTGTGTCTTCACCCAAATCTCATCTTGAATTTTACTCCCATAATTCCCACGTGTTGTGAGAGGGACCTGGTCGGAGATAATTGAATCATGGGGGCAGTTTCCCCTATACTGTTCTCATGGTAGTGAGTAAGTCTGATGAGATCTGATCGTTTTATCGGGGGGTCCTGCTTTTGCGTCTCCATCATTCTCTCTTTGCCTGCTGCCATCCATGTAAGATGGGACTTGCTTCTCCTTGCTTCCCACCATGATTGTGAGGCTCCCCAAGCCATGTGGAACTGTAAGTCCAATTAAACTCTTTCTTTTGTAAATGGCCCAGTCTTGGGTGTGTCTTTATCCACAGCGTGAAAACAGACTAACACAGTGACAAAATTGATTATTTTAGAGAATATATTACTTGCCCATTTAATTAACTTAGAAATAATTTCAAATCACATTTAGTATAAAAATATGTAGTTCTAATAATTGAACAAAACTAATACTGCATTTTCCATATTAGAATCTTTATTGTGTAAAATAAAGAAGAATTCTACATGGGAAGAACCATATGCATTATGAAATAATACCAGGAAATAAAATAATTCGATCCATTGTTAAAAATTACAATATAATATGAGGAAAGATTTTCATCGCAGCAGTAACTGTAGCAGACATAATGTTCTTCTATTTTATTTCATTTAATTCTCAGTTCCAAGATACATGTGCAGGGTGTACAAGTTTGTCGCATAGGTAAATGTGTGCCATGGTGGATGCTGCACCTGTCAACCCATCACCTATGTATTAAGGTGATTTCATTTCATTCATCACCTGGGTATTAAGCCCAGCATGCATTAGCTATTTTTCCTGATACTCTCCCTCCCCCTACCCATGCTTTCACAGGCAGGCCCCGTTGTGTGTTCTTCCTCTCCCTGTGTCCATGTGTTCTCATTGTTCAGCTCCCGCTTATAAGTGAGAAAATGCAGTGTTTGGTTTCCTCTTCCTGCATTAGTTTGTGGAGGATAATGGCTTCCAGCTCCATCCATGTCCCTGCAAGGCATGATCTCATTCCTTTCTATGGCTGCAAAATATTCCATGGGGTATTGGTACCACCTTTAATCTCTTGGTGCCCACCCTGAGTGAGAATTGTGAAACTTGGCCTGCATGATTTAGTTGTTAGTATGGCTATGTGGTCAAAAAGTCAAAAGATAACAAGTGTTGGCAAGGCTGTATGGAGAAAATGGAACCCTGTACACTGTTGGTGGGAATGTAAATTGGTATAGCCATGATGAGAAACAATAGGAAGTTTCCTAAAAAAAAATCATATGATCCAGTAATTCCACTAGTGGGTATATATCCAAAGGAAATGAAATCAGTATGTTCAGGGGGTACCTGCGCTCCCACATTCACTGCAGCACTATTCACAACAGCCAAGACATGGAAACACCCTAAGTTTCCACTGGTAGATGAATGGATAAAGAAAATGTGACATATACACACGCATGAACATTATTTAGCCTTTCTTGTTTGTTTTCTCCAAGTCACAGCAGGTTCAGTGACCCGACACTTTCTAAAAATAAGGAAGACGTGGATGATTGGGTCCAGCGATTTTTTTCTGTCCATGGGGAACATGTTTTCTTAAAATGGAGAATGTGGCCAGAGCAAACTTTGGTCTACTGGTTTTACTTATAACTCCTCCCCTAAATGAGTATACTTCTCATTTCAGTACTCCTTAAATAATTCAAAAGATGTAAATGTATCAAAATACACCCAAAACGCCTACTTCATTGATCCACAGAAATTCAAATGCGGTATTTCAAATCTATGTCTAGAGAAAAATATATACCTGAAACATTTTTTAAAGTTTTTTATGATTTGGGCCGTTACAAATATGCCCAAGACACAGTTCTTTAAGGAAATCTTAAAGATAGATCCTAAAAGTCATCTCCACCACACTGCAAGGACAATGCTTTGTCCTTCCCTGTCCTTCCCACCCAGAAGTCAGGGCCAAAGAATTCCCTGCCGGCTCACTCTTGCCTTTTTTGCCTACGTCAATGTCAGTTAGTATCAGCTCATATTGAACCCCCCGGGGAGCTTGGAGTGAGAGGCTTGGAGTGAGTGGAGTCTAAGTTGATGTGACCCATGCAGCCTCTGGTTTCTTTTAGCACCCACCGGCTCCAGCAATATCTTATTACACGCTCATCATATGTCTCTGCATCTTGGCCTCCTGCCCTTCCTGCTAAAACAGGTGCAGGTCACAGGACCAGCAGTCTAAGTCATGGTGAGCTAGGTGCATCTCTGGCTGCTACTGGTTGGAAGTCACTGATCTCAGGGAAACCAACTCCCATAGCAATTCAGAGTTGGCACAAGGACCATACCTAAATAAACGAGGCCAGATATTGACTCAAGCTGGCCCTGCCGGCAGAGGGGAGAGTTGGTGCAGTAGTTAGAAGCCTGCACGTTGTGCACATGTACCCTAGAACTTAAAGTATTAAAAAAGAAGAAGAAGAAGAAGTCCTTGCCCCCTAGGCTAATAAGACTATGAAGAGGAGCTTCTCTCTTGTTCCTGCCATGTCGTCATTGTTAAGTCCTGGATGTGTCTGCCCAATCCTCTTTTCTAAGTCATTCTTAATGACTTCAGGATTGTCTAAAGTTCAGAGTGTAAACATACGTTCATCATCACCTCTGAAAGTTTTTTTCTAAAAAACATTATTCAATCAAAATGAACAAGGCGGCCGGGCTCGGTGGCTCACACCTATAATCCCAGCACTTTGGGAGGCCAAGGCAGGTGGATCACCTGAGGTCAGGAGTTCGAGACTAGCCTGGCCAACATGGTGAAACCCTGTCTCTACTAAAAATACAAAAAAAAATTAGCTGAGCATGGTGGCATGTGCCTGTAATCCCAGCTACTTGGGAGGCTGAGGCAGGAGAATCACTTGAACCCGGGAGGCGGAGATTGCAGTGAGGTGAGATCATGCCACTACACTCCCGCCTAGGCAGGAAGAGTGAAAACTCCGTTTAAAAAAAGAAAAGAAAAGAAATAAAAGGAAGAACAAGGCACTATTTATCCCACTAGTTGTGGGAAATAAAAATGATAAACTTGATACATCTCCTGCCCTCCTGGGTCGCTCTACTTAAGGAAATGGGTGTGTCCACAGATCAGTATACTCACTTGAGTCATAAATGTGATAAATTCCATACAAGAGTTTTGAACAAGAGTGAGTAGAGGAACCGTTTACTTGTGTTGTGTGTACATTGTGGAGAACTATATCAGACTGGGTGGGTAATCTAAAATTTAGGAAAGCTGAATGACATAAAGTATCAGAATTGACCAAATAACCAGTCTTATGGGTGAGGAGATCACGAAGGCATATCCTGGACTAGAAAATCCCACCTGCTCACAGCCTCGTCGTTTTGGAGTCACAGCTTGCACTGAAATGGACAGTAAATAGCCCTATGGCCGTGCAGAAAAGCTACTTGCTGTCCAGTTCAATGCAAGCTGGTAATGAACTGCGTTTCGTGATCACCTTGTTACACATGAAGAGATAGAATCACAGAGTTAAAGAAACTGGATGAAGATAACACTGCTTATCACCCAAAATTGATGAGTGCCCCACCCATGATTTTATCAATGTAGTATACTGCTCTCCTCTAGGAGAAATCAAAATATTTTCCGCCATGAAAAAGAATATACAATTAATTTTAAGAGACAAGACACAGAAATATATTAGTCTGATCTGATATTCTTGTTAAGGGTTTAGATAGAATAAGAGTCAAAATTGACAGTTGACAGTATTCAATGGCTCTGAGCTGCCTAGAAAAAGGACCCCCACCATTATGTTAGAGTGAAATACACAAGCCTGGTAATAAATGACCTTTATCAGATATTTACATACTTCTTGTAAAAAGGGTATGTCAAAAGCGGTGCATGTCATATTCAGGATTTCTGCTCCTATGATATACAAGCTTTCACCATCAAGAAGATTCAGATAATTTACCTTATTTAGGCAATATCGTTAATCCAGTAATCAGTGTGTCTCAAATAGGAGGTTCAGCTTTCCCAAAATCATGACAAAAGTTTTCTAATCACTGGGGTTACTTTGTGCCATCGATTTTATGTCTTAAGAATGTAAAATATAAGACTTCAGATGCTTTAAAAATTGTTTGCATTTGTATGCAGCAGACTTGCAACTCACAGCTGATGCAAGCAAGGCAACTTAAGCAGTGAAGAAAGAATTAACATGATTGACAAATAGGTCTTGTGGTTTAATTTACATTAACAATGATGTAATGTGCATATTGACTTAATGTGTCCTTACATAATGTGGCAAGCAGAACAACACATAGCAAACCTAATTTTGACATTCTTCTGGGAAAAGGACTTTTCCCTCTAAACTTTTCTTTGATTTTTATTTTAAACCTTTTGGAAAGGACTTTTTTTTTTTTGTAGATATGTTTTAAAATATTTTAAATGTATCTTTTTTATTTAATATGTTAACCATGACTTATAATTTGGAATATTAATTATTACAATTTTATATTAGTTACAAAAAAGCTGACTACTAAGGGCAATGCGCTTCCAAACAAATGTCATCCAGCTACCGTGTGTGTTGCATTTTTGTGTCTGTTCTTTATAATTTACTTTTAGCTTCTCACTCTCCTCCTTTTGCTTGCCAATTGTGGCTTCTTACTAAGCCCTCTTCAATATGCCTGAACTCCTAGAATCTGATTTAGGCCAAGATATGAGATAACTGAGAGTGTTGTAATGATTTAAAATAAGATGTTCAAAGCAAAGGATTATCCTTGGAATAATGTGTATGAGATTTAGTGCATTAGCTTTCTGACACTGGTTTTTCAGTGCTGTGGAAGTGTACTTCCTGATTTTCAGCCCCGTTGCTTTGTACTAAAGTAATGATAAAAATATTCCTTAAATACCATAAATTGATGAATTACAAATATTTTGAATATAGAAAGCATAGGGTTTTGGTTTTCGTTTTGGTTTTAATGCTGATTCTTCTATAGCTACCTGTTACTTCTGTTCTTGAAAAATTGTATGCACATACATTTCCTGTATTCTATAACTATCTTATGTTCTAAAGGGACATTCTACTACTTTACAACTATTTACAACCTACACTGTATCGTGTTTTCCTTTTTTATTTATTTATTTTTTGAGACAGGGTTTCCCTCTATCTCCCATGCTGGAGTGCAGTGACATGACCTCGGCTCACTGCAACCTCTGCCTCCCGAGTTCAAGCAATTCTCCTGCCTCAGCCTCCCTAGCAGCTGGGACTACAGGTGCACACCACCATGCCCAGCTAATTTTTTTATATTTTTAGTGCAGACAAGGTTTTGCCATGTTGGCCAGGCTGCTCATGAACTCCTGACCTCAGGTAATTTGCCCGCCTGAGCCTCCCAAAGTACTGGGATTGCAGGCATGAGCCACCATGCCTGGCTTTCTTATTAAATAACTAGATTTAAAAATATGCTACGTCATACCTTTCTTTCTTGATTTGGAGAAAGTAAATCCTTATGTATTCCTTCTCCCTGTTGTGACTGATAGAGAAAATTAGACCAATAACCTTTCAACTTACCTGTTTTTTCCTCATCTTAAAGCCTTGTGAAATAGAACAAATGCTAAGAAACTGATTCAGATGTATGACCAAGTTTGTGAATTACTGTGTTAATTCATTCAGAACTCAAGGCAGCACTCTATTTCATAAATAAGGAAGCTGAGACCCTGAGAGGGTTCAGTAACTATAGTAAGCAGTGTAGCTGATCTTAAACCAAACTAGTCTGGCTCCAAAGTTTTATCTTAGAAAAATTGTCTGTTATTCAGATGGCAAGCACCAAGCCAAGGTTTGTCTGAATATGCTGACAACAAGGTTTTTGTGTCCAAGAAATCAAAGGGGAGGAAATGTCATTATTTTCTTTAATAAAGTATGGCAATTTAGTATTAATAATATTTACATGTGTAGTGAACATTTATGCCACTTGGGGGCAAGATTTAAAGAAATACAAGCACCTTTGGTACAACATGACATTTTCTCCAACACATTCCAACTGAGAACATTCACACCTTAATCTGACCCGATTCTCTCCTCCAGCACTGGATAGAACCTCATCCTGAGACCTTTTCTCTTAGCATCAGATCAGCCCTTTTCAATCCCAAAGCTCTAACTTTACATTGAGAATCCACAGCAGGATTGACGTTGAATATGCTTGTTGGTACCTTTGGCCATTTAAAAAAATTAATTCCCCTAGTAAGACCTAACTTGAGCCACCTAGTTCTTCTACCTCTGGCTGTATTTGAAATTTTGAATTCTAGCTCCCAACTGCTTTTGAAAGCAGACAGCAGTCATAGTGATAATACAAAATAAGAGAAGCGCCATGGCTGCATTTCCTTGCTGTCTGCTGCCTATGGCTATGTATGGAAGCTCCAGTGGCAGAGGCTGATGGGTTATGCTCATTGCTGTGTGCCCAGCACATTCACTGCTGCCACACACATCCCAGGTGCTCAATAAACATGACTTGATTGAATGAACAAATAAGTGAATGGTTTTCTATTAAAATTTATCAGCCGGATCCCTTACCTCTTCCTTAAGCTGATAGTAGAAATGGACTTACAATTGTTGAATAAACTGCAGACACCTTTAACAACTTCATTAGGAAAAACTCCTAGTATAATAATTGGTTTATATTAGATTATCACATGATTAATCATCTTAGTTTGTACTCTTAGTCATTTCCATGCCCCTGCATACAAATAAACCTTTTTCTTTCAAAGAATGTATGCAAAAACACAAAAAAAGGCTTACATTACAGCCTCTGATATTAGCCATATTGACATGATTTAAGCCCTCCGATAACAGTTAACTAGTTCTGAGATTGAAAGGGCAACGTAACGTCTTTGAGTATCACTCTTCCCATTTGCAAAGTAAGGCAATAAATAACTAATCTTTTAGGCTGATGAAAGAGCATGTTACTTTGCTCATGATCTGTAACTAACAAGTAACAGGTAGGGTTCAAATGTGGTTCATCTGACTCCATTTTAAGTATTTCAGAATGCTAATACCCTATGACATCATCTAGGAGGGCACTGAGGAAGAGAGTTCCTGAGGCAAGATGGACAAATAGGCATCACTCAGCAAAACTGAATCAGGAAAGAACTTTCCAGGCTGAGTTTGCCTGCAGTGTCCATGGTAGGCCAGGCTGAAGGCTATAACCTGACCTCCTTAGCAACATATCAACTCAAATAACCTGCTATGGACCAGTTCATAATTAAAAGTTTCACACATAAAGTGTGAAAAACTAAGAGACGCAAGGTAAAGATGTCGTTTTTCTAATATGAAATAAGAATTTATAGTTAATGGTTGTTATTAGTTGGACATAAAAAAGAACTTTAACGATAAAATTGGAATATTTATTTTACTTTTATTTTTTATTTTTTAGTTTTTTAGAGACAGGCTGGAGTCACCCAGGCTGGAGTGCAGTGGTGCCCTCATAGCTTACTGCAGCCTCGAACTCCTGGGCTCGAGGGATCCTCCTGCCTTGGCCTCCTCGGTAGCTGGGACTAGAGGTGCACACCACCACAGATGGCTAATTTTTTTAAAAAATTTTGTAGAGATGGGGGTCCCGTTATGTTACCCAGGCTGGTCTTGAACTCCTAGCCTCAAGTGTTCCTCCTGCCTCGGCCTCCCAAAGTGCTGGGATTACAGGTGTGAGCCACCACATCCAGCCAAAATTGGAATCTCTGCTTCTTCAGTGGGTTTAGAATATTCCTATTTACAAGGCAGGAAACAATTAGAAGGGGCAACAGTAATTGCAGCGTCATAGTCACAAAGCAGGAAAGAAACCTCCTCTTGTATACATCATTTTAAAAGGCTTTGAAGGAAAAGCAAACCTAAATCCCCCTTTCGCACTATTTACACTACAGAATATAGTCTGAAATATTTTCATTCAAAAATAATTATTAAATTAAAAAAAGTCTGTTGAACAAAATTAGGTTAAGTAACTTGCTGAAGTACAAATTGAACGACGCTTTTTATTTAAAATGATGAGAAAATTCAAATAATAGAAGCATAATTTCAAATTGGCTACACTTCCTGTATTTCTGTGCTGTATCTATGATTGTCTGTACTACTCCTTCAGTGCCGTGTACAGGGTTAAAGGAAAAGAAATGTAGAATAAGCACGGTTGGTTATTATCTTCCCTCTGTTACTTTCTTTTTTCTTGCAGTTCCACCTTTCATACAACCCTTTGAGTTTCCAAGATTCTCCATTGGGCAGCGGGTCTTCATCCCGTGTGTCGTGGTCTCAGGGGACTTACCCATCACCATCACTTGGCAGAAGGATGGCCGGCCAATCCCTGGGAGCCTTGGGGTGACCATTGACAATATTGACTTCACAAGCTCCTTGAGGATTTCCAATCTCTCCCTGATGCACAATGGGAATTACACCTGCATCGCCCGGAATGAGGCCGCCGCCGTGGAGCACCAAAGCCAGTTGATTGTGAGAGGTAAGCAGAGGAACGTGAGCCACGTGGCATCCATAGAGTTGATTTAACAATGGTTTAGGATGATGTGGCTTGAAATATTGTGAAAATAACTAGAACTTTGAAATTCAGTCTTGTTTCACTAAAAAAATACAACTCTGGAACACAGCCATGAATTCCCCTAAACTCCAAGATAAGGCTTTATTTACTTAAAATATGTTTTAAATAATTAATAGCTAAGAAGGTGGGAGCCATAAGGTTTAACTCATGAACTAAGGCTTCTGTATGCTAACCCAATGAGTTTTGAGGACTAACGTTGATGAGCTTTTGCTTTATTGTATTCATATCATATTTTAATAATATTTCTTATTTCAATAAATGGGTTTTTTAAAATATGTGTCAAAGCTATATATCAAAGTTTTTCCAAAGAGCCATAAAATAGCTTTTCATAATGTTTGTTTGAGTTTTAGAAATGTGGTTTTCTTTGCCCATCTATTCTATTTAGCATTAAATATATCATTATTTTGGAAAGCCATTGCAACATTTTAAAATTAAGCAGAGTATGGTCGTATTTATTCAAAAGAATTAAAATAGCATAGGCTAACATTCAGAAAACATTGGCAGTAATCTCATTACATCTAAACTGTAAACATCAGTCTTATTTTGAACTTCTATTCAAGTCACCAAATTCCCATTAAGGCTCACACTCTTCATCTATGAAATAAGCTGCTAGTGTTCTCTAATGTGTATCAAACACAGACATTCTGTGATTTTTAAGATTCTCCAAGAGTACTATACATTAATCTACCATTACAATATTGCAAAAGTAACTGTGTGAAGTTAAAGATTTATATTAACAATGATTATTTGCATTTTAAAATTCCCCAAATTGTGGTCTCAGAGTAGTTGTTAGGAGCGGGAGGATTTCTGTAATTTCCCAGAGAGTGGAGATAGCTCTTTCTTGAACAGGAGATTCTCATGTCCTTCCTCAGTCCTTAATCCTTGTCCCCTTGATAACTCTTCTGCCTTTCCGACTGGGGAGAAATACACTTTTTATCTACTTGCCAGCAAAAGGAAGTGACACAGACTTAGAAGTCATAGGAAGAAGCTAACTTTGTATTTCCGGAAAAAAAAATGCCCCAGGTGAATAATTTAGAAAATATATATTCAATTAGACACAAACTTAACATCCTCATGACATTTTTCTCATTTCCACCTTGCTCTTTGGAGTGGAAGAATTAGGATACTTGATTTTTTCCCAAAATTTGAAAGATAAATAAAAAAAGGGAGCCAACGTAGTATCTGTTTCCCGAGTGTTTTCTTATAAGCAGAGTTGACTCTTGGGTTTGTGAAGGGCAAAATAGTACATCAGCCTACTTTCTATGTAATCTGCTCTGAAGGATCCAGGTCAGGAATCTGAAATGTCAGAAAAAAATGTGCAGGGATGCTTTTTGTACCACTTGCCCTTGCAGAAAAGGCAACCAGAAGTTTTTAACCAAGACAAAGGTCAGATGAGCTGAAACTGAGCCTAGCTATTTGGGATAATGTAGCTGATCATGACATGATTAATGTCTCCATGTGATTGTTCTTCAAATATGTTAAATAAGCTTTAAATTAATATTAAATCACCAGTGAGATAATGCAGCCTAGAGGAAGAAAATGTGCTTCACAAACAGGTCAGTGTGACTGGAGAAACAGACAGGGACAAGGTGGTGTGGGACTGTGGTTCTCAATCCAGACAGTTCTGTAGAATTTCCTGGGAGATTTAAGAAAACACTGATGTGCATTTTTTGGTCCCAAACTACACCAATTAAATCATAATCTTTAGGGGTAAATCCATCTTCCAGATCTCTGGGGAATTGTTCTTTTTTTTCCCAAAAATCACTAGTTAGTGATTCTGAAACCTTCTTATACATTCAGATTGCATAAGAAGCTCTAAAAAGGCCCTGATGTCCAGGATGAAGCTCCCACCAATTAAAGAACCATCTTTGGAGGTGGAACCCAGGCATCAATAATTTGTAAAATCCACAAGTTTATTCTAATATGTAGCCAAGTCTCAGTCCCAGCCCCCTGAGTCATTAGAACATGCAGCCATTGTAGAAGTGTGGATTTTTTTTTTCTAGATTAAAGAGTTGGCACTGTTGACTGCAACCACCGCAGCACCCTGGCCTGATTTATCTTTTTAGTTATCACACTAGTAGCCGTCTGAAGAATGGACTGGGCTAGAAAGCAAGAAGAGTAGTTAACAGGCTATTTCAGACTTTCAGGCAAGATAAAAATGCCTTGGATGAAGATGGTAATGTTAAGGTTATGAGAAGCAGTGGAATTCACAATCTATTTTGGTGGTAAAGCAAACAAAACATGCTTGTGGAGTGAATGTTGCAAATGAGATAAAAAAGAACCTTTAGTGGAATCATGCTTTGCCTAATAACAAGGTGAACGAAAGTGTCTTTAGCAGAAGCAGAGAAGAAATGATGAAGAATGGTTTTGACAAGGGGAATGATGGTCAATGATATGGAAGAAGCACCTGTCCTAGCAGTCACTAGAGCACTCCAACATTTAAGGCCCTGGAATAAGAGGAGGAAGAATCAGCAGAAGAGACGAAGAGGGAAAAGGAGCAGCTTGTAAAGGAGGAGAAAATCTAGTGGACTGTGACACTCTGGAAGCAAAATCGGAACTAAATTGAGAAAGAGGATATTAAACAGTATTGAATCCTGCTGAAAGTAGACAAAGAGGAAAACCAAGAGTTGGTCACTAGTTTAGGAAGATGGATATTGTTTATGACCTTGATGGCTATTGTTTATGACCTGGTGTCATTGCAGCAAGGGCCTGATTAGAGGAGCTTCAGAAAAGAAAGAAGGCCAATGTGCAGGAACTCAGAAAACACAACTATTTTTATATTTTTTGGAATTTTGCCATCACAGGAGGCAGTAAAATGGAGACAAAGTTGGAAATGGACATGGGGCAAGGGCAGGAGTTATTTTTAAGACTGGATACTTTACAGCATGCTTATATGCTTATGAGAACGAGCCAGTAGAGAGGAAAAAAATATGTGGGAAGATAAAAAGGAGGTTATTACAGGGTCAAAGTCCTTGAGTTAGTGAATGCAACCAGAATTCTTTGTACCAGTGCAGTAGTATGTTCAAAGTAGTATAATAACCATGGTGTGAAGCTCCAGTAGGTAGCACCAACAGAAATGACTGAAAATTATAGGGAGGAGGAATGTTTTGGGTCAAAGAAGTAGAAAAACAAAAATTATCTAATGGGACCATCACAGAGTAACAGGTTACACATTTATCCTCCTACTGCAAACTAACTATAAATTGGACTGATATGCATAAACAAATTCATGCAGTGAGCTCCAAATTCACCCCAGATGGCTGCTTGGGGTACTTCGTGCACATGACAAGGGAGTGCAGAGCCCAAATAGATCACAGTGATCTTGGCAGGTGGAGAAAACAGAGAGAGAAATTGAAAGATACTGAGATGATTACTGGGTATTGAAGGACAAACTACTGGAGATTAGGGAGCTATTCAAAGAAAGATCTCTAGAAATCTGTACAGGGCTCCTTTGCAGTTTCAGCTGAATACTGTTCTTCACATGCAAAGGGTGCTAGCAGAAGTTGCACACTGCTTGGGAATGCTGGAGTTCTAACTAGCCAGAATAGGGGAATTCAGTTGAAATCTCAGAAAGGCCACCCACTAGGAGTAGAACTAATCTAGCCCCAGAATAAGGGTTACTCTAGGCCAGCCCTGAAAAGCCTAAGAAGATTCTTGACAAGATAAAACTTCTCCACTAGTAAGTTAATTGTGTGCACGTACAACATTTGACACTAAAAAGGAAGACAACAAAATCCAGACCCCCAACAGCACAGCATATCCACAATGTACTGCATTCACTAAACACAGGCACACCTCATTTTATTGCACTTTTCTTTTTCTTTTTTGAGACGGATCTCACTTTGTCACCCAGGCTGGACTGCAATGGGCCGATCTTCACTCACTGCAACATCGGCCTCCTGAGTTCAAGCAATTCTCCTGCCTCAGCTTCCTGAATAGCTGGGATTACAGGCATGTGCCACCACGCCCAGCTAATTTTTGTATTTTTAGTAGAGATAAGGTTTCACCATATTGGCCAGGCTGGTCTTGAACTCCTGGCCTCAGGTGATGCACTCCATTCGACCTCTGAAGGTGCTGAGATTACAGGAGTGAGCCACCATGCCCCGCCACACTTTGCTTTATTGCGCTTCCCAGATACTGCATTTTTTACAAATTGAAGGTTCGTGGCAATCCTGCATCGAGCAAGTCTTTGGGGACCATTTGTTCCAACAGTATGTGCTCACTTCATGTCTGTATGTCACATTTTGGTAATTCTTACCACATTTCAAACTTTTATTATTGTTATGTCTGTTATGGTGATTAGTAATCAGTAATCCCTAGTGTTACTGTTACAATGTTACTATTATAATTGTTTAGTAGCCATATGAGATGGCAAACTTAATAAATGTTGGGTGTGTTCTGACCACTCTACCAGCCAACCATTTCCCAGTCTCCATTTCTTAACTTCCCTATTTCCTAAGACATAACAATATTGAAATGAAATGGTCTCCAGTGTTAGAGTGAAAGGGAGAGTCATTACACATCTCTCACTTTAAATCAAAAGCTAGAAATGATTACATTTGGTGAGGAAGGCATTTGAAAGCCAAGATAGGCTGAAAGCTAGGCTTCCTATGCCAAACTGTTAGTCACATTGTAAACACAAAGGAAAAGTTCTTGAAGGAAATGAAAAATGCTACTCCAGTGAACACACAAATGGTAAAGTGAAACAGCCTCATTGCTAATATGGAGAACGTTTAAATGGTTTGGAAGATAAAATACAAACCAGCCACCACATTCCCTTAAGTTAAAGCTTAATCCAGGGCAAGGCCCTAACTCTCTTCTTTTCTATAAAGGCTGAGTGATGTGAGGAAGCTGCAGAAGAAAAGTTTGACCTGGGGTGATTATAAAACTTAGCACATTGTTTGGTAGTCTGGGTTACTAGGAAGATTTGTAAAGACTTGATCTAAAATAAATTAGCTGTTGTCTTGAGGAAAATATAAGAAAACAAAAACAAAATCCCAAAAGCAAAGATCTCTTAGCTGTTATGTATGAGCCAATAAGAGCCAAATCTCATAGCTCTTATGACAGTGGACTGATGGTTTCCCTGATATCCTGCTCAGTGGAGTGACCTTAGCATTGATGAAGCTGTTAGAAATAAAGCATTAGGCTTCATGACAGAGCACTTCTGCCCTTTGCTTCCTGTTGTGGTCTTTGCACCACTCACAGGAAAGCACCAACACAAGAGTTCCTATTTGTGATTCCAAAGGAGGTTCGTTTTCTCACCCTTTTTTTATATCTTCTGATGAGTCCATGGTTTCTGACTTTTAATGGTGAACTGCCACATAGAGAAACAAACACATTGGCTAAAATAGTAGTTGACTGTCAGTTGACAGGAAAAATGAAAATTATAGAAGGTTTCTATTTTATTGTCATCTATTGATCCAATTTTTGATAGAGTTCTCATGCTATGATTTTACTTCATTCATTCATTCATCCTTACCCAAAATATTTCTTAAATATCTGTTTTATAATCAGTATTGTTTTGAGTGTCGAGGATACCATGGTGATTAAAATAAAGACACCAAGTCTCTGCCCCATAAGGCTCAAATTCTAGTGAAGGGAAGAGATAATGAACAAACAATGTCAGTTATCTACAAGGACTATGAAAAATAAACATGTGGTACATGGATTGAGAAAGATGGGGATGAAAATAGTGTTTTAGGTAGGCTGGGCAGGGGAAGGCTTTCTGGAGAGATCTTTGGGCAGAGACTTGACTGAAGTGAAGGCGTACGACCCAGGGAATTGTAGGAAGCGAGTTTTAAGCAGAGAGACCAACAAGTCTGAAGACAGAGTGTGGAGTGAGTTTTGTGTGTTCACAGCACAGCAAGAGGCCCAAGGTGCTTCCTGTTCAGTAAGAGAGGACAGAAAGTTTAAGGCAGAGAGATAAGCAGGGGCCAGGCCATCTATTCTCAGAATGATAGGAAAACATCGATTTAATTTTCAGTGTCATAAATTAAATCTTACCTAGACTTTGGCCAAGTCCCATCTCAACTAAATGTCACCGAGTAGAGAATGGTGGTATTTATCCACGCACTCCCTCCCACCTCCACCAAATGGCATTCATTAAAACTGAATTTCTGCCCACGTTTACAGCTAGGGAAACCTAAATTAATTCTTTGGAAATATATAGCAACTTAGAAGCCATGGCTTCCACACGTAAGACGCTGGACTACATTTAAAACTGGAAAAATGCCTGTCTTCTTATAACCATAGTATTCTTTATTTAAAAATAAAGCAACAACAGAAGTAATCCCCCCTCCAACACACACAAAATAAACAGATCAAGCCAAAGACCTCTATATTTTAAACAACCCTCATTTTAGGCAACACCAGGAATAAACTTCCTCAAAGAAACCTATTTGAAACTTCAGATACTCTCAGCCTATGTGGATCCCATGACAAGATATTGGTATTTTGGAATATATATCAAATTGTTCTTTTTGGAGAGACAGGAGTGCTGGTTATGTGCATGGAATTATGATTCACAGAAGTGTTGGCAAAGTTAGCCATATTGCCTCTTGGAGATGTGATATAATTATGTAGTTGAACCTATTCATCTCTTTAATTACTCCTCCTCCCCACCAGAAAAACCGCTCTGTATTAGTCCATTTTTATGCTGTTGATAAAGACTTACCCAAGACTGGCTAATTTGTAAAGAAAAAGAGGATTAATGGACTCACAGTTCCACGTGGCTGGGAGGTGAAAGGCACGTCTTACATGGTGGCAGGCAAGAGAGAGCTTGTGCAGGGGAAATCCCCTTTATAAAACCATCAGATCTCATGAGACTTATTCACTATCACAAGAACAGCATGGGAAAGATCCGCCCCCCATGGTTAAATTACCTCCCACTGTATCCCTCCCGCAATATGAAGGAATTGTGGGAGCTACAATTCAAGATGAGATTTGGGTGAGGACACCACCAAACCATGTCATGCTCTATTGGAAAACCAACTATATTGGCAAGCAGGCTCACCACAATATACCAAATAATGTGTTATCCTAATAAAAGGAAATCAAAATATCATCTTTAAAAAAGGAAACCAACAACTTTGGGGAATTATACACCCAGACACTATAGAGTACTGGTGGTGTTTTTGTTCTATCATAAGTTTTGGCCCAAATGGCAGCAGTCCCAAAGGCTTCAATCCTTCCATCTCAGGCTTTGTATCTTGTTGGCCAGAGTCCTCCTATGAGGCTGTCTTCTGCTGTCCCTCAGATGGCACTTCCGTTGGGTCCACTCTTCTCAAAGACCTCGGGCTTTGGGGGTCACCCTGATCTGAGTTATTAACTTAGCCATGCTCCATTTCCCTAGTCTATAAAACTGAAGTAATAACATTCATTTATTCATGTGTCCTTTCAACATGTAGTTACAGAGTGCTTTCTGTACTCCAGATCTGTGCTGTGGGCTGGGCATACCATGGTCTATGAGAAATGAATGGTTCTTGTTCTCATAGCGTGCACAGCCTAGTGTGGGAGACAGACTATTAAACAGAAATACCAAATGAGTGTAGTAAAGGTTATGGTAAGTGATTAAGGGCTCACTTAATCTTATCCACAGCATCAGAAAAAAAATGTGCCTAAGTGAGCGCTAAGCTAAGATGCAAATAGTAATTGGGAACTTGTTAAACAAAGATATGAAGAAGTCTGTGTGAAGACTCGGTAGCAACATCGGTCTTGGGGACTGGATAATAGACAGGGTTTTAGAATGGTTGGGGCAAAGTCTGCAAGAGGAGAATGTCACAGAATGCAACTGGAGACCAAGAGCTCAAGTCATAAAAATCCTTTAAAATATCCCAAGAGTCTGGATTATACCAAAGGGCCATGGGAATATGGGATGCTTTGAAGCAAGGAAGTCACATCATCCAATTTGTGTCTTAGATCCTTTAGGTTTCTGTGTGAACAATGAATTCAAGTGGGACAGTTGGTGGCAGGTAGACCAGTTAGGGGGCTGAGAAATCTAAATAAGAGACATATGGGCCTTGTCCTAGGTTAGGTCCCCTTGAAAGTAGAATGTGAGGTATAGAATTGGCTGGCAGGTTATTTATTTGGGATGTCATTCCTGGATCCCAGAATGGAAAGAATGAGATCAGAAAGGGAGAAAAAAAATCAATAAAAGTTACTTTAATGAGCTGGTTGCTGCTATGGGCAACTGGAGCTCATTCCTACTGGGAGCCCTCTAAGGAATCACGTAGAACAGTGGTTCTTGAAGTGTGGTCTCTGTACCAGCAGCCTCAGCATCGCCTGGGAACTCATTAGAAAGGCAAAATCTTGGATTCCACCCCAGACCTACTGAGTCAGAATCACTGGAGACAGGGTTCAGCAATGTGTGGTTTAATCAGCTCTTCAGGTGATTCTGATGCCCTCTAATGTTTGAGAAGCGTAGGCATAGAGCAGGCCTCATAATTGCCCCCACTGGATTGGAGGAAAGTGAGGCAGAGGCAGAGAATTTATACCCTGACTACTGTCCTCAGTGATGGACAATTGTTTTTCACATGTCAGGGTTGCGCCAGTAAGGTGGGTAAAGGCTCATGACTTCTGAGAAGGCCTGAGACAGCAAAGAGAGGGACCCATCCCCTTAGTGCAGTATCCTGGCAAAGTGTGTGGAGGTGGAGCTGTCCGCCCAGAGGTGCTGAAGCCGGGTGGACAGAGAGGCTGTGCCCCTTTCCCACATAACCAGACTACTCACTGTGACTGGGGTGTGGCAGTGGAGATGAAGAGAATTTGAAGCTACATTTTCAAGAAATGATTATCAGTATCTGATAAAAAAGAAATAAAAGAAGAGTATATGAAAGGAAATTCCAGTTTTCTTGCTCGAGGACCTTAATGGATGGTGGACAGGAACAGGTACCATTTTGGAAACTTGTGTTAAAGGTATCTGTGATATAAGTTAATGATGGGGGAATATGATGCTCTACACACCAAGAGAAGATGAAGGCAATCGTCATGATGGGAGTGGGTGAAATAGCTCAGGAGGTTTGTTGAGTAAGATGTGGAGAAGATTGAAGACAACACCCTGAGAAGCAGGAGAGGGCCATAGTAGGGGGTCCTCTCTTTAATAAGCAAGCAAAATAAGAATTGTCTTGAGGGCAATTCTGGGAGGGGTCAAAGGATGGAACTAGGAGTACTTGAAACCCACTGAGTCCTCAGGAAATGCTCACTTTTATTACTAAGTGACTCCTGGGGGGGCTCCTGATTCCTTTAGGACAATTTCTTAGGCTGCCATTTTGTAGAAAAAAATATGTGGGTCAAATATTAATAGTTTCTTTAAAAAAAGTCTCTACTTTTAAAAAAATAAACTGCTGCTTACTTTAAAAAATTGGTAACTCTGTTGTCCCTAGGGATAATGGTCATTCCCAGTGCTTAGAGCATACGAGGATGATGTCATTAATTACATGTTAAACACTGGGTCCTCATTCAGACACTCCCCTGCCCTGGAATTTTAATCTTAGCTGGTGATGCAGCTGTCTCAAAGTGATGGCAACCCCCAAGGGACTGTATGCCTGTTGTCTTCCCATTAGGCTCTGGGCAGGCAAAGAAATTTGTTTAGAAACTTACTACAACTTTTCCCAGGAATCCATCACCTCTAATTTTGCCAGGCAGAACTCAACTCAAGCATATTCTTAAAGTGTCGGATCTGAGGAGTGTGGCCTCAGGTCTTCTTGGTGTAAGTACATGGATGTTCCCAGTCTTAGAATTCTTATTGTAACTCATAAGTTCATTTTCATGAAAGGGACCTACATATTCACTGGTACATGATAAGAAATCACTTAGGGATTGAATATTTAAATTCATGGCAGTCTTCTGTCAAAATTTGAAGGAAATGTATATGATTTGGCTTATTCATGCACTTAGTAAAATACAGCATTTTCCTCAAGGTGGTCTCAAGTTGCATGGTCTATCAGCCAAACATCAAATATCTGAGCTATTAATTATTCTCTTTGCTGTAAAAATTAAGAAGTTCACTGACTGCAGAAGCTTCTTTCTTAGGTCTTCATGTGACTGTAAATCACTGGGGTATCTGAAGAGAGAATTCCAGTCTATGAGGAAAGAGGTGCACATGGGAAATCCCCTGGCTACTCCAGGGTCAGAAACAATTTTCAATGATATAGGGTAATTATTCTGGTAATTTAGGGAACATTTTCATCTGTAACTGCCTTATGCTTACAATATTTCAATAGTTGTTTCTCATATAAACTTCTTTGATGAGATTTTAAGGAACATTTTGTTGGATTAGAATCAAACTGAGGGGAGGGGTAATGGATCAATTATAATTAGACATGCTTCCAGAGGGAATGCAAGAGATTTTCTACCCTGTCCATTGATGAGCAATTTCTTGCTCTTGGCAGAACTTGAGCCAAATGGAGCACAGAATGTGGATGGCTGCAGATTTCCCTTCCACCTGGGGAGAATAATTTTGGCACAATGCCTTCCACTTTGTCACCTACTCTTGAGGTTGATTGGTTACTTTTACTAGAAAACTTAGCTCTATATAATCTCTACCATATTTCTTAGAGATAATTTCCTCACCTAGAGACAGTCATTCCTTATTATCTTATTTTAAATATATTTTCATTTTCTTAATTACATTTTGTCTCCGAATACCATGAAGTATTCTACATGAAGTAACATTGCTTATTAGTTAAGCAATATCTCAGAGACCCATTGGCTGTGTAAATTATTTATTTCATTTGCAAATTGGGAACTTTGCTCGTTAAGAATATGTCGGGCCATGTGCAGTGGCTCACGCCTGTAATCCCAGCACTTTGAGAGGCCGAGGCGGGTGGATCAGGAGGTCAGGAGTTCAAGACCAGCCTGGCCAAGATGATAAAACTCCGTCTCTACTAAAAATACAAAAAAATTAGCTGGGTGTGGTGGCAGGCGCCTGTAATCCCAGCTACTCAGGAGGCTGAGGCAGAGAATTGCTTGAACCTGGGAGGCAGAAGTTGCAGTGAGTGGAGATCACACCAATGCACTCCAGCCTAGACAACAGAGTGAGACTCGGTCTCAAAAAAAAAAAAAAAAAAAAAAAAAGTCAAAGCCAAACATACCTGCATTTACTAAATTAACCAGCACTCTTATAGCAGTATCTCCACAGTTCTGAGAACTTTTCTAATCTTAATTTGTTCGATCTTTTTAACAGTCCTTAAAAATGAGTTCCATAATTACCTCCAATTTTCAGATAAGAAAATTGAGACCAAGAGCCATTTTATACTTTGCACAAAATTGCCCAATAGGAAATAGCAGAGCTGGACACCAAGCCAGTATGTTTAACAGTTGGCTTTATGCTGGTAGTCTGGTGCTTCTTCATGTGTAAATCTTTCTACAGAAAGTAAGGCTAGAAAATTAAAAGCAATGATTTTCCAGAAACACTGTGGTTAATTCCATCTCTGGCTGCTTCTTGTGTCTTGACATTTTCCCTTCCTCCTTGGTTATTTTAAGACCAAAGTGATCTTCAGCTTGGCTCAGATCATTGTAACATGCTTCTAAGCCCCTTGCTAACTTAGGCCCTAACCATCTTCTCAGTCTATCATATGTGGTAGCTGGAGTTCCTATCTACTTATAACATGTAGGCTCACATTTATGTCTCAAAATTAAGAATTCTGGATTTTGCAAGGCTGAAGAGATTAGCCTTACCAGGAATTTCCAAGTATTTACTCTATGGTGTAGATAATTCATCTCCTCTCACATAGTTTATGACTGCCTCATTGAAAGTCTACCCTGTAGTGAATCCCTGATCTGCTGGGAAAGATTAGGGGATTAGAATACCTTCAGATGCTACCTTTCCTAGGAGAATGTGTGTGTTCTTCTCTCTAAGAGATATGATACATATTAAAATCCTAATGGCTTGTCTCAAATAACATGCTTTCTTTTGGGAGATATGTTTTAAGTGAAGTCATATGTATGTTTTAGGTAGGGATGGGTGTTTACAGCACCTCACAACATTCACCAGATAAGCAGTCACTTATTATCTTGTTTTTTATAGGCACACTAGAAAAGCTTTATGGTACCTCACTGCAACTGCTCTTCAGAGTCCGCCTTTGGCCCGCCCTGGTGCTGACATCAGGCATAACGCACTATGTCCTCACCAGAATTTTGGGAAAAGTTCAGCCCCACATTGTATTCTTTTTTTTTTTTTGAGACGGAGTCTTGCTCTGTCCCCCAGACTGGAGTGCTCTCGGCTCACTGCAAGCTCCGCCTCCTGGCTTCACGCCCACATTGTATTCTTGATTGCCTTTAGGAGGTGCCTATTATTTCTCACTTTATCTCCTGTTAGAGGAAAAATCAACATCAAATGCTTTGACCAGTTCACATCCAAGATGAATACTTATATTTGATAATTACTATTGGAGGCACAAATATATATTTGATCTGCTTTTTTTCTTTTTCTTTTCTTTTTTTTTTTTTTTTGAGATGGAGTTTCACTCTTGTTGCCCAGGCTGGAGTGCAGTGGTGCAATCTCAGCTCACTGCAACCTCCGCTTCCCAGGTCCAACCGATTCTCCAGCCTCAGCCTCCTGAGTAGCTAGGATTACAGGCATGCGCCACCACACCCAGCTAATTTTGTGTTTTTAGTAGAGAAGGGGTTTCTCTGTGTTGGTCAGACTGGTCTCAAACTCCGGACCTCAGGTGATCTGCCCGCATCAGCCTCCCAAAGGGTTGGGATTACAGGCGTGAGCCACCGCGCCCAGCCTGATCTGTTCTTTAAATGGTGATTCTGATTCAATTTTCCATTGAGGGAATTTCTGAATATTTTTGATAACACAAGCAAAAGCAAAATGTTCCATTCCTTTGATTTAGTCAAACTTCCTTCCTCGAGGCCAGTTTTCCCTAGTGCAAAGGGCTTTTACCTGTGACAAAAGCTCACTGATATGAATCGGAAAATTTTTCAGCACTGAGATTACTCTCTTAATTTGTCCCAAACTGCCAATAGTATTTTTATTGTCCCATGTATATGGAACAGTCTTATTTTTAATGTTCGTTAAAATGATTCAGTTTCTTAAAATCACACCTTTACTCAGTTTCTGGTCTAGTGTTAATTACTGGTGACATTTCTCTCTTTACAGTTCCTCCCAAGTTTGTAGTTCAGCCGCGGGACCAGGATGGGATTTATGGCAAAGCTGTCATCCTCAATTGTTCTGCTGAGGGTTACCCTGTACCTACCATCGTGTGGAAATTCTCTAAAGGTATGGAGTTACTTGATCTGCTTGTTACCTGTCAAACATTTGCTATGTTCTAAAGGATTAGATAGATGAACATTTCTAGATTTCCAGAGAAGTTTCTTGCGAATAGATATGTATCTCTGTTTCCACCAAGCCTATCATTCTCTCATAGACATTCCTAGTCGTCCACCTAGGTGTTTTTATTCAGACCCACAGTGTGTCTGTTCTATATAACATGCCCTTGGAAAGGCCACAAAGGGATGGAAGGTTTTCCCATAGATTGTTTCAGCACTTAGGAAGTCCTACCTTGCCCATCTATATTACATAACCATGGTCTGCTTAGAGATCACTGCATGCTTGTCCATGAAGACATGTGAGTTTAAATTGTCAGAACTACTCATAGCTGGAAAATTATTTCCCCAGTATTTAGATAGATGAGTGGGTTTAGAAAATGACAGATAATATCATTGATCGTTTTATTCACCTGATTACCTTAGAATATACACATTACACCTCATCTCCTTGGCATGCTCTTTTTAAAAACAAACACGCCCAATGTCCCATCGTGATTGTCTCATGTTCCCCGCTCGCACCCCTAATCATGTTCCCTTTTCTAATGCAGAGCAGTAGCTCGTGGGTTTTAGGTGACATTGTAGACATTACACAAGTAGAAATGTATGATATGGAAACAAAGGGTGGAATCATGTTAGACTTTGGAAAAACAATTTCTGTTCATTAGGGTAGCTTCTTCAGAATGCTTCCTTAACTGTACTTGCAAACATATTGGAAGTTCTCTTTCTTTTGTCATTTAGACACTTGAATTCAGCACTATGTTAATACAAAATAGTTGAGGGCCAAATATGTACTGGTGAGATCAAATAATCAGTCAGTCAGTCATGACCTTTTTTCCCCAATAACCTAAGACCTAGTATCTAGGTTTAATTTTTGTGAGGTATTTGTTTTTGTGTAGACTTAATCATCGTTTATACTCTAGATGTTTCTTTTTAAAATAGAATGTTGCATTTTCTTACTACGGAAACAACTATGAACAAAGGAAAAACAAATGGTACATTGGTTGCAAGCCTCCTGCCAACTCTCTTTTGAGAAGGAAGGTAAAGAAGTGGGGAAGAGGGTGATAGACACTGTCTGGGAGAACAACTAAATTTTTAAAAGTCCCTGAGGCACCTTCCCTGTCACATACCACATCCACTGTCCATGTGCAAAGGACTTCTTCAAAAATAAAAGCCTGTTATTCGGAGTTTCTGCTCCCATGACTTTTTATTTCCTGCCATATTTGAAGCTCCATTGTGCATTATTACATAGAAACAGATAAATATCATAAATTTAATTTAGTTTCTATCAAGGTGTGTATTCGATATTATGGACATTTTCCATGACATTTGCCTCTTCGACATTATTTTTAATGCTTGTCATTATGCAGGCGTTCTCTCTCTCCCTGAGGGTGTTTACAGTTTTCACTCTCATAAACGCTGTAGCAAATGAACAGTCCTGTATGTTAATTCAATGTGCATACGTGTGAGTGAAGTGAAATGGCACCAGCCATATAGAAGGCTCTTACTCTGTACTGCCCAAGGGCACTTAGGCCACCAACAGTAGGGGTGGGTGTATGTGGCCCAGCATCCTCACCAACTAGATAACAGTTTTTTTTAAATAGTCTTTACAACCTGATGGTTGAAAATGCCCTCTCATTTTAATTTGCATACTTAGATTGTTAACGTTGTTTAAAATGTTTTATCTTATGTTAACAGACCACTTCTACTTCTCCTTTGGGAAATTTATTATTCAGGTTACTTGCACACTTATCTCTGTGTCTTATTTATTTAGAAGTGTTTCTACATAGATGAAATAATGCTTTGTCTGTCTTGGATGTTACTGACGTTTTATCCCTTCTTACCACTAATTTAAAAATTAAGTTGTAGTAGTAGCTTTTTTGTCTTTAAATTTCATATGCAATATCAAGTCATCAAAGAAAAAAAATTAGAAATTGCAATTTTTTAAAAAGTTAAATTCCCCCCCAAATAACATTACTCAAAGATAACCAAAGATAACTGCTGCAAACATGTTTTGTCTCTAGCCTGTCAGTCCTGTTCCCAAGCAATTGTATACCCATAGATGCACATTATACATTTTTAAAATTTTTGATCATATGATTGTTGCTGGCTTATAATCTTCTTTCTTCAGTTAACAATATGCTATGTATATCTTGCCATAACAACAAATATGGTGCTTAATATGACTTTTTTTTTCTGGAGATGGAGTCTTGCTCTGTCGCCCAGGCTAGAGTGCAGTGGTGCAATCTCAGCTCACTGCAGCCTCCGCCGCCTGGGTTCAAGCAATTATCCCACCTCAGCCTCCCAAGCAGCTGGGATTACAGGTGCGCGCCACCACACCCAGCTAATTTTTTGTATTTTTAGTGGAGATGAGGTTTCACCACGTTGGCCAGGCTGGTCTTGAACTCCATGACTTTTTAATGTCTGTGTAATGTTTATTTTAATACATCAATAATTACATTTATCTAATTAGTTAAGATTGAGTTCAGCCACTTAAACTCACAAGAGTTTATTTTTCTCGTAAGAGGACTCTGGATGTAGACAGCTCAGGACTAGTTGGCTTGACTAAGTCATCAGGCACCCAAACTCCTTATGTGTTAGGAAGATTTCTGCCTCTCCTAGCAGCATTCTTCATCCCCAAATGATGGCCACCAAGCTCTAGTGTCAACTTCCTTTCACATTTCCCTGGATAAGGAAGAGCAAAGGGAGATGACTGCCCCTCCCGCATGAGTCACCTCCCTTTAAGGTCCTTTCCAGAAGTGCATCACAGATCAATTTTATCAGCATCTCCCTGGATCACTGGCCGGGTCGCCCCTAGCTATGAAGCATCTGTAAGCCATCATGGACATAATGTGTGTTATTTTCTTAAGTTAGAGGGGGTGTTGGATACTTAGCAACTAGATATCTCCAACACGATTGTTGAATGTCATATTTTTGGTTTTTGCCAGTTTTTCTCTTAGAAAAATATCGTAATGACTTCTATCACATTTATCTTTGTATATGTGTTCATTTATCCCTGGGAATAAATTTCTATAAGTCAAGTTGCTGACTCAAGGAGTAAATAATTTTTATAACTTTCAATATGTATTGACAATTTGCCAGCATTTTATTCATTTACACATCTCACCTCAGTTTGCAGTAGTTTCTGTCTCTTATAACCAAACTAATACTGGATATTAGGCTTTTTTTTGACGTTTTCCAATCTGATAGAGAAACATTGTATATTGTTATTTTAATTATTCAAACAATAAATCTCTTTCTTAAGAACAATTTAGCCTTGCTTATGGAACATGTTTTCTTTCATTGCAATGATCACTAAGAGCTCAAGTGCAGCTCCCTTATAAATGACCAAACTGTATAAACAAAACGGATTCAGCTTGTTTCCTTGAGAGATGCAACAGTTTAATTCAGGGGAGGCAGAATTCCAGGTAAATCACTGCAGTTTAAAGGTAGCTATTGTAGAAATGAAACAATCTTTGCTAAAAAAAAAAAAAAACATAATGTCATTACATTTTTGACCTTGGGTCTAGATACACAAAGTCTAAAACATTCAGTTCTCTTTTTGGATTTATTTATTTACATGAACAAATGAGGCCTCTTGTTTAAAAGAGATTTAAAAAAAAAAAAAGTCAGGGCTTCATTCTGAGGTGGGTCTCACCTGTACTCCCAGAAGTCCATGGCTTAATGCCATTCTCTTGCGTGTATGTCATTTATACTGGAGGGAAAATAGTTTCAGTGGTTGTCCTGAGGACCAGGGCCATCTC
The DNA here is from genome assembly GCF_003255815.1 of Theropithecus gelada. Classification (NCBI taxonomy): domain Eukaryota; kingdom Metazoa; phylum Chordata; class Mammalia; order Primates; family Cercopithecidae; genus Theropithecus; species Theropithecus gelada. Next base: position 22,703,621 of record NC_037670.1, read on the forward strand.
CTTGTTACCTGCTGAGAAGCAAAGAGGGACTGCAGATACAAGAGAATAGAGGATGCATCAGCCTGAGGCCTGGCCTGGGCCTCCTTTGCTCTGTCTGGCTGCCCATAGAATCTCTGACCTCCAGGGAATCTTGGTCCGGGAATGTCCAAAGACAAGAGTCAGAGCATGCCTGGGGGTGATGCTGCAGGACAATGGGGAGTAGTCTGCATTTAAAATAGCATTGTCAGCATACCCCAGGAGTAGGGAGTCTGAGGAAAGACTTGAAAGACAGATGAGTCCTGTGCTCCTGTCCTCAGAGAGCAGTTGGGGACAGCTAGTTCCCAAGTTGGGGGTGGGGGGTGAGGCCGGGAGGGTGATGCCTGGAACGATCCAGAAACACCAAGGAGGTCATTGCAGCTGTGGCAGTTAGTGAAAGGGAATTCTGGGAGAGGAGACTCCTGCACTGGGTCCCCATCAGTCATTGCAGGGACCTGGCCCCGCCCAAGTCGGGAGTGGGTATGGTGAGCATGAGAGTTGTGATGGTGATACACTCTCTTCAGCTGCTGCTGTGCTGAAGCCAGAAGCTAGGAGGCTAGCTGGGTAATCAGGGAGAGATGGTGTGATCTGCTTCATGCTTTAAAAGGATCACACTAGCATGCTGTTTTGAAAGCAGACTGTGTAGAGGACAGGAATTTCAACTGGAGAGCTGTTCCAAGGCCTTGGCTGGGATGTGGCCAGGACCAGGGTGATGGCAGTGGAGGAGGGACAAATAGTTGGATTCTGAATGTCTTTGAGTGACAGATTTACTATGGGTGTGACAGAAAGCGGGGAATGCCAGGCGATCAGGAGAGTGGAAATGCCTGTGACAGACAGGACAACTCCAGGAGGGCAGCTCTGGGGCTGGGATAAGATCAGCGTTTTGGGCTCCTCTCTTTGCAGACACAGCTGTCAATTTCCAGTATAAGCAATGATAAATTTTCTAAATATCCTAGTTTTCACTGAATATTTTCTACATCGTCAGGGCTTAGACCCTCTATGTTCTATTCTGCAGCCATATGCCCAACTTTTGCAATTGCCAGTTCTATGTTAGATTGATTTTGTGCTCAGTATGAGTTATTTGGCCATAGTGAAGAATATTCCAACCTCTTTCTGGTTTGCAATGGTTTGTTCCTCTTTCTGGTTTGCAAGTTTGTTCCTTGCAATGGTTTGTTGCCTTTTTATACCCAAAGGACAGAGTATCTGGTAGGATATTGGTAGCTTACACTGTCTCCTTGGAGGGACCACAGACTGCCTGATTTCCCTGTAGAAGGAACTTAATCTTTTTGATTCTGTGCGCCAAAGAGCTGACTTTGAAGTCTGGTAAATTATTATTATTATTATTATTATTATTATTTTGTGATGGAGTCTCGCTGTGTCACCCAGGCTGGAGTGCCGTGGCACGATCTTGGCTCGTTACAACCTCCACCTCTGGGTTCAAGTGATTCTTCTGCCTCAGCCTACCTAGCAGCAGGGACTACAGCCATGCACCACCACGCCCAGCTAATTTTAGTATTTTTAGTAGAGACAGGGTTTCACCATATTGGTCAGGCTGGTCTCGAACTCCTGGCCTCATGATTCACCCGCCTTGGCCTCCTAAAGTGCTGGGATTACATGCGTGAGCCACCGCACCTGCCCCAAAGTCTGGTAAATTTTTAGCGTATATTTTGGTGTTTTCCATTTGGGGTGAATTTTCCCATAGATGTGGTGCATCTATTTAATATGTAAATTCAGGTTATTTTTTAAAATATTTTTCCCATGAATTGTATATCTAAGTATTTGTTCTCTTCCCTGCTTTCATTTTCTTCTTCAGAGTCTCTGATTGTGGTTCCATAGGATTGCCACCTATTCTCTGTAGCTGTCATTTTCTCTCTGCTTTTTTAACTCATTGATTTCCATTTTAATTTGTTCTATATTTTTCCATTTCTATTCTCCGTGTCTTTTCCCCAGCAAGGTCTGTTCTTCTTTGTGACCGCTCTGGTTCTGCCTTCACTGCTGTGAATTTATATCTTTTCTCCTTCTTTCTCTCCAGCTCTGCCAGCTCACAGTTTACCCTTCTTCAGCCATGGCTTAATAGACAAGTGACTGTTTTATTCACAGTCTTCATCTAAGTCATGACACCTGGTTTCTTGTTCTGTTTCTTTCTTCTGTTTTGCTTATTGTTTTCTTTGCTAGATCTTGGCTTCCTTTTGAATACAGTAGCCCCAAGACCCCCAGGGGATGACTGAACCATGGGGAGCACCAAACCCTACATATACTATGCGCTTTCCTACACATGCATACCCCTGATAAAGTTTAATTTATAAATCAGGCACAGTAAGAGATTAACAAAAATCATGAGTACTAGAATAACATTATTATTACAATGTCCTGTAATAAAAGCTATGTGAATGTGCTCGCTCTCTCTCTCTCTTAAAATATCTTATGAGGCTATACTCATCTATTTTCAGACTGTAGTTGACCTCAGGTAGCTTAAACCATGGAAAGTGAAAACGCGGATGAGGGGAAACCAGTGTACTTACATTTGAAGAAAATCCGTGTCCCCAGAAAAAGATTGTTTTGGGCAAATGCCTGATTCCTCAGCTCACCCTACTTCTAAGATTCTAAGCCACATCAGGCCTGGGGAAGCGCCCACCCACACCCGGCCTGTGCACACTGTTTTCACTGATGGAGGCTTTGCCCTCACCTGTGACCCACTCTGCTGGGGCTTGCTGAAGTTGACAGTGGTGGCCCTGGTTCCGTCGTCTTCCTGCATGCTCTTCTGCTCAGTTACCCTGTTGGTTACCCATTTACCCATTCTGTAGTTGGAAGTTGAGCTATTTTCTAATTTCATAGGAAATAGAGGTTGTATTTGTCTAGGCTTTGCTCTCCCATTTGCTTTCATGTTGTTCCCAGGAAGAGAAGAAGAAATGCTGGTTTATGCCTCCATCTTCAAATATGAAATTCTATTGTTTATATACAAAGGTTCATCGAATTTGGACTTGATTTTAGTAAAATAAGTAAAGTAGGAATCTAGGAGGAGGAGTAGAAATCATCAGTTAGGAGACTGGGCTATAAGTTCAAACCCGAGCCACAACACAACACTGTCTGGTTGTGTGACTGCATGTAAATTACCTACCCCATATGAACCACAGCATCCTTGCATCTGAAACAGATACAATAAGGGGATAAATGTGATGATTTAGTAAGGTGACTCATAGAAAGCATTTACTATGGCTTCTGGCACATAGCCATTAGTCAATACGTATTAGCTATTATTAATATCATTATTGTCATTATCATGAACTTACATGGTTAGCCATTTGTCCTAAAACCATTTGTTGAAGAGCTCAAACTTTTTCATTTGTGATGCTTTATTGTCTAAGGGGAAAATGTGAATACTGGAGTCTGTGTTTCAGCCTTTTCTCTGTTACACTGAACTGCCTGTTCAGCACCACACGTATTAGAAGTTTATCTCTTTCTATTTTAAGATCTGTTTTGACACTACTCCCCTTGTGACTTTTATTTTTCAAAAATGTCCTTGCTTTTTCGGCATGGATTTTTGTTTGCTTGTTCCTTCTAGATGAATATTAAGATAACTTTGTCAAGTTTCAAAAACATCTGGAAAATTTGGAGGATCATAAATTTAAAGCTTAATATGAAGAATGCTGATGTCGTTAGAATATTGAGTCTTCCCAGCCAATACCATGGATAGTCCTTTCATGTATCCAAGTTTTTCTTTTATGAACATTAATAATTTTATTGCATTCTTTCCATTTGTCAGTAGTAGTGAATTTTTTATAAGCTACGGCATCTGGTTTTCTTTGGTCCTCCTTGATTTTCTGGGTGGAAAGGGGTCAAGGTCTGTCTACAGCCAGTCTTTGTTGAGCTTGTCCTTATGTAGCTGTCCACAGCTCGCTCTTCTCCCAGCAAGGGTGATGCTGTTCTGAATTTAGAGGAGTTTCTATTTCCCCACTCTGTAGCTCATACACAGGGCTGCAATGGGAGTGTGACCCTATTTCTTCCTGTCTCTCTCAAGATTGGCTTCCGCCCCTGCCCCTTTTCCTGTGACCTTTCTGCTCACCGTAGTTTCTCCAACTCCATATTTCCCTGGAGGCTCCAGAGAATCCACCGCTAGTTGGTGCACACACAGTTTTACTTTTGCTACTCCTTCTCCTACTGTCCCCAGACAAGCTGCTGGAGGCTGTCACTTCTGCACTCACCAAACACAGTCCCCCAGAGGGTCTAGCTATCCCTTACCACTAAGGCCCTAAAAGTACCCTCTTCTGCTCGATGTCAACCCACCTGCAGAAATCTTCCCCTGTGGTTCTAGACTCTAATCAAAGGGGGCCAAAGGAACTTGATTATTTTGTTGAGAGATTCATAGCAATAAAACTAGGCACTCCAGGCAGTTAACTAAATGTTTCCATGCAAGATGGAGGGGGAAACACATGCTGTGCTCAATACTGGCCAGACTGCTCAAGTGACCCTCTCTGGAGTCCCCTCCTACTTCAGAGGGGTGCCCTGGAATGGCTCACCTTGATCCTGCCCACAACTTCCCTCCCAAGGTCTAGGGGACATCCCTGGGACCTTCTGTAGCCCTCAAGACCTATGTCTCAGAAGACCATGAGAAATATGAGGGAAAGGACAAGCTCAAGGAGGTTAATTCTAGAGCAGGTTTTCTGTCAACACCAGTTTCAGACCTCCTCGGTGAGATGAACAAGGCAATCTCTTCCTTAGCAGTCAAGAGAGGGCTCACACTGCAGATCACACTGCAGATCACACTGAGGATGACACTGCAGATCACACTGCAGATCACCTGTGGATCACACTGTGGATCACACCGCAGATCACACTGCAGATCACCTGTGGATCACCTGAAGATCACACTGTGGATCACATTGCAGATCACACCATGGATCACACTGTGGATGACACTGCAGATCACACTGTGGATCACACTGCAGATCAGACTGCAGATCACACTGCAGACCAGACTACATATCTCACTGCAGATACCTTCAGATCACACCGTAGATCACACTGTGGATCACACTGCAGATCAGACTGCAGATCACACTGCAGACCAGACTACATATCTCACTGCAGATACCTTCAGGTCACACTGCAGATCACACCGTGGATCACACTGTGGATGACACTGCAGACCAGACTGCAGATCTCACTGCAGATACCTTCAGGTCACACTGTAGATCATACTGCGGATCACACTGTGGATCATACTGCAGGTCACACTGCAGATCACACTGAGGATGATACTGCAGATTACCTGTGGATCACACTGTGGATCATGCTGCAGATCTGACTGCAGATACCTTCAGATCACACAGCAGATCGCACTGCAGGTCACACTGCAGATCACCTGCAGATCACACCACGGACCACACTGCAGATCACACTGCAGGTCACACTGTGGATCACACTGCAGATTACCTGCTGATCACACTGCAGATCATGCTGCAGAACACACTGCGGATCACACTGCAGATCACACTGTGGAGTACACTGAGGATCACACTGCAGATCACACTGTGGAGTACACTGAGGATCACACTGCAGATCACACTGTGGATTACACTGAGGATCACACTGCAGATCACATTGTGGATTACACTGAGGATCACCTGCAGATCACACTGCGGATCACACTGTGGATCACACTGCAGATGACACTGTGGATTACACTGTGGATCACACTGCAGATCACACTGTGGAGTACACTGAGGATCACACTGCAGATCACACTGTGGATCACACTGCAGATCACACTGTGGATCACACTGCAGATGACACTGTGGAACACACTGGAGATCACACATTCCAAAGATAAGTCTGGAAAGGAGAAAATTATCAAGAGACAGAAATTTTCTTAAATAAAATTCTCTTTTGTTTTTCCTCTGGGAGAGCAGGGGATTTATATTAAAATAGCTCATTGGGGGGGGTATGTTCATAGAGCCCAGTTGGGATGCTACTGGGTTCTTAGGTCCTCCAAGGCTCCTCCCCAAGTTCTGGTCCATTTGCCCTGCTCTATATGCCTTTGCATGTTTCACTCTGCCCCACCCTTGTGCCTGAGTGCCCCTGGGTTCAGTGTCCAAGGTGCTTCGTCTCATTCTTTTTTTGCCCTTGCTGCCACTCACTCTGACCTTGAATGCCAGTTCCACAGGCTTTGCTCAGACAAATGTCTCTTTTGCATTCCTGTTCTGGGAAATTGGGTCTCTGCATTGTCTCTGACCCTTGTCTTGTTCATCTCCTTGGGACCAGTCCCTATAATCCTGACCCTATGTTAATCCTCTTAGTGTGGATCAGCAGAATAAAACTTCTGACCACAAGCCTGACCTGGTGGAGGCTGCTGCCCTCCCACTGTCCCACCCATGCCTGTACATCTGCAGACCATTCAGTGCTCTCACCATGCCCACTCCTAGACTCACCATTTGTCCTGCTCTGTACTGTTTAGAGCACCCCAAGCCTCCACATCCATGGTTTTGACCTCTTCCATGTCCTTGGTTTCCTGGAACAGCAGTGACTGCCTGTTCTACACCAGTGCATTCCTCTGATCCAGACTATCAGGTCCCGGCTCTCACCTAGTGCCCCCGATTTCCAATTATGTGGTAAGATGCATATATTCAATTAATATGGGGAAATAATTCAAATAATCTAAAAAGGAGAAGGAGGCAATATCTTTCTATGGCACACATGGTAAAAATAAAGCCAAGTTCAAACTCCAGTGTGGATCCCTCATGCACAACAAAAGGAGCTCTGCTTGTGTGTTCCCCAAGAAGAGACAAGGGGCCTCACAAAGAAATAATGAGTTTTAAAAACGGGTTGTAAGCTGAACAGAGAAGGTGAGTGTTCCACGTATTGTTTTATTTTCTTCCTTTGATGGTAGGGAAACACTTAGCAGAGCAGGAAACCTTCTGCCTCCCTCTGTGCTACCCTAATCAGCATCTCAGTGGCGCCGGGAGCTGCTGCAGGACCTCTGCAGGGTCCTCACCTAAGGAAGTGTAATTCCCCTAAGTCTTGGTGGAGCCACCAGGACTGTCAACCCCAAGGCCCATCTTGCTCTTCCTTTATTTTTTCAGCACTCTTCCATCTTTCTTCCTTATTTATATCCCAGAAAACTTTCTAGAAGCCTTCTTCTGGGTATAGGCAGCCATAGTGAGGAAAAATGCTCGGGGAGCTCTTGCTCCAGGGAAATGGTGGCTGGAGACTTTGAATGGTAGACACAGCTGCAGGGCTCCTCCCAGGAGCAAGGCAAAGCCCTGGTGGCATCTGCATAATTAAGCTACCTCAACCACCTCCAATATCACATGACCCCTTGACAAGTGCTGAATCCTGTTCAGTTCACAGCTCAGTGTTCTGATAAGTGAATGAAGGGTCAATGTTTCATCTGGCTGATAAAAAAGGATTCTTGCATATTAGTTGTATAATTCCTTATTAGTTACAGAATTAGACATTGAAGTGCTAGTGGACTAGCAAGTTGTAACAAATCCTGATTACGCACTAATCTAGACCATGACATTTCCATTGTTTTCAGCAGATAGCCTCAACATAGAAATGAAGGCATTAAGGAAAGATAACTGGATCGCACAGTGGACACAATTATGTGCACATTTACAAAAGAAGTAACCTGGATGGTTTCTCAGTTAGGGTGTGGTGTGTTATCAAGAAGGGATTTAATAACGGGAATTAGAGGCGTGCAAAATCTGTTGAATCATTGGACAAACTGACTGGCCCTTTAAGCACTTGAGCAGTGTAGGAACTATGAGATGCTCCTCCCATCACTGCTAACAGCTGCCTCTAGTGCTCAAGCAGTGATTTGTAGAAGTTATCCCACAGGCAGCCATAAACCTAATGTTTGGGGTTGACCCATGTATCAATTTGCTGCTTCTAAAGCAAAATAATGGCTTTTCCACCCTTGCACCTTCCAAATTGTTTTTAAGTGCCTCTTACTGGTAAAATGTAAACCGGAATCTAGTAACAAAGGAGCCAGGGAATGTAGTCTTCAGGCTTTCAAACCCTGCAATTTAGGGTAGAGATGAGAGGGAAAGTGGTAGTTCTAAAGATCAGCATACACCATCTGACACAAACTTTCAGTGACATAAATATTACCTGCACGGTTGTGGAAGCTTCTTTCTCAGGGATTGGTAACATCTCTCCCGCCTGGAAACAAGCCAGTAGTGTCTCAGGACTGTGCCTCTGTTCACTTCTGGATTCTTCTTTGTAACGGAACTCTTCAGCACTCCTCCACTGAATAAGCATTGTATTTCAGCTGCTAAACCTTATTTAGGTGCAGCTACTGTTGCTATTCTTGCTTTTTCTCTTCTCTTTCCATTGCGACCTCTATCTTTTTACCCAATGACTTCCTACAATCCCCCAACTCTTCTCAGAGAAGAAAGCCCCCCTTCCTAAAGAAAAAAAACAAATTCATTCTTGAGGAAAACACCACTCTCTCCGTAAGGATGAAAGGGATTGTGTTTGACTCCTTGGTGAGAAGAAAGAACAGCTTACAGCCTGACCGTTGGTGTGCAAATCATAGAGCCTAAAGAGACCTCCTTTAGGTCCTGCGACTGAAGAGTCCTAAGGGGACCTCTGTGGGTGAGCTAATTGACCAAGCTCTCATGGTCCTTTTATGCAGGCGTTTATACCCACATTCTTACAATCTTGTTTTGCTTTATGTGCACAACAATCCTACATCATATGTAAAGGGATTATTCTCCTCATTCATATATGATGAAATTAAGGATGCAGAGAAAAGCCATTTGCTTTAAGGCACAGGTAGTTTTACAGAGCATGAGAACCCAACCCTTTTGGCTTTTAGCCAAGTACCCTCTCTACAGACCAGCAAGGACCTAACAGTGAAATAAAATTAAAAAAAAAAAATGAAACTATTTTCTTATTTGCTGCTGCCTTCAAATTGAGCTCATTTGGTGACAATCAGCCAATCTTTTTCCACTGTCCCCATAGCATCAGTCCCTGGGAACACAGCTCGGCATACCTTTGCAATTAAATAAGAAAGGTGACCCACTGTTAATGTAACTAGCAATTCAGCGTGCGCCTTACATATTGCTTTAGCATTTTATTTTCATGTAACGGAGCATTGAAATTGTCCCCACTTGACCCCTGCTAGTCACAGAAAATTGACAGTGTTTTAATTAATGACTGCTGGTTGCGGCATTGTATCTTCTAGCTAATTACCTAAAGTGCTTACCTTGTCCTAAGAAGATTACAGGATTTTACATATTGATGCAGTGGGTTAAATTTTACTCTTTAGAATAAAGATGAATCTGAAGTAGATGACTGATAGGTTATTCTGTCAAACCCTGGCAAAGTCCACTTCCCTCAAATTAAACAAACGCTAACCCTTGGAACTGTAGTCCTCATAGTAGATGAATTGGTTGGCAGTGTGTTCACTATTATTCCGTTTAGTAACCACAATTAGATCTTTAGATGCAATAACCCTTCAACTTAGGTTCATTTTTCTGATGAAGAAAAGATTTAATGTTTTCTTAAATGCATTTAAAACTTTATTTCTGCCTTCTTTAGGACCTTTTAGTAATAAAGAGGCTTACCTCAGTCTAGCTAAGAATTCACAGATCATCCTTTTCTGCTATTTAATTGAGACAACTTAGCATTGTAGTTAATTTTATGTTGTGATTCTTTAATATAAATGTTTCAACTATTACAAGCATTTTTCAGGTGAAAATTATTTAAGAAAAGGAAAAAAATGTGTTGTTGACATAGATATTCATGTAAATTTTTCAAACCATACCAGCATTTTGTTTGATTTTCAGTTTCTTAAATACAGTTTTATATAATTTGAAATTTTTAGATTACCTATCTTATGGTTATATTTTTTCAATCCTATATTTGGTTGAATTTTCAGGTTGTGTGTATTGGACTGCATCTACTCTCAATTTACAGTCAACTTTGAGAAAGACATCAATAGCCTTTACTGATTTTCAAAGTGTGTTACAAATTTAAGCACTTAAATAGAAGTTGAAGGCTTTTTCCTTAATTTTAACTTCCAATAAATCTATTATCCTTACACTAATGAACACAATATCTACAAGGAGTAATTTGATAATTTATAAAAACCAAATTCTTTAAAAATGCAGTGTAATTTTACAGGAGAAAAAAGCATATGATTATCTCAATATATGATTAAAAGGTAGCTAATAATATTCAACATCCTATTGTGATTAAAGCAACAGGAACAAAAAAAGAATTTTGTAAAATAATTACATAGATACACTTGCTTATAACCTAATGTGCTTTGGAAAATGAAGAAAAAGACAAAAGCTCAGTAGAAAAATGGGTAAGGGATATAAATAGGCTGTTTACCAAAGAAAAATACAGATGACCGATACATTCATGATGTTCAAAATTATCTATAAAGAAAAACAAACAAAAAAATACAAAAAATCTGCCAAAATGTGCAAATTGAAATAGTGATATATAGTATTGATGAAGATGTAAAAGATTAATAGCGTACATGTTTGAGGAAAAAATTAACCCTCAGCTAGAACTGAATGAGATAACAGTACAGTTTTAAGGCAGTTTATTGTAAATACGGCAATATATTTTAAGATTTGAAGATGCATCACCTTTGGTCCAAAATTCCTCTCCCTGAGTTAGGCATACAGATTGCCTACCACTATATATTTCTCTCTACTGATGGACTGATTGATGAGTGGAGACATTCACTGCAACATGGTCCCTATTCTTGTGGAATGGGAAAGACAGAGAGCCATATAATCTTAAAATTATTAAATAATTAAAAACGAAATGTTAAAAAGCACAAAGTTGTTTGTTTACTATGAGGCTTACCAATACATAGTTCAAGAACTTTAGTCGTTCTACCATCCTACGATGAAGATTCTATTATTTCCATTTTACAAGTTAAGAAGCTGAAATGTTATATAACTTACCTAATTTTACATATATGTTAGGAATCTATGACTGTGTAACAAATTATCCCAATTTAGTGGCTTAAGATGATACACATTTAATAGCTTCCCATTTCTGTAGGTCTGGAATGCATATGTGGCTTAGCTGAGACCTCTGGTTCCTGGTCTCCCCAACACTGAAGCCAAGGGATTGGCTGGGATGCGGTCATTTCAGAGCTTAGCTGTGGGAGGATCTTGTCCCAAGCTCACTCCTGTGATGGTTGATACGCTTTAGTTTCTCGACCACCCCCAGTTCCTTCCCATGGGAGCCTCTCCACGGAGCAGCGCACAACATGGCAGCTGGAATTCCCCAGAGTTAGGACTGAAGGGCAGGGAGAAAGGAAGGAGAAAAAGATTTGATCTTTTAAAAAAGATCCATTGATCTTTTTAGCCATAGATCCTCACCCAGTATCTGTCACAGTACAGGTGCTCAGTAATCAATAAAATCAATTTGCATAAAAACAAAAGATACATTATTTTATGTTGAGAAAATATTAGAAAGTCTATAATCCCTCCAAAGGCATTTACTTTTTTACTGTTTGAATTTTTGACAAAAAAAAATCAGACTCCCTAATCCAAAATTCTCATGCTTTAAATCTCAATAAGTAAACTACTAAATAGCTTTCGTTAATTATTTTTCAAAATCAACCAGTCATATACTGATATATTTATTTTTTCTCAAGCATTTGAGGCCAAGCACAATGGCTCATGCCTGTTATCCCAACACTTTGGGAGGCTAAAGTGGAAGGATCAATTGTGGCCAAGAGTTTCAGACAGTCTGAGCAACATAGCAAGACCCCATCTTTACAAAAAAATTTTAAAAGCTTAGCAGGGTGTGGTGATGTCTGCCTGTATTGTAGTCCCAGCTACTTGGGAAGCTGAGGTGGGAAGATTGCTTGAACCCAGGAGTTTGAGGCCACAGTGAGCTATGATGCTATCACTGCCCTCCAACCTGGGCAATAGAGCAAGACCCTGTCTCAAAAAAAAAAAAAAAAAGAAAAAGGCACCAAAATCTTCTGTGAATTTTCACATGAATTAAGTTTTTTTTTTTTAATTATTATACTTTAAGTTCTGGGATACATATGCAGAACTTGCAGGTTTGTTACATGTGCCATGGTGATTTGCTATACCCATCAACCTGTTATGTAGGTTTAAAGCCCTGGATACATTAGGTATTTGTCCTAATGCTCTCCCTCCCTTTGCCCCACTCCCTTACAGACCCCAGTATGTGATGTTCCCTTCCCTGTGTCCATGTGTTCTCATTGTTCAGCACCCACTTATGAGTGAGAACATGCAGTGTTTGGTTTTATGTTCCTGTGTTAGTTTGCTGAGAACGATGGTTTCCAGCTTCATCTATATCCCTGCAAAGGACATGAACTCATTCTATTTTATGGCTGTATAGTATTCCATGGTATATATGTGCCACATTTTCTTTATCCAGTTTGTCATTGATGGGCATTTGGGTTGGTTCCAAGTCTTTGCTATTGTAAATAGTGCAGCAATAAACATACATGTGCATGTGTCTTTATAGTAAAATGATTTATAATCCTTTGGGTATATACCCAGTAATGGGATTGCTGGGTCAAATGGTATTCCTGGTTCTAGATCCTTGAGGAATCGCCCCATTGTCTTCCACAATGGTCGAACTAATTTACACTCCCACTAACAGTGTGAAAGCATTCCTATTTCTCCATATCCTTTCCAGCATCTATTGTTTCCTCACTTTTTGATGATCACCATTATAACCGGCATGAGATGGTATCTCATTCTAGTTTTGATTTGCATTTCTCTAATGACCAGTGATGATGAGCTTTTTTTCATATTTCTTTGCCGTGTAAATGTCTCACATGAATTAAGTTTTAAATTATATTATACAAGTTGCTGGTATAATTCTGAATTTTGTACATTTGGTAATTTATTTCCAAGGAGGGAGCAGATTTAGGGATAAAAACGGTTGTCCTTTTAGTCTCACTTTATAAAATATTCATTAGCTCAAGTGAGGAAAGCAACATATTGAAGAGATAATAAAGTACTGTTATGTTTTAAAAATGTTTTTGTCCCTGACTTTGAATTCCTTATGAAAAGAAGAATTTTAAGAACATTTTCTACTTATAACCATTTTATGAAAATTCATATTTTATGTATGTAATAAAGAACTAATGGAAACATGTGAGTTTTGTTAGTAGATGCTCCACCTTCTAAATGTACAATTATCCTATATTTACATTTCTCTCAATTACCTTTAAATCAGATATCAGAAAACTGTGGGCCACAATTCAAATTCGGCCCACAACCTGTTTTTGCTTTTGTAAGTAAGTATTTTAGACTATCTTATTTCCTCATAATGATCACCAACATTTATCACTATATGCTAGGACAAAGATCAATTCTTCTCAGATTCAGTATTTTTGAAGACTCCTTCTTCTCTTCCTCCTTCCCTTCCTCCTTCTCCTCCCTTTCCTCTTCCTCTTCCTCCTCCACTTGTTTTAAAGACAAAGTCTCACTGTCACCCAGGCTAGATAGAGTACAGTGGAGCTCACTGTAACCTCAAACCCACCTCAGCCTCCCAGTGCATTGGGAGTAGCTGAGACTACAGGCATGACCTAACATGTCCAGCTAATTTTTAAAATTTTTTATAGAAATGGGGTCTCACCCCATGACTCTGGCTGGTCTCAAACTCCTAGTCTCAAGCCATGCCCCCAATCTGGTCTCCCAGAGTGCTGGGATTACAGGTGTGAGCTATCATGGCCTGCCAATAAGTTGTTGTGAAGCACAATCATGCTATTTTGTTTCTGTATTTTCTATGGCTACTTTCATGATTCAGTGGCAGAGATGAGTACTTGCGATAGAGACTGTATGACCTGCTGAGTTTAAAATATTTACTCTCTGGCCTTCACAGAAAAAGATTACCAACCTCTTTCTGAAAATGTTAAGCATTTTTATTCATGAACATGGTATAACTCTCTAATTATTTAGGTCTTATTTGGTTCTCAACGACTTTCACAATTTTCAGTGGGTTGGTCTTGCACATATTTTGTTAAATTTATTCTAAATATTTCATGTTTTTTGCCAATATATTTTCTTTTTAATTTTTATTCCCAATTGGTTGTTACTATTATACGTAAATTAATTTTTGTATATCGATGTTGTGTCCCATGACTTTGCTAAACTCATAGCAACTTTTTTGTTTACACTTTTTGATTATGTAGAAAATAATGTTATCTGTCAGTAAAATTGATATTCTTATCAATCTACATTCATGTAATTTCATTTTTCTTTTTTTGAGACGGAGTCTCGCTCTGTTGCCCAGGCTGGAGTGCAGTGGCACGATCTTGGCTCACTGCATCCTCTGCCTCCCAGGTTCAAGCTCAAGCAGTTCTCTGCCTCAGCCTCTCAAGTAGCTGGGATTAGCAGGAGAGTCTCTTGAACCCAGGAGGTGGAGGTTGCAGTGAGCTAAGATTGTGCCACTGCACTCCAGCCTGGGTGAGAGAGCAAGACTCCATCTCAAAAAAAAAAAAAAAATTTCAGGTTGTCGTATGTCCCCTCTAGCAGTTCCATTTTGATGGGAACCACCTGTTGCAGGGATTCTACTTGATCTCCTTATTCAGTGTGAAAGGTCCCCTTAGGAACATTATCAGTTTCTCTCGTCTCTTCAGTGGGGCTAGAGACCAGTTGCTGAGAAATCTAAACCAGAAACATGGGAAAGGAAGGCACAGCCACAGTCTCTGCCATTGTGAGCTCAAGTGAGACCAATATACAAGCTGTCATTAGGGTGTGGAGACAGCAGGAGAAAGTATCTTCCCTTCTCCTGTCCTCAGATGCAAATTCTGAAGTTTCCTGCTTAAGGCCCGTGGAGATGGCTGACCTGTTCAGCTCCCATGTAGGTTCTTGGGCCAGGGAGTTAGCAGCTTCTCTCTAGAACACATCCTTGGCCCAAATGTTGAGCTTCCTCCAGGAAGATCCTCACCCCAGAGCTTTCCCCTCAAGTCCTCAGACACTCAGGCCACAGAAGAAAAATGCCCTGGGAGAATCTTTCAGGGCCTGAATCCCATTCTTCCATCCCACCCAACTCCTCCAGGCCAGAAGCAGGCAGCATGGCAGGTTCTTCCAAATCACCATCTTCCCAGAACTCTTCTAGGACCTTCATAGTCTGTTTCATTATTGCTAAAATCCTTTTTTTTTTTTCCATAGTTGTATATGAATCCTTCATATGAATCATACCACAGTCATTATAACAGCATATCATATCTGTGCCATTTCCTCCTTGCATGGAAACCCTCTGAGGAGAGTGGCATTTTAATTCTGTGCTGTCTTACTGCACTAATCCGATGTATTTATTTAAATAACATTAAATGATATTAACAGTGTATTGTGTTTCTAGACCAGAATATAACCACCCTTAAAGAAAAACCTGCAATATTCCTATTCTCTTTGTAGCCTCAGACATGTGCAGTGAGCAAAGACTTCAAATGCCATGTCCCTGGAGCACTCCTTGTTTACATTCATATTAAGTCCCTAGGAACACAAGGAATTTATTTAGCACCGTGAGAGTTGTCTGCTTCTGTGGTTGTTCTACTGTGATTTCTTTGAATAATTTATCAGCTACTTAACACTCATCAAATTTGGCTTTTTATGTAGAAACTATCTGTAAGTTCTGTTAGTTTTTTATCTCAGAGTCTGAAATACTGTCATTTCAAATAAATGCTTTTCTCTCTAAACAAGAATTTTAATATTGGAGGAAAGAAAGAAAAACCTGGTGTATCCCGTGACTGCCTTATGGGATGTGTGTGAAGTGTCTGGTGCTTCTCTTTATGAGTCTGGGCGTACTTGAACTCATTGTCTTCCCATACGTACTCACGTTTGCATCATTGCTCCTCTTTCTTTTTCTGTCTCAGGTGCTGGGGTTCCCCAGTTCCAGCCAATTGCCCTAAATGGCCGAATCCAAGTTCTCAGCAATGGGTCGTTGCTGATCAAGCATGTCGTGGAGGAAGACAGTGGCTACTACCTCTGCAAGGTCAGCAACGATGTGGGCGCAGACGTCAGCAAGTCCATGTACCTCACGGTTAAAAGTAAGAGAGAAGAAATGCTTCATTTTACCTAGTTTAAATGCATAGGTCTCTGGGGGCTGCCATTTTCAATTGTCTCCATGCATACCTGTTTAAAATCAACACAAAAGGAGACCCATTGGTGTGATATATCTGGGTTTAAAGTTTTGTTGTTCTGGAAACATGATTGAAGAAGATGGTAAACGTCCAGCCAATTGTTGACAGCGTGCCCAGGGCCCCTTGTGTGTGGAACATGAGCCACATTCTTCTCTCCCTTTGGTTCTCACAGCCATTGGTATGGGCTCTGGGCAACCTAGCAGATGAGTAGGTCTTTGCCTTTAACACCCACATTGCTACCCGTTGATTTTCCTATGGAAAAACCCAATACATGGTCTCAGATGTGCTCTTTACAAAGCCTTTTGTGATGCATTTTGTTGTTTGCAAGCTGGCTTGTCCATGGATTTCCTTTTAAGGACCACTTTAAAATCAAGTGATTAGTAAAAAACTACACAACAGAAATGTCTAGGACTAGGCTTAATGCTGGCGCTGGTGGCCCAATATATACATAAAGGTGCTTTATAATGAAATTATTTTCATACATTGGTCACTGGCAACCAAGGAATGGATATAAAGTGAACCAGTTTTACTGAGTCATGGTTATTAACAAATGATGGTGCATCTTGTTTATAGTGAATGGCTTATGGCTTATGCCCATTTATGTAATTTTCCATTGAATGAACTGTGATTTCTTCTTGATTACAAGCCTTTATTCAGAATCCCCTCCCACTTTCTTTTTTCTTTCTTTTTTTTTTTTTTTTTTTTTTGAGGCAAAGGTTCACTCTTGTTGCCCAGGCTGGAGTGCAGTGGCGCCATCAAAGCTCACTGCAGCCTCGAACTCCTGAACTCAAGGGATTCTCCTACCTCAGCTTTCGTAGTAGCTAAGACTACTGGTGTATGCCACTGAGTTCAACTGTTTGTTTTGTGTTTTTTTTTTTTACATGTTTTGTAAACATGAGGGTCTCACTTTGTTGCCCAGGCTGGTCTCAAACTCCTTGCCTCAAGTGATCCTCCCCTCTTGGCCTCCCAGAGCACTGGGATTACAGGCATGAGCCACCATGCCTGGCCCTCAGATTTCCTCTTTTTTTTAACTTTATTTCTGCTATGGATAGTTTGGAAAAGTCTGTACCATATGATTTATTAGAAGGATGGGATTTAAAAGTGACATTCAGAGGTGTGTGTATTTGTGTGTGTGTGATAGTGAAAGGCTAGCTAAACAGACAAGTATCCATCCTCACTCACTGAATTTATTTTAGTTAGTTCACTATTTCTGACAGAACAATAAAAACATCCAAGTGTGTGTTTATTAAACTTTTATATTGTGAAATGGATTATAATTATGAAATGGGGTTGTTTTGGAATATATTTTGCACATACTCAATACCTAGTTTTTGACTTTTAAATCACACGCTCTGGAGGAAATGATGTGCAAGAATTTGATAGCAAATTGTGGTATCATTTAAATCCAGAGTTGAAATGGTAATTTTTAAAAGTTATAAATTGATGAAATAATATGGAAACCTAAAATCGGAAGAGCAGTGTTGACCAGAGTTGGTCCATCTTTCCCCAATGAAAGGGGTGTATTTTGCAGTTATTTTAATAGGTTTTAAATGTATAAGATAATTTTCTAATCCATAAACACATATCTAGGACCTAATATATATAAAACCCTATGAAGGATACAAGTACAATCAACCATGGACCTTACCCTCACGAGTGACAGGCCTTGTGTTTTGGAAGGGGAGATAACCAGGAAGAAGATAGAAGCCACTGATTATAATGCAGGGTGAAGAGTCACATGGATCATGTCTGTGACATTCAGAGGAGGATGGGGGAATCAAGGAAATGTTGGCTTGGGGGAATTAAAGAAAGCTTCATGGAAAATAGGCTTCAAGAATAGAAGATGCCCCCACATGTCCTCTCTCCAGATCTCTGTACTCAGTGGTAGTTGTACAGCATCAGGGAGGACTAAGGAGATGAGCTGGCCCCTGTCCTCTGGGGCTTTTGCTCTCTGGGGATAATTGGGTGGGTATATGTCCAATTCCTGTCTAGCAGAATACACAATTGGTAGAACAGAGCCCAGAACACCAGCGTGCACGGAAGAGGGTGTGATTTGCTTCTGTTTGTAGAATCAGTGACCATGTGCAATGAACTGAATGTCTGTGACCCTTCAATGTCCGTATGTTGAACTCTTACCCCCAATGTGATGATATTAGAAGCTGAGGCCTTTGAGAAGTGATTGGGTCACAAAGGGGGAGCCCTCAGGGATGGAATTAGTGTCCTTATCGAAGGGACCCCAGAGAACCCTCCTGTTCTCTGTTTCTACCATGCAAGGATACACAGGAAGGTGGAGACCTAGAGGAGGATGCTAGAACCTGCCCCTGCTGGTAGCCCCATCTCAGACTTCCGGCCTTAGAACTACGAGGAATACATTTCCGTTGTTGGGAAGCCACCAACGTGTGGCGCTTTGTTACAGCAGCCTCAGTTGACTAAGAAACTACGGAATGAAAAGCTGCAGCATCTGAGTTCAGTCTTTAAGACACAAGGGGCTTCAAAAGGCAGGACTGTTGAGGCTAGAGAGGGTGTTCCGGAGAGAGGAGGCAGAGAAAGCAGATACAAGAAACTGAAAGATGCCAGGCAAGAGTAACTCTCTGTTCGAATGTTCTGTGGTACATGGAGGAGACGGGAGAGGAGAACGTTCAAAGTGAACACAGTTCAAAGAGAGATGATGGAGTTGGCCACATTTTAGATTCTTAACCTGATACAAGCTAATCACGGAGAGGTGGATTTAAATAAGTTAAATGCACCTGTCCGTGGCTGTTTGTTTTAGTTTACCTCTCTGGGCCTAGTAAATAGGAAGAACTATGCCATCTTCATAGAGTGATGAAAATTAAACAGAATAACACATGTGAAAACACATTGTATGATATAAGATGTTCTAAATAAGTATTCCAATACATACCTAGAGTAAGTGATTCTTTGGTTGGAAAGAAAGAGAAAATATATTGATGGTGCCATGCATAGGAGCATTTCCAGAAAGTTGTTCTGAAAAAAGTTTAAAAGGCCACAGGCTAGGAAAAGGGAAGAAGAAAGAGGACCTCCATGGCCCATGGGGAGGTATTTTCATCCTTGTGTAATAGTCAGCCAAAGCTCAGCCCTGGAGTGGTGTCTTTAGAAACTCTAATGGCCAATGTCTTTTTCCTAACCCTGGTTGTTTAAGAACAATCAGTAAAGTGTTTGAGGATCTCAAACTGAAAAAAAAAAAAAAAATTAGATATAAAGGAGAGTTTACTGGTCTAAATAAACACATTAAGTACTCTCCCCTTTCTATAAGTCATTTTAAAAAATGAGCTGCAAATATTTCTAAATTCAATAGGAGAGACCTTGCTGTCTAATTGGATGACGTCAGGAAATTAAGACAGCTGCTCCTGCAGGAAGTCTGGACTCCCAGGATGGCCTGGTGCTGGCTGTAAACGTAATTTAAAGACCCAGACTCTCCTGATGGGACCTGCTTCTGGGGACTCACACTGTGGGATCCTGCGAACCCAGCACGGATGAGTCTTCTGTATGGGAAATTTTCTTACTGCTTTCAAGAAACAGCACTCCAAAAATAAAGCATTTTAACAATAAACACCCACCACACACACACACGCACACATCTTTTTGTTGTTGTTATTGAATCAAGCATAAGAAAGCCATAGGCAAAGAAGAAAGCCGGCAAGCGTGTATGGAATTGTCTTGGAAAGCAATCAATGGGATGGAAGGTTACTGCATGCAAATCTGTCCAGCTCTGTCGGGGTTCCTGCCTGTGAGTCTACACTGTCATCACAATTCTGGTTTATGTTTTACCCAAAATAATTATCATGTGAGATAACGATTAGGAGCCTTGGCAGAAAAGGCAGAGGGAGTAGGCTCTGCTTGCAATCAAATTTGGCCTCTGGTGATGACATCCTGCCCTATGCTCCAGGCCAGTCAGGGGCTGCAGAAACTATACCACATATGTGCCCCTTCCCCCAACCAAGAACTGTTTGAGGCCCAGGGAATGCCTTTATGTTAAAAAAAAAAAAAAAAAATAGCTCTGCCAATCGAGAAAAATAACGAGACAAGTCTCAATCATTTTAGGATATTTATTTGCCCAAGTTAAGGATGTGCCCGGGAGACGGGTCTATTCCTTTCTCCAAAGGTGATTTTGAGGGCTCCAAATTTAAAGGGGAAAGGATGAGATACTGAGAAGCACACAGTTTTCACATAAACAAAAGGGGCAGAGGAAAACTGGGGAATGTGGCATTTTACATGACACAGACAAAATGGGGAGGGGAACATTCAGTTACGCGTTTGTGTCTGGTGGGCGGGGCTACTGCATCTGTAAAGATAAACTATCAAGTTGCATTGCCATGGTGAAGTTTTAACAGCTCACCAGGAATTTCCTTGTGGGCAAAATATGAGGGAAGTGTGTAGCTTTTCATCTTGTAGCCATCTTGTTTAGGAACTAAAAGGTGGAGGCAGGTTTCTGTGACCCAATTCCCAGCTTGACTTTTCTCTTCAGCTAAATGAGTTTAGGGTCCCAAAATTTAATTTCCTTTCACAGCTCTGAAAACCACTGAATCTCTTAAATGGATAGCCATCACTAAGGTTTGTCTCAGACGCCCAAATTACATCCTCCCTGCTCCCAACTTTCTGCCACTGGCCGATCTGAAGCCTCATGTTTCCAGGAACACTGATTTCAGCATGAACCTGTGGCCCACAGTGAACAAGCAGCTCTGCTTTTGTGGGCTGCTGTGCATCGGTCCTTTCTGATCCCCGCATGCAGGACAAAAGAGCACCGCTTATCAAACAGGAACAGGCGCTTCCCTGGAGAGTCAGTTACTCTTGGAATCTAATGAACCCCCAAGCTCCCACAGTTAGCGCGTGGGCTCCAGTCCAGCCTAGGTAATGTGGTCTTCCTCCTCCATGCTGAATCCGGGAAGGTCTGTGGGTCGCTATGCCCATCAGATTTCTGTACTGTCAGAATGCAAGTGCATGTGTGTGTACACATACATGTGCAAGCACCAACTCACTCAGCTCTGACCTGACCATCCACAGGGTCTTGGCTGTTTCTCCTATTTCTGGACAGATCTCCATGTTGTGATTTGACCTCAGGCCACTCTCAAGCCCTGCCATTGCCAGGGCAGATATATGGAGCCTGACATATAATAACCCATCTCCTTTCCTGTCAAAAGAATCCGTATCTAGGCCTGGATAATCCAGTCAGCGTCTTTTGCTTTCTGCTCTCACCTGCTGCCACCAGTATGCACAGATCTTTACCCTAACCCCTAGTTAGCTAAATGGAAATCTCCAGTCCCTGTAGCATTGCTCTGGAGGAGGAAGCAGCCCAGCCCCAAGCTGCACCCCATGGTGAAGCTTCGGCCACCTTGAATCAACCCTACATGTTTCCCAGGCTCCTTATCATCACTCAGGCTGCTGAGCCAACCACCTCCCAGCAGACCCCTCCTCCAACACTGGAATTACAATTGAACAGGAGATTTGGGTAGGAACACAGATCCAAACCGTATCAATCATCATTTCTGAATTATAGTTTAAGTCCTTCCCAAACATGACAAATTAGTGCCTGAAATAGAATATGAGGCGTCCCAGATTTACGAACACCCAGCTTATGCATTTTTCTAAATTCACAGTCACCAGCCCCTCCAGGAGCCCCCCAACAATTTATCCTGTGCATATGCAACACTCAGATCCCTCCTGCTTCCCTCTCAATTCCAGTTGCCAGGTACATCTGCAACTTTGCTGGGAATTTTTCCAAGGAAGGGTCTCCCGCAGAAGCTTCAGAGGGACTGCAGCTGTGCCAGCACTTTGATTTTGCACTTCTGGCCCCCAGAACTGTTTGAGAATAAATTTCTGGAGGCGGAAGCAGAGAATGGGAGAAATCCAGGGAAAGTAAGTGTGGTGGAGGGGACATCGCTTAGTGAAGGAAACCCCTCAGCAGCTGCCACGCCCTTGGTAGGGCCTCCTGAGCTCCACCCAAAGAGAAGCATTTCACTTCCCAAGTCTGCCTGAAATTGCACTGGCTAAAGATTGCCTGGAGTGAAAAAGGAATTTGTAAAACAGGAGGGTTCCTATAGCAGATGCAATTTGTTCCCTGCTCCAATTTCAATTTCCCTCCTTTCTCTGTGCTAAAAGTTGAATTATTTCCCGTCCACCCACTAGATTTATATGTTGAATTCCTAACCTCCAGTACCTTATGTGACCACATTTGGAAATAGTGTCCTTGCACCTAGCAGATGTAATTAGTGAAGATGAGGTGCTACTGAAGTAGGCTGGATCTCTAATCCCATGTGACCGGTGTCCTTATAAAAAGGGGACAATGTGGATGCAGACACAAATGGAAAACATAGCTGGGCAAAGACAGAGATTGGAGTTATGCTGCCACAGGCCACGAGACACTGGGCCAGGCAACGAAAGGGTCTCCTGTAGAAGCTTCAGAGGGACTCCAGCCCTGCCGGAACTGTCATTTTGGACTTAGCCCCCGGAAAGGTGTGAGAATAGATTGCTGTTGTTTAAGCCCCCCAGTTTGTGCAGTAACTTTGTTCCAGCAGCCCCGGACACTGTACACTCAGTGACAACAGAACTCTTTTGCAGTCTTGTGTTGGAGAGAAGCCCAGTGCAAGCCACATCGCCTGCCTAAGCAGGAGAGTCCGAATCCATCAAAGCCACTGGGTGTGAGCCCTGGCCAGGACTCCTCAAAGGCAGCAGCTCCCTTTGATTTCAGGATGGTCAGATAACCAGGATTTGAACAATGAAATGTAACAACACTTCTTCTGAGGAGTTTCTGGAGAAGGTTTCCATATTCTTCATATGGGACTCTGCAAGAGAGGTTTATCTCATTTAATTCTTGACCTCGTGATGTCTGGCAGTACATGAGATCACCTGGGACTTTATTGCGTTTGCTGTGTAGGCCAGCGTGGGTCAGGGTTTTTGCCTTTGCAGCTGGAGGCATCCATACTAATTAGGTAAGGAGACAGCTGCATCCCCAATTCGTGCAGTGCAGTTCGGCCACATGCTCCCCTCAGTAATCGTGCTGAAATCAATGGCTCCGGGGGAATAAGGAGTTTGATCTGGGTTGAGAAGCTGTAGGGATTTGCAGTGCATGCTTTGGGCTGGGGAAGAACAACAACTCCGTGGGAGGGCAGTTGAAGGTGGACGGCAGCTCTCGGACCTGGGCACATCTGCTGGCGCACAGCAGGGAGGTCAGTACCTGGTGAGGGAGAAGGATAAACAGCCTTTTAAAAAAATTACTGGGGCCAGGAAGAATCTTATTTTTCGGCCGGGCGCGGTGGCTCAAGCCTGTAATCCCAGCACTTTGGGAGGCCGAGACAGGCGGATCATGAGGTCAGGAGATCGAGACCATCCTGGTTAACACGGTGAAACCCCGTCTCTACTAAAAAATACAAAAAACTAGCCGGGCGAGGTGACGGGCGCCTGTAGTCCCAGCTACTCGGGAGGCTGAGGCAGGAGAATGGCGTGAACCTGGGAGGCGGAGCTTGCAGTGAGCCGAGATCTGGCCACTGCACTCCAGCCTGGGCGACAGAGCAAGACTCTGTCTCAAAAAAAAAAAAAAAAAATCTTATTTTTCCCCTTTACTGTTCCCCTCCTCCTCCTCCTCCTCCTCCTCTTGCCTCTCCTCCTGCCTCTCCTCCTCTTCATCCTTCTGTTCTGAGGCTCTCTTCTACCAGGCAACTGAAATGTTATATATATTTTTAAACTTTGGGGTAATTGTGGCTATTTCAATGTTTTTCAGTTAATTTAAGGCCCTTCTGTTCCATGGCCTTCCCCCGTGGCCACAATGTTCTGAGCCCTCAATCAGCCGTGACCTTCCACGCTGGCATCTGCTGAGACATCTGCGCTACCACTTGGTCCTTGGCTGTGGGGTCCCTGCTTAGCTCCCTTCACATCTCCTCCTGTCTTCTGGCTGCCCCTGGCCAGATCCGCCCATTTGCCTATCAGCAGGGTTCACTGAGCGCTCCCTAGTGTCAAGAATTGGTCTACATCCTGTGCACTCTGAACAAGACCAAGTATTAGTTCACTGTTATGGAGCACATATTCCCTTGAGGAGAAAGACATGCAGACGGGTACATAACAGAATGCCTGGCAGGGGTAGAGTGATAAAAGAAACCAAGGTGTGCATACGTCTTGGAGAAAGCATTCCAGGCAAATGAAATAGCAAGGGCAAAGGCTGAAGGGAGAAGTTGGTTATGTCTGTGGAGTGGCAAGGACCCTGTTTGCTTGGAATGTATGTATGTGTGTATTTGTACATAGGTGTGTACAATTTTTTTTTTTTTTGAGATGGAGTTTCTCTCTTGTTGCCCAGGCTAGAGTGCAATGGTGCCATCTCAGCTCACTGTAACCTCCACCTCCTGGGTTCAAGTGATTTTCCTGCCTCAGCCTCCCAAGTAGCTGGGCTTCAGGCACCTACCACCATGCCCATCTAATTTTTGTATTTTAGTAGAGATGTAGTTTCACCATGTTGGCCAGGCTGGTCTCAAACTCCTGACCTCAATGATCTGCCTGCCTCAGCCTCCCAAAGTGTTGGGATTACAGGAATAACCCACCATGCCTGGCCCACAATCCAGATTTTATGTTATATAGTTATGTTTTGCATAACAATATTTTGGTCAATGATAGACCACATCTATGACAGGGCCCTTAAGATTATAATGGAGCTATAATGGACAACATCCATCTAATGTATGTTATAATGGACAACATCCTAACATTGTTACTTAATGCATGACTCTCTTGTTTGTGGTGATGCTTACATAACAAACCTACTGCCCTGCCAGTGTACAAAAGCAGAGCACACATTATATATATTATAAAATACTTGATAATAATAATAAATGACTATTTGTGGTTTATGTATTTACTATTTGTTTATAATTATTTTAGTCTACTCCTTCTACTTATAAAAAAAAAAGTTAACTGTAAAACAGCTCAGGCAGGTCCTTCAGGAGGTGTCCAGAGAAGGCATTGTTATCATAGGAGATGACAGCTCCGTGTGTGATACTGCCCTGAAGACAGCCAGCATGGAGGTGGAAGACAGTAATACTGATGACCCTGAACCTGTGTAGGCTCAACCTAATGTGTGCATCTGTCTTAGTTTCTAACGAAAAAGCTAAAAAAAATCCTTTTTAATACAAAAAAACCTTATAGAAAAAGGATTTAAAGAAAGAAAATAAACATTGTCGTGCAGCTGTACAAGGTGTTTGTGTTTTAAGCTACGTGTTGTTACAAAACAGTCAAACATTAAAACAATTAAAAAGCTTATAAGGTAAAATGTTGCAGTAAGCTAAGTTTAATATTGAATAAAGACAGTTTTCTATAAATGTAGGGTAGCTGAAGTGTCCAGTGTTTATAAAGTGTGCAGTAATGGATAGTAATTTCCTAGACCTTCCCATTCACTCACCACTTACTCCCTAACTCACTTAGAGAAACCTCCTGTTCTGCAAGCTCCATTCGTAGTAAGTGCCCTACACACGTGTACCATTTTTATCTTTCATACCATATTGTTACTGTACCTTTTCTATGCTTAGATATGTTTAAATATACAAATGCTCACCCTCGTATTACAGTTGCCTGCACTATTTGGTATGGTAGCATGCTGTACAGGCTCGTAGTCTAGGAACAATAGGCTGTACCATATAGCCTAGGTGTGTAGCAAGCTATCCCATGTTTGTGTAAGTGCACTCTGTGTTGTTCACACAAGGACAAAATTGCCTAATGGACATATCTCGTAGTACACATTCCTGTCGTTAAGGCATAACTGTATGTGGAAAGGTTAGTCTATCCTGACTCTTTGCCATTACAACAAGGATGAAACATTTAATTCTTCTTTACAGTTTGATCTACAGGTTAAAATTTCTTAGGTAGATAAATGTAACAGGTTTTTCTTATAGCATGCTTATAAAATAATTATCTCTCCCAAGAGTATGAATATTCTATGTTTGTCATTTAACTCTCCATGCTTAAGGAATTTATGGTGATGTAAATTATGAGTAGGAACTAATATCTTTTCCAAATTATGAGCAGGAGCCAATATCTTTAAATGGTTAGTTAATTGTTCTAAAATAATTTGTTGAACAGCCCATCCAGTCCTTATATTTTGAAAGGCCAGTTTTGTTTTAGGATAAGATATTTTAGAAAATGGGCACTCAAGTAAAACTTGGTTAGTTCTGCCAAATAGTAGCTGTGTAGCATGGGCAAGTTACTTAATCTCTCTGTGCCTTTGATATTTAATTCTCAGATTACCTCAGAGTACTGTTACAAGGCTTAAATGAGTAAATGTAGAAATATAAATTTTCTGGAATAAGGGAATGAAGTTGGGTCCCTCCTCACACCACTTACAAAAATTAATCAAAAACAAATTGTATGCCTGAATTTGAGCTAAAACTATAGAACCTTTAGAAGAAAATACTGGAGTAAATCTTTGTGTCTGTGAGGTAGGCAGTGGTTTCCTAGCTATCACACCAAAGGCATATGCAACAAAAGGGAAAATACATGATTTGGACTCTGTACATATTGAAGCATTCTATGCATCAGTAAAATGAAAGGGCAATCTGGAGAATGGGGGAAAATATTTGTAAATCACATATCTGATAGGGAAATTATATCCAGAACTCTTACAACCCAACAATGGAAAAACAACCCAGTTTAAAAAATGGACAAAGGATTTGGAAGGACATTTATCTGAAGAAGATATCCCAACGGTCAAAGATGCACAACATCATTAGTGATGAGGAAACTACTAATCAAAACCACAATGAGATATCACTTCACACTCACTAGGATGGCTAAAATATTTTTTAAAACATAGCCATTATTGAAGAGACTGTGGAGACATTGGGACACTCATACATTGCATATGGGAATAGAAAATGGGGCAGCCTTCTCTGCATTAATTACTCTAGCCATCAATTCTTCCACCTTTTTTTCAAGATTTTTAGTTTCTTTGCGCTGGGTACGTAATTCCTCCTTTAGCTCTGAGAAGTTTGATGGACTGAAGCCTTCTTCTCTCATCTCGTCAAAGTCATTCTCCGTCAAGCTTTGATCTGTTGCTGGCGATGAGCTGCGCTCCTTTGCCGGGGGAGATGCGCTCTTATTTTTTGAATTTCCAGCTCTTCTGCCCTGCTTTTTCCCCATCTTTGTGGTTTTATCTGCCTCTAGTCTTTGATGATGGTGACGTACTGGTGGGGTTTTGGTGTAGATGTCCTTCCTGTTTGATAGTTTTCCTTCTAACAGTCAGGACCCTCAGCTATAGGTCTGTTGGAGATTGCTTGAGGTCCACTCCAGACCCTGTTTGCCTGGGTGTCAGCAGCAGAGGCTGCAGAAGATAGAATATTGCTGAACAGCGAGTATACCTGTCTGATTCTTGCTTTGGAGGCTTCCTCTCAGGGATGCAAGGCTGGTTCAACATTCGCAAATCAATAAACATAATCCAGCATATAAACAGAACCAAAGACAAGAACCACGTGATTATCTCAATAGATGCAGAAAAGGCTTTTGACAAAATTCAACAGCCCTTCATGCTAAAAACGCTCAATAAATTCGGTATTGATGGAACGTACCTCAAAATAATAAGAGCTATTTATGACAAACCCACAGCCAATATCATACTGAATGGGCAAAAATTGGAAAAATTCCCTTTGAAAACTGGCACAAGACAGGGATGCCCTCTCTCACCACTCCTATTCAACATAGTGTTGGAAGTTCTGGCTAGGGCAATCAGGCAAGAGAAAGAAATCGAGGGTATTCAGTTAGGAAAAGAAGAAGTCAAATTGTCCCTGTTTACAGATGACATGATTGTATATTTAGAAAACCCCATTGTCTCAGTCCAAAATCTCCTTAAGCTGATAAGCAACTTCAGCAAAGTCTCAGGATACAAAATTAATGTGCAAAAATCACAAGCATTCTTATACACCAGTAACAGACAAACAGAGAGCCAAATCATGAATGAACTTCCATTCACAATTGCTTCAAAGAGAATAAAATACCTAGGAATCCAACTTACAAGGGATGTAAAGGACCTCTTCAAGGAGAACTACAAACCACTGCTCAGTGAAATAAAACAGGACACAAACAAATGGAAGAACATACCATGCTCATGGATAGGAAGAATCAGTATCGTGAAAATGGCCATACTGCCCAAGGTTATTTATAGATTCAATGCCATCCCCATCAAGCTACCAATGAGTTTCTTCACAGAATTGGAAAGAACTGCTTTAAAGTTCATATGGAACCAAAAAAGAGCCCGCATCTCCAAGACAATCGTAAGTCAAAAGAACAAAGCTGGAGGCATCACACTACTTGACTTCAAACTATACTACAAGGCTACAGTAACCAAAACAGCATGGTACTGGTACCAAAACAGAGATATAGACCAATGGAACAGAACAGAGTCCTCAGAAATAATACCACACATCTACAGCCATCTGATCTTTGACAAACCTGAGAGAAACAAGAAATGGGGAAAGGATTCCCTATTTAATAAATGGTGTTGGGAAAATTGGCTAGCCATAAGTAGAAAGCTGAAACTGGATCCTTTCCTTACTCCTTATACGAAAATTAATTCAAGATGGATTAGAGACTTAAATGTTAGACCTAATACCATAAAAACCCTAGAGGGAAACCTAGGTAGTACCATTCAGGACATAGGCATGGGCAAAGACTTCATGTCTAAAACACCAAAAGCAACGGCAGCAAAAGCCAAAATTGACAAATGGGATCTCATTAAACTAAAGAGCTTCTGTACAGCAAAAGAAACTACCATCAGAGTGAACAGGCAACCTACAGAATGGGAGAAAATTTTTGCAGTCTACTCATCTGACAAAGGGCTAATATCCAGAACCTACAAAGAACTCAAACAAATTTACAAGAAAAAAACAAACAACCCCATCAAAAAGTGGGCAAAGGATATGAACAGACATTTCTCAAAAGAAGACATTCATACAGCCAACAGACACATGACAAAATGCTCATCATCACTGGCCATCAGAGAAATGCAAATCAAAACCACAATGAGATACCATCTCACACCAGTTAGAATGGCGATCATTAAAAAGTCAGGAAACAACAGGTGCTGGAGAGGATGTGGAGAAATAGGAACGCTTTTACACTGTTGGTGGGATTGTAAACTAGTTCAACCATTATGGAAAACAGTATGGCGATTCCTCAAGGATCTAGAACTAGATGTACCGTATGACCCAGCCATCCCATTACTGGGTATATACCCAAAGGATTATAAATCATGCTGCTATAAAGACACATGCACACGTATGTTTATTGCGGCACTATTCACAATAGCAAGGACTTGGAATCAACCCAAATGTCCATCAGTGACAGACTGGATTAAGAAAATGTGGCACATATACACCATGGAATACTATGCAGCCATAAAAAAGGATGAGTTTGTGTCCTTTGTAGGGACATGGATGCAGCTGGAAACCATCATTCTTAGCAAACTATCACAAGAACACAAAACCAAACACCGCATGTTCTCACTCATAGGTGGGAACTGAACAATGAGATCACTTGGACTCGGGAAGGGGAACATCACACACCAGGGCCTATCATGGGGAGGGGGGAGGGGGGAGGGATTGCATTGGGAGTTATACCTGATGTAAATGACCAGTAGTTGGGTGCTGACGAGTTGATGGGTGCAGCACAGCAACATGGCACAAGTATACATATGTAACAAACCTGCACATTATGCACATGTACCCTAGAACTTAAAGTATAATAATAATAAAATAAAAAATAAAAAAAAGAAAATGGGGCAGCCACTTGAACAGCAATTTGACCATTTCTCAAAAAGTCTAAAAACATAGAGTTGTCTTATGACCCGTGAATTCTACTCTTAGGTATATACCTAAGATAAATTTGTCCACACGAAACAGGTATATGAATGTTTATAGGTACATTATTCGTAATTGCTAAAAAGTGGAAATGACCCAAATGCCCATCAACTAGCGAATGGATAACAGAATGTGGTATGTCCTGTAATGGAATATTATTCAGTCATACAAATGAATGCGGTAGAGATACATGCTACAACACAGATGAACCTTGAAAACATTCTGCTAAGTGAAAAAAGCTAGGCACAAATGACCATGTATTATTTAATTCAATTTATATGAAATGCCTCAAATAGGAATATTCACAGAGACAGAAAGTAGATTAGTGTTTGCCGGGGACTGGGAGAAAGGGCAATGGTAGTCGTCGCCAATGAGTATAAGGTTCCATTTGGGGTGATCAAAATGTTCTGGAGTTAGACATTGGTAATAGTTGTACAACTCTGTGAATATACTAAAAACCACTGAGCTGTAGTAAGCATAGAAACACAAATTTTATGCTATGTGAATTATACTTAGATAAAACTATTACAAAAAAATAATTCCAGAATGTTTTGCAACTTCTAATGGAGTTGTGTAACCGTTGTTAACAGTTTGAACTTTGAAGTCAGATAATCTGCTTTCAAATCCCAGTTCCACTGCCTCTTAGTTATGTAAACTTGGGCGAAGTTTTTGAACCTTTCCAAGCTGCATGTTCCTCAACTGCAAAATGGAGTTATGAGGATTAAATAAGATATTTTGACAGCAGAGTGCCTTGCCAAAGAAAAAATATAAGCTCTTAATTCATGGAAGCTTTCATGCTCACATCCCAAATGCTCATGTATACATTTGCATTTGTTTTTCTTTAATGTCCACACCAGCATCATGTGATTTAAATAAATTGTATCTTCATAATATGTTAAGGTTATGATAGGGAAAGATCTGCCTTTCCCTCCACCTGTAACCTTTCCCCTTAACTGTTACTTGTTTTTTCTTTGTTTTTAAATTTTTTCTGTTTCAGTAGCTTTAGGGGTACAAATGGCTTTGGTGACATAGATGAATTGTTTAGTGGTAAAGTCTAGGATTTTAATGCACCCATCATCTGAGTAGTGTACATTGTACTCAATATATCGTTTTCTATCCCTCACCTCCCTCCCACCCTCCCCACTTCTGAGTCTCCCGAGTCCATTATAGCACTCTGTATGCCTTTGTGTGCCCAAAGCTTAGCTCCTACTTATAAATGAGAACATAAATTATTTGATTTTTCAATTCCTGAATTGCTTCACTTAGAATAATGGCCTCTAGTTCCATCTAAGTTGCTGCACAAGACATTATTTCATTATTTTTATGATTCAGAAGTACTTCATGATGTGTGTATATATATGTGTGTGTGTGTGAAAATTTCAAGATGATATATATGTAACATATATATACAAGATGTATATAACATCTTTATATATAAAATTTCAAGAATATATATATATATATAATCTTCATCCATTCCTCAGTGTATAAGTGTTCCTTTTTCAATACATCCATGCCAACATCTATTGTTTGTTAACTTTTTAGTAACGGCCATTCTGGCTAGGGTAAGGTCGTATCTCATTGTGGTTTTAATTGGCATTTCCCTAATGATTGGTGATGTTAAGCAGGTTTTCACATGGTTTTGGCCATTTGTATATCTTCTTTTGAGAAATATCCATTCAGGTCCTTTGCCCACTTTTTAATGGGATTATTTGTTTTTCTTGCTGATTTGAATTTGTAGATTGCAGATATTAGTACTTTGTCGGATGCATAATTTTCAAATATTTACTTCCATTCTGTAGGTTGTCTGTTTACTTTGACGATTATTTATTTTGCTGTGCAGAAGCTTTTAAATTAGGTCCCATGTATTTACTTTTGTTTTTGTTGCATTTGCTTTTGGGGTCCTAGACATAATTCTTTGCCCAGGCCAATGTCCAAAAGAGTTTTTCCTAGGTATTCTTCTAGAATTTTTATAGTTTCAGGTTTTAGATTTAAGTCTTTAATCCACCTTGAGTTAATTTTTGTATCTGGTGAGAGACAGGAATCCGGTTTCATTCTTCTATATCTGGCTATTCGATTTTCCCAGCACCATTTATTAAGTTGTACTTTCCTTATATTATGTGTCTAATCTGTTATGTTTTTGTATGCGTTGTCAAAGATCAGTCAGTTGTAAGTATTTGGCTTTATTTTTGGGTTCTCTATCCTGTTCCGTTTGTCTATGCATCTACTTTTATATCATTACAATGGTGGTTTTTTTTTTAATTACTATAGCCTTGTAGTATCATTTGAAGTTGGGTAATGTGATTCTAAGAGTAAATCTTTTTGATTAGAATTTCTTTGGCTATTCTAGCTCTTTTTTGGTTCCCTATGAATTTTATGATTTTTTTTTAATTTTGTGAAAAATGATGTTAGTATTTTGATAGGAATTGCATTGAATCTGCAGATTGCTGAGCAGTATGGTCATTTCCACAATACTGATTCTTTCAATCTATGAACATGGGATGTATTTCCATTTGTTTGTGTCATCTACAATTACTTTCAGCAGTGTTTTGTAGTCCTTGTCGAGATCTTTCACCTCCTTGGTAACGTATATTTACCAAGTGTTTTAAAAATAAAGTGTTTTATTTTCTTTGTAGCTATTATTAAAGGGGTTGAGTTCTTTTTTTTTTTTTTTTTTTTTCTTTGAGATGGAGTTTTGCTCTGTCACCCATGCTGGAGTGAATGAAGTGGCATGATTTCAGCTCACTGCAACCTCTGCCTCCTGGTTCAGGCGGTTCTCCTGCCTCAGCTTCCCGAGTAGCTGGGATTATAGATGCCCATCACTACACCTGGCTAATTTTTATATTTTTTCAGTAGAGATGGGGTTTCACCATGTTGGCCAAGCTGGTCTCAAACTCCTGACCTCAGTTGATCTGCCTGCCTTGGCCTCCCAAAGTGCTAGAATTATAGGCATGAGCCACCACACCCAACCTGAGATTGTGTTCTTTATTTGATTCTCAGCTTGGTCATTGTTGGTATATAGCAGTGCTTCTGATTTGTGTACATTGATGTTGTACCCTAGGACTTTACTGAATTCATTTATCAGATGTATGAGTCTTTTGGAGGAGTCTTTAGGGTTTTCTAACAGAGGTAGTTTTACTTCCTCTTTTCCTATTTGGATGCCCTTGATTTCTTTCTCTTGCCTGATTTCTCTGGCTAGGACTTCCAGTATTATGATGAATAGAAGTGGTGAAAGTGGGCATCGTTGTCTTGCTTCAGTTGAATGCTTTCAACTCTTCCCCCATTCAATTCAGTATGAGGTGGGCTCTGGGTTTGTTACACATGGCTTTTCTTATTTTGAGGTATGTTCCTTCTATGCCTAATTTGTTGAGAGTTTTTATCATAAAGGGATATTAGATTTTAGCAAATGTTTTTTCTGCCTCTATTGAGATGATCATATGGTTTTTGTTTTTAATTATGTCTATGTGATGAATCACATTTCTTGACTTGCATATGTGGAACCATCCCTGCATCCCTAGAATGAAACTCATTTATTACAGTGAATTATTTTTTTAATGGGCTGTTGGATTAGATTTGCTATTGGATTTGGTTTGCTAGTATTGTGTTGAGAATTTTTGCGTCTATATTCATCAGGAATATTGGTCTGTAGTTTTCTTATTTTGTTATATCCTTTCCTGGCTTTGGTATCAGGATGATAACGGCTTTGTAGAATAAGTTAGGCAGGATTCCCTCCTCAATCTTTTGGAATAATTTCAGTAGGATTGATACCAATTCTTTTTCGAATGTCTGGTAGAATTTGGCTGTGAATCCAACTGGCCCTGGGCTTTGTTTTGTTGGCATTTTTTTTTTTAATTGCTGATTCAATCTCACTGCTTGTTATTAGTCTCTTCAGGATTTCTATGTCTTCCTGATTTAAGCTACGGGGTTGTATGTTTCCAGGAACTTATTTATTTCCTATAGATTTTCTAGTTTGTGTACATAGTGGTGTTCATAGTAGTCTCAAATGATCCTTTTGCATTTCTGTGGTGTCAGTTGTGATGTCTCAATTTTCATTTCCAATTGAACTTATCTGAATCTTCTTTCTTCTTTTCTTGGTTAATCTAGCTACTGGTCTATCAATTTTGTTTGTCTCTTCAAATAACCTCCTTGTTGTTTCATTGATCTTTTATAATTTTTTTGTTTCAACTTGATTTAGTTCTGCTCTGATCTTTGTTATTTCTTTTCTTCTGCTAGCTTTGGGTTTGGTTTGTTCTTGTTTCATTCCTTGAAATGTGATGTTAGGTTGTCAACTTGTGATCTTTCAGACTTTTAATGTAGGCATTTAGTGCTATAAACTTTCCTCTTAGCAATACTTTTGCTGTATCCCAGAGATTTTGATAGCTCGTGTCACAGTTATCATTCATTTTGAAAAAAAATTTAAATTTCCATCTTGATTTGATGGTTAACCCCAAAATCATTCAGAAGTAGATTGCTTAATTTCCATGTATTTGTATAGTTTTGAGGGTTCCTTTTGGAATTGATTTCTGGTTTTATTCCACTATCATCTGAGGAGATACTTGATATGACTGAAATTTTCTTTGCTCTGGTCACATGTTTATTCACCCAGATAAAACTAAACATGATTTTGTCTATTTCAAAAATAACCATTAAGTAATTAAAACTTTGTTTAATTTATAGAATAATTTGATGTGAGGGACCTACTTTTTTACCATATTGACTCATCATATCCAGAAATGAAACTTCTCTTCATTTTCTTTAGTTTTCTGGTAGGTTCCTTAATGAAGAGGCACAGTTTTCTCCATTTTGGACTTAGACATATTTTATTAATTTTTACTGAAGAATTTTGAATTTTGTATGGCATTTTGAAAAGATATCTTGCCTTTTTCTTTTATTTGTATAACCTAAGCACAAGTTCTTATTAATTTAATACTATTGGACTCTTAATTATGTTTGAATGTTTTTTGCAAAATTAACAGCCTCATGGTGAGATGGCCAATGGCAAGAAAGCTCCAAGGTGCATGCACATTAGTTTCAACAGGAGCTGCCTGATTCTTTTCATTGAGTCTAGAAACATTTGCTGAGTTCTTACCATGTGCCAAGCACAGTACTAGGCACAGTCAGCCAAGCCTCTGAGCTGGGATTCCCAAACTGCTGTCCTTGTACCTCATTTCTATCAATGCCCTCCAGCCAAAACCCATCAGCTACATACTTGTAGGGTAACAAGTTGGGTTTATTGTTGTCATGAGGTAAAGCGTACAACATGGGGAGCAATGAGATGCCTTCATAAGAGGGTGTTGGGAAGGATGTGTTATATACTCGGGCTTGTGTCAGGTGATTTGGGGGAAGGTTCAAGTAAGTAGCACCTAACTCTGAGTGATGCTTCCAGAAAGTGGGAGTAATTCTACGATTGGGTATTGTTTTGATTTGTTTTCTGTTGCTATAACTGATTACTTGAGCCTGGGTACTTTAAAAAGAAACTAGGCTGATTTCTTACAGTTCTGGAGGCTGGGCAAGTTCAAGGTGAAGAGGCTGCAACTGCTAAAGACCTTAATGCTGGTGGGGACTCTCTGCAGAGTCTTTTTGCTGCATAAAGCATGACATAGTGAGGAAGCTGACCTCATCTAAATCTAATTATCTCCTAAATATCCTGCCTCTCAAATACCATGGTTAGACTTCCCACCCTCTTTTGGGGGTGGGCTTAAACGACAGAAACTTATTTCTCACAGTTATCGAGGCTGAAAAGTCCAAAATCAAGATTCTAGCAAGGTAAGTTTTATTCTGAGGTCTCTTTTCTTGGCTTGTGGGTGGCTGCCATCTCACTGTGCACTTACTTATTCTTTATGTACACATGAACAGAGAGAAAGAGAATGAGAGGGAAAGAGAGAGAGAGAGACAGAGAGAAAGAGATAGAAAGCACTCAAGTTAACTCTCAGGTGCCTTTTCTTAAAAGGATACTGTTCTCATCTGACTAGACCCTCTCATGACTTCATCTAACTCTAATTACCTCTCAAAAGTAATTACCTCCCCATCTCCAGATACCATCACATTGGTTAGGACTTCAACATCTGAATTTTGGAGAGGCACTGCTATTCAATCCACAACATTAAATTTCTGTTTATCAGGGTTCTCCAGAGTAACAAAGCCAATAAGATATATATAGAAATAGTGCTGTTTATTAGCATACATATTTACGTATCTTTATATTGGTATATATGTATATACTTATATAAGTGTGTGTGTGTGTGTGTGTGCATGCGTGTAGAGAGCGAGAGAGAGAGAGAGAGAGAATAAGTTATTATAGGGAATTGGCTCACATGATTATGGATGCTAAGAAGTCCCAGGAAAGCCAATGTGTAATTCCAATCTGAAATCCATGAAGCTCTAGACCCAAGAAGAGCTGATGTTTCAGTCCAAGTCCAAAGACAGGAAAAGATCAAGGTTCCAGCTCAGCCATCAGGCAGGCAGAGTTTCTACATACTCAGTCTTTTTGTTCTTTTCACTTCTTAAATGGATTGGATGAGGCCCATGCACACTAGAAAAGGCAGTCTGTGTGACTCAACCTACCAATTCGGGTGTTAATCTTGTTCAGAAACACCCTCACAGACACATATAGAATCATGTTTGACCAAATATATGGGCAAGATTTCTCACCCCCTTGGTACAGTTATGATTGTGGTTAAGTTTCAGCGTGAGTTTCAGAGGGGACAAACATTCAAACCATAGCAGATATTTAATAAATCTTGTTCATAAGATGAGAGAAATGAAGCCAGGCTAACGCTGTCATGGGTAAAGAAGCAGTGGTCAGTCAGGTTGGATAGGAGAACAGATGTGTTTGGTCATTGCTGTGGTTTCTTTGGACAATGCTCATGCTATTGTCTATGTTCAGACATGATAACGGAGGGGTCTTCTTTTGTCTTGATCCATCTTGGTCACAGAGCTGTTTTGTCTGATGTTAGTGTTTTGTGAAATTGTTTATCTTCAATAAGAGAACACCAAAGCCCAAGTGGGAGTTTCCAGCCAGCTCCTGGATGTCGGGGGCTGTTTTCCAATCTCTAGTTTCATTATTATCATGTAATCATTTTTAATATAATTCATCTTGAAAAGGATGCAGAAGACAATGCATAGTTTTGTTTAGACTTAATTAAGAAGAGAAATTACACATAAGTGCTTTCCTCAAGGGCCACTAGACCAGTCTTATTGCAAACTCAGCCGAAACAAGCTCTTGGCTCACCTGACCTGCAATGGGCCTTGTGAATGGACACATGGAAATAAGCTGATGAACAGGCAAGACTTGGAGATGTTTCTCTGATGATTTATTCTTTGTAGAATGCAAGTGCCTGGATGTGATGCTCACTTTGCTCTTGAGGACTCCCAGGTGTGACCCTCTGCAGGGACGATCCTCACTCCTCATGTTAGGACATAGCCAAAGACCACAGCTACGGAGCAGAGTCACTGATGCACATTTGTAATGCAGTGGCAGGTTGTGAAAAGTGCCCGTGCCACAGGGCAGTGACCCACCATCTGCTCTTTGCAGTTCAGCCGTGGCTGAGGCGGGCAGGCAGAGATAGGGCTGGAGGTGGTAGACTTTTGAATATACTATTTTCCCACCTATTTATTTCAATTTCCACACCCTTAAGCCAGTTGATTCCAGAACCTCAAGTTTGATGTTCACTTTTTTGTGTCTATCCGTTTGGCTACTGATTGTAAGACACATTGCAGAGGTGTACAGTCCATGTACACACAGGCAAGTAAGGACCTTCTCATTCCAAAGATGCTTGAGCAGAAAAGAGCACCTGATTTTCAGCTCATTCTGAACACTGGAACTGTGACTTTAATCATCAGCACGTTATGTAATAAAACCTGAAGGACTACACAAGATAAGCATTGTTAGTTAAGAATGGCTGACTCAAAACTCTCATTCGCTCTAAGGAGAACTATTCAATAACCAGCATTCAACTGATTCCAGTTGTAGCCTTCTCTCTAAGGAAATGGAGATAACTTTTAATTCTGGGCCCAGAGGCATTGTTTCTTTATGGGTGTGGCCTGATTCTCATCTCTGGTTGGTGCTATGGGATCTGCCCCCTACTGGGAAGTCCCTGTCTAGTTTCTTGCCCCTTATTACTTAGCTTCTGTATTTGTTCAGAGTGGAGTCTTTATTCTTAATGAGAAGGAGGGAAGCCATATGCATTCCAGGGAGATGGCACAACCAGAGAAAAGGCCCTGTGGCAAGAGGAAGCTTGGTGTGTTCCCTCCATGATGCTGCCAGGGTAAAAAAATAGTTCCTTAAAGAGGAGATCAAATCCTTTGAGGTGGTGAGAACTTTGCATTGCACTCTGGATGGATGGCCGGGCTCTTCATTTTTCCATTTTCCTGTGGGCATATTGATATGTGTAAGCCCTTTCTCTTTTTAAAAAATGAAATCACACAGTATATATTAGTATACATTTGCTTTTAAAGTTGACAGTGTATCACAGTTGTCCTTCCAGATGTTAGAAATGCTTGTTCCTCAGTGCTGTAAAGAAATAACACTTGAACATACATTTAATTTCCTCAGCAAGGCCATTTTTACTTTCTGCAGAAAGGGTACACTCGCCAGCAGTTTTGCCATGAGAGTACACCGAAACACCGAACAAAGGAGACAGGGTCATTTATAACCTGACGTGTCCAGCCTACTGCTGTGTCCAGTTTCCATTCACTGGAACAGGACCTCACCTTCTGTGTTTGTCTTGATTGGCTAGCAACTTAGAATTTTTTAAAAGAGGTAAAGGCAGAGGAGAACAAAAGAAGGAGGAAGTAACTCGTGAAATGCTGAGAAAGGTAAAAACACCTTCAAGTAAAGAAGAGGAGCAGGCTATGACTTAATGCTTGCTTGGACCAGTATAAGCGTGCCAGGGCAAATATTTAAGCTAAATTCTGGGAGCTAAGAACATGAAGTACATTGATTTCTTTATTGCGGCTAGCAGATATTTAAGAATGTTAGCACAGGTCTTTGAATAAATTTTGCTTCTAAGAGAAGTTACTGTTTATTCCTAATTAGATGGGGAGGAAAGTGTTTAAGGAGGAATCTCTACTTTACTTTTTACACAGATAAATACACATAACTCCGTTTTATTGTGTTTCAGGAGTAGCTCATATTTCACTTTATGGTTCGGCATCATTTTGTAACTGTTATCTTAGTTGGACATTCAGCTTGGAAACGATTTCATGTGTTCCTGTCCTTTGAGAATAACATTTCTAGGCCTTGCAAGTAGTAGGTTCTCAACCAGTGTTTGCAGCAGGAAGAAATGCAAGAGGGAAAGAGCAGGACAGCTGATGCCAGACAAAGAAGAAGATCTCCAGGAAGAAGTTTTGAAAGACATGCTTTTAGGTTTTCATCACTTCTCCTTTTTGTATACTGTACTGCTGAATGCTGCCGGGAACAATACTTTCTCCCCAGAGATGCAGGTCAAATGCCATGTCTTCTGTGGCTCATTTAGATTGATACAGAATGGCCCATTGCTAGAGAATGGGAACAGAACAGTCAGAAAGCACTTCACAATTCTGAGTCTTTAGCCATTGATTGTAAATGTGCAAGAGGAGAAAAGAGCACTTTTGCTTAAAACCCTATTGATAATGCAACAAGGGGAAGGTACATTCCTCTGTGAAAAGAATAAGGAGAAAGGGGCTTTCTGTAGCCGTAAACTGCATTAATAGGCACATAATACCATGAGTGTTGTCATTGTCATCACACCATGCAGCCACCTCTGTGCTACCTTGGGCATGTATTGAAAGCAGGAGAAAAAAACAAGGGTAAGTGCATGAGCATTTAAAAAAAAAATTAATGTTTGGAAGTGCTGAGTTGTCTCTTTTACTTTCTGAGATCTCTGAGAAACCCCTTTTTCTCGTGTGTCACTGTAAAATTATTTCCACAACTGTAAAAATTGGGATTGCAGTAATGCTAACTGAATCCATTCTGCTCATTCAATCCTGTCCCCCAAGGTAATTGCTGTAAAAGGCTGAGGATGATGCATTATGAGAGAATAGCATAGCCATGTGGAGAGGCAGTGCCAGGGAGTGCATTTGCATTGTGTGTGTGCGTGTGTTCAGCAAACACAATCAGCCCTTTGAATCTGCAGCTTCCGCACCCATAGATTCAACCTTCCTCAAATCAAAAATATTCAGGGGAAAAAAAAATAACAATACAAAAATAAACATAAACACAAATATAAAACAGTACAATACAACAGCTATTTGCATAGCACTTACATTTTATTAGGTTTCATACGTAGTCTACATGGCACCTAAAGTGTACAGGAGGATGTGTGTAGTTTAGATGCAAACACTAGGCCATTGCATATCAAATGTCTTGAGCTCTCTCACAGTTTTGTAGCCTGTGTGAGGGGTTCCTGGAACCAATTCCCCAGAGATACCAAGGAACAATTGTATCTTTGTTTTCTTTCCTTTCTTATCCCCTTACCATATAACATATGATACATTGATTTGATATCACAGTATTTAAGTATTGTCAAGTTTACATCATAGAGTGAAGTTACGGGACATTAAGGAGAGGCATGAACATCGCCTAAAGACTTTGCTTTTCTTTTAGGGACAGGGTTTGTGTGCTTTCATTTGTGCTCAGGGTAGTGGTATCACGTGAAGTGGAAGTATGACCTTGTTATTGTCTTTATTTGAAGATTATGATTTAAGCAGACGTGCATGGATGCCCAGTTGATAAGGGGTGGATTTGTGATGGTTAATTTTATGTGTCAATTTTGTTAGGCGTGGTACTCGGATGCTTGGTCAAAAGCCAGCCTAGATGTCACTGTGGAGGTATTTCTTAGATGTGATTAACATTTAAATCTGTAGATTTTGAGTTAAGTCGATTATCCTTCATAATGCAGGTGGGCTTCATCAGTTAAAGTCCTTAGAAAAACAGACTGAAGTCCCTGGAAGAAGAGGAGATGCTGCCTCCTTTGGACCCAAGCTGCAACATCAGTTCTTTTCTGGGTACAGCCTGCTGGCTGGCCCAGCAAATTTTAGACTTACCAGCCCACACAATTTCATAGAGCAGTTCCTTATCATAAATCTCTGTGTCTCTTTGTGTGTGTGTGTCTGTCTCTCTCTCTGTCTGCGTGTCTGTCTCTCACTCTCTCTCCTATTGGTTCTGTTTCTCTGGAAAGCCCTGACTAATGCACATTTTGATATTAGTTGCCTAAAAGTTCAGGCAGGATTATATTCCCACACACGTGCCTTGCATCATCCACAACCTAAGGATCTCCCTCAGCAAAATGACACATGTTAACGTGTGCATATTTTAACATGCCATGAACTTCCATGCTGTTTACAAAAAGTTGAAACTGCAAATGCACTCTATCAATGCTTCAGGGTATGCTGCGTTTTAATTTGGGAATACAGAGTTTTAAAGACTCAAGTCCAAAACATACGTTGGATACCTACTGTATTAGTTTTCTCAAGTTGCCATTACCGATTACCACAAACTTAGTGACTTAAGGAAAACACCCTTTTATTATCTCAGAGTTTTGCAGGTTGAGCATCCAGTGACTTGGCTGGTTTCTCTGCTTCCCATATCACAAAGCCAAACTTGGAGTGTCCACAGCACTGTGCCTCTCTTACCGGAGGACCTGGGAGAGAATTTGCTTCCTGGCTCTTTCTCTCTGTGGGCAGAATTCTGCTCCCGGTGGCTGAGACAGACATCCTTGCTTCCCTACCAGCTGTCAGCTGGGGGTCGTCCTGAGCTCCTATGAGCCTCTTTCTATTCCTTGCATATAATCACTTACATCTCAGAATTAGCCGAGTGTGAGGTGAGTCCTTCTGACACGTCAGATCTCTGACTCTCCTTCTGTTTTGTTTCTTTTGCCTCTGTTTCTGCCACATTGCATGGACTGACTCTTCTGCTTTCTTATTCTGCATTTAAAGTCCCATGCGATGTCTCTGAACCCACCCGGAGAGTTTAGGATCTTCTCCCTATTTTAAGGTCAGTTAATTAGCAACCTTCATTCCATCAGCAGAATACCTTTCACTATGTACGTAACATACTCATGTTCCCTAGATTAGGCTGGGGATGTCTTTGAAGCACCGTTATTCTGCCTACTGTACGGCTATGAGCAAGGACTGCAAATGTCCTTGCCTTTAAGTCTTTTACAGACTGACTGGGGAAAAGAACCACATGCATGTAATAGATCATTGGTAACATTATCTCAAACCATAACACGAGGTTGCAGAGTGGAACCCAGCTTCATGAATCACATAGCAAAAACGGAACAGGAGCTGTCTGAGTCACCGTTATCTGGCATGGAACACCCAGCACACAGTAGTATACACAGCAGGTACTCAGTGGTTAAAGGGATGAATGGATATAGGGGAAAACTGAGTAGGAGACTTAAAAAATGGAATTGTCTCCTCAATGGGATTTAACATCCTTTATTTACCTGTTTATTCCAATATTTATATATTGGAAGTCTGGTGCTGGGCCTTAGTGATACAATTGTGATTAGACCAGGGGGCCTTCACCCACACAGAGCTTATAATCTGACATTAATCATGCCAGCAGATGAATAATCCTATAGTTAAAACATGCACCAAGTATCATGAAGGGACTTACTAGATGGCATGTGAGAGATAAGGGAAAGCCACTCTGAGGAGGCTGATTTTTTAGTGGAAAGCTGGATAAAGGAGGATTGTCTTCGGCTGGCTTCTGGCAGGGATCTGTGTGCTGGAAGCCTGCTGGAAAGCACTTGGGATCAGCTCCCTTGTGGGAGTACAGGAAGTCAGAGAGGCAGAGAAAGAGGCTGGGATGCAGACGCAAGCAGGGCCTGGCTGATCCTGCAGAGAGCTCTGAACCTGGGTTGCCCTTCCAAGGTGGCTGGGGCTGGGGGCCTGAGCTTTATATCCACCCCCATGAACCAATCACCTTGATTCTGTGTGTTAAGTCATGATGTACCTCAGTTTTCTGGAAGTGAGACCTCTGTTTTGAATGGTTGGAAAAGCTCATGACTATAAGCATCAAATGCATTCAGTATTGCCAACTCTACCATTTTGTATGCATCAGAAAATCCTGTTCTTGCTTAGAGGAATAAGGGAGCATAATGCATCAGTTTAAATTTGCTCCCATCACCACCTTCCACAGGGTTCTGAGCTTTTTACTTATTTCCTTATATCATCATAGCTAGTTCAACTTAAACTGTGACATGCCACCCTCCCCTGCCTGGAGTGTTTGGTCTTTTCATTCCGGGTAACTTGCTTCTATTGTAATGGGGTGATATGATATGAGGAGATCATGAAAAACAAAGGCTCTCTCATTTATCTTGGCTGTGACTATTTCTCTAATATTTACTGATCATCAGAGCACTCACTCTGTATGAAAAACAGCCTGCATTCCTTCAATATTGTCTGACACCAACTGGGTATCCTACAATTTAATTTGATTCAGGCACTAATTACCTGGAGTTAGTATCAGATCCCATGAGTTAAAAGGCAAGATCCCCAGCAAGACAGCTCTTACGTCAGACACCAGCAGTGAGCGGGGTCCCAGGCTTCCCACGCTTCTGCCTGGAGAGCTGCAAATTCAAGATGGCACACCCTCCTCGGGTTTGATAATCTGCTAGAACCTCCTACAGCATTCAGGAAAATGCTACACTTAACAATTATCATTGTACCAAAAAGGACATGAATGAACAATCAGATGCACAAGTACATGTGGCAAGATCTGGAAGGGTCCTGAGCACAGGAGCTTCCAGCCTTGTGGATCTGGGTTGTGTCACCCTCTAGGTGTACTCATATATTCACCAACCAGGAAGCTCTCTGAGTTGCATTGTTCAGAGTTTTTATCTAAGTTTTATTCCTGAGGCGTAATTGATTAAATCATTGGTCACATGACTGAGATCTATTTCTAGCCCCTCTTCCTTCCCCAGAGGTCAGGGGGTGGGGCTGAATGTCTCCCTCCTCTCATCATATGGTTGATCTTTCTAGAAGGCCAGCCCCTCCTTGGTAATCATCTGAGAGCCCACCATGAGTCACCTCATTAGCATAAACTCAGGTACTGCAGAAACAGAAAGGGCCTGTTATGAATAACTGAAGACACTCCTATCACTCTGAAAACTCCAAGAGGTTTGGAAGCTCTGTCCAGGAACCAGGAACAAAGACCATATATATTCTGCATTGTATCACGTAACCAAATATATGCAATTTATTTGGCAGGAAATTTCCAGGTTCCCTGCTATACAGTCCCTGAATTAGGAGAATGATAAAGAGGTAAATAACATCCTCCCTCCCACTATGCTCCCCAATGCCTTCCAGAGACTTTTGCTGCAGAATTCCCTCACTGTGGACCAATCATACTAAGCCCAGATAGTTTCTGTAGTGTTCATGGAAACTCATGCATCATTGTCCCGTGCTAACACTTCACCTGGCGTCTCTCTCCTGGTTTATGTCTTCCTGCTCAGGTATGTGTAAGGCAGATAAACATGTCGCCTCCCAATGAAATAGCAAACAGAAGAATATAAATTCCATTTTCCCACTTTTACAGGCACTCCCAACCCCTGTGAGTGATTCTTTTTTAGCCCCCCTTACTTGGATCTGGAGGGACAGACAACTCAAGCCTTAGCACTCTCTAGTAACCCAGGACAATTTTCTCCCCACTTCCCGCAGTTTTGTTTTATACATTGGGAAGTTGTGGGGACTGGAGTAATGATTGAGAGTAGCAGAACTTAAGCCTTTAATGGGAATCTGGTCCCCA